>NC_081380.1:9055786-9656411 GCF_030684315.1 Stegostoma tigrinum
AGCAGTATCATCTGAAACTGGCCGGCCAAAAGACCTAGAAAAATCATGAGACAGTTGTGTGATGCACATGGATCAGGATGCCAAGCAGTGTGAGGTAGCACTGTCAGATGGCACAGCATATGGAGGGTTTTAATAACCTACAAATCCAGATAGAATACATCCCAGGTTTAAAAAACAACTCCCATAAGTGCTTATGTGGTTGTGCTGTGGAAAATGCTGAAACCATACAAGTTCCAACAAGACTCAGTGCTGGCAAGAAGTCCGTCTCTACACAGACAGAAGAAATGGGAGTGAGACCCACAAGACTGTAGTGCATTTCTTATGCAGGCCTGGATCTAGGATTAGGAGTTCCAATCAATGCGGACAAAGACATGATAGAAGAAAGTGTTTAGGCAGCCTGCAACAGTTTCTTCAAGGATTTGGGAAGGGTTGACGATGTTCTCAGCAATGAAACGTTGGCTCAATATAGGTGTCATATCCAGTCATCATTGAACTATAAAAGAAGTGCCATTAATAAACTTGTGATACATGACATCACTGAGCAATTATTTCGTACACTCTGTAACGCTGTGCTTTCAACATTAGGCACTTCCTGCATCCATAGGGATGAGAAACATCAGATTAAGAACATCCAGCAAGGTACTCCCAAGTTATAGATACTCATCCCATTTGCCAGCATTTGGCACATATCCCTCTAAATCCTTTCTGTTGATGTATCTATCCAGATACCATTTAAATGTCATAATTGTACCAGTCTCCATCACTTTATCTGGCAGCTAATTCCACACACACACCACCCTCTGCATGAAAAAGTTGCCCCTTATGTCCTTGTAAATCGTACATCCTCCCCTCAATGTTATGCCCTCTAGTTTTGGACTCCCCTACTCTGGGGAAACGACCTTGCCTATTTACCATATCCATGCCCATCATGATTTTATAAGCTATTATAAAGCCTCCCCTCAGCCTCTGATGTTCTGGGGAAAATAGCCGCAGCCTATTCAGTCTCTCCCTATAGTTCAAATCTTCCAACCCTGGCAACATTCTCATAAATCTTCTCCGAATCCTTTCAAGTTTAACAACACTTCCCTAGAGCAGGGAGTTCAGAACTGCACGTAGTATTCCAAAAGTAGCCTGTCCAATGTCTTGTGCAGCCGCAACATGATCTCCTAACTCTGATACTCAGTGTAGTCCCCAATAAAAGCAAGCGTGCCAAAGTTGCCTTTACTATTCTTTCTATCTGCGACTCCACTTTAAAAGAAATATGAACCTGCACCCCAAGGTCTCTGTTCTACAGGAGCCTACAATTGCCATCTGGAAGAATACCGAGCACTGTGGGAGGAGGTCAAGTGACAAATAACCCACGTCGCTAAGAAGTGTGATGAGTGGAGAATACCACACAATAGCCTGTCATTATGCTAAGTGCTAAAGGTGGAGGACCTGTCATACAAGTCAGCATCTTTACTCGCTTTAAGTGCAAATTAACATTCTCATCAAAGGTCAGCCTCAGCCAACACGAGCACCGTAGGTGTGGACAGCCCCACATTAAAAAATGGTTGGAAACCCTAAAAGTTATTGCAAAGCCAGGGATGAGATCTTACAAATGGATTGAAGAAAAAACATATCATTTTTATCAATTATAACAGCAATGTGCAGGATGCTCATTTATAAATAAAAAGATCACTAGCTTCCTTACTACCAAAACATCCAAGCAAATTTCTGAAAGAGCAGTGTTGTAGAACATCCACATGGTAGCACAACCACCAATCCCTGACGAGATTGAAGAAGATACCATGGAGGTCGGTCCATTTAACAAAGCTGTTGCCTAGAAGGAGGTCACCCAAGAAACAAAAAGGATCATTTGACCTCTGGCCTCTAATCTGAAAATCATGATATTCACAATCAATCAACCTAGCATGAATAAATGTTAAGTAAAAAAGGTGACCCCAAAGTCAGAGTGTTGGGGTTAGGGCCTATGGACCGATCACTGACTTTCTAATGACTGGATGTGTTCAGCGCAAACCTACTCCTAGACCAATAGAACATGGCTTAAGAAAGGTTAAAAGGTATGGATGTGAAAAGAATATGGGTGCAAAGAAATGATGGGCAAGTAAAAGACAGAGTTCTGAGAAACTCAATTGCTCTATAAAAATAATAGGCATCAACTAGCTCACTAGATAATTGGGATGGCAGCCATTACTTTGTGTCCCCTTTCTAAGGAGGAGCCCGAGCATAATTTCAGTACAAAATGATCAGTGCTGATCAATATGGGAAATCTTGATAAATTTTTAATACTTGAATCAAAGGGATGACATTCAGTTGAGACATCCCATAGTGAACAGGAGTCAACTCGACCATTGTGGCGATAGACCCAAAGAGTGCAATTGGTCCAGATGGAATGAAATTAGTGGGTGTTCACAAATATTCACGATGGAAATGCCACACATTTGCCTTGACTCTTTTCTCTGTGGTTAAAAAGCAGCACCATCCTAAACTCCTTAAAAAAGAATCAGAATGGCTTGATTCCAAAGACAGAAGATGCAGAATGTCAGAGAAACATTGATAACTAGAGGAACGTCACTGGCAAGCCGAGGATATAATGAAAACATTCACAATCCTGGAGAATATCATTAAAGATGCCAAATGGAATTGAAAGAACCTTTTATTTTTGTTGATTTTGCAAATGCATTTGATTCAGTAGGACATAAATTACTGATTAAGACACTACAGTGAGTCTGTTTCCCAAAAACATTCATACAATTAATCAACAACCTATACACATACACAACATGACCATAATCAAGGTAACCAATCAAAATCAAACCCAATAAAAATCGAAAAGACATTTAAGCAGGGGGAACCTCCTGTTTCCAATATTCTTTAACATCGTGTCGAATTCATCGCGCACCTTGGAAGAAGCCAGTTCAGGAATATCTATGATTTTGAACAACAAAAGAATGAATTACTCCACCCTAGCTTCACAGACAATTTTGTAGTTTTAATGACTTGCATGCCGGTATGATGAAGAACCTTAAAAAGTCAAAGCATATTGTGAAACTGTGGTCTTACAGTTAATAACGCAAAGACCAAAGGTTTTCACTTTACTTCTAAAGAGAAGACCTTTCAATATAATTGTGAAAAGATTTGGGTTACTGAAAAGAGATGGTATTGAATATATTCCTGCAGGAGCGTTGGAGAGGTAGCTTGGTGCCTGAATCGATTCATGGGCAGTGTTGCAGACATATGTTGGGTAGAAGAGTTTAAGAACAGAATAGCTCACCTGGAATTAGCTGCTTTCTGACCATTTCAAAAGATCACACTCATAAGGACCCATATTCTCAGGTGTATTATCACTTGATCCTCACGAAACATCCCAGAAAACATTCCACACTTGACTTAATTATCTATAATGCAACCAAGCAGTCTATCTGTCTCCTACTGAATATGACGGATGGCCTTACATATATCAAAAAGAGGGATGGTGGACAAGGAATGCCTAAGCTCAAGGTTTAAATTGCAGCTGCTGCAATTCTGAAATAGGAATTAATCGAAGCATTCAAAGATCTTGTAGTACAGGCCTCATTTCCAATTCTCTGGTAAGGACAACTTGGATACTGTGAAAAGTACTTAAGGTCCTGAAGGTAATTGAGACTTTTGCACAAAAGCAAAAATGCAAACCCTAAGTAGAAACAGAAGAGTCCATGAATCACCCTGATGCTGAACAAATAATATCGGAAACAATACCTACAACTAACTATGAGACCTGTAGAGATTGGGAATGATCAAAAGGTTGGAGTTAAAAACCCAAGAATCTGGGATTAGTTATTACAAAAATGATTGGTCTCAAATACTTCTATCAAATCATCATACAATATCAAATCATCAAATTAATCAATGATTTTACTATTGGATTGTAATCCATATCCTATTAAGCCTACTCTATCAAGAGGTAGATGTGCACACTCAAGGAGTGTTGTAGATGTGAGGCCCCACTGGAAACATTAGCTCATATTTCAGGGAACTGTCCATTCATTAAAAATACACAAATCAAATGGCACAACTAGACCACTGCCAAGTAACAACAACATGTTGAAAAGTTTGGATGGATGACATACAATGAGCTGCGGTTGAATGACAGACTGATCGCTATGGAAACTGGAATCTGATCTTCAAGAAAAGACCAAGAAACTATGATAGTTTGTATTACAGTTCAATTTGAGAATGATAGTAAAGCATTGGAAACTGCGTGGAATGAAAGAGTTATAAAATGTAAACATCTAGACCAAGCAATCTTGGAACTGACTGCAGGATCTAAAGCTGTTCACTTCAGCTTTATTGAAATGGCTTAAATTGAACAACACCCTCGTACAGTTCTTTGGAATTCAGAGATTTATGTCCTTCACTTGGGACATCTCACATTTAACTATATCCTTGACACTGGAACTAATTCAAGTATTTGGAGAGAGGTGAATTGGAACAATAATTCCCGTCCAGCTTTTTGCCATACATGACTATCACTGCCTGTACGGGGCCAGGGTTCATTGGACTGTTCGAGGACACGTGCGGGCACAATCACCAGGGATTTCAGTTGGCGGTTGGGAAATAAATTATCCTAAATTATATCATTAACTTTATTAATAATTAAAATGTAAACTATGAATGTTAATTATATAATTAATGTTTATGTTTGACATGTTATACTTTGTTTATATTTTACAATTAATGTATATTTATTACTGTGTTAATACTATTAATCCTAATGGTGGGTTACTACAACTAATATACACATCAAATATTGTAGGTGACGCTGGACAACTGATCAAGGATTCTCAGATATTGGGGAATTAGTCCTTCAACCTTCTGATGTGACATTTCATCCCTGTCCTCTTTCAACAATAGAGGTTCCCTGTGAGAGGCTTCAACACATCAGTGAGCAACACAAGGCACTTTTATGAGTGTCCCGCAAACTGTCACATCGTACTCTCATCAGGTAGCAAGTACAAAATAAAGCTGAGATAACAAAGTGTGAAGCTGGATGAACACAGCAGGCCAAGCAGCATCTCAGGAGCACAAAAGCTGACGTTTTGGGCCTAGACTCTCTGATGAAGGGCCTAGGCCCGAAATGTCAGCTTTTGTGCTCCTGAGATGCTGCTTGGCCTGCTGTGTTCATCCAGCTTCACACTTTATTATCTTGGATTCTCCAGCATCTGCAGTTCCCATTATCACAAAATAAAGCTGTTTGCTTGTAGTTGTGAGCTATCACCTCTAGATGTCTCTGCTGAATTATATTGCTTGAAGTCAATATTTATTTAACTTTGTTTAAGATAAGTTATTAAGAATCATTGAATCCCTACAATGTGGGGACAGGCCCTTCAGCCCAACAAGTCCACGCCAACCCTCAGAGCATTCCACCCAGACCCATACTCTCTATAGCCCACCTAACCTACACATCCCTGAACACTGTGGTCAATTTAGATTAGATTCCCTACAGTGTGGAAACAGGCCCTTTGGCCTAACAAGTCCACACCGCCCCTTGAAACATCCCACCCAGACCCATCCCCCTATAACCCACGCACCCCTAAACACTACGGGCAATTTAGTATGGCCAATCCACCTAGCCTGCACATCTTTGTACTGTGGGAGGAAACCGGAGCACCCGGAAGAAACCCACGCAGACACGGGGAGAGCGTGCAAACTCCACACAGACAGTCACTCGAGGCTGGAATCGAACCTGGGTCCCTGGCGCTGTGAGGCTGCAGTGCTAGCCACTGAGCCACCGTGCCACCCATAAAATTACAGGTATTCTTTCTGTATCGTTTTGAAGTCATTCTCTGTCTTTCCCATTCACCTGTCTTTACTACTGGACATTTCTTTGATTTCATCTGGTCACTATCCCCTTTGTCTCTGCCAGTTCCTTGCCAAAACCATTACTTTCCAGATCACCAATCTTGTAGCCAGCTCCTGGCCATCACAGCAAACCACTGGGGTATAGTAAGTTTGATAATGAAATATTGAGTAATTAGGTTTATTTGCTTTCTATTGCACAAATGGTCTCAACATGAAACTCAAACAGAATGTTATCCCTTGAGGGAGGGGGAACATAGAAAAGATAATTCTAGAACTGTTTTTATTCACTCATGGGACATAGTTTTGGTCATTACTCACCACCCAAGAACTGAGTGGCTTGCCAGGCCATTTTAGAGGGGAGTTAAGAGTCAACCATATTGCTGTGAGTCTGGAACCACATGTAGGCCAGACCAGGTGAGGATGGCAGATTTCCTTCCCTGGAGATCATTAGTGAGCCAGACAAATTTTTCTGACAATCAGCAATGGCTTCATGGTGATTATTACATCTGTAATTCTAGTATTTTTTTAAATGAATTCATATTCCTCCATCTGCTGTGGTGGGATTTGAACCCAGGTCCCCAGAACATTAGCTAAGTTTCTGGAATAATAGTCTAGTATAATTATACCAAGCCATCACTTCCCTGTTTAGGCCTATTCCTTTCACTGTAATTTTATTTTGCACACTGATTTTTAAAAATAATTACACAAATTCTAAAAGAACTGCACTGTACAGAGTTATTTAGGTCCACTTGACATGTCAAAATACTTTATAGCCAAATTATGCTGTAATACATTTGCAGGGCAGATGGAATTTGAACCCAAACCATCTGATTCACAGATAGTGACACTAACACCACAACACAGGACCCTCATACTTTTGTTGGTAAATGTGACATCAAAATGCACGCAGAAAGATCCCAAATTGTACAATGAGATGAATAAAAATTATTTTTTGAGATAAAGCTGCTATTTGAGAAGTAAATGTTATATAAAGCATTAAAACTTTCTTATGTACATCTCATGCTGCGGAATCTCAACCTGCCTGAGTGGGCTAAAAAGGATGTAAGTTTAAACCAGCCATGACTCAAACTGTAACAATTTCCTCATTGACTCAGAAGTTGTGGGTCTAAATTTCACTCTGAAAATCGTAATCTGAATTGACACATCAAGCATAGTACTGTGAGGCTTTTTCCCCCAATTAGTCAGATTTTAAATTGTCGCCTTATCATCTCAAGTAAAAGTTCCCATTGTCCCATGGAAAGAACAGGAATGTTCTCTCTGTGTTCTGACTTTTCTTTCCTTTCAACATCCTTAACAATAGAGATCATTATTATGATACTTCTGTTTGTGGGAACCTGGTGTGTGGAAACGGCTGTACATTTCCTACATTATCAAAGTGACTGCTTAAAAGATCCTTTATTCACTGTAAACCATTTGGAATGTTGTGGTCATTGACAAGTTTGCAAAGGTAAATCTTAAGAGATCCAGCTAAAAGACCACAGTAGTTCTGAAGTATGGTACCATAAATAGAAGCAGAGACACGTATTTTTTAAAAAGACACTGAATTAGTGTAAGGATCTGAAATGCATATGGCTGGAATAATTAGATAATACAGCTGCTTAAGTGAACGTAGCACCACTTAAGAAAAATAAGGTGGTGATTTTGAAAAAAACTGCACAGAATACAATTAAATGAAACACTAGTCAATTTCGAAGGTGGATTTACCTTTTTTTAAATCCCAGATGTTTCTTTGTACCACAATGACGCTATATTGATTTAATATCGGATTTAAAAGAAATACCCCTGCAGATTTATAACTCGTCTAATTCTCATCATCGTTTCATAAGTTTTTGGGAGAGAAATAAATGTATTTGCACCTATTGACTGGATTTACCAGGATGTTACTACTACCCCTTGTACCAGTCTGTGCTGTCTTCGTGAACGCAGCATTCATTCCAAATGATAATTTGCCTTAGAAATAATCTTCCGGACACGAATTTTCCCATCAGCCCTGTACAATTATTCTATTGTGCTCTAGCATGACCCCGAATTGAATGTGCGTCTGCGAAACCAGCGTTGACAGGAGCATGAAATAAAGTAGACAAATGGGAGCAGCGGTTCGCTTATTCATTCCTAAACGTGCCAAGTGGATTATGCACTCAAATAAAATCAAAATACCCGGATTCTGGAGATTTTGAAATAAAAACAGTGTTGGAGAAACTCTGGTTTTGGAAGGAGAAACAAAGTTAACGTTTCGCGTTTAGTATGACTGTTGGGAGTTTTATAATTCTCCAGCACTGTGTTTTACAATGATTATGCATTTTGTTTTTACACGTGGGTATTGCTGAAACCTTGGTGATGTTTATAATTACAGAGTTCACTTTATGTGGCCTGTGTAATTAAGTCTCCCCCGCCAGATATACACTATCATTCCGATAAAAGTTTATTACCAAGTTTCATTTCTCGACTCGCACCTGACACCAGCCGTCAAGAGTGGGCGCTCGCTGGAGCGGGGTCGCATGGGATTTGTTGTTCACAGCTAGTGAAACAGCAGCTAGGCTTCCGGCGCTGTTGGCCGGAAAGGACTACAGTTCCCAGAAGGCAGCGCTGGCGTTGACACCCTGGAGACGAGGAAAACAGTGAGAGGGAGGAGTTTGAATCGGAAAGTTCTCGGTGTTTGTTGTTGTAGCCGATACAAACTCGTAAATCCACTTTAGAGAGGACGAGGATGGCAAGTCAGGGCGTCGGAAATGGCGGGGTAGCTGCTGGAGGAGGGGGCCTCGGTGCCAGTGGCTCGGCTTTCTCGGTCACCCCTTTCTCTGTGTCGGGCCCAGGAGCTGGCCTGGGTCCGCTGGTCTCCGTGTGGGAGTGGGAAGACGAGGCGGGTCGTTGGAGGCCCTACAGCAGCCGGGTGAGCGAGCACATAGAGCGCAACCTCCAGCATTTGCAGGGAGCGGCTGCGGCGACAGCTAAAGGAATCAACAGCATCTCCCTGGGCCAGGCCGAGCCCAGGTTGGCTCCCTACATCATCGATATCCCCACACTCACCCAGTTCCGACAAGACACTGGTAAGACTAGCCCCTCGCTCTCAAAAGTGTCAGCAAGATTTAATCACATACTGATTATTTACAATCTTCAGCTTCACTTTTGGTGTTGCTATCAGTGATTCATTCAGTCGTCCTAAATGTTTGCTCCAGGTGCAGATTTATTTGTTAAAATGTTTGCATTTCTTCTGTAAATTGCTTTGCCGATTTAAGCCCGAGGTTTTTTTGACTAAGAAACAGTGTTTTCAAAAACTAATATCACCGAAAAGAAATCAAACGTTAGCCAGGTGTAGAGCTGGATGAACACAGCAGGCCAAGCAACCCACCTATTAATCTCATGCCGCCCCCTTGACCTGCCTGTCCTCCCTGGACTGACCTATTCCGCCCCTACCTCCCCACCTACACCCACCTTTAACTGGCTCCATTCCCGCCTCTTTGATCGGTCTCTCTCCTCTTCCTCTATCCATCTATCCGCCTCCCCCTCTCTCTCCCTATTTATTTCAAAACTCCCGTTCCCTCCCTCATTTCTGAAGAAGGGTCTAGGCCCGAAACGTCAACCTTCCTGATGCTGCTTGGCCTGCTGTGTTCATCTAGCTCTACACCTTGTTATCTAAGATTCTCTTGCATCTGCACTTCCTACTCTCTCTCAAATATTAGCCATACTATATTAAGGTTAAAAGATTTTTCTGCAGCACTACAGTTTGTTTAGGCTACTAAAACTAACATAGGTAATTGTTAATATTTAACTGTGAGACTAATCATTTCAATACCTTGGTAATAGTTGCTATTGTAATTAGGGTATATATTTGTCAGATTCCCCCTCTCTCTCTATTTCAAGGGGAGATGGTAAGGTACTAGTAACCCAGAAGCCCAGGCTTTGGCTCCAGGGAAATGGATTCCAATTCCATGACAGCAATGGGAATTTAAATTCACTTAAGTAATTCAAAAACTGATTATGCCAATAAGACAAATCTCGATTATTTTAAAAACCTAAGTAGTTTGTTAATTGCTTTTTGTAAAGAAGCCTGCCACCTTTACTTGACCCAGCCTGCGTGTGACTCCATATCAACAGCGGTGTGGTTTATTCTTAACTGCCCTGTGAAATGGCCTAGCAAGCCACTCAGTTCAAGGATGACAAGGGATGGGCACCAAATGCTGACTTTGTTTTTAATGAGCTCATTGACAAAGATAGTTGGAACTTTATCTTTGATATCTTCCCATAATTGCAACTGTGGCTCAGGGAAATTGGGGTCTTAGCACTGACTTTAAGTTTTGATGTTCTGCGTGTTGTGGAAATGTGCTAACTTACTGTAGTTTGGAATGATTCATTTTTCAGGTTTTTTCAAGTCTGAAAAGAAGCAAGACAAATGTATGCTTTCTCAAGTCAAAAATAAGATTCCATGTTTCATTTGTGATTTTAGAGCTAGACTTTGCAAAGTTAACGTGAGAAATGAGTCAAACACATGAAGTAAAGATGAGCTTTCACAAAGTTGTCAGTGGCTCCTCCACATTGGGACTGTTGATTGTTCATGCATGACGAGAAAACTGAAGGTGTTTATGACCTTAAAGCTGGCTGTCAAGAAAGTTTAATGCCCCCTCAGACATCATTGTTATGTTGAAATTGCAGTTTTTGGTCTTCAATTTTAGAAACTTTCTACAGCTTCATCTTGATATTGAAATCTGGCAGGAAAGAATCTATTTGGCTTGTCTATTGAAACAGGAGAGAAAAAAGGAATCAGTTTTGCAGAGCATTATGCAAACAGGCTTTCTTTGGGTGGATGAAAAGAGAGCAAATAAAGTTACTTTAGGATTTTGACTTCTATTTTAAACTGAAATACAATCTGGACCTGAACACTTTGGATTTATTGACTTTTTTTAACATGAGCTGCCATGTATTTTGTTAAATTCTAGTTGTGTTGGAGGCTTTTTCCATGTGTTGGAGTTTTTGCCCATGAGTTTGATTAACAAGACCAGTAATTTGACCGTAACAGTACATTCAGTTAATGTTAAAGGATTTCTTTAACACTTGAGACCTGTCTTGCATTAGATTGCAAGAATGTTAATTTTTGTAGTAACTTTCATATCACATAAATCCCAAAGTTCTTTGCATTACTTTTCGTACTTAAATGTTTTTGCCAAACACAACAGACAAACAAAAAATAGAAATTGCTGGAGAATCTCAGTGATCTGGCAGCATCCATGAAGAGAAAATGTGAACATTTTAAGCCCATTGACCCTTCTGCAGGCCTTGACTCATCATTTTATTGTAGTAAAATCCCAAAAACAAAAATTAGATGGCCTACTAATTTTGCTGGTAGCGAAGGATAAATATTGTCTAGGGTTCCAGGCATATTTCCCTGTTGAAGTTGGTTGGCTCGCCGAGCTAGTTTGTTGTTCCGCAGGCGTTTCGTTACCATGCAGTGCAGCCTCAGATGAAGTGTCGATGTGTTTTCCCACCTGGTTTTTAAACTCTGGAGTCCTTTGAGCTGGATTGTCTCACTTGCAGTTTTCCTTCGAGGTGGAGTGCATATGGGGTCGAGTTCTATGTATTTACTAATGGCTTTCTTTGTGGAGTGCCAGGCTGCTAGGAATTCCTGTGCCCGACGCTGCTTAGCTTGTCCAGGATTTTGGTGTTGTCCCAGTCAAATTGGTGGTTCTCCTTATCCATGTGGATTGCGATGAGTGCGTATTGGTCATGTCTTTTTGTGTACCCTTGTTGTTAGTTTCCTTCCTGTTTGTCCAATATAGTGTTTCTCACAATCTCTGCAGGGGATCTTACAGATGATATTGGTCCTGTCCTTGGTGGGGAGTAGGTCTTTAGTTTGGGTGAGCAGTTGTCGTGGGGTTAATGTGGGCTTGTGTGCCACCCTGATGCCCAGCAGTTTTTGGAGTCTTGTGGTTAGTTCCAGTGTGTTACTGATGTTCTGCACTGATGATGTTATCCAGCATGGTAACGAAACGTCTGTGAAACAACAAACCAGCCAACCTCAACATTCACGACCCGAGCTACAAATCTACTCCAAAACCTTAGATATTTCCCTGCTCTTCAAGAGGGGAGTCAAGGCCTCAGTTTAACACCTTAATCAAAAGACAGACTTTGCCAATGACACTTCTTCAGTACTGCAGCTAACTGGCAGCCTAAATTATGCACTCAACTCCTGTTTACTTAACCACAATCTTTTTGATTTGAGGAGTGAAGATGCAACTACTAAAACCAAGTTGATGTATGTGGACTGCTGATTCTCTAAAGGTTCTATTTATTGAAACTATTTTCTTTAGAAATGTAGGAATTGATGGAATCTATTAGCTCCACAGTCACAGTTAGAAATTCACACTGGGCATATTTGGCCTCGAACTCTATCACGGAAGGTTAGTGTGACCTCAAATATTAATTGCTGCAGCTGGTATTGTGCAGATTATGGGAACTGTGGCGTCAATATTAGTTCCAATACAAAATAACTTTGATCCCAAGAACATTATGGTCATATCTTATTCTAGACTTCAGTTTCACTTGTGCCATCTAACTTATAGGAAAAAATTCTCATCGTAAGTCTTGTGGATTTTTATTTTCTATTATTAGGCACTGAGTAGTTTTTAACCTAAGTAAACTGGAAGGATTACTTCTAGTCCTTGTGATCCAATTTCTGATAATCTATTACTGCTGAAACCAATTATTCTCTTATTCATTTATGGGATGTAAACATTGTTGACAAGGCCAGCGTTTGATTTGCATTTCTAGTTGCTGGTGTGTGCCCTCCTGAACTGCTACAGTCCATGCAGTGTAGATACTCCTGCAATGCAGAAAGATCAGATTTTTAACTATGACTGTAAAATAATTGTGGTATCCTTCAAGGTCAAGATGGTGTATGGAGGAGGAGAGTCTGCACGTAGTGGTGTCCCAGTGTGTTTGCTGTCTTTGTCCTATTAGCTAGTAAAGGCAATGATCCAGAACCTGTTTCCATTGGAATATGCCCATCCAATGATAATTATATCGAAAAACACCCACTTATTTTTCTGTGTTTTTGACGGCAAAGACTTCTTGGTCCGGCGTGTCCTGGATCTTCCACTTTAAGCTCCTGTCTAAGCCTGAATGTACTGCAATAGGGGCAAAGCCACCAAACACCAGAAGACCTGGGAATGAACACCTCTTAATGACAACAGCAAAAAGCATAGAGTTTAACATTTGTGACAAACATTATATAGATGTTATATGGCTTTTTAAAATTACTTCTCTATTTCTTTTAAGCATCTAATATTTATTTTATTGATTAATTATGAAGTAATTTTCAAAACCTCTCTTAAACGTTTCATGTCAAAATCTAGTTAGCTTTTGCTCAATTTTTTAAATGACTTCGAGTGAATGAATGTGGGTGAATGAAGTGTTTGTTTGGGTAAAAAGGTAGGTGGTACGTGAAGTCTTAGGGTAAGTTGGCAAGAGGAGGTTGAGGCATTTGGAAGATAATTTTTTGGGGGTGAGGGGAGCGTTGGGAGTGGTTCTCAGATCCGGGGGGCATGGTGGCTCAGTGGTTAGCACTGCTGCCTCTCAGCACCAGGGATCTGGGTTCAATTCCAGCCTCGACAACTGTCAGTGGATTTTGCATGTTCTCCTTGTGTCTGCATGGGTTTTGTCCAGATGTTGTGATTTCCTCCCACAGTCTAAAGATGTGCAAGCTGGGTGGATTAACCGAAAGAAAATGGAGGGTTATGGTGATAAGGTAGGGGGTGGGTCTTGGTGGGACGGTCCCTAGTGGGTCGGTGTGGACTTGATGGGCCAAATGGCCTGCTTCTACACTGCAGGGATTCCATGATAGTTCTGTGGGTGGTGGGAATCGAATAGGTGTGATTTGAGGTTGGGCACAGTCAGGTGAAGTTGAGAGTGAACATGATGTCCAGGGTAATTAATTGGGGTTTGGGCAAATAGAATTGTTCTGTGAGAGTGGTTAATCTGGGGTGGAGGTAGTGTTACGATACTAGACAGTCAGCCAACCAAATCAGCCTTTCTCCCTCTGTATTTGCAACACAGTAAAATTAAATTGTTGAAGACCCCCAGTAGTTGCTCCAGTGGATCCTGGCCAGACTTGTAAATAACCAATACCAGACTTTTGAATAACCAATTCCAGACGATGGTTTTATATTTCAAACAATAATACACAGTATTCAATAACTTTAGCAGAGCAAAAATTAAACACAAGGCAAACTAATTAACGTCTATACTTTAAACCCAAAACATTTGTGTGAATGATGGCTAAAAACAAAAGAAAAACAACCTAACAAACAGAATTAAGGGATAAATAAAAAGAAAATAACAAACTGGCCAGATTATTTAAATGGCTTTCATGATGCCTTGTTTCACAGGCATAGATGTGAATTGCTTGTTTTTTTTTGTTTGGATCTGCTGATTTAAGGTCATCACCTACGTCCACGCAGGTGTAGGTAGGAATACTTCTAACTTTGCTTAATCGCCAACATCACCTTCTGGAAGCCAAAATAATAGAAAGCAGAGAGCTTTTATTTATTCACTCATGGACTGTGGGAGTTGCTAGTTGGTGAGCTGCCTCCTTGAACCACTACAGTCCATGTGCTGTATGTCGTTCAAGAGGGAATTCCAGAATTTCAAATGCAATGATGGTGAAGAAACGGTGATTATATTTCCAAGTCAGGATGGGATGAGTGGCTTGGAGGGGAACTTGCGGGTGAGAGTGTTCCCAAGTATCTGCTGTCTTTGTGCATCCAGATGGAAGTGGCTAGGGCTTGGAAGGTGCTGCCTAAGGATATCTGGTAAAATCTTCATGCTGTGTTGTCAGCAGCCAGGCTCATCACGCCAGAAAGCACTATTCGAAAACAACTTCAATTCCACCCCGATAGACTGAGTGCCCTACCAAAACCTCAATTACCATTCAACAGCTGTCACCTGTTTGAACATATGGTTGCTTTCAGACTTGCCAAAAACCATTCCCCTGTACTGACCTCATTAATGGCAGAGTTGGTTATCTGTTTAAGCACAATGCTTTTCCTGGGGTTGCTGTGCCTGTAGGAATGTTTTTGATGAACTCTTGGCCTGAAATGAGCCTCCCAGCCTGGCCTGTCTGATTCTAACTCCAAACTGGGATCCAGATGCCAAGTAATTGCCCTTTCATGGGTGAGGGCTTCACTGATTAGGCCAGCAGCTGTTGCCTAGCCCTAATTTCCCAAAGGTCAGTTAAGAGTCAAACATGTTGCTGTAGGTCTGGAATCATGCGTAAACCAGACTAGGTAAGGATAGCCTCTTTCTTCCCTAAAGGACAACTCTGAACCAGACAGGTTTTTCCGACAACTGATAGTGAGTTCATGGTCATCATGAGACTTGGAATATAGAATTCACGTTCCACCATCTATTGTGGTGGAATTCAAACTCCTGACCCCACAACATTACCTGGTTCTCTGGATTAGCAATCCAGCGAAAAATACCAGTAGGCTGTGTGGATCTTGTATATTGCTGCCAGTGTGGAGACAATAGATATTTAAGGTGATGAGGTGCCAGTTGAGTAAATTGCTTCATCTTGAATGGTGTCAAGCTACTTATGTTATTGGATCCACAATTATATAGCCAAGGGGAGAATATTCCATCATGCCCTAAAGATAGTGGACAGGCTTTGGGGAGTAAGATGGTGATGGCCAACTGTAGGATTTCCAGCCCTTGATCTTTCTTATAACCACAGTACATAAAATGTAGAACCTGGAATAATACAGTATGTTTAGGCTAATTAAATTATGGGTCACTGTTGACCACAGGTTGTTGATAGTGAGAGATTCAGCCATGGTAACCCTGTTGATCATCAAGGGAAATTATATGGTATTCTCTCATTATCTGGACCTTGTAAAATTTATGCTGCCCTTCACCCTTGACAGCCCAAGTAAGAATGTTGTCTGGGTCTCGCTTCATTTGGGTATTGAGTGCTTCCATGTGAGGGGTTCCACTGAGCAATCAGCAAAGTCCCAGGGCCAAAAATTGTCCTCAGAAAAATCGCAGCCCTCCTTTCTTCTAGGTATGACTGTAACAAGTGGAGAGATATCCCAAGTTCCCATTTGTAGTTTTATTAGGGTCTCTCAATGACATTTTTAGACATCTGTTGGCTTGACCTCAGCAGTCACTCAACCTTAAATGGAACTCAGCTCTTTTTTGCCTGTTGTTGGAATAGTGTGGTTCTGTCCCCAGCATTGTTTAGGTATTGATGAGACAATAACCCTCCATATTTTACCATAACACAATTCCTTTCAGCTGCTATACATTCTTGACAACTGGAAAGCTGCTATTTTCAGACTTTATGGATTTGCTCCACAAGGCACCATGACTCATTTATTTGTGTATTTGTAAGAGAAGTGAGCCATATTGGTTAATGGGGTGAATTCAAAGCCTCAAATTGGCTGTAATCCAGCCCCCAGGAGCAAACTGTTCCTAATCAGGTATTTTGTGTCCTTACTGGCCATGTATTTTTAAAAAAGAAAACATTTATAAATTCTCTCCTGTCTATCTTATCTTGATGCCCTCTTGATCTCGGCACACCAGTCACACTAGTACCTCTGTCATCATCTCAACTCATCAGTTTTGAATTCTGTCAAAATTTCTTTTGACTTAATTTCATTGAATGTTTGTAGTGCCAAAGGAGGCCATCATGTCAGTGTCAGTGCTCTGAGTAACTGACCTGGTCCTGCTCCTGTTTCTTTTCTCCATTGCCTTGCGCAGTTTTCTTCTCCTCAAAAAAAAACATGTTCCCTTTTAAAAAAGCAGTAACTGAACCTGCCTCCACCATCCTGTCAGGCAATGCATTCCACCCACTATGTTGTGTCATTATTTCCTTGACGGCTCTTGATTCTTTTGCTACTTATCTGAAATTATGTCTTTTCATTCTTGACTCTGCCAATGGGAATATTTTCCCCTCTAATCTGTCCAGATCTTGTCTGATACTGAACACCCCAATCAAATCACTTCTTAACCTTCACTGATCTATCCATCGAATTGAAGTCTCTCACCACCTTGGAAGAATTATTTAAATATTTCTGCACCCTTTGCAGTGCCTCCACATCGTTCATAAACAATGATTCTCAGAATCGAATATAGTACTCCCAGTTGAAGCAGGACCAGTGTCTGATAAAGGATTAGAACAGCCCCCTTGTTTTTATAATCTGTGCCTCCGTTCATAAAGATCAGGATTCTGTATGTCTTGTTGATCTCCCCTTCCATTTTTGATCGTACATACACCACCACGTCAATCCCATTTCGAATTGTACTGTTTATCTTGCCTTTCCTTGTTCCTCCAACCAATATGAATCCCTTCGTTCTTCTCTAGCTTGCCTTTCATCTGTCAAGTTTCAGCCCATTTCAACAAATCATATTACTTTGTCTATCACCATCTTCTTCATAGTTCACAGTACTTCTAAGACTTTTTTAATCATCTGCACACTTCAATTACGCTTTGCATACGCAAATTTAGGTCATATAGAGCAAGCAAAGCGGTAGTCTTAATCCTATGTCTCAGGAACCTCACTATATTTCCCCTCAGTTTGACAAACAACTCTCACCACTCGTCTGTCTCTCGTCACTCAACCAACTTTTTTGCAGTCACTTTCATTCCATGGACTTCAGTCTCTGATAACCAATGTTTCTAATCTTTATTATCATCTCAGCAATTGTCTCCTGTCTTTTATTTTTGCCTTGTAGCAGTTTTCCTTTCCTAATTTGGGTGACCCAGAACAAAATGTGACTTTCTATTGCAGTCTGTCTAATGATTTGTAGCAAGGAACCTGATTGCTTTCATTTATTGCATTATGGTTAAAAATCCTCTTCATTTTGTATAAATCTTCCCCAGATGATCTTTATCCCTTCCTCTTCAGCTTGCTGCAGCCCTGTAAGCCCCTTGTGATTCTCAGCTTTTATTTGTATTCTGTTTCTTTGTTGGTGCAAGGACCTTTAGCAGCCTTTGTTCTAATCTCCACAGTTCCCATTCTAAACATTTCTACCTTTCCCCTGTTAATTGTTTTCAAAGTCTATCTCTGCAACCAAATCTGTTACCTCTTCCAATTGCTTTGTCTTAGAAATCATTTCAATTTCTTACCGTTTAAAGATTTGGTAAAGATCCTTGGCTCAGGTTGTGGATGAGATTGTTGACTTGCTCACCGAGCTGGTTTGTTTTTGTTCAGACGTTTCATCACCATGTTAGGTGACATCATCAGTGGAGCCTCCAATGAAGCGATGTTATTCTACTATCCGATCCATTATTGTCAGTACTGTCATTTCTGGTTTTGATCTATTCAGGTTTATATGAAGGGTCCAATTCTATATGTTTGTTGGTTTGGAGTACGGGTGGAGAACCATGCCTCTAGGAATTGCCGTTTGTGTCTCTGTTTGGCTTGGCCTACTGTCATTACTTTGGCCCAGTTAAGCTGATGGCCTTCACTGTCTGAATGTACAGAGATTAAGGAGAGTTCATTGTGTCGTTTTGCTGCTGACTAATGTTCGTGCATTCTGATGGCTAGTTTACTTCCTGTCTGTCCGATGTAATGTTTGTGGCAGTCGTTGCATGGTATTTTGTAAACCATGTTCGTTCTGCATGTTGTGGGAATGGGATCTTTACTCCTTGAAGGTGTTTGTCGTAGAGTGGCTGTGGGCTTGGGGGCCACCATGATTCCTAGTGTCTTAGGAGTCCTGTTGTCAGTTCTGATATTTTCCTCATTTTGGGAAGTATGGTTAGTGTGTTCAGTCATACTGTGTGCTCCTATTGTCTGTTATGTAGGCACTTAGATGGAGTTGCAAGGATATCCATTTAAGCGAGGACCTCATATAAACGTGTTCTTCCTCTTCTCGGCGTAATTCTGGAGTGTTGCAGTGTGCCGTGGTGTTAGGTTCGTTTTCGAAGACCCTCATGCACTTGATGTATCAAGACACTGATCTGGCTGGCTGTGGCTACACTGGTCCACTTACTTAGTGTCCTAAGTATTTGAACTAAGAAGTTCAAATCCTCAACTTCCACAGCAACTACCCGAAGGTCCATAAACAAAGCTGCATTAGGTCACTATGTAAATGGGCCAGGACACACCGCAACACTCCAAAGTTACGTCGGGAAGAGGAAGAACACTTATACAAGATCCTCACATTAAATGGATATCCTTGCAACTTCATCCACAGATATCCACAAAACACAACAACAGGAGGACACAGTATGACCTACCACACTGGCTACACTTCCCTACATCAGAAACAAATCAGAACTGACAACAAGTCTCCTAAGACCACTAGGAATCATGGTGGCCCCCAAGAGCACAGCCACTCCATGACAAACACTTTCAAGGATTAAAGACCCCGTTCCCACAACATGCAGAAGGACCATGGTTTATAAACTACCGTGCAATGACCACCACAAACATTACATCGAACAAACAGGAAGGAAACTAGCCATCAGAATACACGAACATCAGTCAGCAGCAAAACACTGCAATGAACTCTCCTTAATATCTGTACATTCAGACAATGAAGGCCATCAGTTTAACTGGGCCAAAGTAACGACAGTAGCCTAAGCCAAACATAGACATGCATGTGAATTCCTAGAGGCATGGTTCTCCACCTGTACTCCAAATCAACAAAAATTAGAATTGGACCCCATGTATAAACCCACTTAGATCAAAACCAGAAATGACAGTATTCACTATAATGGACTGGACAGTATAAATTCTAAGTGCAATAGAATAACATCACTTCATCAGAGGCTTCATTGGTGTCACCTAACACGGTGACAAAATGGCTGAACAAATAAAGCCAGCTTGGCGAGCAAGTCAGCAACCTCGGTTTCTTGCGATTTGCAAAGAGTCTTGGAATGTTAGCCTGTATTGGATATGCTGTGCAGTTTTATGTTTCTGTCTGTGCCCGTTTCCACCATCTGTAGGAGTGAAAATTCTCTATCTTTGTCAAAACTTTATAAGAGGCATTTTTTTTTTCAAAGTGTATTACCAATACAGTATTAAGTTTTGCCTGATGCGGTGGAAATCTGAAACAAAAGCCAGAAAGTGCTGGTAAAACAAAAACTTGGCTGCAATGTTGACCCTTCTTCGAGACTCTTAAATTATGTTCAGTCTGCAGTGATGACATTTCACTTGTAGCACTGCTTTTCCTACTGAGAAACTGTTACCCTCCTTCAGCTGCATATCTGCATAGTATTGATTAAAATAATAGGTAGCATTGTTCTGTCTAAGTCTGAAATTTTCTTCTATGCGATCATATAATCTATTAGTGTAGGAATGTACTAATAAGTTAGTGCTGACATGTTGGATTTTCTGCACCTGAAATAAATTCCACATGCAGCTACACTAGTACACTTTCGACACAAGATTGGAATGTGTCTTGTGGTCCGGTTTACTGCACAGCAAAACAATTTTATTTTGATTTGATTGGATCTGGTTAAAAGTTACAAGGTTATGAATTTGAACCTTGCATCAGGGCCTGAGCAATAATTAAAGTTGCAACGCTTCAAAGGTGGTGCCTTTCATATTCTTCAGGCTGTTCAGATGGATATTAAAGACTTGTGCAGCAGTTTGAAGAACAGGGAGATCTTCTAGCATCATTTAACCAAATGTAACATTAAGAAGCCCAGGCAAAATTGAAGTAAGTGGGAATCCGTAGAAAATATTTTGAGTGAAGTCAAATTGGGCATAAAGGTTCAAAGACAGAAACTACTGTAGAAATTCAACAGGTCTGGTAGCTTCTGTGGGGAGAAAGCAGTGAACGTTTCGATTCGAGTAACTCTTAGTCAATGGGCTTGAAGTATTAATTCTGTTTTCTCCCCACAGACACTGCTAGACCTGTTGACTTTCTCCAATGTTTTCGTTTCAGATCTCCAACATTTGCAGTTCTTTTTGTTGTTGGGCAAAAGGAAGATGGATTTAGTTGTTGGAAGCTGCAGGGTGTTGGAGAAGTTCCTTCGAATAATGCCCCAGGCCTAGTCATCTACAGCTGCTTCATCATTGACACTCAATACATGATTACTATTCCATTCGCATCTCCTTGGATGTTGAAGCACTCTAGCCATATATAGCAAAACCTGGATAGCATTCAAGCTTCTCACTTATGTGGTGGGAATTTCACTTTCCACTTAAGTGCCACACAATGAACCCCACACTGTTATTCCAACCTCATTGCATCATCAACAGCTTGGAGTTTACAACAGACCAGAAACTAGGTGAGCTCACTAAATACTGCAATGACAAGAACTGGTCAGCTGGGAATTTTGCACTGAATAATTGACCTCCTGACTCCCCAAAGCCTATCCATTCTATAGCTCATTAGTTAGGTGTTTGACGTAATATTTTAAAACTTGACACCAATCAGGACAAAATACCCCATCCGTCACCCTAAATGTTCACTTTCTCCAACATCAGTGCACAGTGGTAGCAGTGTGTACCATCTACAGAATGTGCTGAAACAACCCGCTAAGACACTTTCCAACAGCATTTTCCAAACCTGTGGTCGTTGCCATCCTGGATGGACAAGGGTAGCAAATGCATGGGAACACTGTTATAATTTTTTCCTTCCAATCTATACCATCCTGACTTGGAGGTATATCACCATTTTGTCACACTCAGCCAAAAACCAGAAATGTCCCGTTTCATAATAGCATTGTTCACTGCAGGAGTTAAAGAAAGCATTCACCATCCCCTTCATGAGGGCAGTTAAGAAAGGGTAATAAACTCTGACTTTGACTTTGCCAGCAATACTTGAGCGAGCAGTGATATGGGGCAATGGAGAAGAAGACAGAAAGGAAAAAGCAGAGGCACAAGATGGTAGCACAGTGGTAATGTCACTGGACTTGTAATTCAAACCCAGTCTAATATTCAGGTGTCGTTGGTTTAGAGCTCACTATGGCAGGTAGTAAGTCTAAATTTTCGCTAAAAATCAGGTGGGGGGGAATGAAATCTAGCCGAAGGGTGACTATTTACCCTGTGTCAATTTATCATAAAAACCTAACAGGTTTACTAATTTCCTTTTCAGGAAGGAAATCTGCCATCCTTACCTGGTCTGGCGTTTCTATAAATGCTGGTCCATAGCAATGTGGTTGACTCTTAACTGCCCTGTGGGCAATTGGGGAAGCCAATAAAAGCTGGCCTTGGCAGTGATGTCCGCCATGCATCAACAAATAAAAATGCAGAAGGTACTGTACATTCAACCAATGAGTGAGAGCAAACAAATCTACAGAAAGAGAGGATGGTTGTGCTGTAGATAGTTAGGGGAGAATAGTATATGATCTTTATTTAGTTTAATTTTTAATTATTCACTTGGCAAAATGTCTTTAATTAACCAGTTCTTGTGTGCAGTTTACAAGCTAATGAAAGAAACAATTCTGTATGCAGGAATAGTCAACAGCAATTTTGAGACTGAGAAACCAAAACCCCCAGTGTGCAATGACATTTTTTTTGAAAATACATTAACTTACACAATTGTGACCAGATCTGTTTTGTATCTGCAAAATGGTTTTCAATGCACCCAGTTCAGTTTTGAACGGTTTTTAAAATAAAAGCTAACATTGGTATCTGAAGTGAATGGCAAACATGAGATACAGGGTTGAATATAAGACAATGTTGCAAAACAGGAAAGGCATTCATAGGATATCGTCAAATAGACACCACTAACAGTGCTAGAACACTCTATCATAGTAATTTGTTTGAGAAAACAGACAATAAATTCCGTAGGTTTTATGAATAGGAGATCACTTTCTGTACCTACTTAGATCAATTTTCAGGTAAGACAAGGTGCTTGAAGTGCAACTGTGAAACTACCTCTAAAGTAAATTGGTGTAAGAAAGACTAGGATCTGAGACTAATGAAAATTAATGCATTTTATCATGTACTTGCAACTTGATCAAATAAGGGGAATTGAAAGGACAGAGAAAATTTCTGCTGGTGGGAAGTTGAGGACTTGGATATGTAGTCTTAAAATTTAGTGCCAGTGTTAAGTCTAAATGTTTAAGATAGAAATTCAGAAACCATTCTGGACAAAACGTAGCAGAGGGGAAGCAGTGGCCAAGTGGTATTATCCCTGGACTGTTAACCCAGAGACCCAGATAGTGTTCTAGAGAGCCAGATTCGAATCCTGCCACAACAGATGATGGATTTTGAATTAATTAGATACCTGGACCTAAGAGTCTAGTGATGACTGTGAATCTATTGTCAATTGTCAGGAAAAACCCATCACTGATGTCCTTACACAATCTATCCTACATGTAACTCCAGACCCACAGCAATGTGGCTGACTGTTAACTGCCCTCTGGGCATTTAGGGTTGGGCAATAAATGCTACCTGGCCAGCAATGCCCTCATCCTGTGAGTGAATAAAAAAAATCTTACCAAGCTTGGTCAATGTTAAATTTGAGATTTAGATTTTTTTAAAAACAAAGATATATTGCAGGATATGGAGCTATAGAGCATATATAGGGCTGAGCTGTGGATTGAAAGGTAAACAACGCTTGAGGCTAAATGGTCTGCTTACATTCTTTGGGTGAAGATCAAATTTGCTGTAATCTGCTTAGAAGATGATCCAGAATTTTTTTGAAATAATTCAAATTACCCACAAGTGGTGAAAAGAACAATATGAAACTAGCAATGGAATTCTATTTTCTGATTCTCAGTAATGAGTGCAAGTTGGCTTTGTAATAAATTAAGTGATTTCAATTGATATGAACGATTCAAATAGTACTAATGATATCAGGCAATCTTCAGTGAAATTGAGCCCAGGCTTTGGTACTTTTTGATAACTTGACCCTTGAAATAATGGTTATACCCAGGAATCTGTTTGCTATCGGTAATTCTAAATAAATACCAATCATTACTGCAGAGGCCACTCGTAGAAATGTAGCACCTGAAATCCAGCTTTTCAAAAACAAGACAGATTTTTATTTAAGTAAGCTATGCAAACATTTTAAGCATCATTTAAATGAGTGGGGTGAGAAACTTTTGGCTTGTTCAGGGAGTTTCTGTATGCACTTGTTAATTATCTACTTTGCAAGTCTGTCATTTCCTGTGTTTCATGTGGTAAGAGTAACTGTACACCACCTGATCCAGCTTAGAAAATTTATGGGATTTGCACATCTTCCATTCTGAGTGTTTCTTTAAATGCTCCAATGACCTTGCATGATTTTTTTTTAGAAGTACTTTTAAGTCAGCCTTCCAAAATCAACTTCCAGTTTTTGCTTTGCTGCCTCAAGTTTGAGCACTAGCAGCCTTTCCATAACTTCACTGTGAATGCTGCGAAATACCTCCAGAACCATTTTTATTTTGGGGTGTGCGCTCCGCCCAAGACACTGTATCTGTACAAGCTTCAAATAAATCAGTTGAACAAAAATGTTTTTCAATGTCTGAAAGATTTCGTGCATTACTTCAAATATATCCATTCGGCCACCTTGATTATTTTAAGTGAAGCTCCTCTCTGAATTCACAACTACTCCTATATCAGGTTGTTGAAACCACATGGTTTTGTTGTGCTCAGGTATCATGTAGGTTCCGAAGCTTGAATTACACAACCACGTTTATGAAAATAGACATTTGAAAGTGAAGGTATATTCCCAGTTCTGAAGGAGGGTCACTGGACCCAAAATATTAACTCTGCTTTCTCTTCATATATGCTGCCAGACCTGCTAAATTTTCCCAGAAATTTCTAATTTTGTTTCTAATGTTTAGCATTCGCAGTTCTTTTCCACAGTTTTAGCATTGAGTTCTGAAGATTCATTGCAATTTTTTGGTCATGTAAAGAACTTCCTTTAAAATCCACCATTAGTAAGAATTGTTGGACTGTTCTGCATTTTTCACTTTTTGTTTTTTGATATATTTCAATTTATTTGAACTTACAAAGGAACTGGCATTAGCAACTTAACGCTCAAACTGTTCGACAAGTCATTTACATAATGACTGATCTGTATCTTAACTCCTCCAACATGCCTTGATTTTCAATATGTTTTTGTAAAGAATTCCAGATTTCCCAATATGAAAGCATGCTCTCTGATATCTTGAATTTCGCTGTTACTGTAAGCAATCTAGTAGAAACCAGTTCCCAGAACATTGCCACTCTCCAGAAACGTTGCTTTTTGGAAAGCACCCCACCTCTGCCCCATTTCACCCTTTTCAGAAAGCTTAGTGAGCTTCTTCTAATTTGGGAGCTGGACCAGTAGCTTGTATTTGTCTCAACTTATGTATTGCTTTCAAAATAAAGCACACTCCATGGCACTGCACAGCGAGATAGAAAGAGAGGTTTCGAACTTATCAGGACAGAGCTGGATAGATTCTAGACAATTAGCTACCATTGCTAAAGAAAGGAGCATTTCTGTTTTGGGATGCAGCATCAGGATCATCTTCATGAAGGAGCTATTAAGTGGTAATGTCAATGTACTAGTAATCCAGAATTCCAGACCTGTGTTCTATGGCATTGGTCCAAATCTCTCAATGGTAGATGGTGATAGTTGAATTCAATTTAATGATAACTGGCCCAACAGCAACTATATAACTACTGATGATTGTCATAAGGCCCACCTTGTTCACTGATCCCCTTTTAAGGGGAGGAAGTCTGCCATCTTTGCTTGACTCCAGATCTGGTTGACTCTTGAATGCCTTCTGGCCTTACCCTCATTACACCCTCATCCCATAAATGAATTTTTTTGTTAAAACAAATCCTGTTCAGCTTAGTGGAAAACCTGAAATTTAGCCAAGTAGCCCATTGCACAGGTATAAAATATTCCATGTCAGCCATACCTACAATCTCATTGAGAGCTTATTTGACACTAATTTGTGCTGAAATGATAGGACACGTTGCCCTTGGAACTCCTTACAAGGGTCTGGTTTGATACGTGTTTATGTGACACAGCTGTCTAGCTGATAAAGAGAAGACTTGTATTCAACAAGTCCTGGTGGTGAAGGGGAGTGTGCTAATCTGTAACCGAGGTCTTGATCTCTCTTCCTAACTTATTTTCTAAATGAAGTGAGAAATATTCATCTTATTTTGTGGGCAATCAATTGGTTAAAAAAATGGATTTGAATATCTGAAAGAATTAGCTGTTGGCAGGTCCAGACAAAATACTCCTTGATAGACATGTGGGCTGTATTGTACAAAATGGTTTACCAGCTGTCTGCACACTGACACAGTGGCCTTCACAGGAAACCAGAAAGAACAACAGGAAACCTGTTTTGTGCAGAGGTGATTTGTTGAAACTACAGAAAGGTCCAGCTACGTGTGGTAATTGTTCTGTAAGTTAGACAATTGGAAAATGAATTGCACAGATAAATGTGAGGTGCTGCTTTTTGGAAAGGCAAATCAATGCAGAATTTATACGTTTAACAGGAAAGTCCTGGGGTGCAGATTCATCATTCCTTGAAAATGGAGTTGCAGATGGATAAGGTAGTGAAAAGGCTTGCCTTCTTTCCTTGGTACACTTTATTGGTCAGTGCTTTGAGTGGAGGAGTTGGGAGGTCATGTTGTGGCTGTGCAGGACATTGGTTAGGGTTCTTTTGGAATACTGCATTCAATCCTGGTCTCCCTGCTATAGGAAGGATGTTGTGAAACCAGAAAGGGTTCAGAAAAGATTTACAAGGATGTTGCCAGGGTTGGAGGGTTTGAGCTATAGGGAGAGGCTGAATAGGCTGGGACTATTTTCCCTGAAGTTTCAGAGGCTGAGGAGTGATCTTATAGAGGTTGTAGAATCATAAGGGACATGGATAGGATAAATACACAAGGTATTTTCCCTGAAATGAGGGGAATCTAAAACTAGAGGGCATAGGTTTAAGGTGAGAGTAGAAAGATTTAAGAGGGACCTAAGGGGTAACTTTTTCATGCAGGGGATGGTGCGTGAATGGAATGAACTGCCAGAGGTGATGGTCGAGGCAGGTACGATTACAACATTTAAAAGGCATTTTGATGGTATGTGAAAAGGAAAGGTTTAGAGGGGTATGGGCCAAATGCTGGTGAATGGAACTAGATTAATTTAGGAGAAATGGTCAGCATGGACGAGTTGGACCAAATGGTCTGTTTCTGTGCTGTACATCTCTATGACTCTGTGTCCTGACAGTGGAGTTTGTGATGCATGAGGTTTTGAGCAACTGAGAGGAAGGCTAAAAGTTTTGAGGGTGCTTATGGGATAGACCTGGAAAGGCATATAGATTCTGAGTTGACCTGTTATGTCGTATTGCCAGAATGATTTACTGACCCCTAACTTCTCAGGAGTGGCCAAGTAAATGACTCATTTGATTTAAGCTACGACAAGTTTAAAACTAAACACTATCAATCTGGGCACTGGACGCAAGCATACACAGCCAAGAAAAGCCCAGTATTATTTTCACCAACACATGGGGCTTATCTGTACGAATGTCTTTCCAATTTTATCATGAGTTTGGAACGCTACAAAGCCACAAGACATGGCTGAGGGAGGAGTGGATAGGGGATCCTCAAATTAAAATAGATTCATTTTCTCTTTTATACCTTCATTTGCAGCCTTTTAAATGTCTCTCTCTCTCTTTTTCTCCTTTACCACCATTGTCACTGGCTTTTGCCTCTTGCTTTAGGCAGCCTTTCAAACCATTTCACTTGTTGTAACACCCGCTCTGTCGCTAACATTATCGAAATGAGGCATTCCCTCCACAGACACTGCCAGGTCAGCTGAGTTTCCCAGCAATTTGGTTTTGTTGGTGAAGGTTAGTGCTGAGGCTAACCCATACTCATCCAACATTTATTTAGAGTAAAATATTGTCAGCATGTCAGCATATTCAACCATCATCTACGACCTCATGAGCTAATATTCCTCATTCTTTAATTACCATCAGGCCAGGAGGTCATTTTAGAGTCAGTAAATATGCCAGCAGCAACAGCAGGCATATTAACTAATGAGGTATAGAATTTTGGGACAGGGATAGGCATTTCACCCATTTGATCCCATTCTGCCATTTAACATGATTGTGACTGATCTTATCCTGGTCTCAATTCCACTTTCCTGCCAGCTCCCTATAGCCCTTTCTTGATTCTGCCTCCACTGCACTCTGGGGCAGAGAATTCCACGGATTCATAACCCTCAGAGGTAATTTCTCCTCGTCTCAGAATCTACCTCCTTTCACTCCTTTGTGTGAGGCTGAACCACAAAGGAGAGCATCTGTTCAATGTCCATCTTGTCAATCTCCTTATTTTATATGCCTCAATTAGATTTCCCCCTTGTTTTTCTGAACTTTAGTGAGTACAATCCCAAGCTATTCAACTCTCCTCATACGACAGCTGTTTCATTCCTGGAATCAATCTGCTGAAACTCTTCTGAACTGCTCCCACTGCCACCACATCCCTCTTCTAGTAAGGAGACCAGAACTCAGCCGAATACTCTGGGTGTGGTCTCCCCAGCACCTAATATAATTGTAACAAATCATCATCATTTTTATAATCCAGTCCTTTTGCAGTGAATGCCAGGATTCTATCTGCTTTTCTTATTGCTGCATCTGCATACCCACTTGCTGTTATTCATGCACAAACACACACACAGATCCCTCTGCATTCATGTACTTTAAATCTGCTTCCCATTTAAATAGTAATCTGCCTGATTTTTCTGTAGCCAAAATGGAAAGCCTCACACTTGTTCACACTTATCTCCGTCTGCCTGATTCTGGTCCATTATTTTAGTCTGTCAATATCTATCTGTAAACCCTTTATCTCCTTATCATAGCCTGCTTTCCCAACTGTTTTGGTATCATCTGCAAATTTGCCTACATTACACACTATCCCTGCTTGCAGATCATTTTTAATCAATTATAAATAGTTGAGGTCCAAGAAGTGAACCTGTGGCACCCCACTAATTACAGTTCATCATCCATAGAAGGACCCATTTATCCTGACACACTGTTTTCTGTCAATCAACCAATCCACTATCCAAGCCAGTACTCCACTGTTAAACCCCTGGGATCTAACCTTCTGGAGTAGTCCTTTATTTGGCACCTTGTCAGACGCCATTGTGAAATCTAGATATACCACATGCATTGGATCCTCATTATCCACTTTGCTGGTTATATTCGCAAAACTCCAACAAGTTTGTCAAGCAAACCATGCCCTACATGAAACCACGCTGACACCAGTGAATTGAGCTTTGTTTTTCCAAGTGCTCAGTTATCACCTTCCTTTTTGATTGACTGTAGAGGTCAAACTAACTGGTCTATAGCCTCTCACTTTTTGCCTGTCTCTGCTTTTGAATAAAACTGTCACATTAGCATGTTTCCAATTAGCTGGAACTTTTCCAGAATCTAAGGAATTTCAGAATATCATAACTAATGCATCCACTATATCTGCCACCTCGTGCCACGCCTTTAATCCCATATGTTTTGTTAATATCTTCTCCCTAATTAAAGTAATTTCACCAAGTTCCTCTGTAGTAACTGCAGTATTTGGGAAGGAATTATTATCTTATACTGTACAAACAGACAAAATATTGGTTTAGTGCCTCTGCCATTTGAGTTTCTGCCATTATTAGCCTGACATTTTCTTCTAAAGGGCCAACATTTACATTCACTATTCTCTTACATGTATGTCTAAATATGTTTAGAAGCTTTTGATATTAGTGCTTGTTTTCTGCTAGTTTCCTTTTGTAGTTCATCTTAGCTCTCTTGGTTTTTTGTTTCTAGTGACCCTTTTGCTGACATTTTAAAGTACTCCCAACCCTCCAGCGTGTCACTAACCTTTGCAGAATGATCTGCCCTAGGTTTTGCCTTTGTTATCCTTGACTTCTTTATTAAGCCATGGATGATTTTTCACCTCTACAACAATCCTTGTTCCTCTCGGGAACATACTTTAATTGAGAGGGGTTTCGTTTCTCCTTAAGTATTTGCCACTGTTCTTCAGTTCTCCTGCACTTTTAATACTTTTTCCCCAGTGCACTTGGGCCAACTCCTTCCTCAGCCTGTATAATTTCCTATGTCCAACACTCAAAATCTAGTATGACACTGTGTCTTCACTCTTTCAAGCTAAATTTGATCTCTAGAATGTTGTGTTCACTCTTTCCGAGAGGGTCCTTAACCACAAGACTATTTATTAATCCTTCCACATACATAATACCAAATCTAATACAACCAGTTCCATGATATGTCACTCTTAAGAAACAATCTTTAAGGCTCCCCTTGTCAAGTTGATTAATCCAGTCAATATGCATGTTCAAATAATCCTTAATTACTGTTATGCCCTTCTCTCAAACTCTCCATTACTCCCTGGTTTATACTATGCCCTACTTCAGAAGCCCTGTTTGGGGACCCTGTAAATTACTCCTACCAAAGGGTTTCCTCCTTTTTTTTTATTTCCACCCAGGCTGATTCAACACTTTGGTCCCTAGCACCAATATCGTTTCTCAATGCAACCTTGATGTCTGCCTTAACTAATAAAGCAACTCCCATCTCCTGCTCCTTCTTGTCTGTCCTTTATGGAATACTGAGTACCCTTGGTCATTTAACTCCTGTCCTGATCTTCCAGTAACCATGTTTCAGCAATCCCCACAAGGTCATACCCATTTGTCTTTACTTGTGTCATCAGCCCATCAACTTTATTCTGAATACTGTGTGCATTTAGATACAAAGTTTTAAATACATTCTGCTGATTTTATCTTTTTCTCCTAATATTTTCTCGTGTGCTGCGTTTTCCATGCTATCCATCCTTCTTTCTTAGTCCCTGATAACAGAGCCTCATCTGTATCATTTACTCCAACTTTCAATTCTTTCTTTGATCTTTTATGATTCCTTCCCTCACCATGGCATAAGCCTTGTGAAGTGATGATGCAAGACTGCACGTTTGCTAGGCAACAAAAGAAGCATGCTTGAATAGACAATAAAATGTGAGGCTGGATGAACACAGCAGGCCAAGCAGCTTTTGTGCTCCTGAGATGCTGCTTGGCCTGCTGTGTTCATCCAGCCTCACATTTTATTAGCTTTTGTGCTCCTGAGATGCTGCTTGGCCTGCTGTGTTCATCCAGCCTCACACTTTGTTATCTTGGAATTCTCCAGCATCTGCAGTTCCCATTATCTCTGATACTTGAATAGACAGACTGAAACGAATCCATAAGGAACAGGTCTTGGAACATCCAGTGAAAGAGAATGAAAGAACTAAAGCGAAGAGGAGCTGTAATTAACTTTTTCATCCACAATAAAACAATACAAAAAATAGCTTTGCAAGTTAAAACTGAAGCACTTTGTGCATTCAGGCAGAAGTGCCAAGGATACGGTCCTTCCCTTGATGTCTCCAGCATCATATTTGTTGGTTATAAGCCCATTCAATTCATTATATTACCTTGTATTTCATGACTTTTCAGATTTGGGCAGTCTGTTTAAATTGCCTGTGTTTGGCGGTTGGGCTAACCACAAAAGTACGCAGGTTGAACAACTTTTTTCCCCTAAGAAGTGTCACTTGTTACTGTGCAATCAGTTTATTAACTTGCATGATGAATCAGTCGTGCTAGACATTTTGCTCGTTCAATTTGGTATTCCCTGTGCCTACACAGTCACTCCCCAACTAAGAGAACAGACCAATTGAATTATTCCCAGATTTGCTATTCCTATAACTAACTATAACAAGTTGGGGCCTGACAGTTGATTCTTTTGAGGAAACACGCTATCCTTCATTACTCAGAAGTTAGAAACAGCAGAAAGGAGGCGTATTTAATTTTTACCATAAAATCATTCTCTGCTCAAAGTTTCACTTAGAAAAGGGGAACCAGTGAAGCATATGATTTCTTGATGAAATCTAAATTAGGAAGACAGGGATGAGCTTTCTGGGGTAGTGATACCTCAGGGTCTCTATATTAATTATTCACCTCACTTTAAAATATTGTGGGAAAGGACTAGGTGCACTTCTAGAAGATGAAATATTTGAGTTACTGTACTGTGTTTTCTATGGAAAAGTGCTGACTATGTGCGGTCATGAATATTCTGCTTTGTTATGTGTTTTGTCTCGATTCTAATTTTAATTCCCTGTTTCACAATGTTCTTACAGGAAGAATGAGGCGAGTTAGGAGGCAACTATATGCTCAGTCATCTGCACCTGGACAAGGATTGTTATGGCAATGGGAAAACGATGAAGGTGGCTGGACGACCTATGAAATGACCATTTCCATTTTTATAGAGGATTGTCTTGCTGCAAAGCAGCAGATAGTGGACTTGGGGCACTACGGTTACAACTACGTTGTGAATTTTGCCAGCTTGTGTCAGATAAATAAAACCACTGGGTTCAAAAGACGAGTTCAAAGACTTTCTGATGCACCCTATCCATCAGCTGTTTTTGGATTGATCCATGGAAGTCAAATCTGTTCTTGCAATCAGTGTTTAGCTTATACCGGCTCTGGACCTATTTCAAATCGTAGTCGATACACTGTTTCCAACTTGGCAGGCCCTTCTACTCAGCTAGGTTCAAATAGATCATCTCTAATGATGTCTCATAATCATGGATACTCTCCTTACATCAAGAGACCAGCGTCAGTAGGCCCTATGTCTTTTGGAAGCCCCAGTCGGCCAGTTACTACAGCAGCTACTCCGGGTCAATCTACAACCTATAGCTCTCAGTTCACCAATAGTTCAAGGTATAGTAATAAACCTTAATTCAGTTCCTTCATTTACAATTTAAAAGGCATTGATTGCTAAATGATAGAACCTGCTGGCTGATCAAGGCCCTGTACGTGGAAACATTGAGGATGAATTAATAGCTCCAGTTATATTGAGGTAAAGGACAATAAAAACAAATTTTATGGCTATATAAAGGGAAATTGACAGGTTAAGAGTACTGTTGGCCCATTAAGGGCAAAGAGTGGGGATATTGTCAATTACCATGAAGAGATGGCAGACATGTTGATCAATTATTTTGCTTCAATACTCATAGCGTAAAGGAGGATAAGTTGCCGGAAGTCCCAAAGAAATTAAGAGGATTATGAACAGGGTCTGAATAAATTAGTTTATATAAATCAATGCAAAATTAATGGAGGTGAGGAGTGACAAATCCCCAGGACCTAACCATTTTAATCCACATGCGTTAAATGAGGTAGGGAGGAGAGCATATTGTCAATGCCCTAATCATAATCTTTGAGTTCCCTGGTTCAGGAGTAGTACCTCCTGGATTGGAAATTTCATTATGTCACTGTTGTTTATGAAGGATGACCATGGGAAGCCAGGGAATTAGACTTGTTAGCGAAACATCAGTGGTGGGGAATCTGTTGGATCCTATAATCGAGGATAGGGTAACTTAGTACCTCGCAAAATTTCAGTTAATCAAAGAGCTTCATCATGGATTCATTAGGTAGGTCGTGCTTGACAAACCTTTGACTCCTTGAAGAGGTGACAATAATGGTAGATAGAGGTAAGGTGATGGATTTTATTTATATGGACTTCCAGAAGACTTTTGATGAAGTCCCCCCACAATAGGCTGTAGGCTAATATGGGAGGGAGTCCTCAATTATTCACAATATTCATTAACGACTTGTAATGGCACAAGTCAAATATCCAAATTTGCTGATGGCGCAAAATTGGGCAGCATTGTAGATAGTGATGACAGCCTAAAATTACAACGGGATATTGATAGGTTAGGTGAATGATAGAAGCAGCAGCAGATTGGTCTTAATCAAATGTGAGGTTATCCCTTTCAGACTGAAAAAGGATCGATCAGGGTATTTTTTTTTAGAACGCACAATTAAATACAGTGGATGTCCAATGAGATTTGACGGTTCAGGTGCATAGCTGTTTAAAATGTGGCAGACAGTTACAGAACATAGTTATGAAGGCGAATGGAATGCTGGCAATATCTGAAGGGCTGGAATGTAGGAGTACAGATGGTATGCTGCAGTTACATAAAACCACAGTTAGATTGCACTTCGAGTATTGAGAGCAGATCTGGGCATCACGCCTCAGGAAGGATGTTTTGGCCGTGGAGGAGGTTCAACGGCTGATGTTATGTGGACTTTGAGGGGGGTAAGTTATGAGGCAAGATTAGACAAATTAGGCCTTTATTCTTTTAGAATTTAGAAGGTAAAGCATGAATTCATATGAATCAGCTTTATTGGCACATGTACTCATGGAGACAGTGAAAGGTTTACAAGTCACTGCTTACGACACCATCTTAGGCACAAATTCGTAGGGGGGGAATCAAATTAGAAAAAATAATGAAATTAAAAAGTCACGTATTACAGACCTTCAAAAGTGCAAAATCATTGTAGTAAGTTAGAAAATAGAGAAATGAAAAGTTCAGAATAGCAGTCCTTCCACAACAATACAATTTTAAAAAGGAGAGAGAATTTAAGACAAAGTCCACATAGTCCATTTCATGGCTCTGGGCTTCAGGACTTGACCCCTTGAGGTCTTCAGAGTATTAACTCAGGCCGACAGGCGAGATAAAAAATAAACCATTTCCATTGGTTTGATGATTCTGGAAACAGGGGCTGTAGTCTAAGAATTAGGGTCAGGCCGTTCAGGAAATGTTAGAAAGCACTTTGATACATGGAGTAATGGAGGTCTGGAACTCTCTCTTCCTCAAATGACGGTCGGTGGTAATTCAATTGTTAAATTTAAAAATGTGAAGCAAACAATTTTATTAAGCAAGGGAAATGGATCCATGGCAAACATTATGGAGTTGGCCATGGATCAGCCATGATCTTAATGAATAGTGGAGCAAGCTCAAGGAGTTGATCGACCTACTTATTTTCCTATATTCCTATTGAAGGCATTCAGTAGAATAATGACACAACTGTTGGTGCTGCTTTTCCTTAAATATTTGTCTGCTCTGTCAAGGCTGTTGCAAGTCCAGGAACATTCCTGGGACTGCTATGATTATAGAGTTTCAACGCTTTTACAGAAATGATTTCAATAATTAAGACAAAATTCTGGATGCACGAATTGGAAGAAAAGCAAAATTATTCTTTGCTATCGGCCAAACATTCATCCTCATCCAGCATCTTTGAAATGCAGATAATGTAGTTTTTGATGTCACTGCATTTTTAGGACCATACGATGTACACACTGGCTACCAAATTTTCTTTCACAGTAATTACAGTAATTAACAGTAATTACACTTCAAAACCTTCAATTGGCTGTGAAGCAATTGAGACATCTTGAAGTTTTGAAAGGTGCTGTATTAATGAATGTTTTGTTATGATACACTGGTGAGAGTATGAACAAAGTAATATTTTGCAAATCCATTTGATCAAAGAGGAGTTTCTGAAGGGATACATTAATTTTTTTTATTGTTTTAATTGCCCCATCTAAAGGAATACAAAACAAAACATTGACTGTTTAGTGCCAAGGTTGAGAATTTTACAGTATGAATCCTTTGAATCCTGTAGCCCAAAGACCTTCAGTACTCAGTCATTACATACGTTCAAAGTTGAATTTAATAGATTGTTTTAGTGCTCAAAAATGAAAAGATATTATTTTTTAAAGTGAGATTGGAGAGTTAATGTTGAACACAAACTGCGAAACTGCTGTTTGGAGGACCAGGCTTGATGGTCTATTCCCCTACTTTTTTTAATGTGACTGCAGAATTATTTTTGGATTTTTAACATTTCTCAACAGAAATGTTGTACTGTACTATGAAGTAATTGCTTTCATGTGTCCTTCATCAACTGCAGTTGTTTGCAGTTGGAGGCCAATTTGAGAGACTTGCTACTGAATGGTCTTCAATTAATCACATCCTGCTGGGAGATTGGATTCCACCTGCCTCTTGCCCCATTTGCTGTTAGGTGTACTGATCACAGGGAGGGTTTATCTTGAAATGATTTAACTCAGTTACATAGTATTCTGTATTTTAGTGTCTGACATAAGTTTCATGGAATGTTGGGACATGCCAGAGCTCATGTAACTTGGTACAGTTTGACTAGGACAATGCGGTAGATACAATAGATGGGGTAGGATTCTGTGTTACTGTGCACATAGGGAAATTGGGGCCAGTATTCTGCTTTCCAGTTAACAAGGTGTAGAGCTGGATGAACACAGCAGGCCAAGCAGCATCGTAGGAGCAGGAAGGCAGACATTTCGGGCCTAGACCCTTCATCAGAAATGGGGGAGGGGAAGGGGCTTCTGAAATACAAGGCAGAGGGGGAGGCGGATCGAAGCTGAATAGAGGAGAAGATAGATGGAGAGGAGACAGACAAGTCAAAGAGGCAGGGTTGGAACCAGTAAAGGTGAGTGTAGGTGAGGAGGTAGGGAGGGGATAGGTCAGTCCAGGAAGGACAGACAGGTCAAGAGGGTGGGATGAGGTTAGTAGGTAGGAAATGGGGATGCTGCTTGAGGTGGGAGGAGGGGATAGGTGAGAGAAAGAACAGGTTAGGGAGGCGGGGACGAGCTGGGCTGGTTTTGGGATGTGGTAGGGGAAGGAGAGCTTTTGAAGCTTGTGAAGTCCACTTGATACCATTGGGCTGCAGGGTTCCCAAGCGGAATATGAGTTGCTGTTCCTGCAACCTTCGGTAGCATCATTGTGGCACTGCAGGAGGCCCAGGATGGACATGTCATTTCAGGAATGGGAGGGGGAGTTGAAGTGGTTCGCGACTGGGAGGTGCAGTTGATTATTGCAAACTGAGCGTAGGTATTCTGCAATGCAGTCCCCAAGCCTCCGCTTGGTTTCCCCGATGTAGAGGAGGCCACAACGGGTACTGCAGATGCAGTATACCACATTAGTAGATGTGCAGGTGAACATCTGCTTGATGTGGAAAGTCTTCTTGGGCCTGGGATGGGGCTGAAGGAGGAGACGTGGGGGCAGGTATAGTAGCACTTCCTGCGGTTGCAGGAAAAAGTGCTGGGTGTGGTGGGGCTGGAGGGGAGGGCGAAGCAGTCAAGGAGAGTGTTGTCCCACCGGAAAGCAGACAAGGGTGGGGAGGGAAAAATGTCTTTGGTGGGGTCAGATTGCCAATGGCGGAAGTGTCGGAGGAAGATGCGTTGGATCCGGAGGTTGGTGTGGTGGTACATGAGGACCAGGGGAATTTTTTTGGTTGTTATTGCAGGGACGGGGTGTGAGGGAAATGCGGGAGACGTGGTTGAGGGCATTCTCAATCACCTATGGTGGGGAAGTTACAGTCCTTGAAAAAGGAGGACATCTGAGATGAATGGGAGTGGAACGCCTCATCCTGGGAGCAGATGTGGCGGAGGTGAAGGAATTGGGAATAGGGGATGGCATTTTTGCAGGAAGTGGGTGGAAGGAGGTATATTCTAGGTAGCTGTGGGAGTCAGTGGGCTTGAAATAGATATCGGTTTCTAGGTGGTTGCCCGAGATGGAGAGAGAGGCGCCCCGGAAGGGGTGAGAAGTATTAGAGATGGTCCAGGTGAACTTGAGGTTGGGGTGGAAGGTGTTGAAGTGGATGAGCTGTTCGAGCTCCTCGTGGGAGCACGAGTTGGTGCCGATACAGTCAATGTAACAGAGGAAGAGGTGGGGTTTAGGACCATTATAGGTATGGAAGAGGGATCGTTTCATGTAACCTAGCCCTAAACACCACCTCTTCCTCCGTTACATTGATGACTGTATTGGCATCGGCTCGTGGATCACTGTGGATTTCAAAAGCTTCACAATCTCCCTCCCCCTACTCCATCCCAAAACCAGCCCAGCTTGTCTCTGCCTCCCTAACCTGTTCTTCCTCTCACCTATCCCCTCCTCCCACCTCAAACTGCACCCCCACTTCCTACCTACTAACTTCATCCCGCCCCCTTGACTTGTCCATCCTCCCTGGACTGACCTATCTCCTCCCCACCTACTCTCACCTTTTCTGGCTCCATCCCCACCTCTTTTTGACTTGTCTGTCTCCTCTCCACCTATCTTCTCCTCTATTCATCTTCGATACGCCTCCCCCTCTCTCTTTATTTATTTCTGAAGCCCCTTCCCCTTCACCATTTCTGATGAAAGGTCTGGGCCCGAAATGTCAGCTTTCCTGCTCCTGTGATGCTGCTTGGCCTGCTGTATTCATCCAGCTCTACATCTTGTCATCTCAGATTCTGCAGCATGTGCAGTTCCTATTATTTCTGCTTTCCAGTTGTCAGTTTTCAGTTGTCATCTTTGATAAGTGTCATCCTCCAATTGTTATTGTTGGGAAGATGTAGAAGCGTTCTGTAGTGGGTAGGAAACCCTGCTGTTGACTTGTTTTGATCATGTTCGGTAGCAGTTCAGAACAAGTACCACAAAAGCAAATTCATTGGCCCCTTGCTCTGAAAGGTACGTGTACAGCCCCAGTGCTCCCACTTAAAACTATTTTAATCTTTCTCAAAGCTGTCAGATTTCCCCCTCCTGTCTTCCGCTCAACTGAGTGAATCGATTTAAATAGTGTTGGTTTTGACCTCCCTTCTGTGTCCTTTTCCTGGAATGAGACCAGAACTCTCTTTAAATGTACAAAACTTTCAGCTACCTTTTTTTGACAACTGTTTCCTTGTTTCACTTCCTTTGAATCTCGACTGGATAACAGTTACTAGGACATTGCGAACAGCAGTACAAACAGCTATTGCCAAAGGAAAATGTTATAGAACAGAATAACTACTCATCAAGTTATGTTGAAAGCTTTAACCCAAACCGCAACCTTTGAGCAATTCATCAGATTATTTTTCGTATCTACAAATCATTAGCTATTCAGTAATGACTGGGACTTTTGGGAGTGGGTATCAGCATCTGTCGGATAATGACTGGGTAGAGGGTATCATTGACTGTAATATCATCCAGAGGTAAAAGTTAAGTCACTGGTTAAACTTCAGTTTGTAATCTGATTAGGTACAAAAGTAAATTAAAGATTATTTTGCGCTCAAGCTAGAGGTTTCAACTTTTCAGTTTTCAAACTATTAAATTTACATGCCTGTGTTTGATAATTAATTGGCTACTTAACTGCTAATGGGCCAACTAACCCTTATGCCAACTGGTACACTTGCATGTTTAATGCAACACAACTTCACCTAGTTCCGTACTGACTAACAAATAAATTCTCTTTTTCTCCTCCTTCTATTGCTCGTTTAAATTTCCTTGTCTGCATTTGCTTTATCCATACTCGTCATCTTGAAAACTGGCTGAAAGCAGGTAATTTATGATCTGTCTTTATCTCCGTAGTCATCTCTAGCTGCTGCATCCCTTTGAAACTCTCTTACACGTCCTGTGACTCAAATACAATCAAATTCAGAATGAAACCAGAAACTATCTCAAAGCAGAGCACAGGTGATGCTAGACATCTGGAACTGAAATAGAGGTGGGCAGAGTCAGCATGTGAAGCAACATCTGTGGAGAAATCTGTGTCCATCAGTTAATGGTTCTAGCAAAAGACAATTTCCTCCAAACCCTTAGACTCAGAATGTTGGTTTGCTATTGTCAGTTTTCCCCTATAGTTGCTGCATGCCTCTTTTCTGAGATTTGCTTTCATTCTTGCCTCGGTGCAAGCATGTTTCGGACTTCAGTGATCTGTTTCTGCCACACTGCCATCCTGCCTAGTTGGCCTGTAGAAGATACCTGATTATAAGGATAAGAGCCTCATGTGGTCAACAGTGGAGTGGGTACAAGTGTTCATATTTGGACATGTTCTGCAATCAGCTCGTGATTCGAGGTCTCGCTTGCTCGCTCTCTGTTTGCTTGCTCACTCGTGCTTTTTTTTTTGCTCACTTGCACATTCTCTTTCTTGGGTTCCCCCTGACCCCCCACCTCGCTCTCAGTCACGCGCTCCCCCTCCCTGCCTCACGCTCTCCAACCCCATCTCTATTGGCTGGCTCAATGGGAAAAAAGGCAAGTAATGCATATATAAAAGCCATTTGTTTTTTTTTTCTTGGACAGTGAACAGCAAATGGGCTAGATATGTGTTAAACCATGTAAGATGAGTACAGTTTCAAAAGCAAGTGCATTGTGAATTGTATGTACAATGTTGTCTTAATGGAGCAGTAAGGGAGAAATCAAAACAAATCACTGCCATGCATGTGTCTTCAGGGCCGTTTTTCCCAAAGACAGTCTTTTGATTTGTCTTTTCAAGTGGTGCCTTTTTCAGGAGAGTTCTGCGTAGCAACAACTTCTTGACTGGTTCCTTGGCAGTTAGCTATAGCCTTGTATGTGTACAATACAGCATCCTTCTCTCTCTCTCCCTCCCTCTCTCGTTGTCTCCCCTTTGTGTGTAAAATGAAAGGAAGTTTTCAGTAATTTGGTACTCTCCCTCACTCTTCCTCTTTAAGCTGATCTCTGCAAATTCCCTGTTGAAATCAGAAAGGGAAAACCACATTCAAAGGCCCTGAAAGAGTGAAATGTCAGGCCAAGAAATAAACAACTAAGAATCTGTGCACCCACCACTATGTGTCAATAGCAAAGTGTCTGTAGGTGTGAATGGGCAATTTTAGAAGGGGGAAAATTTAAGTTATACAATTATTAATGAGCAATTCTACTTGTCTCCTTTTTGCTATTGGCTGAAAACAGTTTGATTATTATAATTCTTTGCCAGTGGGAGAATATCTGATGTGCAGTTTTAAGATCACAAGGGGTTGTGGTAATTTATTAGCTTAGAGGATTGGCTAACCAACAGAAAGCAGAGAGTGGCAGGATGTAACTTGTCTGGTATCACAAGGTTTGGTCCAAGGGGCCCAAACTATTTGAAAACTATATTTAATGACTTGAATGCAGGGATTGAAAGTACTATAGCCAATACTGTCATTTGCAAGTAACACTAAAATATATCAGAAAGTAAATTGCAATGAAAAGATAAAAGTTTACAAATGGATATGGATGGGTTTGGTGAATGTGCCAAAATATGGCAGATGAAGTCTAATGAAAATAAGTGCGAGGTTATCTACTTCGGTTGGAGGAATAAAGGCAATTTATTATCTAAACTGAGAGAAACTGCTGAGTGCTTTGGTGCAGAGGGATCTGGTGTCCTTTTGCATGAATCACAGAAAACTCATTTGAGGGTCATAAAGCAGCTGGATGGAATCTTGGCATTTCATGCTAAAGGAATATAGTACAAAATTAGGTAAGCATCACTGCAACTGTACAAGGTATTATGAGACTACACCTGGAGTGTTGCATACAATTTTGGTTCCCCTACTTGAGGAGGGATGTGACTCCAATGGAGTTCAGAGGAAGTTCACTAGATTAAATCCCTCATCTCTGAAGTCAATCTTATGAAGAGTGAGTGAGCAGTTTAGACCGATACTCTGTCGTTTAGAAGAATGAGAGGAGATCTATTTGAGGTATGTGGAGAGCCTGTGTTTCCTTGTGGGGTAAGCTAGAATGAGAGGCCATAATTTAGGGATTAAGGAGCAACTGATTTAAAACAGATGAGAAATTGCTTCTCTCAAATGGTCATTAAAACTGTGGCATTCACTACCCCAGAGCGTAGCTCATACTAGGATATTGAGTAAATTTAGGGACGAGATAGATTATTTTCATTAGTAATAGTTCGAAGGATTATGGGGAGCAGGCAGAAAGTCGACTCCGAGGCTGAGATGAGATCATCCATAGTCATATTAAGTAGCAGAGCAAGCTTGATAGGCTGAATTTCCTACTTCTGCTCAAAGTTCTTTTCTTATGTATATCCTTTTAACCTGAATTAGTCAGTTTGGTAAAATTGGGAAATTTGCTTTTATCAAATTTTCTCATTTTTGAAGACTTTGGGAGTGGTAGGATTTGATTTGTACAACACTTTTCCCATTGAGTCATAACGCATCAACTGTCATTTGGTATTTGTTCATTTGGCCAGTTAACAATACCAGTTGGGGGGGTGAGAGGAGGCAGCAGGGGGGGTGTAGAATTTTATAATAAATCAAGATTACGATAATGCAATTAAAGTCTTTTCGCAAAAAGAAAAAACAGTACAGCAAATATTATAAATCTGAAATGAAAACAAAATGATCAAATGCGCTAAGTCTGGAGTGATGGACAAAGGGAGTGTTTCAGGTCTCTGATCTTTTCCAGTGGACAGGATTTCCACATTGTCTGTAGACTTAATAAAAGTGAAGATGGGAGTAGCAGCTGCCCCACACACTTCCTTTAATTGTTTGAACGTGTGCATCACTAACCACAGTAAATGCTTTGTTATCTGGCATGATGAAGGAATGGGTGGTGCCAGTTATTCTAAAATACCGCTCAACAGGGAGTTGCATTAATGTGGACTCGAGACCAGTTTCTGCTCTGTCTTTGATTCATTAAGGGGAGTGTGAAAGCAATTGGGGAAGTGAATGCCTCAGCACAGCCAGGCATCACCATAAAACCATTCGAACTGAAGACCAGGCTGGAATCACCTCCCCTGGGCCTGCTTTTTTAAAAAAAAGATTGCATTCAGTTTTACTGACAGTTGCTTGAGCAGTGTCTTTTTTTCAGGCACAATAACCAAAAATAACGCAATAACTTAATTTCAGCATAAATCCTAAGTTTTTAAAGAATGCATATCTCAACAATGGAAGTTGCAGGATCTTTTATTAAATTTTAAAAAGTTGTTAGAAATTCTGGTTTATTTGATAGAGTGCCGGTAAACAGTGTGCGGTGCTTCATATATCATTCAGCCAAGGTTGAATGCAATTTTCCTTTTTACAGTGTTTCACTTAACTATGATTCTCACATTGACCAAAAGTACTAGCCCTTACTTCAAATATGAAGGTATCAGACTGAAATATTTATCTCTATCTCCCTAGTCTGGTCTTTTATTTTTGTTCAGTTGACAACAGCAGTCCCCAATACTGTGGCTGATGTTTGTGTTATCCTTTTTGAGGTTTCACAGTCAAGCAGAATTCTGTCCTCACTGGATACCAATAATCCATTCTACATCCAAACTGGATGAAGTATACCGTGATACACTTCTGCAACAGAACGTTTGTCATTTTTTCTAGTTTGCCACAAAGTGCCATTTTCTCGAAGTGTGAATACTGGATAGGATTAACCTATGTATAGTATAGCATGAAGATTAAACAATCTATCAATTTGCTGTGCCTTCAATTGCTGTGAAAATCTATTGAAAAGGTTACCTGGGTGAGAGGCTGGAAATATTGCACTGTGCCAAAATTAGGCCTTTGAACTAGGAGGGAGGCAGATCAAGAGGCCAAATGTAGGATGTAAATGTAACCTGTAAGCTGACAGTGGTTGTAACTTTCTAAAAAGGTAGAAATGATAAATTTCATGCCCCTGATGTATGTGAAATATCAGACCAAACAATAATAGTCCACAAGTCCCAGAAAATCAGTTTCCTTCTCCCTCGACTACCTTCGTGGCCACTTTGGTAACTACTGCAAGCTTAAGAACCTTTTTTGAAAATCTGTTCTATCCCCACCAGCTGCTGCAGAAAAAAGATATTGTTTAGAGAAGAACTCTGTTTTAAAACGTATCTGTTGGAACACGCTTTCGCCATTTATACAGATGATTTGGATGTGAACGTAGAAGGTATGATTAGTAAGTTGCACATGACGGGTGCAGTGGTCAGCGAAGAAGGTTACCTCTGAGTGCAACAGGATCTTGATCAGATGGGCCAATGGACCCGGGGTGGCAGATGGAGTTTAATTTAGATAAATGCGAGATGCTGCATTTTGGAAAGGCAAATCAGGGCAGGACTTATACGTGTAATAGTAAGGTACTGGGGGGTGTTGCTAAACAAAGATACTTTGGAGAGCATGCTTGTAGTGCCTTGAACATGGAGTCGCAGGTAGATAGAATAGTGAAGGTGGTGTTTGGTATGTTTGCCTCTATTGGTTGACGCATTGTGTATAGGAGTTAGGTCATGAGGCTGTACAAGACATTGGTTCAGCCACTTTTAGAGTATTTTGCAATTCTGGTCTCCCTCCTGTAGGAAGGATGTTGGTGAAACTAGAAAGGGTTTGGAAAAGATTTACGAGGATGTTGCCAGGGTTGGAGGGTTTGCTATAGAGAGAGGCTGAATAGACCTGGGGTAGTTTTCCCTGGAGTGTCAGAATCTGATGGGTGACCTTATACAGATTTATAAAATCATGACGTGCATGGATCAAATGAATAGACAAGGTCTTTTCCCTAGGGCGGAATTCCAAAACTAGATGGTATAGGGGCAGCTTTTTCATGCAGAGGGTAATGTACATATGGAATTAACTGCCAGAGAATGTGGTGGAGGCGGGTGCAATTACAACATTTTAAAAGGCAAGGGGATGGGTATATGAATATGAAGGGTTAATAGGATATGGGCCAAATGCTGGCAAAGGGGACTAGACATATAGGATATCTGGGTGGCATGAATGAGTTGGACCGAAGGGTCTGTTTCCATGCTGACTCTATGAAGTTCCTTTTACTTAATAATCTGTCAATCTGTAAATGACTAAAACAAATCCCTGCAGCAACAACTAATCTTTCTGCATGATATCATGCTTGGCAGCCTAGTCAAGCTATTTGTACCATTACTTCTTTTAATAATGCCAGCAAATTTTTAACATTCCTGGCAGCTTGTCAAGATTTTAAGTCTTGAAGGGGTTTGATAATCTTGCAGCATTAAACGTTGAAAATATATTGGTCTGTTGCTTTTCAGGTCGGAGTTTGAAGCTGTCTGGTTTTTCTTTAGTCATATTCACAATTCTCCTGTTTCTGTAGCAGTTCAGTTGGGACTGGATCAGCCTTGCTAATTCACCATTCCTCTTGTGTAAGTCTAGTTGGCAAATGTCATAGGATATTTGATCTCAGGGGACATGTTAGGAGCTTTAGAGGTAGGGTGGCTATGAATCTGAGGCTGGATCTGAAGACACTGTTATTCAGGTAGCAGTAAGTGATAGGTGACCAGGACTTTGCTACCTGTATTCCAGCTATCACAGATACTTGGGTGAACTTTTACAGAGCTTGTACAGTGAGAACCCAGTCAGGAGAGCATTGGAATAATGGAATCTAGTTGCGAGAAAAGGTATGGATGAGGAGTTCATCAATGAATGAATGAAGTTTGCTCAGACCATAGAGTGTAAAATAGAACAGAAGTATCCTATTTGGCCCATTGAGCATTCACTGAGATCATTGCTGATATTCTTCCAATTTCCTGCCTTTTTCTCCGACTTATTGATTTACTTTCTGATTAAAAATCTGGCTATCTCAGCCTTGAGTACTTTTTATCCAACTCGACAGTTCTTTGTGGTAAAGAATTCTACACATTCTGTACTTCTCAGAGGAGAAATTCCTTGTCACTTTCATAAATGGGCAAGTCATTGCTCTGAAACAGTGCACTGTGCTCCTAGATTTGCCCACAAGGGGAAATAATCTTGCCATATCTACCATGTCAAGCCCCCTTAAGTCTGTTACAATAGGGTTTCCTCATGCTGCTATGCAGGTGGGAATAGGGGTTATTAATAGAAGCATACGGAATCAGAAGCTTGGTGCCTGGGTTAAGTCTAGTGCTGCTATTGTGAACTGTCTTGTTTAGCTAAAGGTGGTATCTATGGACAAAATGTATGCCATTTGTGAGACTGAATTTTGGACAAACAGCATTTCAGTCAGTGGAGGGGTTGAAAAATGTTGAGATGGTCTACAGTCTTTATCAGCATACCTGCTGGCACTATTTTTATGTAAAAATCTTCACATAGCTGACTAACTTATGACATTGCATATTTTGACCATTGTTTCACCTTGTCAGATTATTTAAATATCCAATTTTAGTTATGTTGAGTCAATCTGTTTAGACATATCATGACACATCTCTGAAGTACATGAGATCTGAATCTAGATCTTCTAGCCCATATTACCACTGCGCCACAAGAGCCCTTAAATGTCCAATTTTATACTTTTTTGGTTTCCTTACTCTGGGGCATTCAATAATCGGAGATGGTTGATTTCCAGTATGGTTAAAAGGAAAATATTCATTTGGAACTAATCAGTGACATTTACCTAGCGTTTTTGAGGTGGGAAAGAAAGAACTGAAAGCATTAAAATAACCTATCGTAGCTTGCCTTTGTAGATTCTGCTTTCCGTAACATTTTGTTGGCAACTCAACACAAGTGCTTATTAGCAAGTAGAATTAACTCTTTAATTTATTAAAATCAGTAAATCAGTTATTTTGATCATGTGTCTGATGGACATTTGTCTTTAGCTCCAGCCTTGTGAGGCATTTGCTCAGATATAATCTGTGGAGCTGTGTCTGAGCAGGTCCGCCAGTGTGTCACATCTGTGTTGGTGAGAAAAGTCTATCAGGGCTTGTAAAAGTCTGGTTACATGTCAATTAAACAGTCGCACTTTTTTTATTAATTCCTAATTTATTTTTATCCTTTTGACACCTAATTGTGATGTCTGGTGTGCCAGCTACTCCTAAACTACTACTTGTGTTATTTGAACCTAAATACCTAAGGTTGTGTTACTGCTGCATGGTGCCGAGTGTGATAAATGGCTATTTATAGATTCTTGTGTTTCTCAGACATCTGATATGAATCTTTCAGGGGACACAATCCATCCTAGTATAGGTATAATCACAGTATTATTGGGAAAGGTGTACTGGATGTTTGACCCAACAGAAGTGAGTAATATTGATTTATTGTTCCCAGTCAAAATGATGTGTGACTTGGAGGGAAACTTGCATTCGGCGGCACTCCCAGGAACTTGCTGCTCTTGACCTTCTAGATGGTAGAGGTTGCGGTTTAAAGAGCTTTGGTGAATTACTGCAATACATCCTGTAGAGTACATACTGCTGCCGCTCTGCTCTGGAGGTGGAGTTATGATCGTTTAAGGTGATGGATGAGTGTTGTTAGAGCTGCACTCTTCCAGGCAAGTGGAGAGTATTCCATCACAATCCTGACTTGAGCCTTTAGTTGATGGATAGGCATTGGGAAGTATGATGCTTCCCATGATTTATACGACTGGTCCCATGCACATGAACATACAAATTCCAAATAGGAGTAGACCACATTTCCTCAAATGGTTCCATTATTCAGTAAAACATGGCCACAGCTCCACATTTTGACCTATCCATGACAAGTTTGCATTCTAGACTAATCAAATGTACTTTAAAAATATTCAGTGAGCCTGCCTCCTCCACTCTTTGGGGAAGAGGGTTCCAAATATGAACAAACTTCTGAGAGAGAAGATTCCTCGTCTGTCTTGAATGGGCGTATCCTTATTTTTAATTATACCCAGTAGTTCTAGTCCGTATCACAAGATGCAACATTTTTTGAGCATTCACCCTGTCACATCACCTTACCTCAGGATCTTGTATGATTTAATAAGGTCAACTCTTATTTTTCTAATCTTCAGTGCATACAGGCCCAGTCCATCCAATTTTTCTGTTAGATAATACCCTATCAAAGGACTTAATTGATTGTACTTCTTTGATGTGCTTCTGATGCACTTACTTACATTCTTAAAGAGATCAAAACAATTCACAGTATCTCTGATGTAGTCTGAGCAATGCCCTGCCTAGTTTTAGCAAAGTATAACGTTCTTTTGACACAATTGCATTCCATTTGTCTCTTAGTCACTTACTGTACCTGTACTTGAACTGTTTGTGATTCTTGCACCATAACATTCAAATCCCAATATACCTCAGAGTTCTATAACCCAGCCTATTTTACTAATCTACTGTTCTGCTATTCTTCCTGTCATGCCATCTGTCTAATTTTTACTCACTCAAGTCTGCAAGGTCTATAAATAGGTTGTGTTGTCTTCACAGTTTATTTTTCCGACCTGTCTTTTTGCTGTCAGCAAATTTAGTAACCACGTTGGTTATTTATGGCAAATTTGGTTTCTCTGTCCTATTTCTTGAGAAATTGCAAATACATAAGGCCATTCACTGATTCTTGTGTTACCCAGCTTGTCACCTCTTTCTAACCCAAAAATGACTCATTTACGCGGTCTTTCTCTTGTTCGTTAATGAATCCTCTGTCCATCCTAACAAGTTGCACCCTATGCCATGACCTCTTAATTTGTGTAATAATCTCTAATATTACATCTTATCACGTGCCTTCTCAAAATATTCCCTTTATCCACATTGTTGGTTAGGTCCTCATAGAATTTCTTTTTACAAAACCATGTTGATTCTGTTTGATCGCACTGATTTCTAGTCAGTGGTACTATGTGGGATGTTGCTAGTGGGGGATTCAGTGATAGGAGGTGCAGGGACATGTTGAATTTTCTCTTGTTAAATATTTTCATTGCCTGGCACAAGTGTACCTCAACACTTACCAACCCATACGTAACAATGCTTGGACAATACCAAGTTTAACTATGGACTCTTCAGTGTATCAGAAGTTGTTAAATGGTCAGCCCCATTTTCAATCAGCAACAAACATTCCCCGTCTGAACTAATTATGACGAGAAGATCATTCATGAAGCAGCCGAAGATAGTTAGGACACTAACCTAAGCAGTTCCTGCAGTGAATCCTAGAGTTGAGATGACTACATCCAATGATAACCATTTTCCTTTATGCTAAGTGTAATTCAGTACAGACTTTGTCCCCCAGTTTCATTAACTCCGATTTTGCTAAGGCACGTTCAGTTAAATGGGCCTTGATGCCAAGGGCAGTTGCTCTCACCTCACCTCTGGATTTACGTTCTCGTATCCATATTTGGACCAAAAATTAAATGGCTTTAGATTTCCGTCTGGCCATACCCAGGCTGTGTATCATCGGCAAGATTATTGCCGAGTAAGTACCGCTTGATAGCACTGTCAAGAGCGCCTTCATTACTTTGCTAATGATTGAGTTAAGGCAGTGATTTGTTGAGTTGGATTTGTCCTGCATTTCGTAATTAGGACATACTTGGGCAATTTTCCACATTATTGTATCTATGCTAGTACAGCATGGCTAGGGCTACACTAGTTCTGGAGTCTTCTGTGTTATTGCCAAACTGTTGTCAGGGACCCAAAGCCTTTGCGATATTGTTTCTTGATAACATGTTCAGTGAATTGAAATATGGAATTAGATCTGTGATGCCAGAAACCTCAGCGGTCAAAATAGATCATCCCCTGGGCACTTCTGGCTGAAGATGGTTACAAATGATTAATTATGATTTGATATATCATTGAATATGGAGATGTTTGAGAGCAGACTCTTCCAGTTAGGTGTGTAAATGTCCACCATCATTCATTACTGATTGTAGCAGGATTGTAAGATTTTAGATGTAATCGGCTGGTGTACGATTACTTGACCCAGACTATTGCATACTTCCTATGCTGTTTGGCACGCAAGTAATCCTGTATCACCGCCATGTTGATGCCTCATTTTTAGATATGCTGCTGGTATGCTGTCCTGCATTCTTCATTTGAGGCAGATTTGATGCCCTGTTTGACATTAATGGAGGAGTGGGGGATATGTTAAGCCATGTGATTGCAGATTGTAGTTGAATACAGTTCTTCTGGCTACTGGTAGATGTCAACTTTTAAGGTGTTACATTTAATTCAGGTCTGTGACATTTAGCACCAGAGTAATGCCACACAGCATGATGGAGGGTATTCTCAATGTGAAGGTGAAATTCCAAACCCTGTTGAGGACTGGTCCATCTGCAGCAAATAGATTGAGGGTGAGTACGTCTAGCCTGCTTGTTGGTTACCATGCCACCTGCCACAGACCCACTGTAGCAGCTGTGTGCTTTAGGACACAGTCTGCTCCATCAGTAGTCGTGCTACCAAGCTAATGTTAATGAAGTCGCTCATTCAGAATGTATTATGTGCCTTTGCTACAGTCCATTGTTCTTCTAGGTGGCATTGAATATGGAGAAACGTTGATTCATCAGCTGAGGTGGCAGGGAATGGTACATGATAATAGCAGGATGCTTCTTTGCCCATGTTTAACCTGATGCCATGACACCTAAAAGGCTCAAGTCAGAATGGAATTCCTCCTATCGTATACAACTGTTGGGTGGGTGCCTTCTGGGACAGCATATGAACAGGAATGGTGATGCCGCTATCTGAAGCATAAGACCGCTGACTATGATTGCCAAACCATTGCTTGGCTTGTATATGGGACAGCGCCATCAACTCTGGTACAAGGCCCCAAGAATTAGCAAGGAAAAGCAAATCAGGACAGGTCTTATACAACTAATGATAAGGGTCCTGGGGAGTGTTGCTGAACAAAGAGACTGTGGAGTGCAGATTCACAGTTCCTTGAAAGTGGAGTCCCAGGTACACAGGAAAGTAAAGAAGGCGTTCGGTATAAAAAACTGAAAGAACTGCAGATGCTGTAAATCTGAGAAAAAATCTAAGTTCTGAGAAAGGGTCACCACCGGACCCAAAGCGTTAACTCTGATTTTTTTTTTTCTTCACAGATGCTGCCAGACCTGCTGAGCTTTTCCAGCAACTTCTGTTTTTATAAGGCATTTGGTATGCTTGCCTTTATTGGTCAGTACATCGAATATAGGAATTTGGATGTCATGCCATGTGGCTACATAGCTCTTTGGTTCGGCTACTTTTGGAATACTGCATTCAGTGCTGTTCTCTGCTGTAGGAAGGATGTTGTAAAGCTTGAAAGTGTTCAGAAAAGATTTATAAGGATGTTGCAAGGGTTTGAGCTATCAGGAGAGGCTGAATAGGCTGGGGCTATTATCCCTGGAGTGTCAGACCCTGAGGGGTGACCTCTTGGAAGTTTATAAAATCTTGAGGGGCTTGGTGCATAGCTAAGGTCTTTTTCCTGGGTTGAGAGTCCAAAACTAGAGGGCTGAGGTTTAAGGTGAGGGGGAGAGATTTAAAAGGGACCAAAGGGGCAACTTTTTCATGCAGAGTGTGGTGCATGTATGGAGTGAGCTGCCAGAGGAAGTGGTGGAGGCTGGACCAATTACAGCATTTAAAAGGCATCTGGACGAGCATATGAATTGGAAGCGTTTAGAGGGATATGGGCCAAATGCTGGAAAATGAGACTGGATTTATTTGGGACACCTGGTCAGCACGGACAAGTTGGACCAAAGGGTCTGTTCCATGCTGTACAGCTCTATGACTCTATGACTACAAGTCCACAGGGCTGGATTTTCCCATGTGTCTGCTCCATGGAAAATCATGAGTGGCTGGAATCAGGCAGTCAGACCAAAGATTTTAGTTTTGCCTTGAGTCGTTAGCACTTTGGAAGCTGACATTGAAGTCTGCTGCTGCAAAAATCTTGAGTTCTCTCTCTGCCATTAGATACGTGCTTTCAATTTTTCCTTTCTCCTGGATGGCGGAGATTGCAAGTGAGAGAAATCTGTTTTGCTTAATTTGCCTTAGCCAAGGGGGTGTGTTTTGGTGAGAAACTGAGAAATTCCTGGAAAAGTTACACAAGTCTGGCAGCATCTGTGGAGGTAAATCAGAGTTAATGCTTTGGGTTGAGTGACTGTTCCTCAGTTTAATACAACTGAATGGCTTGCTGACCAGTACTGAGGGCATTCGAGAGTCAACATCATGGCTATGGAACAAGAGATGCAAATAGGCCATGTCAGGTAAGGGTGGAAGATTTCCTTCATTAAAGAGCATTAATGAACCATAAAGTTTACTCCAGTCATTTGGTAGCTACCATTACTGATACCAGCTTTTAATTCCAGATTTTTAAATTGAATTTAAATTCCACCAACTGGCATGATCTGTGCTCCCAGTGCATTGATCTGGGCTTCCGGATTGCTAGTCAAATGAAGTTACCATAACACAACTACCACCCCGATCTACTGAAGCGCTTATTTGGAAAATGCGGAGTTCACCTGATGAGTGTAATACTCAAACGGGAAGATGTTGATGGAAACAGAAATTGCTGGAGAAACTCAGGTCTGGTGGCATCTGTGGAGAGCAAGCAGAGTTAATGTTTTGAGTGTAGTGGCCTTTCTTCAGAACTGATGGTAGCTAGCAGAAAGCAGTATTTATGCTAAAGTGCAGAGGGAGGGGAGCAAAGAGTGAGAAGATAGGCAGAAATGGAGCCCAGCAAGAGAAGCAACAGTTGGGAAATGAAAGAGATGGATAACCATATGCTCAGGAGAAAGAGAAAAGCTAATCATGGGACCATAATTTGGTGAAAATGGATTGGCTGCACTAAAAGCAGCCCATGGCATAATAGGGCCTGGGGTGTGAGGTTGATAGGGCCCTTACCCGTGTCCGACACATTTTCTCTCACTTCTGCCCTCACCCCTTCTCTTCCCCCACCCATGGATAGAGTTGATCAGGCTCTAAAATTATTGAACTCTATATATAGACTCCTGAAAGCAGCGGCGTCTTTAAGAGGAAAATGAGTTGCTGCTCTTCCAGCTTGCACTGAGCCTTAATAATAGAATCCCTACAGTGTAGAAAAAGGCCATTTGGCCCATCAAGTTTACACCGAACCTCTGAATAATTGCAGCTGGCCCAAGGCAGAAGTGTTGGCCAGGGAATATAGTGGTGTGTTGAAGTCTTTTGAAGTGACACATAGAAGCCATTCTGTGTTTCAACTCCCCAGTATAGAGGAGGCTGTGTTGTGAGCAGTGAATATGGTAGATTGAGTGAAGTGTGGATAAATTGCTGCTTCACCTGAAAGGTATCCCTTGAGCCTTCGGTAATGAGGATAGAGGATGTAAATAGACAGGTGTTGCATCATCTGGGATTGCAGGGGAAGGTGCAGTGGGAATGTCGTGAGTGGATGAGGGATGGATCAGAGTGACTGGGAAGGAATGTTCCCTAAAAAATGCTGACAAGGGAGTGGAGTGAAATATGTGTCTGGAGAGGGCATTCTGCTGGAACTGGCAGAAATGGTGGCTTGTGAACCTTTTGGATGCAGATGCTGTTGGAGTGGAAAGTAAGGACTGGGAGACCCAGTTAATTTTGTGGGAGGGGAGAGAAAGGATGAGGGCAGAAATGTGGAAAATGGACTGGACATGACTAAGGGCCTTATCAATCAGGTAGAGGGAAATTCCTCAGTTGATGAAAATGGTGGATATTTGTAAGACTCACCTGCAGAAGATGATGACATCATCAGAACAGAGATTTTGATGGTGCTGGCTGGGCTTCTTGAAGGGACGGTTGGTCTCTGAGCTAGGGGGGTGGGCAAAATCACCCAAGGTTCCCAATCTTGATATTGTCCAATGATTTCTTTAGCAATTTTACACAAAGATCTTTGGCTGACCTTGTTCTAAATATACAATACACAAGTCAGACCAATGTCCTCCCTTCCATTGTACCATAATACTCAAAATACATTTGTCCTTATCATAGTGTGGCACTTACTCATCTTGAAGCAAGTTATTGAAGCCAGAGAATCCACACATTTCCATTTATAATCTATTTTTATGAAAAATAGCTACTAAAATTAGCTCTTCCTCCAGATTGTCTTATAGGGACCTTTTGAGCTGTTACTTTGCAATGCATCCTTTTATCTAACAATTCTTGTGCAGTCAGTGCTTCCTGATTAAACGTTCCTGAAAATAACTCTTCCGTAGACAGAACACTTCCTTTGCTGTCACTGTCAAGACAGTAATGCAGATGAATTGCATATGGGGTTTCTCTCTTTACCCTGATAACCCAGGGCAATATTGGATGTCACACATAAACCTGACCTGATACTATGATCTTTGGCATTAAGAAAGAGAGCAGGAAAAACATGTTTACGCTAAGTGTTGTGAAGCTGTGGATTGCCCAGAATTAGTGATTTAACCAGAAATTGTTGACCGTGCTTGCATTTGTATAGTGCCTATAACAAAAAATGTCCAGATGCTGTATAGGATAAATATCAAATATTAGCAGACCCATTATTCTGCTTGTGTTTAGTATAATATGTGGTTATTATTTATCTTGTTCAACCCCAATAACCTGCTCTGCATTTGTTTTGTTTTTGCCAGCATTCAAACGTTGCCAATACAGCTGAATGGTCCAAACAATGTATTCCCAGCATTTGCAGGTAATCAATTGACTTATTAATGATATGTGGATGATCAGTAAAATTGCCCCAGAAGCTCTAGATCCTTTTAAAATACAAAGTAAACCTGTGATTGATGTTTGCATCATGTAAGTAGTAATGTCTGCTCAATGTTAGGGTTGTCTGCAAGGATTTTTGAGTTATAGGGCAGTAGACTTTCAGTTTTCGTAACTTGTATCCAAAAAATAATGTGACACAGGAGGCAGAAACGTGATGTTCTACTTGAGTACATGTCAATATTCTGCCTAACAAGACACATGAGAATGACCCCTTCCCTATCACCCAGTTACTGCTGGACTAGCTGATCTCAACCTTCTCTGTGATAGAGCTAATATAGTTGCCTTCAGCAAATCAAGATTAGGAAATGTAAATGATAACAAGGATTACTTTTGAGCTCTTAATCCTTTTAAGTCAGTCACTGATGGCTGTGCTTCATTTCAACAAAGATGTCTTCTCACGATTGTGACTTCTGGCTATGGCTCTTCGTGTGACTGAACAGGCCAGTTCTCGAATAAATACGCTGATATTGAGCAAGTCATGATTGTATAATTGAGCCTGTCAACAAACATATGATGAATGCTCAATTGTATAAGGTACTGGTTGGCCTGTGTGATTTGTTATCACATTTTCTGTGGCTTAGTGAACCTTTGGAGGGGGGTCCAGAAAATTAATACTCTGTTTAATAGCATTGGGTTATGTACTAATATGGATTTCAAGAAATGAAAGCACAGGACCCTGTAACTCAGTGGTGGTCCATTTCTCTGATACCATAAGAGTTACACCTAGTGTGAATCTATACTGTCAAAAGTGAAGCAAGTATGAGGGTGGAGAGGGGAAAAGAGCATAATCAGATATGCCAGCAGTAAAAATCTAGGTGATCTCCAACTAGTTTCCATTTGACACCACAGGACAATACCATCCATTAGATTGCTCAGAGAAGGCTGTAGAGATGCAAAAAGAATGGGAAAAGAAGAATAGTGAGGCAATGGAGCCTGCTGTTTTGAAGGTGGGAGTGAATGCATTTTAAAGCATTATTGGAGGTGTCCTGCAATACATTTTGTCCCTACTAGACCTTATTTTCAGAATGGCTGATTGGTATTATTGACGACTAAAAAGGTAAGTGTTCTATTTTCTACAATTTCTATAAATCCTTCTATAAAATATCTTTTCATAGATTTTATCACCACTGAATACTTTGAATTCATTCATGAGATGTGGGTGACACTGACTAGCTCATATTGCCCGTCCCTGATTGGCTCTCAATCAACTTCTCAAGGGCATTGTCCTGAACTACGATCTATGAAATGTAGACACACTCCCATGATACTGTTAGTATGGAGTTTGAGGATTTTACCCCAATGATAACAAAGGAATAGGGATATAGTCCCAAGACTAGATGGAGTGAGATTTAAAGAAGGGGTGTTTCCAAGAACGTGCTATCCTTTCTAGGAAATGCAGGTCACTGATTTAGAAGGTTCTGTCAAAGAAACAGTGCATTATTGCTGTAGTATGAGCGTGAGACTCAAATAGTGAATGAGGAGTCGGTCAAATAGGCTGATCTGTTCTGGATGGTGTCGAGCTTCTTATGTTGCTGGAGCTGTACTCCAGATGATGAAAAATATTCTTGCATTCTTTACTTGTACCTTGTTGATGATTGTAGACTTTTGGAATTCAGAGAGGTGTCATGTGCAGTTCATGTTTAGCTGGTGAAGTTCAGTTTCTGAACACTTGCCTGAAATGAAGTCTGAAAATAATAAATTGTGAAGCTGGATGAATACAGCAGGCCAAGCAGCATCTCAGGAGCACAAAAGCTGACGTTTCGGGCGTAGACCCTTCATCAGAGAGGGGAATGGGGTGAGGGTTCTGGAATAAATAGGGAGAGAGGGGGAGGCGGACCGAAGATGGAGAGAAAAGAAGATAGGTGGAGAGGAGAGTATAGGTGGGGAGATAGGAAGGGGATAAGTCAGTCCAGGGAAGATGGACAGGTCAAGGAGGTGGGATGAGGTTAGTAGGTAGGAGATGGAGGTGCGGCTTGGGGTGGGAGGAAGAACAGGTTAGGGAGGCAGAGACCGGCTGGGCTGGTTTTGGGATGCAGTGGGGGGAGGGGAAGAGCTGGGTTGGTTGTGTGATGCAGTGGGGGGAGGGGACGAACTGCCCCACCGAAGGGACGTCATCACCTCAGGGGACCTCCCACCCATAGCCTCTAACCTTATTATTCCCCAACCCCGCACGGCCCGTTTCTATCTCCTTCCCAAAATCCACAAACCTGCCTGCCCTGGTTGACCCATTGTCTCAGCCTGTTCCTGCCCCACCGAACTCATCTCCACCTATCTAGACTCCATTTTCTCCCCTTTGTTCCAGGAACTCCCTACCTACGTCCGTGACACCACCCACGCCCTCCACCTCCTCCAGAACGTCCAATTCCCTGGCCCCCACCCGCTCATTTTCACCATGGACGTACAGTCCCTATACAAGTGTATTCCGCATGCAGATGGCCTCAAAGCCCTCCACTTCCTGTCCCGCAGGCCCGACCAGTCCCCCTCCACCGACACCCTCATCCGCCTAGCCAAACTCATCCTCACCCTCAACAACTTCTCTTTCGATTCCTCCCACTTCCTACAGAAAAAGGGGGTGGCCATGGGCCCCAGCTATGCCTGCCTCTTTGTAGATTACGTGGAACGGTCTCTCTTCCTACTTACACACGCCCCAAACCCCACCACTTCCTCCGTTACATTGATGACTGTGTGTATCGGCGCCGCCTCTTGCTCCCCAGAGGAGCTCGAGCAGTTCATCCACTTCACCAACACCTTCCACCCCAACCTTCAGTTCACCTGGGCCATCTCCAGCACATCCCTCACCTTCCTGGACAGCTCAGTCTCCATCTCAGGCAACCAGCTTGTAACTGATGTTCATTTCAAGCCCACTGACTCCCACGGCTACCTAGAATACACCTCCTCCCACCTACCCTCCTGCAAAAATTCCATCCCCTATTCCCAATTCCTCCGCCTCCGCTGCATCTCCTCCCAGGATGAGGCATTCCACTCCTGCACATCCCAGATGTCCACGTTCTTCAAGGACCGCAACTTCCCCCCACAGTGGTCGAGAACGCCCTTGACCGCGTCTCCCGCATTTTCTGCAACACATCCCTCACCACTGCCCAAAGAGGATCCCCCTCGTTCTCACACACCACCCCACCAACCTCCGGATGCAACGCATCATCCTCCAACACTTCCGCCATCTACAATCCGACCCCACCACCACAGACATTTTTCCATTCCCACCCTTGTCTGCTTTCCGGAGAGACCACTCTCTCCGTGACTCCATTGTTCGCTCCACACTGCCCTCCAACCCCACCACACCCAGCACCTTCCCCTGCAACCACAGGAAATGCTCCACTTGCCCCACACCACCTCCCTCACCCCTGTCCCGGGCCCCAAGATGACTTTCCACATTGGCAGATGTGCAGGTGAACTCTGCTTAATGTGGTATACTGTATCCATTGTACCCGGTGTGGCTCCCTCTACATTGGGGAAACCAAGCGGAGGCTTGGGGACCGCTTTGCAAAACACCTCCGCTCGGTTCACAATAAACAACTGCACCTCCCAGTCGCCAACCATTTCCAGTCCCCCTCCCATTCTTTAGATGGCATGTGCATCATGGGCCTCCTGCAGTGCCACAATGATGCCACCTGAAGGTTGCAGGAACAGCAACTCATATTCCGCTTGGAAACCCTGCAGCCCAATGGTATCAATGTGGACTTCACCAGCTTCAAAATCTCCCCTTCCCCCACCGCATCCCAAAACCAGCCCAGTTCATCCCCTCCCCCCACTGCATCACACAACCAGCCCAGCGTGTCTCTGCCTCCCGAACCTGTTCTTCCTCTCATCCATCCCTTCCTCCCACCCCAAGCCACACCTCCATTTCCTACCTACTAACCCCATCCCACCTCCTTGACCTGTCTGTCTTCCCTGGACTGACCTAAGCCCTCCCTACCTCCCCACCTATACTCTCCTCTCCACCTATCTTCTTTTCTTTCCACCTTCGGTCTGCCTCCCCCTCTCTCCCTATTTATTCCAGAACCCTCACCCCATCCCCCTCTCTGATGGGCCTAGGCCCGAAACGTCAGCTTTTGTGCTCCTGAGATGCTGCTTGGCCTGCTGTATTCATCCAGCTTCACACTTTATTATCTTGGATTTTCCAGCATCTGCAGTTCCCATTATCTCTTATCTATGAAGTCTGAAAAGTTTTGTTAGCTATTCTTTGTGATTGGACCGTCTATTTAAATTGTTGGATATCCAGTATTTCATTTTGAAAATGCTGTAAGTCCACTAATTTATTGAAAAAGCCAAGCTCTAAACATACACTGAGGAATGCCAGTCCATGAACTCCTCATATGTTCATCTATACTGCCTGTATTAATAGAAGAATTAATCAGCTGATTGTATGCTACTGTCTGTCGAAATAGTCAACAAGTGTGCTAAATGTTCATTTGTCAGTATGATGAGATATAATTTCAGGGCCCATGCTATTTTATTCTTTCATAGCACAGTCACCTGGTTATGCAAAAACATGGCCCACCTTCTAAATGACTATAAAGGAGGCTGTTTCAGGAAAATACTGGATGTTCAGCAGATGTTCATGTCAAGTGGCAAAGCTGACTTAACATCAGCAGAGGAAGGATTAGACAGAGTTATCAATTTAACATTTGCATTTCAAGAAGCTTTCTGCAGCAATATAGGGTCACTGTTATGAATTGATTCGCTGAGGTCCTAGTCCCATTATATGTCATTGTTGAGAGATCCTGCCGGAAGATCTCAGGACACTTAAATATTGAGGGATTGGAGAAGCAGATTTGTTGTTCTGGTGCTTGCAAGCATTTTGCTATAAGATTTTACCATCGCTCTTCAAATATATTCAACTTTTGTGAAATTAACTGTTTTTCACTCATTATTTTACAATGATCTGAGGTAAACCATTGGAGCATTTAATGTGATAATGGGATGTGTTGCCTACACTCGGGTATAATTCTATCTGGAAATTAAATTGGATGTTTATTTAACATAAGTGCAGTATCGGAGTAGATTCCTAACATTTCACAGCGGCCACCTAAAAACATACAAAAGATTCAGACCTCCAGTTTCCATTGCTGACTGTATTCAATAAGCATCATCCACTGAAATCTTGAAGTCTGCTTCAAGGAGCCAAAGGAGAATCAATTTATATTGATTGGAAAATCTACTCATCACTCTCTTGGTTACACACTTATGATCTTTCCTTCTAATATATTATCTTTGTAATGATACAGCAACAGATATCAATATAGCTTCTCCCATGCCTGGATGTCATCTGACTGTGTACCCTGACATTCCTATCTGCTTCTTAGATGCTTTTACACACCATCTAAACATGGGAAGTGATACACTTAGACATAGCGTTGCAGTTCATTGAAAGAGGCAGTCATTGGTGTATCGTTGTACACTTTTCCTACTAAACTTTCAAACGTTCAAGCTGTTTATTTTTATTTAATTAAATGGCATTTGATTAAATTTAAATTTGTATTTCTTGTTTCCTTGAAATTGACCTGATGTGCTTGCATCACAACAAGGTTTGTTTTTGGCTATTACTACATCTCACCTCCAAAACATTTTTTATGAATGGAGTTCAGATTGAGACAAATGCTGGGCTTCAATGAACACTGACTTCATTAATTATCCTGCACTTTGAGTAGTTGGATCATAGCAACAGTTTGATTTTTCTTGTCAGAAGAGTTAGAAAGTCTTCTCTATCCTGCATTAGCATTTAGAGAAATTTCCACCTTCTCAATTGGAGAAATTTACTTTCAGTTATGAAAAATCAAAGCTTACAGAGGAAGTTGCTGAATATGCTGCTTTAATTCCACAATTCTGACCTACCAGTAGTTGGAAATTTGATTATCTGAGGGGGAAATGGTTTGGAGCAGTGCTGTAGAGAGCACCTGCACCTAATATTGAAGTTGAAGTGGATTTCTTTTTCAAAAAGAATACATTGTTCACCCTTACTCATGAAAACAAATGCAAACCACAAGATGATGTCAGTTATCTGAGCACCAGTGTCAGAGTTCCTAGGTATTGATATTTTCTTTGGACTTTAAATAAACAATGTAGTTACTTCATAGTAGGGTTCTTTCTGTGCTGCAGTAAAACGTAGTCTGAATGGAGATGTTCTCTGATCCAACTGTTTCAGAAAATTCTGCTGTTGCCATGGTATTTGCATAGGCCTGCTGCCCTTATTGCTTATTCTGTGGGATTTTGTTCACTCGGTCTCTTTCAAATCACTGGTGAAGCCTACAATGTTTAAACTAATTGCACGTTTTTTGCCTAAGGAATTCATTTGTCACTTGGTGATTTGGATTTTATTTGGTTCTGTTGACTTTCCTTTATTTTTTCTGGTTCCTTTTTTAAATTTATTTTTGTGTGCTTTATTTTGTTTTTTTTACCATTACCCCTATGCATGCTGATGACCACTGAACCTCTGTAGGCATGACTGCAATTCTGATGTGTGCTGCTGGACTGCCTGTGTGCTTCACCCACGCAACTAAACCTGTACACAATCCTGACTCAAGAAAAAGCGGTAAAAAACTCAGCACTGCCCAAGATAAATCATTTAGGAGATCGAAGAAAGTATCCAGAAAAGGTAGTTAAGTAAAGACATTTCCTATCTACATCTGGTGGTAATTTTTTTTTGTTGCTCAGTGGGGAGAGGTTTCAAATTTGGTGTAATGGCATTTTTTTCTTTTTATATATGACAGTCCAACCAATCCCAGAAATATGGCTGAATTTGAATATTATTGGCTGTACTTTTGGGACAAAAAATGGATCTTAAGTGTCAAGTATGATCTTGCACTAACTTCAGTGTAACTTTAAAAATTAAAACCACAAATGCTGGAAATGCAGAGCAGATTCGTGATCCAGCAGTGTTTGATGTTTCAGCCATGCCCCAATCAAGGAGTATGCCAGAAACATTAACCCATCCTTCTCCTTCAAGTGCATTTCTGGCATTTTCTATTTCCAGGCTATCTTGGGTTTGAGCTAAAGTACCAAAACTTCATCTTTTTCTCTTGGTCACTATATTCTTTTGTGCAAGTAAGTAATATGAATTCCTGTGTTTTGACTTTAAATGTTGAAGATCAACATCTACTTTGTTTCCATATTTGCTTCATAATGTGACATTTAATCACCAGTGACCAGACATGTCAGATTTTATCCCATAAGTGGTATTCATTAATGAACCCCATTCTTAAATGGAAGGCAAAATGCAGTCTTGTATATTGATTACAGCAAAATGCATGCTGCCGTCCTTTTTTTAATGAAGAGCCTTTTAGTTTTTGTTTCAAAGCAACTGTGTACTTTTGGTGTTTTTTGCCATTGCAGTTTTATAATTCATTCTCTTGTACAAAACTGTATCTGATTTTTTTTTTGAAATTTTAACTGCATCCTGTTTAGTGTTCTCATTGTACTTGTGCAAAAATAGAATGGTTCTGCTAACAGCACAGAATGTGGTCATCAGGCCTGTCATGTTCATATGGCTGTTTGCAAGAGCATCCCACTTAGTTGCTACTGTTTTGTTTTTTTCTTAGATAATTTTTCAATTCTCGTTCTTGAAGGCCTGGATTCAATCCAACTCCGCCAAGCTCTCGGGCCTAGAATTTCAAATTCTACCTGTCATTGCTTCTTTTACAAGTCCCCCTTTAAATTGGTGTCCCCTGATTTTTTTGATTTTTCCTTCCTTAATTTTAACAAATCTCTTCTCCTCAGAATGGGCGTAGCTTCTCCAGTCTAGCTACATAACTGAGTTCCTTCATCCTCGGAATAATTTTTGTATTTTTTTCTACATCCTCCCTAATGCCTTTTACATCATCTTCTAAAGTGTGATGCCCAAAACTGAATGTATAATATAGAACATAGAACATTACAGCACAGTTCAGGCCCTTCGGCCCTCGATGTTGTGCCAACCTGTCATACCGATCTCAAGCCCATCTAACCTACACTATTCCATGTACGTCCATGTGCTTATCCAATGACGACTTAAATGTACCTAAAGTTGGCGAATCTACTACCGTTGCAGGCAAAGCGTTCCATTCCCTTACTACTCTGAGTAAAGAAATTACCTCTGACATCTGTCCTATATCTTTCACCCCTCAATTTAAAGCTATGCCCCCTCGTGCTCGCCGTCACCATCCTAGGAAAAAGGCTCTCCCTATCCACCCTATCTAACCCTCTGATTATTTTATATGTTTCAATTAAGTCACCTCTCAACCTCCTTCTCTCTAATGAAAACAGCCTCAAGTCCCTCAGCCTTTCCTTGTAATGTAAGGAATGTAAGGATTCTGTTTATCCTGCAAATTTAATGTGACCTTATTTAAATGTTTACATTTATCAGATGTTGTCATTACAGTTATTTGATAAATATACCATGTTTGCATAGTATATGTCAGAAAGACTATAATTTGCCATCTGGAAGGGATGAAAAGTGCGAGTTTTTTGAGAGTATGAAAGGACTGACAGCATAAATTACTATGCTAGTAAATGGTGACTTACTGACCTGATCTGACAGTATCATGAATAGCTGTCCTTAGCCAGTGCGGTGTTGCTGGAATATAGAAGTGAAAATCCTGCAAGTCTTTATCTCCACAGGGAAGGCAAGTAAGTCCACAGAGAATTGCATCAATTTCATAAGTGTCCATCTTGGTGGTTTCAGTGGGAACACTCTGGGAACTAACTGAGTTTTTAAAAAATCCCAAATATAATTTATTCTTAAAAATACCTTTATATGCATACATAGTCACTGAAGCAGTTTGGTTCTGTATAGTAGCGTATGAAGAAACAAACACTGGAGTTTGACTCTATCCAACAAACAAACCACAGGCATTTTGTACTTGTACAGGATGATATTTATATGTATGTGAGGCATTGGGAGGATCCGATAACTGAATGGACCTCAATTTAACCTCTGCAGAAAGATTTTAGACGATGGCCTTTCTTGACTGTGTCTTGGCAGCAGCTGCCCCAGGCTTTATTGTGTCCTTCAGCGCGTAGTCCTGGACCTTAAAATGTGCCAGTCAGCAACACTCAGTCAAAGGCAACTCCTTGCTCTGGAAGACCAACAAGTTTTGGGCAGGCCAAAGAGTGTCTTTCACCGAGTTTATGATCCTACAGGCACAGCTGTCAATGTTTGTCTTGGTGTGCAACCTATAGCACAAAATCCTGCATCATGGAGCTGCTCAGGATGAACCTCGACAAAAATCACTGCATCTTTTTTGGGCATACGTGAAGGATTTCACAAGTAGTGCCCTTCTCACCACCAGCCAAGTGATGTCTTGGTGCTTGTTAGAAAGTTCTGGCGTTGAGGCATTCTGCCTAGTGACTTTGACAGTCTGGTCAAGAACAACCTGACAGGATCTACCCTATCATTTCCCTGCAGGATCTCTAGGACACTACGTGCTGACCAAGTCCTGAAGGACTTGTGGTCTCTGTTAAGGACAGGTGGTATGGAATGGCCCAACTATGTGGGGTGTTCTGTGGCAACAAGGCAAGACCCATCCTTTGCAACACTGGGGATGGGTAGCGCCTGTCTGATTGGGATATATAGTGCATGTGAAGAGGGTACTGAACTGGATTGTTTTCCAAATAAATTGTTACCTTTTGTTATAAACTATCCCAGTAATGGTTTATTGAATAAAAGTGTGAATATGCTGCCTGATGCCTTGGCAGGATGTACCAGCCTGTTTTTTTGTACTACACAATGTTCCCGTATCAATCCACAGTTTGTGCCAGTTCACCTAATAATAGCAAGACAGCAATCAAAATTAACCCCATTTTCTCTGTGCTAAAGAGAGTTAATCAGTCCTTTGACCCTTGCTAGGAAGCCCATTTATATGGATATCCAGAGAGAACAGGATCAGACTGTACTGTGGTTTTCTGTTGTTGTTTCTTGCAAACATCTCTCTAGGCTCCTACAAGACTGGCCTCTTCTAGAAACCGAAACTCAATCCAGCACCCACAGTCTTTTTTTTTTATTTAGCTCAGATTTGTGGTTTGATCACCAATGTGTGCACAAATTAGGAGTAGTTTAAATGATTCTCAGAAGTAGTTCTTTTCCTGTCCTCATTCACATGTAAATATATAATTAAGTTAAGTTTGACTACTAAAAGTGGTAACAGTTGCTGGTTTTCACACCGCCATTTTATTTCACAGCAAGTTGCTGGTTCAGCCCTTTTGTAGAATTCTGGTGCCATTTCTATACAGCTTGGATTCTCTACATTGTAGTTTAGGGTTTCTGAATTCATTGTTACAGCTTGGCCTTATAATACACTCAGATTTCTATTATTCTGATCTCAAATTTGAACAAGACATGAGACACAATTTAAAGTCAACCTCCAAATTAATCGTGCTATTATGATTCTCAAAACCTTGCACTATTTAACATGAGGGACATACTTAGACTTTCATTCACTATCATCTCTTTAACTCTTGACATGCATCGTTATTTAACTTAAGTAATTAAATTGAATAATTAACTGAAATATCAGAATTTGCAATATCAAAAAGTCACAACACAAAGCATCCACACTTGTCTCGAGAACGTAACACTGTCTTAGCATCAACATGATAACTGCAAGCTATTCAACAATGTCATAAATCTGTAGATTATTTATTATATGCTTCAGTTGTGCAGGGCAAAATCAGTATGATCTATCTAAATGGTAATGAAAATGATACAGCATTACAAAAGTGCTAAAAGCTTTTCATTTTCAGAGTTGCAATTCATCTAAGTAACAGTGACTGTGAGACTATTACTGATTTGTTATGAAAACCCTTGTGGTACACTACTGTCTTTTAGGGAAGGAAATCTGCCACCTTCAGCTGGGTTGACCTACATCTGATTCCAAAACTACAACAATGTGGATAACTCTTAGCTACCCACCTAACACGATTTAGTGAGCCACTTGGTTATCACCACTAATGTCTCAATGATAATTAGGGACGGACAGCAAATGTTGGTCTTCCCAGTGACACACACATCCCCTGAAAGAAAATAAAAAGAATTCTACTTAAATGTTAATGTATGTGTCTCATAATCAATGATTGTCACTACTAAACTCCATTCACTGTGTGTTTTGGAGTCAGCAGTAGACGATGTGAAGATATTGCTTAGCTTGTGTGGTAGACTTATAACTCGAGACAAGTGGAGTTAAGGGAAAAGAGGCAGTATGAAAGCAAGCTTATCACAAAACACCCATCATGAGATGTGAGTTAAAACTACTTATTCAGATTGTCAAAAATGTGGGAAGCGGTCTTCCACAAAGTGTGTTGCTAGTATCTCTCACAGGTTCACAAACATGAACACAATTAGTGGTACCAAATTGAATGTGACACTAAATTGTTGGATATAGTTAATACTGGAGGATGGTGACAATACAAGAAGACATTAATAAATAAAACTTGCAGAATAGGTATGTAATTGGCGCACAAACTACAATGTAGGTGGGGGTGTGTTAGAATGTTTTTGTAGTGAAAACTAAGGAGGCAACATACTCCCTGGGAAGATACAGTTTAAATGGTGCAGTTAAACCTCGATCGAGGGATGCAAACTTGAAAATCGCTCAAAGTAGTGCAACAGATTAATGAGGCCATTAAAATGCAAATTAAGTTAAATATTTACTCTTACCTGCCTTTGCTGTTCAGAATTTTTAATAAGGCTGGTTCAGGCATGATCTTCCCTTTGGAATCCATAGAGACTGTGTTTATGACTTTCAGATTCTTGGTATTTTTCCAGATTATCTTTGAGTAGAGTATAATCTCTCTTATACTGTTGACATGCGGTTAATTGGCCACTCATTCTTGAAATGTTACACCTACTACTTGACTGCTATACACAGAAGATCATATTACAGTCCTTTTATCTTATTTATGATCCTGTTCAATATTTACCTTGAAACTTTTTTATTATATTTTTGTTACTTCCTAGACACTCCCCTATACTTAGCACTTAACCATTATAATTAATATTTCCCATCGTTAAATTCATCAGTGCTTCCTTCCTTGTTTGGCTTTTTATATCATAGTAAAATTTCTGTTATATGACATATCACAAAGTAGAATGCTCCATCAACTAGCACATTTGATTTCATCAATCCATTGTTCGTCCCCTGACCACCACCACCACCCCCCCTGCCCCATAGTATGCTGACTGTGTTTTGATGGATAGATTTGACAGTTCATGCATTAGAGTCATAAAGACATACAGCATGGAAACAGACCCTTTGGTATAACCAGTCCATGCTAACCATTGCCGTAATTTCAAACTAAACTTGTCCCACCTGTTTGTTTGTTCGTGGTCCATATCCTTCCAAACATTTCTTATCCATGAACTTATCTAAATGGCTTTTAAACATTCTGACTAACTGTACCTGCATCTACCTCTTATGCACACAAACCACTCTATACCCACCAAAATGCCTTCTAAATGTAGTACCAGCCTCCACTACTTCCTCTGGCAGCTTATTCCTTACACGCACCACCCTCTGCATGGAAAACGTTGCCCCTTAGGTCCCTTTTAAATTTTTCCCCACTCCCCTTAAACCTATGCCCTCTAGTTTTAGACTCTCATGCCCCAGGAAAAAGACTTTGTCTATTCACTCTATACATGCCCCTCATGATTTTATAAATCTCTATATTGTCACCCCTGTGTCTTCAATGCCTCAGGGAAAATGGCCCCAGCCTATTTAGCCTCTCCCTATAGCTCAAACCCTGCAACTCTGGCAACATCCTTGTAAATTTTTCCTGAACTTTTTCACAACATCCTCCCTATAGTAGGGAGACCAGAATTGCATACAGTATTCTAAAAGTGGCCTAACCAATGCCCTGTACAGCAGCAGCGTGATCTCCGAACTCCTGTACTCCATGCTGTGCCCAATAAAGGCAAGCATACCAAACCCCACCTTCACCACTGAGTTTACCTGTGACTCCACTTTCGAGGAACTGTGAACCTGCACTGCAATGTCTCTTTGTTCAGCAACACTCCCCAGAACCTTGCCAATAAGTGTATAAGTCCGCCCTGATTTGCCTTTGCGAATGCAGCGCCTCTCATTTATCTAAGTTAAACTGCATCTGCCACTTTTAGGTCCATTGGCCCATCTGATCAAGATCCTGTTGTACTGTGAGGTGATGTTCTTCTCTGTCCACTACACCTCTACTTTTGTCTTTTAAATCTTTCTCCTGTCACCTTAAAAAATTGTCCCCTAGTCTTGAAATCCTAATCTTGCAAGTTGATTCTGATCATAATGCTTCTTTGTAAATCCCATGTGCTGGCATTTTCACCCACATCAGTGTCCACATTAAATGCTGAATGTGCATTTTTAAACTTAGAAATAGGGCTTGACGTTCTTCCTGTAGCTCTATGTTATTATGACTGACAGTATTTGCCTAAGATATTTGTGACCATTAAACCACAATCCTGTTTTGAGGATTGGCAGTTATTTTAAAAAAATGCAACAAGCATCAAAGTAAATGTATAAAATGCCAGCACTGTCAACCAGAATGTAAAAGAACTGGTTGCATTTGGTCCCTCAAATACTAACTGCTGAGTTAGCTAGCATTTTAGATTTGCTGGCACCAGCTGATCCCAGTGTGTGAAAGAAAATATGGATCTTGCAGTCTCTGTAAGAAACTGCACACATTCTTAAGAACTCCAATATGTGTACATATGCAACAAAAGACTTCCAGACTTTACAAAAATGTTTTATTGTAGATCTGTAGTGTAGAACAAACTCCTGTTTCCCCCTTTTCCTTCTGAAGCAAACATCCAACTGGGAAAGAACTTGGCTTTTGAAAGTTTAATACCTATCAACCTATTTTTTTAAATACTCTCCATAATAACAAGGGAGGGGATTAAATAAAAATAATATCAGAGGAAGAAATAATGCACTGAAAGCCTTGCAGTGTACGTTTCTCTCTCAATGCTTCGAGAATTCAGCTTTCATTTTTGAAATATCCAATGTCCAATCAACTAAGTAACTAACAAATAACAAACACTGTCAAACTGTTGCACCAACAAAACGAAAAGATGGGGAATTGAGGGTAGGAACTAAATTGAAATATTGTTGGTGGAAGAGATAATGAATTCCAGCCTAAGCAGTAGCTGTCTTTTTCTAAAAGCCTAAAGAACTTCATTCTTAGATATTCTTTAATCAATCTGTTTAGACATGTTATGACACATCTATATCAGAGGTATGGTTACTACCACTTCACCACGAAAGCCTTTTAGAACTCAGCTTTTTTTTTCATACCTCCCACCAACTCACCTGTTTCAGAACTCTACTGTCTTTTATAATCAACCTGCTCAGGGTTGTGACATGCTTCTGGAGTGGTTGGGAATTGAATCTGGGCCTTCCAGCTCAAAGGGAAGGACACTATCCCTATCACCAAAAGAGCCCTAAAGATCTCGGCTGATTTTTTTTTTGAAATCCACCTTCAAATCAACCTGACTACTTTAAATATTTTCTTATCAACTTGTTTGGAAATGAGAAGGTTCCCCTTTTTTCCTAAAAAAAAACCCCCTACCAAATCACCCAAGCTATCAACTAAACAGCACTTGAACAACACTGCCTACAGGGGTAATGTAACAACAACAAAAATAGGGGAGGGGACTAACGTGCAGTTAGAAGGGGATATAATGCATTCCAGCTGCTCCCCCCCACTTCAAAAACCCCAGAACCTAGTGTCTGCCGCTCTGAAGGCATTAAGTGTGTTGCGCCCTCTCACTGAGGACATCCAGACCCAAAGTTCACCACTGGGGCAGGCAGGCAGAATTAAAACCAACTAACCTGGATCTGTTGATAACCACCTTGGCCGCGCCCTGTAGGAAGTCCCCTGCTGTGCCCACACTCCTGGAGACTGGGTGCCCAAAGATCAAGAGCGTGGGACTGATGTGCAATCAAAAGAGCAGCAAAAGATTTCTAAGGTAATTCAACTGGGTGCAGTTGCCCACACCCAACTTATACATGGCCCACAGAATCCAAAGCAGTGAATGAACAACAGATTTGGGGGTCCGTAGGTTTATGGTTTATGATTGCTTTGGTGTGCTGTATGCAAACACTCACTATGCTAGGCCCCATTGAGAAGTTGGCCTTTTTTTTAGTAATAATTGATTAGCTCAGACCCCTGCTGCTTTGCTTCAGCCTGTCCAGAGATGGTGTTGTGTACCACTGGAACTGGTGAAAATTGAACCTAAGACTTCCTGGGTCAGAACTGGGCTTTTTCTTTTTTGTCAAACCATTCTGTGCAGATATGTTACTGAATATGTCTGCAGCAGGTGGGATGTAAACCCAGGCCTCCTAGATCAAAGGTAGGGACACTACCATTGCACAACATGCACTCTTAGAACCGAGCACTTTTTGATAACTCTCCACCAATAACTAGTTGAAACAACTAAACAATAACAGTTAACAAGATCCTCCCACAATAAGAAGTGCAGCAACTACGAAAATAGGGAATGTAGGAAGAGAAGGAGCAGAAAATAATTCAGTCCAGCCTCTGCAGTGCTGACCTGTCTCAAATCATGAAGATGTTGGTGTAGAACCAGTATTTTTTATATCTTCTAATCAATCTCTTCAGAGTTGTTATACTCACCTCTAGAGCAAATGGGGTTTGAACCTGGATGTCCTGGCCCAGAGGTAGGACACTACACTATGCTGCAAGAACCCTTCATTGAGTCAGACTTATGCAATATTGACACAGACCCTTCGGTCCAACTTGTTAACGCTGACCAAATGTCCTAAACTGATCTAATCCTGTTTGCCAGCATTTGGCCTATATCTCCTTAAACCCTTCTTATTCATATACCCATCCAAATGCCTTTTAAATGTTGTAATTGTACCCACCTTCACCACTTCCTGTGGCAGCTCATTCCATACACGCACCACCCTCTGTATGAAGCTTTTTTGTTTAAACCACCACCAAACCAGCTGTGTCACTAATTAAACAATTAATAATTTAGAAGCAATGCCACAAAGTTTAGTACAGCAAAAATAGGAGAACTAACTTATTGCTTTTGTATAGCCCACAACCAAATCATACGTAGCAAGAATGCAGCTGTTTTTCAGAGCAGCCTGTTGAGATGTTATCACACATCTCTAGAGCAGCTGTGAGTTGAACCCAGGCTTCCTGGCTCAAACACCACTGCTGTATCACATGAGCCTACGAACTCAGCCTTTTTCGTTTTGAAAAGATATTTTAATCATCCTGTTCAGAGATGTATTGCATATTTCTGGAGTAGGTAGAACTTGAATCTGAGACTCCTGGTCCAAAATCCAAAGTGGATCACCTGTTGTCGTCAGTCCCTTGCCTGTTTAAGCCTGTAAGGGAATCTGCATTTCTAACTGACATTTTATGCCATTTTATTGAAGGGTGGTTAAATTTCCCGTGATTGATTATTCATCCCTGTCTCAGACTTCATCAGTTAAGCAATGAACTGATAAATAAGAAGTTGCTTACAGAAAGACACATCTGAAAATATACATTCTGTTTCAGAGCTTTCTCTTCTAGATCTATTTTCTGTTTGTTACGTAACAATCTGTTGTGCTCCCCCTCAATGCCATCTGCATATTAACTTCTCCTGATCCAAGGTTAGGTCTTTTGGGTTTGTCAGTATATGTGTGACTCGTAACCTTTTTGAGGTTCATGCATCTACCCATTCTGAATGAGGTCGCCATTTCCCACTTGGATACTATTGTACTCTTGTTAATTTAAAGTCATCTTTTGCTTGGATAAAGATTTAAATTATTCAGCATTTTGAATTGAAATTAATTTAATAAGAACACAACAGATGTTTGAACACAGTTGAATTAATAGAATTCTAATTAGCTGATAATTTAAATTAAACAACTTAAAATTATAGACTACACACGGCAGTAAAACACTAACACAATCATAACAGTACAAGTACTGCTCCATAATCCTCTTTGCTTGGTAATTGTAGAATGTTCCTGCATTGTCCATAGTACGTACCATTTTATACCTTCAACTAAGTATTTGTAAAGTATTAATGTAAAAACAAAGGAAGAGATCAGAGTAGTGGTGCAATTATCTGGGGAAATAAATGAAACTGGAGAGTAATTATTGCCTGAGATCACACTGTGAAGCTGGATGAATACAGCAGGCCAAACAGCATCAGAGGAGCAGGAAAGCTTGACGTTTCGGGTCGGAACCATTCTTCTGAAGAAGGGTTCCGGCCCGAACCGTCAAGTTTTCCTCCTCCTCTGATGCTGCTTGGTCTGCTGTGTTCATCCAGCTTCACTCCGTGTTATCTCAGATTCTCCAGCATCGGCAGTTCCTACTATTTCAGTAATTATTGCCTGGTCATCTAATTGAGCATTGTACATACAATGTTTCGAAAGATTGTTCAGAAATTTGTGAGCCCTATGAAAGTCTGAATTAATACAAGAAGATCAGTTATTCAGATTGTTTTAGATTGCCTTGCTTTCCCCAGAAATTGTTGAGATTATTTGTCTTCTGTTTTTGTGTCAATAATTCTTAACCCTAGGGCGATACATGGCACCAGGATATCAGGTGTTGAAATCTCAACACGGTTCACCTAAATTTGTAAAACTGGGCATTGATGCAGTGATGCCACCTTAACCATTTGTCTTTACTAGAAGCGATTTAGAATTTGTTTTCTGTCACTTAGCACTTGTTGATTATATTTCACTGTTTCACACCTTATCACTTGTAAAATTCAGAATTGAGGAAATTTTGTGTGAGCTGGATGTGGAGCAGTAATGGGTACCTGTCAGTCAGCTCACTGTATAATTGTTGCCTTTCCATTTTTTTCCATTATAGAAATGGTAAAGGATCCGGAGGAGGTGGTAAACAAGTATATGATGAGAATAGAAGAAATTCCAGATGAGGTGAAGTCAAAATTTTATTTCCAGCTGCTTGTAACTTTTATTATTAAACATGAAGATATTCAAATGCAAATAATTCCAAAGCAGAAGTTTCCTTTGTAGTTTGTCTTACCTACTGCAATTGCATTACATGGCTGTTCTAAAAAGGTTAAATTTTATTTTACTCCTGCTCCACCATCCTACCCCGATGGAAGTTGTAGGGATATTATTCTTTGTGAATCATCTCCATTTGTTGTTCTACTTTTTTGAATAACTAGAAGTTTGTTTCTCCCCCCTGCACTGCTTTCAGTTCAGGAATATATTGGGTGGGGATTGATATTTGGCACATTTAGAGAGCTCCAGGGTTAAATCAAATCCCTTTACCAAGTGACCCAGGAAGACTTGATGAAGGATCATGTCAGAATAGCTTGCCTAAATGGGACCAAAACAAAACACACCGTTTTCTTCAACAGGCCAGACCTGAGCACAAGATGTGGATTTCTTTCTTTAGCCCTAACAACAACTGTATGACCATACAATTGGAATGTCAGTGCACATCTCAATTATAGACTGTATACCACTAGCTAGCCAATTTCTTCGAATGAAGGTATTTTATTACTGTATTGTACATAATCTTTCTACAGGTCATGGCACTGAGGGAATACAGATGTGTTTGAGGCTTTATACAATTTTACAGTTACACCTGGTTAAGTTGGATCATATCTAGTCATGAATCGTGATTATGTTGCAAATGCAATAGTCCTCTCGAAGACAAATCTTCAAAGCATGTTCACACTCATCTCATGGATGTGACTGTTTGGGTATGCTTACAGGAAAGAAGGGTGGATGTGTACGCTAGGAATTTAGTATGATTAGGTAATTTGGAGATATATCTCTATTCCTTCACTGTTGTGGGTCAAAAATCCTGGCATCCCCTTGTGGTATTGTGGGTCAAGAAGGCAGTTCACCACCATCTTCTCAAGGGCAACTAGGGACTGGAAGTAAATGCTGGCCAGCTGGCGCACCCATTTTTTAAATTTTTCTTCGAAAATCTGGGCCAGAAGAGCAGGGTGCTCAAAGCTCTACATCAAAGATTTTTGAAAGCAGCATGAGAAGGCCCTAAACATAAATTTACACACCTGGTGACATTAACCAGGAGCAGAGGAAAACATTGATATTGCTGATGGGCAGAGTGGATCACCACAATAATCGGTGGCTACAGCTGCTTGTCAACAGATACCAACATTGAAAACAACAAACCACAATGACTTTAGATAACCACGTCATATGGTGAACTTGTAGCAGAACCTGCCTGTTGGGGTTTGCTTTCTTCAGCCATTAGTAGAAGTACATCATATAAAGCTATTTCATCCCCTGTGAATTTTCTGCATGTTGGTTGCTTCTAGTAGATTGAAGGGTGCTTGGGCGTAGGATCAGGGAAAGATTCTGGACCAAGATTAAACAGAATGTATGTAGTGGGTTGTTGCAGCCTTGCCTCCGGACCCTTAGTAGTACTTACTCTGCTCATATGTGTGAGTTCAAAAACTGTAATATGCTTATACCAGAAACTTGAAATTTATGTTTGTTCTTTGTTTTTCTTTGAAGTATACTTAAGTTCCAGTTGACAGATATTTGCTCATCAGAGCCTGGAAATTAATTCTGCCCATTTAATCTTTTGAGGTTTCCAGCATTGGTTTAAGCTGTTAACATTTTTCCATATGTTAAATGGGACTGAATTCTTGAAGGATTCTTGTGGTACAGTGGTAATGTCCCTTCTTTTCAGCCAGAAGGTCTACATTCAAGTCCCAGCTGCCCCAGAGATGGGTCACAACATGTCTGAATGGGTTGACTGAAAATGGGATGTTGTCGGTTGCATTGACTTTGCTTTAATCACGAAATGTTTTCATTGTTTTTCCATTGTTTTTACACTCTAGGCCTATTCTGTGTTACGTTGAGATAGAACAAACAAACGTAGCCGTTCACTTTATTGTTCTATAAAGAAGTAAAAAAAACAAAGAACTCAAATTTAATTTAGCATCCCAATATTTTCCCAAAACATTTTCAAATGAGTGGAACAAAAACAGAAATTGCTGGAGAATCTCAGTGGTCTGGCAACAGCCATGGAGAGAAAGCAGAGTTAACGTTTCGCGCCCAGTGACCTTTCTTCAGAACCCAGCAATGATTTTCCTTTTCTTTGATTTACAGCATCTGCAGTTCTTTCTTTTTTTAAAATTCCAATCAGAGGATTGTGTTTGAAGCACAGTCACAGTTGTATGGGTAAACGTGGTACCAAATTATCACAGTTTCACAGACAACAAATGAATGGAAGTTTGAAAGTGTGACTGAGATGGATTTTGGGCAAGGAGTCAGGAAAACAAAAAAAAACCATGCTCCCTTCAGTAGTACTCAGACCATATGCTGATGTTTGGAGCAAAATTTGAAGGCTGAACCTATAGGCTAAGATGTATAATAACATGCCTGAACACCGTATGCTACAAGGAAAGCCAAGCTGACACTCTAAAGGTTATTTGCATTTTCTTGGAAAGTAGAGATCAGTGGATCAATCTGAGACTATTGGTTGAAAGTTTCAACTAACTTGTTGCAACTCAGTTTTCTAGCACACACATTGATTCAATCCTTCTGCTTAATTACAGTGACTGACTGCACATTCCTGAGAATTCTAAAAGTAGAGTGCACCAAGAAAGTGGTGTGATGCATTGCAGGCCCTGAACTGGATATCAGTATAGTATCCTCAAACCTACTGAATGTTGAGATTTTAAAGCTATATATTGATCTTTTTTTCTGCGTATTTTAGGATTGTATAATCTGCATGGAGAAGTTGAGTACCTTGTCTGGCTATGATGGAATGTCCAGGACAAGAACCATTCGGCCGGGTGCAGTGGGGAAGTTCACAAGATGTGGCCATGTCTTCCACTTATTGTGTATGATGGCCATGTATGAAAATGGAAACAAGGTGCAGAAAACTGTCATGCTACTAGCAATAATGTTTTGTTTTCAAAGGGAATATGGTGGTTTAAAGATGATGTCACCGAGCTAGTAATCCAGAACCCTGGGCAAATGTTTACACCATACGAATTTGAATCCTGCGACCTCAGACGGTGTAATTTTTAGCCAGCAAAACTCTGGAATTTTAAAATAAAGCTGGCCTCATGGCAATCACTGTTGATTGTCATAAAGTTTAACTGTGCCAGAAAGCGATCTACTGTCTTTACTTGATCTGTGCCCCTGGACCTACAGCGGCGTTGCTGACTTTTAGTTGTCCTCTGGGCAGTTAATTGATAATTAATAAACAGCTGCAACATCCCAATGACAGAAGTGTCATTACAACCTTCCCAGAAGGGGCTGAGTCATCTTTAGATAGGATATTGAGAGTGATAAGCATTGATTTTGCACTGGTTCTACAGCAATTTTTAGGGTGTTTGTTCCTTTCCAAAGTGCCTTTCTTTGTTTCTACTTTTACCCCCCACTGAATCATCCATTGTTTTTAATAGCTAAAGTTAGTGATTGTGATATGTTGCTAAAAAAAAACTGTTGTAAAGTTGGGCATAACTCTTTTATTAGCACATCAACTGCGATGTTTTAAGTGCACTCTGATCAAATCAGGGGCCTTGCTTATCCACTTTCCTTAATGCTCTGTAGGAGGATCATTTGAATGTTAAACATTGTAGACTATTGCATTGTGGTAGGAAAATGTGTTCTTCCAGAATAATGTCGTCATTTCAGATTAGAGAATTTTGTTAAGAAACTGGATTAATTCATTTCAGGATGGCAGTTTACAGTGTCCTTCATGTAAGACCATCTATGGTGAGAAGACTGGAACACAGCCAAAAGGAAAAATGGACATTTATTTACTACCACAGTCACTGCCTGGATATCCAGACTCTGGATCTATACAAATTGTATATAATATCCCTCATGGTATTCAGGTAAGTATTTCTCCTGAGTCACTTGCGATAATAGAAATTTTGGTTCCTGAAGATTCCGACTGACTACCTCACACATAGGTCGTGGGAAAGCAAGATTTTCTTATCATTCACATTTTGTGTGTTCAAAACAATCTGGGCTTATTGCAATAATTTGAATGCAGTTGGTAGATATTTTACTCTTTAAATGAATTAATTCCTCAATGTTCAGCAATAGACAATTAATGTTTCGGGACTATTCATACTTGCATTGTACCAATCCATTACCTATGGTCATACAATTGAGTTACTGTGTCTGCAGTTTGTGTGGTGCAAGTTTGAGTTTATAGTTGTCAGAAGCAGGGGACTGATGCTCAAGTTAAATTCATTCATCATCAAAAGTTCGCTGCAGCCAGGTTTCAAATAATATCTAAACTTGAATAACCTGATTCATTCTTTAATTATTTGCTATGTGCCTTGGTGCAATTCAATAAAATTGGTGTCAGAATTTTTTTTTTGCAATGAAGGTAGTTTTACTATTTCTGTTGCATCAGTTTCTACCTAAGTTTGTTATGTAGAATGGGGAAGGTGAAGAAAGGCAGGTATCACATGTTAGAAAGTGTTCCCAAATCTTATTTCATATATTCATAGAAACCTTGAGGCTGTAACATTGTTACTTACTGTGTTCTTGGACTCCTTTTCTATTAGGATGTTAATCTTGTTGCTAGCATTGGGATTACATTATTGCTATCCTGTTAGCGGGCCGGGAGATATTTAGCGCAAAGCAATGTTTTCATGCATAGTGTTTATGGGAGTGCTATGAGGGGAGATTGGTTTGACTGGCCCTGTATTCACTAGAGTTTAGAAGGCTGAGAGAAGATCCATTTGAAACATAGAATCCTGACAGGGCTGGACCGAGTAGATGATAAGATGTTTTCCCTGGTTGGATGAGTTTGAATCAGGGAACACAGTCTCAGGGTATGTGGCAGGCCATTTCGGACTGAGATGAGGAAAGAATTTCTCACTTAAAGGGTAGTGCACCTGTGGAATTCTCTACCACAGAAGGCTATGGAAACCATATCACTGAATATATTTCATCAAGAGATAAACTTTTAGATTATAAAGATAATAATAGTATTGGGGAGAAATAGGAATCTGACATTGAGAGAGAGGATTTGCCATGATCATATTGAATGGGGGACCAGGCTCATAGGGCTGAATAGTCTACACGTCCCAGTTTCATCATATTAGTAATGTTTAAAAAAAACTCAATTTTGAAATAAATGTCCAAACTTTTCTGCCCAAGAGCAGCTCACCACCGCCACCTTAGGTATAGACAATAAATACTAGGCCAGTCACAGATGCTCACATCCCATCAATTAATATTTTAAAATGTTTAAATGGCAAATTACAGCCTATTTATCTATGGAGGGAATTCCAGTCCAGTTCTCGCCTGAAAGTCATGGTCACCCCTTTTCATTCGGGTGACAACGTGGCTGATCGTCAGTCTCCGTCTGAGCAGTTTAGGATGGGCAATAAACGCTGGCCTGGCCAGTGATGCCCACATCCTGTCAATGTTTTTTATAAAAACGATAAAGAATAACAGGAGCTGCAACTCCCTCTTTGCACTCCACCCGAGCTTAAATCAATAACACGGAAGTCTGTTGGTGTCACAACAGCCACCACAAAAGAGACCAGATAACATAGAATACATTGGCAGTTAGAATTGAGAACGGGCTGTGTTATAGGGATCTTGAACCAGGTGGTCTTAAGCCATTGGGAGGGTTCATCTTCTGTTTATCACACTATATTGTAATTATTTCTTTATTAAAGATAAACGCGCTTGAAAATTGAATTGAGGGCTGATATCCCAATTGGAAACTGCATCTGAAATTCACCTTTTTACTTACTAATGTTAACCGACTTCCCTTTTCTCACAGGGTCCAGAGCACCCTAACCCAGGTAAACCATATACTGCTCGTGGCTTCCCCCGGCACTGCTACCTGCCTTACTGTGAAAAGGGCAGACAGGTAAGATACAGGGTAACTGAGTGAATTAAACTGCTTTAATGACTTAAAGAACACATCAATTGAGTATTCCTGAAACAAGAGCACATTTCATTGAAGCTTTTCATTTACACTGATCTGGGCAATTCATAAGAAATACCAATGTAAGAGGCAAGTAACATTTATACAGTATGAGAGAGCAGAGTTGGCAGACGGGTAGAGGTTTTGCCATGGGGAATGCAGCAGTTACTGATGACTGTCAGTTCAATTTATTAAGGTAGACTGTGGGTAATGGTTTACCTTGAGGACTGAACCAGAGAATGGCTGTTGAATTAAAACCGGTAAACTGTACATGTTCTTTCTCTCTGCAAAGGTGATACTAGTTGCATAGGCTATAAATCCCAAAACAAGATTATATCAAATGCAGAGATAGGAGGATCTGAGATAACGAGGTGTAGAGCTGGATCAACACAGCAGGCCAAGCAGCATCACAGGAGCAGGAAAGCTGGCATTTTGGGTCTAGACCCTTCTTCAGAAATTTCTGAAAAAGGGTCTAGGCCCGAAATGCCAGCTTTCCTGCTCCTCTGATGCTGCTTGGCCTGCTGTGTTCATCCAGCTCTACACCTTGTTATCTTATATCAAATGCGTATCCTTTTGGCTGTTTGGATGCACTCTATACCTCACTTGTTGCAATCAACCTGAGATTGCACAACACAAAGCAGTGTCCAATATTAGATGTGATTCCACAATTGGAAGACATCTGCTCAGTAATTCAGTGTGTTAGCAATAATGCTGGTCACCAGTTGTCAGTTGGGCTTGCAGTGTGGCACATTTGTTTTTGGAGCTACGTTAATGCAAAGGGCCTCCTTTTTGTTGCAGAATATTCTGATGAGTGAAAGAATTGCTCCAGCAAAATCACCTTCTTTTGTTTAAGCAATACTCAAATTCTGTACTACCAAAATACTACTTGTAATCCATAAAGCACATAATAGTTTGTGATTGCCCCCTGTTCTAACATTGGTATTGAGTAGGTTTTCCATTTCATAGTTAAGAAATTTGGATTAATTCCAAGAATAATCTTATGAAGAGAGCATAGAGTTCTGTTTCTTGAAAAAAATCAATCATTTACTCCATGAGGGTGCTCTGGTTATGCACCCTTTGATGGGTTCTGCATGCTGTGCTGGTAAAGTTCTCCTAAGCTTAGTTAGAAGTCAGAAAGGGGTTCAATCCTAGGGTAGCCTGATTAATTTCCTTTTTATTAGCAATCTTACTGAAAAGCTATGTGCGTGCTTGCTTGAGGGAATGAATGCAAACTGAATTGAATCTCATATTTCAGGTTCTGGAACTTCTCAAAGTAGCATGGAACAGAAGGCTGATTTTTACTGTGGGAACATCAAGCACAACTGGGGAAACAGACACCGTGGTTTGGAATGAAATTCACCATAAAACGGAGATGGGGTCCAATCTATCAGGGCATGGATACCCTGACCCCAACTACCTGGACAATGTCATTGCAGAGCTGGCCGCTCAGGGCATCACAGAGGAATGTCTTCGGCAATAATTGAACATGTTTTGGGAGGCCTGTCAATCCAGTGCTGCTTGTCAGAAGGGTCTGAACTTCTGCACTTCTCTTTAATGCAAGCCGTGTTTTCATTTTCCTTCCTCCCTGTTTCTTTTAAATGCAGAATCAATTTTGGTAGCTGTCTGTGGTGAAGCAGGGGTGCACAGGTTGCATATCCTAAGGCCAGACATCTCTTGTTGCAGCACCAGTGATTTTTCAGTTCAAAGCCAGACTGAGCTGAGCTGGACTCGCATGTTTCTCCTTCTGTTTCCCCTCTGTTTCCCCACCTCCTCCTGCTGTCATCTTGGAACGATTTCAATGCATGTTTACATAACATTGGCCAACAAAAGCTTGAACAAATTGAATGTGGTTACAGTTTTTTGTGCATTGTCTAAGATGTTGCAATTTACCGCAGCAGCCATGTTAGAAACTGTAGCACCTGAACTTCTGTGTATCCTTCTTGTTTATCAAGTCTTTAAGCGTAAAATTAAAATAGAACAGAATCTGATTGACAATAGAATTTCTGTAATGTGTGCACCACCAGCTGCTCAAAGTGGGGTTGGCAGTACACTTTGTAACATGCATTATTATCTGATTCTATGTTGAAATACTACCTGATCTTTGTGGCATGAGGCTGTAAAGTCTTGTGTGTTACTATTTGACTTTGGTAACAGATTGTGTAGTTTTGTGCCCAATTCTACTGCTTGTTTCATACCTGGGGCAAGGCAGTGTAATATGCCATCAGTAAATTTGTCGTTTTTCTACTGGTTTCTATTGTGCTCAGGGAAGCCTTGTAATTAAGTGATGTAAGTAATAATTTTTTTCCACGAGCAAAATGGTTGCACCACATTGTGTTCCATTTAAATTGCAGCATAACAGAATATTTTGGTTTTGCCTCTCATCATCAAGAGTAGCTGATAAAATAGAAATCTTCTCTGTGACAAACACTACCCTGATCAGTGCATCACATTTCCTTTGTATTTGAAAAGCCCCATGAGTTGAGTAATGACAATATGGGAAGTGGAATGATTTTCACAGGTTTCATTAAGAGCAGTTGGCTATAATGTGGAAATGAACTTCACCCTTAACTCCAACCCCTATTGCAGTAATGATCTGCTAGTTAAGGATAAAACTACTAGGATGCAGAAGTCTGCTGCTGTCCTGAGACCAGATTCCTGTTATCAAAGCTTGTAGCAGAAGAATACACAAACTTGATAGAGGAAGTGGGTGGGCAAAGACTGGAAAGAGAAATTGCTGCAGTACTTTTCATGGTATGGAAGGATACAGACCAATGCAGACAAATTGAACTAGCCTAATTGTGAAAACTGGAAAGCATTTGCAAATTGGACCGAAGCGCCTGTTTCTATGCTGTGGAACTTTGACTCTAAATATATGCAGTTTTCTTACACCAGTTCATTTCTTTCCCCTGCTTTGGCTATGGGGTATTGATTGAAATTCATTTAACTGGAGTACACTGTAATCCCAAATAGAACATGTGCACAGATTTCTTAATTTAGAGATGATGGTCATAATACTTCATAAACTAATTTTCTTAAAGACAGCACATTGAAGATGAAGAAAATGTGGAGTTTCCACAAGAGTGCCATTGATCTCCTCAGGTTTCATGGAGTTTATTGATACCACTGAATTTGATATGATTATCACATCTTTTTACCAATGAATGAATTTACCCTTTCTTGTAATGTGTTAAAATCACGTCAGCATTCAGATATTGAAGTGCTAGGAAATGTAGTGGAAGCAGCTGAGAGTCTGTGTTACTCAGCATACCACAAAGTCTTTTTAATGTGGAGATGTGATCTTTGAAGCCAATCCCTCCAAGCACTCTGAACTTCATAAACCCAAAGGGAAATATGAGACACTGGAGAAATCAGTGCCTGGGTACAGATTTGCATGTTCCTGAAACTCTCATCCTTCTGCCTACCCGGTTTACCCCAAGCTTGATGCAATATGGAACTTTGCCATGATGGTCAAGCTAAGCTCAGGAACTAAGACAACAAACAGTTTAAGTCAGTCCCTCAATTGATAGACAATGTCTGCTGACTTTCGATGACCCATTCTGCCAAATCCGAGTTAAATATTAGTGATCGAGACAGGCTGTCAAAACTCTGAGGCTCCGTAAGCACTATCAATCTAAATCTCCCTCCATCTTGTTTACTTCTACATCCAAATATAATACAATACAAAAATCCTTGCTATGGTCGAACAATTAAAGCTTTAGGATAAAATCTCTTGGTACTGGGAAGAATGGAAAGGAGCATCAAAGCAAGCACTCTTGACAACCACCAGCAGCCTCTCCAGATGAGCAAACTCTCCTCTTGGTGCTGTGTCAGTACATTTGCAGACCTATTGACGGTCTAATTTAACCAAATCTCGACAAGCAAATCATCCGACCATTGTGCTGTTTCTAAGAGAATGTGAAACTTTAAAACATTTGCACTATTACCTGATTGTTACAGTATAAGATACTGTTTGTGTTAGTATACTATTCATTTTGGGCAACAATTCTGTGCAGTTTTGTGCCCAAGTCTACATCCTCTTCTACAAATCTACATGTTTGGCTCAAGGAAATGTAACCTGCAAATGATTTTTCTAGCCCAGGTATTGTGTTCAGGGAGGCATCAAATAACTGCAATCTTAAAATAGGTACAAGTTATTTTTTGTTTGTTTTTAAAGATATTGCAAAGCAAATTCAGTCTCCCTCTCCTGAACATAACCATGATGTCACACTCTACTCCTGACACTTTTTTGGTAAGGTGATTATGATTTTTTAGGCACTAAACTAGAAATAAGAGTTATTTTGAATAGCACTGTTTGTCTATACTTTGTCTTTTATCAATGACAGAGGCTTTGGTACTGTTTCTTAGAGTTTGATTATCATTTAACAAGGATGTCAGAATTGTCAGAGACAATACTTGTACCTTTTCTTCATTTTTTTTCATGAGATGTATGTATCATTGGCAAGTTTTATTGCCTTTGAACTAAATGTCTTATTTGGCTAATAGAGTACAGTTGAACATCAGTCTATTTGCTGTAGACCTGGAGTCATGTGACTAGACCCAGTAAGGATGGCGGGTTTCATTATCTAAATGACTTTAGAATTAGATTAGTATAACAATCGATGATCGTTTCATGGTCACCAATACTGAGACAAACTTTCGGCACTGGAATTGATTGTTGGAACCTAAGTCCCTGAGAGCATTACACTCAGCCTCTGGTTTACTAGTCCAGTGACATCCCTTCTGTCTTTTTCACCTACCAGTTCACCTGCTTCACTTTGCATCCACGTGCCCATTTGTTTCTGCTTCACTTGTTTCCCCAGTTCCTAATTTTTTAACCAACTTTTAAGCAGAGCATAACAAGAATGTTGTGAACCTTAACACTTGAGAACTATGTTATTAAGTAAATTGAAGACGTGTTTCCAACCAGGTGGGGATTAAGCTTGTATTTGTGCTGTTATCCCGGTGGCATGTTAATAACATTTTTGATTTTATGTAATTGTCTTTCGAATTCCTAGAAAAGTTTGTGACCTGATGTCTTTAGTATTTTTTTTTCAGTTGTGCTGTTGCTTAAGAATTTCTGGATTCTAGAGGTTTTCCTTGTCATATTATTAAATAATCATCTTGTCTACAGTTGTATTCTTGAATTTCTGGTAAGAGTTACTAACAAAGTATGAAATGCTCTCTACAATTTTTCATAACTCAACCTACACAGCTGATACCCAAAAATCTACTTTATTGGTCTCCACAACAAGATAAAGTAGAATTTTCATAAGATGTAGGCCATTTGGCCCATCGAGTCTGCTGTACCATTCAATGAAATCACAACTGATCTGATTGTTCTCAACTCCACTTTCTTGCCTTTTCTTAATGACCCTTGATTCCCTTACTAGTCAAAAATCTCTCAGCCCTTCAATATACTTAGCCACCCAGATTCCACAGCTATTTGCAGTAAACAATTCCACAGATTCACTATCTTCAGAAGAAATTCCTCCTTGTCCCTGCCGTAACTGGGTGGCCCCTTTATTCTGAGATTATGCCCTGTGGTCCTAGACTCTCCCACAAGAGGAAACAATCTTTCTGCATCTATCCTGTCAAGTCCCCTATGAATCTTCTGTGTTTCAATAAGATCACTTTTCATTCTTCCAAACTCCGGTGAGTACAGACTCCACATACTCGAACAAAAACAAAAATTACTGGAAAAACTTAGATCTGGTAGCATCTGTAGAGACAAATCAGAGTTAATGTATTAGGTCCAATGACCTTCCTTCAGACTGGACTCGAACATTAATTCTGCTGACTCTACATAGATGCTGAGTTATGGAATCATACAGCATGGAAACAGACCCTTTGGTCCAACTCATCCATGCCAACCAGGTTTCCCAAACTGAACTAGTCCCATTTGCCTGCATTGTGCCCATGTCCTTCTAAACCTTTCCCATTCATGTTCCTGTCCAAATAGCTTTGAAATGTTGTAATTGTACTTGGCTGTACCTCTTCCTCTGGCACCTCATTCCATACACACACCACCCTCTGTGTGTAAAGGTTGCCCCTCAGGTCCCTTTAAAATCTTTCCCCTCTCACCTGAAACCTATGCCCTCTAATTTTGGACTCCCCTATCCTGGGAAAACAGACCTTGGCTATTCACCTTATCTATGGCCCTCATGATTTTATAAATGTTTATAAACCTCAACCTCCTATGCTCCGGGGGGAAAAAATGTCTCAGCCTATCGTGCCCATCCTTATAACTCAATCACTCCAGTCTCAGTATTGTACTAGTAAATCTTATTTGCATCCTTTCCAGTTTAATGACATCTTTCCTCTAGCAAGGTGGCCAAAATTGTGTGCAATACTCCAGATATGGTCTTATCAATGTAGAGTTTTTCCAGCATTTTCTGCTTTTGTTTCTGATAGCCCATATCCACAGTTCTTTGGCTTTTTTGTTTAGTGCCTGACCTACTTAGTCGGCCCACAAGAATATCCCTCCTCACCTGTGATCAGCCTTATGAACATTTTCTGGGCTGCCTACAATACCACTGTAGTTTACCTTAGATAATGGGACCAAAACTGTTCACAGTATTCTGGGTGTGGTCAAACTAATGCCTTGTATAGTTTCAGCAAGACCTGCTAAACTTGTCTGCTAGATTTTTGAGTTGTACACGAGGATTCTGAAATCCCTCAGCACTATAGCTGAATGCTCAATGGTATTGTGTGCATAATTACTTGTGTCTTAAGATTGGGATGGACTAAGCAATCTTTAAATTGGTAATTGAAGCCTGGCTTTTCCATGACTGACTGTTTTCAGCTCTGCTGTATGTTGGTAAATGGAAGGGAGGTACAGAATTGCAAATTACTGCAGGGTACGGTCAATCTTTTCACTACTGACCATGTTACGATATGATGCACTTTATTTTAGCATTTAGATGGGTGCTGTTTAATGACAGTTCTTTCATTGCCCTCCAGTCATCTACCTTCCTTTCTTCAAGATACTACTTTTTTTTGTTAAACTCATTCATGAGATGTGGGTTTTGCTGGCTGGGCCAACATTCATTGCCCTTGAGAAAGGTGGTATGAACTACTTGTCTGAACTGTTGTAGTCCGTGTGGTACAGCTACACCCACAGCTTTATTAGGGAGGGAGTTCTGGGATTTTGTTCTGGCAACAGTGAAGAAGTAGTGATTATAGTTCCAAGTCAGGATGGTGTGTGGTCTGGTGGGAAGGGTAACTGCACAAGCCCATAGTTAAGTGTAATTATGTAGTAACCTCAGTTACCATTTCAAAGTAGGTTACATCAGGAAGTATCAAAGCCAAGCCTGATGCTGATTGCACCTAATATCCACAGTATATTGCGCTTCCCAGTAGGAGTCAACTAATACATATTGAGCTTCAGAGTGTTGGCTAACTTTCCCCATCACATTCTCTGGCCTCTGAACTGACCCCTCCACAACCATAGAATTGCTTCCCCTTACAAGATGGCCCAACATTGTATTGCTGCAGAGATAATGGGAACTGCTGCTGTTATGTCGAGAATTTTGCTGCTCGCTCGCAACCACCAAAAACCAAGCCAGTGTGCAGTGCTGTTAATTGTAATCTATATAGGAAATTGGTCTACAAGTTTATTCAGGTTGCATTAAATGCCTTGCACATGAACAATCTAAAGGTTTTCACAGAAATCCGCAGAAGTAACTTCACCAATGCCAAGTTATTCCCCAACCAAGACATTGTTGTTGCTTGGAATTCTTGCTTACTCACTGAAACTACATTCTGCTTGCTGAGCTATTCTTTATGGCTTGTTGTTGTAATTTTTAGAAATTTTAACTCAACCTGTTCAGAGATGTTATTATGTACCTCTGAAGTAGGTGGGACTTAAACCAGAGCCTCTTTGTTCAAAGGTAGGGGCACTACCACTGCACCACAAGAACCCTAGTGGATTTTTAAACTGTAGGTCACTCTGCTCATCCTAAAATAAATAATCAGCACATGGGGAGAAATTAAAAGGAATGGACAGAGCAATTCACAATCATCTCCGGTCTATACGCCTTGTAAGATGGGCCAATGCTGTTAAAATGGCCCCTAGATGGCACACTGAACTTGGAAATTGATTCACTTCTTCCAACAGGGTCTGTATAATTTTGCTGCAAAAACTTAAAATGCTGGCATTAAAGTCCTTGTCCAAAACTAAAACTAGTTAAAGTATGCATATCAGATCAATTATTGTATTGTCATCATGGACACATTTTCCAAGTGTGATTTGTTGGTTTTCATTTTTGCCTTTTGTTTTGCACTTACTGATATTACTAGCCCAGCTTTTTGACTCAACTAAGCCGTGCCCTTGAATTCATTCTGGAAATCGGAAAGACCCCTCTGCTGTAGCATTCAAACCGCAGTTCAAGTCTGAGCAATAACTCACTGTGGTCTCCAAAATCAGTCATGAGACAAAACTGTAACAAAATTGTTATTTAATTAAAGCACAGTGGAGATCATCAAGTTCTTTGAAATATTACATGAGAATTTAGAAAGTTGTTTGACAAAATATATACTGAGGTGTGTAAAGTCTATTGCATTAAAAATACAATGGCAGCACAGATATTTTTAAGATTTTGTAAAAGGATAGGAAGCAGCATAGTGGTATATGGTTATTTTACAAACAGGGCAGCATATATTGGTGTTCCCTCAGTGACAGCATTAGAACTGCTGTTGTTGTATCAGTAACTTAAAGTTGGGCTTTTGGGCATAATTTCAAAATGTACAGTTGATTTTAAAAAAGAACTCAAACGTAGTAAAAACAATGAGCAAGGTGATAAATTTCAGGAGAGCAAGAAGGCTTTGGTGAAATGGGTAGTCATGATGGGTGAACACAAATGACCTATCCCCTCCCTACCTCCCCACCCATACTCTCCTCTGCACCTACCTTCTCTATCTAGCTTCATACTGCCTCCCCCTCTCTCCCTATTTATTTCAGAATCCTCTCCTCATCCCTCTCTTCTGATGAAGGGTCTAGGCCCGAACCGTCAGCTTTTGTGCTCCTAAGATGCTGCTTGGCCTGCTGTGTTCATCCAGCTTCACACTTTGTTATCTTAGATTTCTGCAGCATCTGTAGTTCCCATTATCTCTGATCACAACTGAGTGTGAAGTGTGTTCAGTTTAGGTTAAAAAGAACAAAGAGATGCAACATGAGCAAAATGGTATAAGCTAGGATTTGCAGGAACAGGGAAATGAGGGAGGTCTGGGTGCACAGATCTTTGAAGTTGGTTGACCAAGTTGAGAAGGTTTTTGTTTTGAAATGGGATCCATAACTTTATTAATGAAGTGAGGAAGTTGTGCAAAATACTTAACAAGCACTGGCTATGCTGAAGCATCGTGTTCAATTGTGCTTCAAGAAAACTGACAAGGCTTTGAAGAGAACCGAAGGAATTGCAGACGCTGTAAATCAGGAACAAAAACAGAAGTTGCTGGAAAAGCGCAGCAGGTCTGGCAGCATCTGTGAAGAAAAAAACCAGTTAATATTTCAGGTCTGGTGATCCTTGGAAGCTGGGTTGAGTCAAGGTTGTTGAATATCAGTTCTTGCCCCGAAGATGGTCCTTGTCTCTGATATTGCGTAGACTAGCCTGATGTTAGTTTGTGTTTGATTGTGTATATATTGGCACAATCTATTTCCAGTCTTGGTTATATCAATAGGAGGAATTGCCAAACCAAGTCTCGTGCTTTTTCACTTGGAGGGAAAGTCAAAAGACCATGAAACATGACTGATCCCTGAACCAATAAGCGAAACCCATTGTTATTTTAAGAAAAAAAGTTGCACAACCAAAGCTACAAGTCCTTATGCCTCAGGCAGAGATTTTGTGATCAACTTTCATGTCCCAATTAACCAGGGTAAAATAGGAAGCTGAAAGAAAGCTGTCAGGAAAAACATCAGAAGGCATATTTAGGCCCTGACACAGACTTGTTCCCCACGCCATTGACACAGGAAGTATATCTATTGCTCCATTGCTCACTTTTCTCACCTTTTTGTATATCAATTTCATTTCCAATTTCCACCCTGCTCTCACCTTCACCTGATCCATCTCTCACTCCTCTCTTCCCTTCCTCGACACCTCTGTTTCAGTTTCTGGGCTTCGGCTGGCCATCAATATCCACTATAAGCCCACTAACTCCCACAATTACCTGAATTACACATCCTCGTACACTATTTTATTCTCCTAGTTTCTTCATCCATCGCATCTGTTCTTATGATGCCACCTTCTGCAAGGGACCCTCAGGAATGTCCAACTTTATCCTCACGATAGGAGCAAATCACTGGAATCAAACTGAAAACAAAAAATGCTGAAGATCGCAGCATCCATGGAGAGAAAGCGAGCTAACATTTTGAGCCTGGATGACTTCATCAGAGCCAACACCACGGTCGACAGGGCCCTTTGGCATGTCTAACCTATCTCTCAAATTTTATGCCCTCGCCCCCTTACATCCCCTCTAACATCAGTGACGGGGTCCCCCTGCTTTTCAATCTCCACCCTAACAGCCTCCACATCCGTAGGACCATAAGCTGCTATTTCTGTTGCCTTCAACAGAATGCTACCACCATACACACATTCCTGTACTTTCTCTTGTCAGTATTTCACGGGGACCATTCCCTCTGGGACACTGTGGACATCCTCCTCCATTCCCAGCATGCTTTCACATCCCCATGGCACCTTTCCTTGTGACACATGCCATCTCTCTCATCATTATGCTTCTCTGCAGCCACACCTTCCAGGTGAAGCAGCAATTTACCTGCATTGCACATTTGGATTTATTACTGTCACGTGTACTGAGATACAGTGAAAGGTATTTGAATGCTAACCAGACAAATCATACCTTACGTAACTACATCAGGGTATTAGAACAGAATGTAGAAAACAGTGTCACAGCTATAGAGAACGTGCAGCAAAAGATCAACTATGTATGATGTATGTTTATAAGTCTGATAATGGTAGAGAAGAGACTACAAATCCGTTGGTATGTATTTTCGAACTTTCGTATCTGTTGCCCAATTATAGAGAATATAACCTGAATTTGGAGGGCTCTTTGATGATGTTGGTTGATTCCCAAGGCAGCGGGAAGTGTAGATGGAGCCAATCCAAAGAAGCTGGTTTGCCTGTTGGATTGGGCTGCATTCACGACTCTAATTTCTTACAGTCTTGGGAAGAGCGTTTGCCATACCGCACTGTGACGTATCCAGACATGCTTTCTATGATCATAGATCACAGAATCCCTACAGTGTGGAAACGGGCCCTATCCCACACAGATCCATCCCCCGATAACCCACCTAATCTACACATCCCTGAACACTACAGAGCAATTTAGCATAGCCAGTCCTCCTAACCTGCACGTCTTTGGACTGTGGGAGGAAACTGGAACACCGGAAGAAACCCACACAGACAGGGAGAATGTGCAAACTGCACACAGACAGTCACCCGAGGGTGGAATCGAACCTGGGTCTCTGATGCTGTGAGGCTGCAGTGCTAACCACGTGCATCTATAAAAATTGGTAAGAGTCATTGTGGACATACCAAGTTTCAATAGCCTCCTGAGGAAGTTGAGGAATTGGTATGCTTTCTTAACCGTAACATCGACCTGCAAAGTCCAGCACAGTTTGTAGGTGATATTTATTCCTGGGAACCTGAAGCTCTTTATCATCTCCATCTCAGCACCGTTGACCCAGATTGGGGCATGTCCTCAACTCTGTTTCCTGCAGTCGATGACTAGCTCCTTCATTTTGCTGACATTGAGGGTGAGATTGTTGTCTTTACGCCACGCCACTAAGCACTATCTCTTTCCTGTACTCCGTCTAGTTGTTTGAGATCCAACCCACTATTGTGGCGTCATCAGCAAACTTGTAAATGGAGTTAGAGCTGCATTTGGCCACACAGCTGTGACTGTGTGAGGAGTATAGTACACAGCCTTGTGGGACAATGGTATTGAGGATTATTGTGGAGGAGGTGATGTCGTATTCTTACTGATTTGCGGTCAGGAAGTCAAGGATCCAGTTGCAGAACAGAGAGCCGAGACCTAGGTCTCTGAGTTTAGAGATGATTTTGGATGGAATTATGGTGTTGAAGGCGGAGCTAAATCAATAAATAGGAGTCTGATGCAGGTATTCTTGTTATCCAGATGTTCCTGGGATGAGTGTAGGGACAGAGTCAGGGCCAGGGCAATGGTATCTACTGTGGATCTCTTGTGCCGGTAGGCAAATTGTAGTGGTTCAAGGCAATCTGGGAGGCTGGAGTTAATATGTGCCATTATTAACTTTTTGAAAGAAATGATGGATGTTAGAGCTGCCCAGCCTACTCTATTTGCTGTACGTAGTGATCTCCTCTATACGGGAGAAATGCAAAGCATTCTGGGTAATTGCTTTGCAGATCACCGATGTTCTGTCTGTAAAAATGATCCCAAGCTTCTAGTTACCCACCACTTCCACGCAGCACTGCCTTTAGGCCTGCTCTGTTGTTCAAGTGGGTTCAGCGCAAGCTGGAAAAACAGCATCTTGTTTTCCATTTGGGGACCTTGCAACCTTAAGGATTCAATTTTGAATTCAATAATGTTAGCATCTGAGCACATTCTTCCATGTCTCTTACCCACCCCACATGGACTACTTTCAGCTCAGCCGACTCACTCACTCATCGTCTACATTGTCACCGATCTAATTTATCCTCTTCCCTAGCGTGCTATCAATAACCCCTTTGCCTAATCTTTTTCTCTTTCTCTCTGTTTCACTGGGTTCTGTCTCACTTCCCCTTCCCACCCCTGTCATCAGCATAAATACCACTTTTTCGTAGCTGATTCTAGTTCTGAAGAAAGGTAACTCTGCTCGCTTTCAACAGATTCTGCCTGACTGGCTTAGTTTCTACTGCAATGTCTGATTTTGTTTACAGATCTCGATATACAATACCCCTATGCAATAGACATAGCAGGATCTGCCAATGCTGGGGATTCTGAGATAACAAGGTGTAGAGCTGGATGAACACAGCAGGCCAAGCAGCATCAGAGGAGCAGGAAAGTGACGTTTCGGGTCTGGACCCTTTTCTGAAGAAGGTTCCAGACCCGAAACGTCAGCTTTCCTGCTCCTCTGATGCTGCTATGCCTGCTGTGTTCATCCAGCTCTACACCTTGTTAACTGAACGCAATATCTTTTCATTGTCACCTATATTCCATTGTAGGAGTACAGTGAAAAGCTTTTACAAAGTCTGCCTTTTTATGGCAACATCTTTGGTACAAGTACTGAGGTTAAATTCTTGGCTGCAGCAGAGGAATAAAAGTAGTTGTATTCCTTACAGTTGAAAAATAAGTTTAAAAATAGGACATCATTAAAGGATTGATGTTACAGTAACGTAGGAAATTTCAAATAAACAGCTCAGGGCAGGGCCACCACACATAGTCTGACCACCCACACCAGACCCCAATCCAACTGCTGTCCCTGCTCTTGTACCAAATCCCAGACCACTCTGTACCCACATAATAAAATGTGAGGCTGGATGAACACAGCAGGCCAAGCAGCATCTCAGGAGCACAAAAGCTGACGTTTCGGGCCTAGACCCTTCATCAGATGAAGGGTCTAGGCCCGAAACGTCAGCTTTTGTGCTCCTGAGATGCTGCTTGGCCTGCTGTGTTCATCCAGCCTCACATTTTATTATCTTGGAATTCTCCAGCATCTGCAGTCCCCATTATCTCTGACACTCTGTACCCACAATCAGCTGCACTCAAACTACCATCCCCATGCCAGTCTCTACCCGGGATTCACTGCCCTCACGGTGTTCCGGGACTGCTTCCCCATGCTGCTCTGAGGCTTGCAGCCCACACACTGCTCTGGGGCTTGAAGCTTGCGCTATTCTGCAGCACACAGCCAACGAGCTGCTCCGGGGTCGCTGCACGTGGCGTTCCGGGGTGCTTACCCCGCATGCTGCTCTGGGGCTCGCTGCCCACGCACTGCTCCAGGGGCTTACTTGTACTGGGATATGTTTTCCTCGTTGATTTCTGATTTCTTCCCAAAAGTGACTCTTAGCAGAGTAGAGATTAATAGACATCCAGGTAGATGTTGTCAATGTACGAGTCGCGGCGATGGCCGCAAACCAGCTCCATGTGTACCTCCATCCTGCTCCCCTGGAAAACTGCGGCTCCTTGCATGCTGCCCAGGAGAGGGAACATACTGAAGTTGTGCCTCCCTCCCCTTGAATAGTTAGGTCAGTTCTCAAAACAACTGTGATATTGTCCACACATCTTCCATAACACAGTGTGGACCGGGAGGAACACAGCAGGCCAGGCAGCATCAGGGGAGCAGGAAAGCTGACGTTTCAGGTCAAGACCCTTCTTCAGAAATGGGGGCGGGGGAAGGGGAGCTCTGAAGTAAATAGAGGGGGGTGGTAATAGCAGGTAGGCAATGGTGGGGATTGGTCAGTGAAGTGGGAGAGAAGACGGACAGGTCAATGAGGGGTGGAATTGTCTTCAGATGAGGTTGGAGAGATTTCGAAGCTAGTAAAGTCCACATTGAGACAATTGGGTTGTAGGCTTCCAAGGTGGAATATGAGGTGCTGTTCCTCCAGTTTCTGGGTATTCCTTACGTATCACCCCATTAACCTCCCGATTCAATGCATCATTCTCCGCCACCAGCAATCTGATCCCACGACCAAGGATATATTTCCCTCCCCATCCTTATCTGCCTTCTCCGCGTTCTCGGTGAATCCCTCATCCACTCCACACTCCCCACTGGCCCCACCAGCCCCGGCACCTTTCCCTACAACCGCAGGAGGTGCTATACCTGCCCCTACACCTCTCCCCCCCCCCCCCCACCCCCATCCCAGGCCCCCAAAAAACCATCCCTGTTAAACAGATGTTCACCTGCACATCCGCTAATGCGGTCTATTGTATCCACTGTTCCTGATGTGGCCTCCTCTACATCGGGGAGGCCAAGTGGAGGCTCGGAGACCGCTTCATGGAACATCTACGCTCAGTTCATGACAAACGACAACACCTTCCAGTCGCGAACCACTTCAACTCCCCCTCCCACTCCCTGGACGACATGTCAATCCCGGGCTACCTCCAGTGTCACAATGAGTCCACCCGGAAATTGGAGGAACAGCACCTCTTATTCTGCTTTGGGAACCCTACAACCCAATGGTCTCAACGTGGACTTTACTAGCTTCAAAATCTCCCCACTCCCGGCCTCTTCCGAAGACCAGCACGCCCTCTCATCCCAACCTCATTGACCGGTCCATCTTCTCTCCCACCTATCTGCTCCACTATCCACTTTCTATCACTGCCTCCACCATCTATTTATTTCAGAACCCACTCTGAAGAAGAGTTCCAACCTGAAATGTCAGCTTTCCTGCTCCTTTGATGATGCCTGGCCTGCTGTGTTCCTCCAGCTCCACACTGTGCTCCCATGAGGAGCTCAAACCGTTCATCCACTTCACCAACACCTTCCACCCCAACCTCAAGTTCACCTGGACCATATCTAAAACTTCTCTCACCTTCCTGGATCTCCACCAACCACCTAGAAACCGATATCCATTTCAAGCCCACCAACTCTCACAGCTACCTAGAATACACATCCTCCCAACCACCTTCCTGCAAAAATGCCATCCCCTATTCACAATTCCTTCGTCTCCACTTCATCTGCTCCCACGATGAGGCATTCCACTCCCGTACATCTCAGATGTCCTCATTTTTCAAGGACCACAATGTCCCCCCCACAGTGGTCGAGAACCGTGTCTCCCCCATTTCCCACACCTCATCCCTCACACCACGCCCCCCCAGCAATAACAACCAAAAAAGAATCCCCGTCGTCCCCACTTACCACCCCACCAACCTCCGGATCCAATGCATCATCCTCCAACACTCGCGCCATTTGCAATCTGACCCCCCCACCAAAGACAATTTTCCCTCTCCACCCTTGTCTGCTTTCTGGAGAGACCCCTCTCTCTGGGGCTCCCTTGTCTGCTCCACACTCCCCTCCAACCTCACCACACCCAGTACCTTCCCCTGCAACTGCAGGAAGTGCTACACTTGCCCCCAAACCACCTCCCTCAGCCCCAGGCCAGGCCCCAAGAAGACCTTCCATATCAAACAGATGTTCACCTGCACATCTGCTGATGTGGTATACTGTATCCACTGTACCTGTTGTGGCCTCCCTTACATTGGGGAAACGAAGCGGAGGCTTGGGGACAGCTTTGTAGAACACCTACGCTCGGTTCACAATAAACAACTGCACCTCCCAGTCACGAACCTTTTCAACTCCCCCTCCCATACGGCAGACGACATGTCCATCTTGGGCCTCCTGCAGTGCCACAACCATGCCGGAACAGTAACTCATATTCCGCATGGGAACCCTGCAGCCCAATGGTATCAATATGGATTTCACAAGCTTCAAAATCTCCCCTCCCCCCACTGCACCCCAAAACCAGCCCAGCTCGTACCCGGCTGCCTAACCTGTTCTTCCTCTCACCTATCCCCTCCTCCTACCTCAAGCTGCAAACCTTTCCCTACCTACTAACCTCATCCCACCCCCTTGACCTGTCCATCCTCCCCGAACTGACCTATCCCCTCCCTATCTCCCCACCTACACTCACCTCTCCATCCCTGCCCCCTTAACTTGTCTGTCTCCTCTCCACCTATCTTCCCTTCTATCCATCTTTGATCTGCCTCCCCCTCTCTCCCTATTTATTTCAGAACTCTCTCCCCGTCCCCCTTTTCTAATGAAGGGTCTAGGCCCGAAACATCAGCTTTTGTACTCCTGAGATGCTGCTTGGCCTGCTGTGTTCATCCAGCTCCACACTTTGTTATCTTGGATTCTCCAGCATCTGCAGTTCCCATTATCTGTTATAAAAATATATCTTGTTATTTTCAGGAGAGCAGTCAAATTGAGAAAGCACCTACATTAGCTGGGTGGGGCTTTGCTGTTATACAAGCGAATGAAGAACAAGGGATCAACTGCCCGTGTCTGCATTAATTAACTTTGCTTCTTAATCGCGAGCTCACCTTTTGCCAAATGTCAAAGACATCTGTTCTTGGTAAACGCTGCAACTGACTGCAGTGTATTTTGAATTATTAAACCTTGCCACATCGGGTCTGATTAACAACTGGACTGCTTTTCCTTAAAACCAGGTAAATAATAATGAGAACAGCACCAGAACTGGTTTCAGGCACACAGTGAAAGATCCACCCCTCCCAAAATTGCAGTTGTTTATTGTTCTTTACAAACATGTAAAAACATGCACTCAGAGTGAGCAGTTAGTCCTGGCCAGTAGTCAGCTGTGTGAACCAGCTCAGTATCATACTCAGAGATAATGGAAACTGCAGATGCTAGAGAATCCAAGATAACAAAGTGTGGGGCTGGATGAACACAGCAGGCCAAGCAGCATCTTAGGAGCACAAAAGCTGACGTTTCAGGCCTAGACCCTTCATCAGAGCCGTTTTGCAACAGTAATAGTCAGGATCCATGTACTTCTACCCTGTCTGTGTCATTGTCGTAAAAAAGTGCTCAGTTATCTAGATAACCTGCAGGTAACACACACTGCAACCGGAAGATCTGTGGTGGAGATACCTGTGTTTAAAAAGAATAGGCTCTTCAACTAGATTGAATTGTTACATGAGCTTTGTTGAATAAGAAGCCTTGAGGATCTTTGAGGTTATTAAAAGGTGGCATCAGCTTTGGCATTTCAATTCTCTACTTTTGGGCTGGATGCCAGCTCATTTCACAGAAAGATAGACAATGGAAGCAGGACTATGCCTGCTTGTTCCGCCATTTGGCTGTTCCTCTATTTCAAAACCATACTCATGCCCTCTCCCCAAATCCCTCATACCTTTAGAGTTTAGCAAATTATTTCTTTCTTTAAAATATACTCCACGATCTGGCCTCCACAACCTCATATAGCACAGAATACCAAACTAGTTTGGTTTTTGTGGCAATACTTAAATATCAAATTCCTTTCCCTAGTGAGGTGGGATAACACAAATACATAATAGGGACAGGGCAAAACAATGGCCAGGATTGGTCGCACTGAAAACACTATCGATAAGATTTGCCACAAAGAGATGCCCGCTATCTGAGAAACTAGGAGCAATAGTTATAATTTGGCATTGTTGAACTCTGTGATGAGGCCAGTAGATTGCAAAGTGATTGACTGAATGATAAGGTTTTGTACCTCAAACTTCCACTGAGCTTAGTGTAGGAGACCAAGAATAGAAGACGGAAAGGGAGTGATGGAGAAAGAAAACAAGTGATCTGAACTCAGAGTCATGCTTACAGACTGGAGAGATATGATCTGTGTTTGGTTTCACCAAAGCAGACTAATGCAATCCTTCAGTACAAGAAGAATTAAGCATAGAAGTAAGGATCTTTTTTCAGTTATGCAAGGCATTGTTGTGAACACACCTTGAAAACTGCGCAGATTCGGTCTTTTTTAAGGAAGAATGGAAATGCATCAGAGATGTTTTAAAAGGAGTTTTCTCATTTGATACTTGGAAGATTGTCTTACAAGGATGGATTGAGCAGACTCAGCTTGTTTTGTTCTCAAGTTTAGAAGAGGGAGAGGTGACTTGATTGAAGCTGATAAGATCCTGTATGGTGTTGACCAGGTGAATGTGGAAATTGTGTTTGCAAATATGGATGTGTCTGATTGGGCAGGGTCGGCTGGGGGGAGGGGGTTCACTGTGTAAAACTTAAAGATGGCCCTATATAACAGAGTTAAGGAAACAGATGTCCCTCATTGTGTTGTAAGACTTTGGGAATACTGCCTCAGAAAGTGGTGGTGGTGGGGTCATTGTAGAGGTAGGTAAATTCTTGTTAATCCAAGCTATCAGGAGTAGATTGGGATCTGGAATTCAAAACAGAAACAATTAGATTCCCTACAGTGTGGAAACAGGCCCTTTGGCCCAACAAGTCCACAATGCCCCTGGAAGCATCCCACCCAGACCCATTCCCCTATAACCCACACACCCCTGAACACTACGGGCAATTTAGTATGGCTGAGCCACCTAGCCTGCACATCTTTGGACTGTGGGAGGAAACCAGAGCACACGGAGGAAACCCACGCAGACACAGGGAGAATGTGCAAACTCCACACAGACAGTTGCCCGAGGCTGGAATCAAACCCAGGTCTTTGGTGCTGTGAGGCTGCAGTGCTAACCACTGAGACACTATGCCACCAATTCAACCATCATCTTATTGAGTGGCAGAGCTGTCTGAAGGACTATATCTGCTCTTAATTCATAAGTTCGTCGGTCTCCTTGTATGTAACATACAGGCAATTGCATCGTGGGCATTGAATACAGAATACTAATGAATAGAGGTGGGTGTTACAACAAGCAATGGAATATAAGGATGTCTCAAGGTGGAGAATCCTCAGACAATGTATGAAATTTTTAAGACTTACCTGTGGGCGCAGCTAGGGGCCCATATTATGGATCCTTTCCACGGAATGGCCTGTGGCCAACACCCTGATCCTGTGGCAGACATGGCATGGCAGCAAATGGAGTGGGAAGGATGAACTGTGTTGCAAATGATGGAGACTCTGCTCTTCCTCTTGCCCCAGTCTGTCACCGGGGCACTGCTGTCAGTGACCTGCTGGATTTTGCTCACGCCGTGGGCCCATCTGCTGCCAGAAACATCCCAGCAGGATTCCCACCATAAAAGCTTGAGAGGGAAGTGAACTGACAACAATGTGCTGCCTGGTGCTAGGGGTCGCTGACAGAAAGTTGGCACGAACAGGGAAGTAGTGCTGACAGGGAGATAGCTACTTGCATTGCTCAGCAAGATCACCTGGAGGCAGGGCTGTGCCAGGTTTCCAATCCACCCAGTGACCTTTTAGATATCTCTCAGTATCCTGCCTGTAGCTCTCCTCTGGCCCTGCCCATTGCTCAGGGCATGCAGGCCAGACCACATAAATGTTACATGCTTGCTTCTGTAAAATGAGCAAAGCAGCTAGGTCTTTCCAACGATCTGATCACTTTTATTTCCAAATTGTTTTTGCAAGTTGAATCCAAATTCACAAACTGGCCCAGTGAGATTCGAATGCCTCTTTGCTTGGTTTATCAACCCAGAGGCCTGGCTTCATATAATCAGTAAATGACAATCACATAACCTGGGTTCACAGTCAGCCACGTAACTACTGCACCACCCTCCCTGATATAATCTGTCAGGCAGCTACTGTGGGCACCACACTTAGCATTTAACTAGAATTTACTTGAAATTTTCTGTTTTTCCAAACAGTTTCTGTGGCTACACATAACCCGCCCTTTTTCAAGGTAATACTGAGGTACTCTGTTTTATATAACACATGAAACTGAAGCCCTACCTTAATATTGGACGTGTGACCAATCCCACTTGCTTTTCATAAAAAAGCAGGGAGGTAACGTTCTGGCCTGCAACCAACATTACCACCGCTGCTCATCCATCGTTATCTCACTTGTGTTTTCATATTCTTGTTATGTTTGGCTACTGTGTTTCCCGACCAATGGACTAATGCATTGCTGAAACAAAACTCGTCATTTGTGAAGTGTGTTGGGACAATTTGTGAATTGGAAAATGATTTATGCACGTTCAATAATAATATGAGTTAGGCGGGGTCCTTGGTATTCATTAAAGGGCACAGGCCCAACCCCACAAGCTGAAGCAGTTTCTCAGACAATTAGCTGAACTCACTGAAGGTCCATGGTGGGTTTGTGATCTCAGTTAGAATGGCTTTAAGCGCACCATAAATCCCTGTGTTCACTGAAGACTAAGTCAGCTAAGGTTCTTGCAGTTGATCTCTGTCTACTGATCACCCCTTGGTGGGACAATGAGAACATCATTGAATAAATGAAAAAAACAGTTAAAGTGGTAAATACTCATCTTGTAAATTTCAAGACAGAGGCCCAGTACAACCCATCTAAATATTACTATTTCTAATGAAGGGTCTAGGCCCGAAACGTCAGCTTTTGTGCTCCTAAGATGCTGCTTGGCCTGCTGTGTTCATCCAGCTCCACACTTTGTTGTCTCGGATTCTCCAGCATCTGCAGTTCCTATTATCTCTAAACATTACTATTGCTGTTTTATTCCCCACTGGGGATGGGATGAGACAAACTGCGTTTCAAGTTCACAATCAAAATTCAAGTATGATTGAAGGTTTTAATTGGTCTGGTTACAAGTGCAAAGCGAGAATGATTTACAAACCTAACGTACTGAAGTCCCTCTTAACTCAGACAGGTAGCTTTGAAATTGAGTTTTTAGAGAAAGCGAGTTCAAAGCAAAGGCAGTTCTATATAAGCAAGATACCAGGGAATGGCCACACCTGTATAACTGCCCAGGAAAGAGTAACACCTACAGGGGAGATGAGGGAAAAATGGATGGAAGGAAAATGGAGTGCTGTCTGCAGCAGAGATACTCTGTGTGAACACTGAGGGCTTGAAACCATTTACATTCCCCCCATGCCCACCCTGACCCAGGGAAGTGACTAATTCACCAGAAAAAAAGGAATCAGCTCTATTGTTTCATACAAACCAGTTGTGGTGCAGTGGTGGTTATGAATCATTTATGCCCTGGGCTTTAAATTGCATGGAGAATAAGCAACAAGTGTTTGTCACACCTACCACCTAAAACTAACCCAACCTGCTCTAGCCCCAGTGGGTGTAGCTGAACTGTTACAGGGGAAGCTGAACTGTCAGTGGTTATCTAGTTGCTATCAACCATCCTGTAAATGAGAGTGAGTCTTGACTCTGTGGATGGCCAGCACACTCACTAGTTCTAAGCCTCTGAAAAGTGCCTTTGGAAATGGCTGCACAGCTCACTTCAGGGTGATAGGCTATTGTTCTTGTCCCAGCAGTGGGCATGCCACTGTGTGTGTGTGTTGTGTGTGTGTGCGCGTGTATGCGTCTCTGTGTGTGTGTGCATGCGAGTGAGTGAGAGTGTGTGCGAGTGAGTGAGAGTGTGTGTGTGTGTACGAGTGTGTGTGTGTGTGTGTGTGTGTGTGTGCATGAGCGTGTGTGCGCTCGTGTGTCTGTGCATGTGTGTGTGTGTGTGTGTGTGTGTGTGTGTGTGTGTGTGTGTGTGGAGGTAGGGGGTTGGTGATGTTGGTGGTTGGCCTGTCACAATGTGCCCTGTGTTCTTCAGAAAGCTGCTCAGATAAACTATGAAGCAGTGGAGGAAAAGACTTTTGTCATGGCTAGTGGTCAGTTAGCCAAGGCTAGGATGGATTTTGTGCTGAATTACCAGGGGTGCTGTTTTGGGGTCTACATTTAATCCCCACGTTGTGATATTCCATTTATATTTACTCAATGACCTCTCCTCTTCTTCCGAATATACCTGGGTCCCGAACCCTTCCCTGACCAATACCCTGCGCCCATATCCAGGTGTCTGTCTATCTTTATCAGGTGATTACATGTTCCAATGTACTGGATGTGTTTCCTTCTGTAATTGATGTAAGTCATTGTCAATGCTTACACATGACAAAGAGCCCAGGCTAAGGGGTTGGAGGAAAAGGATGACTCTGTGTGAGGTAGATAGTGGAACTAGGATTGTGATTTGTCCATGAGTGGTGGCATAAGGGTGTGAACGCAAAGTTCCAAAACTCGGGTACGAGTTTTCTCTAAGAAGTGGATTTTTCTGAGAAGAGAGGGACTTCTGTATATTCGGTTTGTAAATCCTTCCTATTTGTGTTTTCTGATATTAGGTCAATGGATTAGCTGACCTCTACCGGTTCCCCTATTGACTTTGTGACAGGCTCAATGCTAGAGCATGAGGTTAGAATGAGCACCTGAGCCTATGTCAAAATTCTTCTCCAATTTGTCAAGTTGTGAGCAATGGTTCAGGGTGTGTGTTGTAATCAGACTGGTTCAGTAAGTGTGACTCAGTAAGGCAGGGCTGGACGTTTGTAAGTTTTGCATGGACTATGTATTCAGAATGAGCATATGAGAATAATGGGCAAGAAAGGAATGTCGGGCCTATCAAGCATGCTGTGTACTCATGATGCCTCAAGCAAAATGACAAGACCCTTCTTACCTCATTTCATGGGAGATGTACAAAACTAAATCAATACGACAGAATACTGCAGCACAATGACACTGCAGGATGCACTGCGGCAACCCTCCCATTTAAGACTCCTTTAACAACACCTTCCAGATTTACGACATCTTCCATCTTGAAAGACAAGGATGGCAGACTCATCTGAGTGCTGCGATCTACAAATTTTCTTCCAAGTCACACACCGTTTGGATTTTGAGCACTATTATCGTTTCTTCACTGTTTCTGTTTTAAAACCTTGAACTCTCTTCCTAACAGCACAAAGAATATACCTATATAATCACATGGGCTACAGTGGTTTCAGAAGGCATCTCACACCTCCAGGGCAAACAGGGATGAGAAACAGATGCAGCCAGCACTGCCCACATACCATGAAAAAGAATAGAATAGAGAAGGCCATTCAGTCCATTGTGGGCTTGCGCAGGCTGTCTGAAAGTGCTCAGCAATCAGACCCACGTCCCTGCCAACGTTTCATACAGAAACCTAGTGACTAGATTTTTACAGTTGGAGAGTTTCACTTTCACCACAAGCATTTTTAGGATATGACACTGATAATTTGTCATTCAGAGAATTCCTTATGGTGTATTTTTATTCTTTTTATTGATGTACTCTCTTTTGAGTCATACCACACACGGTATTAAATTCCTTTTCACTTACATAGTGAAAGAAGCACTGACACAGTGCAACAGAAGTGAGTAGACTCTACAGGGCCCGGTGAACTGTTCTGTCATGAAGTCTCTTGTCTCCTTTTCCTCTCTTCCCACACCCCACAACTAATGCTCTTAAGCATTTAGATTACTCTCTGTACTCAAGTCCTCCCAAACTGACAAGACTCAGCCCAGTAACTAAACTTCACAGTGACGAATAACACAGTTTGCCAAGGACAGTCTTGGAATAGGAGATAGGCGTCTCAGCTGCTAGATCCACAACCGTGGCAACATCTGTGTTAATCCATGATGTCACAGCACAGAGAAGCTATGGGCTCTGTCCTCATCTCCTAGCCCCATCAGCACTGTTGTGTGAGGCTTGGGAACAAGGGAAGGGAAGAGGAATAGACTTCCAGAAGGCACTAAGGAAGTCCCTCCTATCTGTGAGCCAAATTTGAAACTTGTGTACAAATACAAATTATTGTACTTCTTGGGAAATTGGCTGAGCGGAAGGTGACGGAGAGCAGGGATCAGGGACAGGTTTTCTCATTGATGAATGGTGTCCCACAGCACTCAATACTGGAGCCTCAACTCTTCTTCATATTGATCGATGACTTTGATAGGACAGAAAGCCCTATCTCCAAATTAGCAGAGACAGATGGCAGCTCAGAGTAAATGAAAACATAACGTTACAAGGAGGTATCGATAAATTAAGGAAATTTAGGACAAATGGATTTCAATGTGAGCAAATGTGAAGGTTATCCGCTTTGAGTCTAACATAGAAATACAGTGTAGTTTCTAAATGGTGAAAAGTTAGATAGTGGAAAGAGACCTGGGTGTGGTGTCCAAGTTGAGAAATCAAGAAAATGACAGGTTTAGAAAATAGTTAAAAAGACAAATGCCTTGCTGACTTCTGCTTTATAAGAATAGAATACAAGGGGGTAGCAGTTATACTTCAGCTATATGCGGCCCTGGTTCGACAACACATAGTAGTGTGCAGGAGATAGTAGGAACTGCCGATGCTGGAGAATCTGAGATAGCAAGGTATAGAGCTGGATGAACACAGCAGGCCAAGCAGCATCAGAGGAGCAGGAACGCTGACGTTTCAGGTCTAGACCCTTCTTCAGAAAAAGGATCTAGACCCAGTATCAGAGATAATGGGAACTGCAGATGCTGGAGATTCCAAGATAATAAAATGTGAGGCTGGATGAACACAGCAGGCCAAGCAGCATCTCAGGAGCACAAAAGCTGACATTTCGGGCCTAGACCCTTCATCAGAGAGGGGGATGGGGGGAGGGAACTGGAATAAATAGGGAGAGAGGGGGAGGCGGACCGAAGATGGAGAGTAAAGAAGATAGGTGGAGAGGGTGTAGGTGGGGAGGTAGGGAGGGGATAGGTCAGTCCAGGGAAGACGGACAGGTCAAGGAGGTGGGATGAGGTTAGTAGGTAGCTGGGGGTGCGGCTTGGGGTGGGAGGAAGGGATGGGTGAGAGGAAGAACCGGTTAGGGAGGCAGAGACAGGTTGGACTGGTTTTGGGATGCAGTGGGTGGGGGGGAAGAGCTGGGCTGGTTGTGTGGTGCAGTGGGGGGAGGGGATGAACTGGGCTGGTTTGGGGATGCAGTGGGGGAAGGGGAGATTTTGAAACTGGTGAAGTCCACATTGATACCATATGGCTGCAGGGTTCCCAGGCGGAATATGAGTTGCTGTTCCTGCAACCTTCGGGTGGCATCATTGTGGCAGTGCAGGAGGCCCATGATGGACATGTCATCAAGAGAATGGGAGGGGGAGTGGAAATGGTTTGCGACTGGGAGGTGCAGTTGTTTGTTGCGAACTGAGCGGAGGTGTTCTGCAAAGCGGTCTCCAAGCCTCCGCTTGGTTTCCCCAATGTAGAGGAAGCCGCACCGGGTACAGTGGATGCAGTATACCACATTGGCAGATGTGCAGGTGAACCTCTGCTTAATGTGGAATGTCATCTTGGGGCCTGGGATGGGGGTGAGGGAGGAGGTGTGGGGACAAGTGTAGCATTTCCTGCGGTTGCAGGGGAAGGTGCCGGGTGTGGTGGGGTTGGAGGGCAGTGTGGAGCGAACAAGGGCCCTCCAACCCCACCACACCCGGCTGCCCTCCAACCCCACCACACCCGGCACCTTCCCCTGCAACCGCAGGAAATGCTAAAAACCCCAAGAGGATCCCCCTCGTTCTCACACACCACCCTACCAACCTCCGGATATAACGCATTATCCTCCGACACTTCCGCCATTTACAATCCGACCCCACCACCCAAGACATTTTTCCATCCCCTCCCCTGTCTGCTTTCCGGAGAGACCACTCTCTCTGTGACTCCCTTGTTCGCTCCACACTGCCCTCCAACCCCACCACACCCGGCACCTTCCCCTGCAACCGCAGGAAATGCTACACTTGTCCCCACACCTCCTCCCTCACCCCCATCCCAGGCCCCAAGATGACATTCCACATTAAGCAGAGGTTCACCTGCACATCTGCCAATGTGGTATACTGCATCCACTGTACCCGGTGCGGCTTCCTCTACATTGGGGAAACCAAGCGGAGGCTTGGAGACCGCTTTGCAGAACACCTCCGCTCAGTTCGCAACAAACAACTGCACCTCCCAGTCGCAAACCATTTCCACTCCCCCTCCCATTCTCTTGATGACATGTCCATCATGGGCCTCCTGCACTGCCACAATGATGCCACCCGAAGGTTGCAGGAACAGCAACTCATATTCCGCCTGGGAACCCTGCAGCCATATGGTATCAATGTGGACTTCACCAGTTTCAAAATCTCCCCTTCCCCCACTGCATCCCCAAACCAGCCCAGTTCATCCCCTCCCCCCACTGCACCACACAACCAGCCCAGCTCTTCCCCCCCACCCACTGCATCCCAAAACCAGTCCAACCTGTCTCTGCCTCCCTAACCGGTTCTTCCTCTCACCCATCCCTTCCTCCCACCCCAAGCCGCGCCCCCAGCTACCTACTAACCTCATCCCACCTCCTTGACCTGTCCGTCTTCCCTGGACTGACCTATCCCCTCCCTACCTCCCCACCTACACCCTCTCCACCTATCTTCTTTACTCTCCATCTTCGGTCCGCCTCCCCCTCTCTCCCTATTTATTCCAGTTCCCTCCCCCCATCCCCCTCTCTGATGAAGGGTCTAGGCCCGAAACGTCAGCTTTTGTGCTCCTGAGATGCTGCTTGGCCTGCTGTGTTCATCCAGCCTCACATTTTATTATCTAGACCCAGTATGTCAGCTCTCCTGCTCCTCTGATGCTGCTTGGTCTGCTGTGTTCATCCAGCTCTACACTTTGTTATCTCATTTAACATAGTAGTGTGCATAGTTCTTGTTAGAAAACCTTAGGAAAAGTAAAGGGTAAAACCTGCAGTACAGATTTTCAGGAACACCAAGCATTAAGCTATGAGGAAGCATTTCACAAATCAGGCTGTATTCCTTGGAATTTATAAGGCTTTGCAGTGATTTGATCAAACTTCTCAAAATTTTCACTGATTGGGAAATCTGGGTAAGGGTGGGGAGGGGTATTATTAGTCTAAAAATTCCAGCCAAATCTTTCAGAAATGAAATTCAGAAACAAGTCTTCACGCAAAGGTTGATAGAATTGAGACATCTTGGCCACAAGCTGTAATTGATGCAATACGAATTATTAATTTCAATTTGTTATCTGAAAGTATTAATGAATATTAGCCAAAGAAAGGAATGAAATTAAGTTTGCAAATCAGCCAGGATCTCACTCAATGGAGAAATAGGCTTAAGCAGGAACATTGCCTCCTGTTGTGATGTTCCTGTGAGTTCAGAAGTGAAGGGAGGTTTGGTGATGGGGACAAAGAGGAGTTTGGGTGGGCGAGGATGGTGTGGAAGGCAGGAGGATCAGAGAACAGTGGTTTCAGAGAGAAGGACACTAGGGATAAGTTTCAGAGTGGCCGTGTGAAGAAATCTAAGCATTAATTGGGAATTGAGTAGAGGTGGGAAGAGAGGGAGTCTGGGCAATGAACTAAGTCAGGCCGATAGGAATTGCACAAGGATGGAGAAGCTGATGAGGGGCTGATGAAGCAATAATTAGCCAGATTGGATTCATTTTGCTTTTTGTAGACAGGACATACGAGGACAATTTTCCAAGTTGCCTAACAGACCTCAGTGTTATGGTTATACAGGAACATTTTGGCAGGAGATAGTAGTTGTGGTTTGGGTGACTATCAGTGAGTTATAAAATTACTGCTGAATATGCCGAAGTCATTATATCTATTCCCAGTTACACATATAATATTGTATTACTGTTAGCACTATTGTCCATTGTCATGAAAATTTCATTGCGTTTCTCATAGATTTTTGGTGGAATCAGGATTTTACTGTTTTCGTGTGGGTTTGTCTGTTCATGAGCTTAGATCAAGTATTTCTTGAAAGCTGTATTTATTAAGATTATACACATGGTGATAGTGCACCTGACCACATGACAAAAGACTGACCATGTCCCCTCTGGCAATCAAACACTACCTTTTGGTTTTCCCTCTTCCTCTTAGGATCTGGAAAGGATAGAACAGGGCAATATTTACATAGTACCTATCTAGAATCAGTGGAAGTCCAAAACGAACTGGGAGGTCCACGAACATAGACTATTAAGATATCAGGAACAGGTACACAAGGTACTGAAAGAGTCTGATGGAATGCTTGCCTTCGGCTATATGAAACCCGAGTTAGACCACAGCCAGAGTCACTATGAGTGGGCCTGGACACCACACTTTAGGAAGGAGATTACATGGAGGGGAGGATTTGCCAGAAAGGGTGTGGCACGGTGGCTCAGTGGTTGGCACTGCAGCCTCACAGCACCCGGGACCCAGGTTCGATTCCAGCCTCGGGCGACTGTCTGTGTGGAGCTTGCACATTCTCCCCGTGTCTGCGTGGGTTTCCTCCGGGTGCTCCAGTTTCCACCTACAGCCCAAAGATGTGCAGGCTCGGTAGATTGGCCATGCTAAATTTCCCATAGTGTTCAGGGGTGTGTGGGTTATAGGGAATGGGTCTGGGTGGGATGCTCCAAGAGGCGGTGTGGACTTGTTGGGCCGAAGGGTCTGTTTCCACACTGTAGGGAATCTAATCTAACCTAATCTAAATCACAAGGAGAGATTGCACAAGCCTGCCTGGCGTTGCTTTTATGCAATTTAGGAAGTTGATGCATGTTTTATTGAAACTGTGAAGATTTCAAAGCAAATGAATAAAGCAATTAGAGGAAAGCTATTGTAGATCATGACATATGAGCCAATCTTTGAAGCTTTAAAAAAAGCACCTTTTGAAAACACAGATCAATCATATAATCATACAAAACCAACATTGGTTAAGTGTTTAAGATAATAAAATGTGAGGCTGGATGAACACAGCAGGCCAAGCAGCATCTCAGGAGCACAAAAGCTGACGTTTCGGGCCTAGACCCTTCTTGCAGCTGGAAGGTTATTGATGGCATGTGGGAATGTTGGGGTTACAATCAGATCAGTCATAAACCTTACTGAACAAGGAGGCCCAAGAGGCCTATTCCTGCTTCCAAGTTGTAGTTTCATACGTACAAAGCTGTTCCAAGCTAAAAGTCATAGTATTTTCTAACCCGTCAAACAAGTGCTGCAGAATTCAGTGTTTTTGCAGAGAGTGCTGAGAGAATGGAAGGCACACTGCAGCCTCGCAGCACCAGGGACCTGGTTCGATTCCAGCCTCAGGCGACTGTCTGTGTGGAGTTTGCAAATTTTCCCCGCGTCTGCGTGGGTTTCCTGTGGGTGCTCCAGGTTCTTCCCACAGTCCAAAGATGGGCAGGTTGGGAGGATTATCCATGGGAAATGCAGGTCTGGGTGGGATGCTCTTCAGATAGTTGGTGCAGATGGGCTGAATGGCCTCTTCCTGCACCGTAGGGATTCTATGAAACACCCTGTGGCAGATTCCCAATGGACTGATCTTGAGCAGCAGGTAATAGAATGGGTCCTCAAGAATCACCAGAGAGATGAATTCTGTGCAGTCAGTGAGGAATTTGACAGTTTTTAATTCATTATGGTTGTGTTCAGATCATCTGTCAAATTATTTCCACAAGTAAAATGTGACACATTGATTTAGTTTGAATTATCAATGATATTTTTTCCTCCGATCTTAAAACAACAAACACTTAACCAACATTGGTATTTTTTCCCCCGATCTTAAATTAAGTGTTCAGGATGTTATGTCTTTCATAAAAACATAGAAAATAGTTGCAGGAGTAGGCCATTTGTCCCATCGAGTCTGCATCTCCATTCAATATGATCAATCTCAGTTTCCTACTTCCACTTTCTCTCCGGACCCCATGATCCCTTTAGCTGTGAGGGCCGCATCCAGTTCCCTCTTGAATTAATCTAATGAACTGGTTGTGGGCTCCCCCAGCAAAAGGAACATTCTTCCTGCATCCAGCCTGTCTAATCCCATCGTGATTTTCTATGTTTCTATGAGATCACCCTCCCCTCACCGTCTCAACATGTTTAAAACAAGTTGCCTTCTATTTTTCTAAACTCCAGGGGATACAAGGCTAGGCTGCCCAATTCATCAATTCCTTTTGTGAACCTTTTGGATAGAGACCAACAGATGTTAACTGAAGATGGTCAGGGTCGGGGTCAGCAGGTTTAGGCCAGAGGTCAGCTACAACCTCACTGAGTGAGGGGACAGTTTAGATGATCTGCCCCTGTTCTTAGCTTTCGCTTCCCTGTCCTCAATTTCGGGTTTTTTTATTGGACATTCACAGGTGATCTCCAGGTTTTTAAGACTTCAGCGGAGTGGTGTATATATATATGTTAATAGCCGAGGGCTCAGGGCCGAATTTCCAGGGAGCAGAACCGCAGCACTCTGCAGGGGAGAAGCACAGAGTAACGAGGGTATAAAATTACAGGCCAGGATTCAGAGGGGATCCTGGGGAATCAGTTAATCCCTGTGGGGGAGGGGACGAAGGGGGTCGGTGCTAGTCTCTGTAGGGGAGGGAGGAGCTCATTGCTAGTCCCTGTGGGGGAGGGGGTCAGTGCTAGCCCCTGTGGGGGAGGAAGGGGGGGTCAGTGCTAGTCCCTTTGGGGAGGGAGGGGCTCAGTGCTAGTCCCTGTGGGGGAGGGAAGGGGTCCGTGCTAGTCCCTGTGGGGGAGGGAGGGGGTCAGTGATAGTCCCTGTGGGGAAGGAGGGGGGTCAGTGATAGTCCCTATGGGGGAGGGGCTCAGTGATAGTCCCTGTGGGGGAGGGAGGGGTGTCAGTGATAGTCCCTGTGGGGGAGGGAGGGGGTCAGTGCTAGTCCCTGTGGGGGAGGGAGGGGGTTCAGTGCTAGTTCCTGTGGGGGCGGGGTCAGTGATAGTCCCTGTGGGGGAGGCAGGGGGGTCAGTGATAGTCCCTGTGGGGGAGGCAGGGGGGTCAGTGATAGTCCCTGTGGGAGAGGGAGGGGCTCAGTGCTAGTCCCTGTGGGGGAGGGAAGGGGTCCGTGCTAGTCCCTGTGGGGGAGGGAGGAGGTCAGTGATAGTCCCTGTGGGGGAGGAGCTCAGTGATAGTCCCTGTGGGGGAGGGAGGGGGGGTCAGTGATAGTCCCTGTGGGGGAGGGAGGGGGTTCAGTGCTAGTGCCTGTGGGGGAGGGGTCAGTGATAGTCCCTGTGGGGGATGCAGGGGGGTCAGTGATAGTCCCTGTGGGGGAGGGAGGGGCTCAGTGCTAGTCCCTGTTGGGGGAGGGAGGGGGTTCGGTACTAGTTCCTGTGGGGGAGGGAGGTGGTCAGTGCTAGTCCCTGTTGGGGGAGGGAGGGGGTTCAGTACTAGTTCCTGTGGGGGAGGGGTCAGTGATAGTCCCTGTGGGGGAGGCAGGGGGTTCAGTGATAGTCCCTGTCGGGGAGGGAGGGGGTCAGTGCTAGTCCCTGTAGGGGAGGGAGGGGGTTCAGTGCTAGATCCTGTGGGGGAGGAGTCAGTGATAGACCCTGTGGGGGAGGTTGGGGAATCAGTGCTGGTTCCTGTGGGGTAGGGAGGGGTTCAGTGCTAGTCCCTGTGAGGAGGGAGGGGGTCAGTGCTAGTCCCTGTAGGGGAGGGGTGTCAGTGCTAGTCTCTGTGGGGGAGGGGTCAGTGATAGTCCCTGTGGGGGAGGGAGGGAGGTCAGTGCTAGTCCCTGTGGGGGTGGGGTGTCAGTGCTAGTCCCTGTGGGGGGATGGGGTGACAGTTTGGTCCAGCACAGGAGGGGAGGGGAGTCAGAGGTAGTATCTATGGGGCAAGGAGGGGCTAGAGTGTTAGTCCCTGTGGGTGTGGGAGGGTGTGTCACTGCGTTCCCAAAGGAGAGGGGATGGGAGGGGGGTGTTTGCGATCCCTGAGGGGGAGGGGACTAGATGGTGACCCCTGAATTTCACTCGTTCAGCTCCTCAACTGAACTGAGGGAGGAAAATCAGTGACGTCACAGGGAAATGATGAGCTGATCGGTGGACAAGGATCTAACCCTAAATAGCAGTGATTTAGCAAAGCACAGTGTTGTTATAGTACATACTGAGAAGCACCATCTATGTCAGAGAATAACGGAAGGAAACTTGAACCTACCAACTCCCTTCCCACTCTCTATACCCGTTCCTCACTTTTGATGGATAGTATTGCCGTTAACAGGGTTTGGATATAAATATCAATTTGGCTGCACAGGTGTTTTACTGGTAGCGGTGAATGGTAAATAAAAATATCATGGTGATTTAGGGGTTGGTGATGAGAAAAAACATTCCGTTGTACGTAATAACACTTACATAGAATATAGAACAGTACAGGCCCTTCAGCCCACAATTTGTACTGACCTACTATCCTACTAAGATCAATCTACTCTGCATACCCTACATTTTACTATACTCCATGTGACTATCCAAGAGTCGTTTAAAAGTCTATAAAGTATCTGAATGTAAAAGAGAAGGAGACCAGAGTTAAGTTGAAGGGAATAGCTTTTAGTACTGATAGTTTGTACAGTCTTATTTTTGTTTTTAAGGATAACATTTTAGTGTCAACAACCAAGCATCCTTTGATTTAGAGATAATGGGAACTTATCTCGATTCCATTTTCTCCCCCTTGGTCCAGGAACTCCACACCCATGTCCGTGACACCAACCACGCCCTCCACCTCCTCCAAAACTTCAGATTTCCTGCTCCCCAACACCTCATCTTTACCATGGACGTCCAGTCCCCATACACCTGTATTCCCCATGCAGATGGCTGAAAGGCCCTCCACTTCTTCCTGACCCACAGGCCCAACCAGACCCCTCCACTGACATCCTCATCAGCTTAGCCGAACTCGTCGTCACCCTCAACAAATTCTCCTTCAGCTCCTCCCACTTCCTGGCCCTACCCCCACCTCTTCCTCTGTTACATTGATGACTTTATCAGCGCCGCCTCATGCTCCCACGAGGAGCTCAAACAGTTCATCCACTTCTCAAACACCTTCCACCCCAACCTTAAGTTCACCTGGACCATCTCCGATATCTCTCTCTCCTTCCTGGACCTCTCTGTTTCCATTTCTGGCAAACATCTAGAAAGCGATATCCATTTCAAGCTCACCGACTCCCACAGCTACCTAGAATACACCTCCTCCCACCCACCTTCCTGCAAAAATGCCATCCTCTATTCCCAATTCCTTCGCCTCCACCGCATCTGGTCCCAGGATGAGGCATTTCACTCCTGAACATCCCAGATGTCCTTGTTTTTCAAGGACCGCAACCTCCCCTCCACAGTGGTCGAAAACGTTCTCGACCATGTCTCCCGCCTTTCCCGCAACTCATCCCTCACACCCCCTCCCCGCAATACCAACCAAAACAAAATCCCCCTTGTCCCCACGTACCATCCCACCAACCTCCGGATCCAACGCCTCATTTTCCGGCACTTCTGCCGTCTACAATCCGACCCAACCACCAAAGACATTTTTCCCTCCCCCGCCTTATCTGCCTTCCGGAGGGACCACTCTCTCTGTGACTCCCTTGTCAGCTCCACACTCCCCTCCAGCCCCACCACACCCAGCACTTTCCCCTGCAACCGCAAGAAGTGTTATATCTGCTCCTACACCTCCCCCCACACCCCCATCCCGGCCCCAAGAAGACCTTCCACATCAAACAGATGTTCACCTGCACATCTGCTAATGCGTTATACTGTATCCGCTGTACCCGGTGTGGCCTCCTCTACATCAGAGAAACCAAGCGGAGGCTTGGGGATTGCTTTGCAGAACACCTCCGCTCAGTTCGTGACAAACAACTGCACCTCCCAGTCGCGAACCACTTCAACGTCTCCTCCCATTCCTCAGACGACATGTTCATCCTGGGCCTCCTGCAGTGCCACAATGATGCCACTCGAAGGTTGCAGGAACAGCAACTCATATTCCGCTTGGGAACCCTGCAGCCCAATGGTATCAATGTGGATTGCAAAAGCTTCAAAATCTCCCCACCCCCACCGCATTCCAATACCAGCACAGCTCGTACCCAGCTCCCTAACCTGTCCATCCTTTCTCCCACATATACACTCCTCCCTCAATCCCCACCTCCACCTTCTACCTACCAGCCTCATCCCCAACTCCTTGACCTGTCTGTCCTCCCTGGACTGACCAACCCCTACCCCAACTCCCCACTTACACTCACCTTTACTGGCTCCATCCCTGCCTCCTTGACTTGTCTGTCTCCTCTCCAACTATTTGCTCATTTATCCATCTTCCATCTGCCTCCTCCTCTCTCTCTATTTATTTCCGAATCCCCTTCCCGTCCTTCATTTCTGAAGAAGGGTCCAGACCCAAAACGTCAGCTTTTCTGCTCCTCTGATGCTGCTTTACACCGTGTTATCTCTTATGATTTAAGTTGGTAATGGAAAAGGAAAAAGATGATATGGGAATAAATGGGGGATAAGGTAGATTGTATTAAAACAAGGAAGGATCCAGCTAAGAGAAAACGGGAACTGCAGATGCTGGAGAATCCGAGATAACAAAGTGTGGAGTTGGATGAACACAGCAGGCCAAGCAGCATCAATGATCTAGCTAAAGTAGACTGGGAACAGCTACCCCTGGGTGAATCTACAGCAGAACAGTGGACGAAGACATTCAAAATGTAGGAATACGGGCCCAGCATGTTTCCTTTAGGGTGAAATATAGGAGCAATGGGCCCTGAGGGACCCTTTTGTCTAAGGACATTCAGGGTTGTACAAGGAGGAAAAGAGAGGCTTTTAGCAGGTACAGAAGAAGCAATTCAACAGAGACCTTACTGAAGTATAGAAAATGGAGGGGAATCTTAAGAAAGCAATTCGGAAAGCAAAGAGGAGGCATGAGAGAAAATATAGTTGCATTAAAGTGAATGAATTAGTCACGCAATTAGATGTAAATGATCTATGACAATGATCTGTGAACTCTGAATTCTTGGCTTACAGAGTTATGTTGGGATTACACGGGGCTGCAACGGGACAGGAATGGGAACCAAATAGTTTTTTCAGTTTTTAGAAAGGATGAACAAAAAGGAAAGGAGGTGGAGTAGCACTGCTGATTAAAAAGAGGATTAATGTCATTGTGAGGAAACATGTTGGGTTTGGTGAGGTGGAGTCCTTATCGGTTGAGATTAGAAACACCAAGGGGCAGAAAATGAAAGCAGGGGTTGTATATAGGACCCCGTAACTGTAGTAGTGATCTTGGGAAAGGCATTCAAAAGTAAATTGGAGATGCAAGTAAGAAGGTTGTTTCTGTAATTATGGATGACTTCAGTCTGCATTTAGATTGCACAGATCAGCAGTGATATCAGAGAATAGGAATTGCTAGAGAAATATGTATTGTTTTAATAAATAAATGCATTGAAGAACCAACTGGGGAAAATGCCATCCTTGATTGGCTATAGTACAATGAGTAAAGAATAATTGACAATGTAGTTGTGTGGGGACCCAAAACCCACCACTAACATGGTCGCTATTGGCACCTCCACTCACTCCTCCTCCTACTCTGTCTCCAATTGAGGATGCAGCTGTAGTGTCCCTACCTCTGGGCCAGGAGGTGTAGAGCTGGATGAACACAGCAGGCCAAGCAGCATCATAGGAGCAGGAAAGCTGACATTTCGGGCCCAGACTCTTCTTCAGAGGGTCTAGGCCTAAAACGTCAGCTTTCCTGCTCCTCTGACGCTACTTGGCCTGCTGTGTTCATCCAGCTCTACACCTGTTATCTCAGATTCTCCAGCATCTGCACTTCTTACTATCTCTGGGCCAGGAGGTCTAGGTTCAAACCTCACCCCCTCCAGAGATGTAAGATTTCTGATGAAGTTTATTTTTAAATATTTAGAAACGCAGCTCCTTTCAGTTCCGAAATAAAGTCTTATCAGGTTTGAAATGTGAACTCAGATTCTGCTTCCGCGGATGCCTAATGAGTTTCTCCAGCATTCTCTGTGTTTTTTTTTGTATGTATCAGATCTCCAGGATTGTCTTCCTGCCAGCGTTAGCAACCCTATCTGATGCCTTTGTGTTGCTCTGAGCAGGTGCTGCTTTTAAAGCAGTACACAGACCATACTAATACCCTGAGATAGGACTAAACACTCTCTTCTGAACCATCCCCGCCCCTGCTCATTATCGCTGAAACCCTTGAGCTATGGAATCAGGATGTGGGCATAACGATCCCATACCTCCCCCAAGGTGTGACTCTTAATTCTCGGTGTGAATTCCTGCCATTCCATTATAACAGTGAGGCAGTGCTGTGATGCAATACCCACATTGTAACTCATTGCAATCGTCACTGTGAGTACATCTGAATGCAGTTGTTGTCACAAGGAATGTCCTTCACGACAATGCATGGGTGGGTCAATTAAAGTGAAACTTTGAAAGGACTCGAGTAATGGAATCTTCAGCTTTTTGTGCTGCACTGAAATTCCTGTTATTTTATCTGTTGCGCATTGAGGTTAATGTGTCAGTGGAACTGGTCTTCCAGGCAGGACAGTCGCTCAGTGGTTAACACTGCTGCCTCACAGAGCCAGGGATCCAGGTTCAATTCCAGTGTCTGCATGGATTTCCGTTGGGAGCTCTGCTTTCTCCCACAGTCCAAGGATGTGCAGGCTAGGTGGATTGGCCATGGGAAATGGAGGAATGAGATGGGTATGACTGGGATGCTCTTCAGACAGTTGGTGCAGACTTGATGGGCCAAATGGCCTCTATCTAGACTATTGAGATTCTGTAGCCTTTGCTCGTATTCAATATACAGAAGGTCAAGTCCCATCTGCTTTTGGCATGGGTCATAACCTATCTGTATAGATTGATTAAAACTATCTGCCTTTGCAGTTTTAATAAGCAAGCTTTAAGACATGGTTTTGGATTCCCCATGCAGTGCCTGAGAGCTAGACTGGAGGGCAGTTCCAAACTACAAGAAAGGTGGCAGGTGGGTAAATGAAAATACAGTTGAACCTCACCATATCCTGTCCATCACCCAGACCATGTACTGTGACCTTCCTAGTGTCACCCATATTGCTTTTGCCTCAGACATCTGCTGCCGAAAACCTCACATCACCTCAATGTTCTCCAGGCCAGCCTCTCATTTTCACCATCCATAAAGGTGCTCAATTGCCGTCTTCCTAAATCTTATCAAATCTAATTCAGTACTTTCCTTCCCCATTGGGATGTGAGCATGGCTGGCAAGGCCACCATTTACTGCCCATCCCTAAGTGCCCAGAGCGCAGTTAAGAGTTGACCACATTGCTGCAGGTCAGAGGTCACAAATTTCCTTCCCTAAATGGTGGTAATGAACCTGATGGGTTTTGCAACAGTCAGCAATAGTTACACAGTCGCAACTAGCTTTTGAATCCAGAAGTTATTCAATTCAGAGTTCACCATCTGCAATTTGAACCCAGAACATTAGTTAGATGTTCTGGGTTACTAATTCAGTGACATTTAGGGGAGGCATTGGCCTAGTGGTATTATCGCTGGACTGTTAATCCAGAGAGCCAGATAACATTCCAGGGACCCAGGTTCAAATCCTACCATGGCAGATGGTGGAATTTGAATTCAATAAAACATCTGGAATTAAGAATCTAATGATGACCATGAATCCATTGTCGATTGTCGGGTAAAACTCCATCTGGTTCACTCATGTCCTTTAGGGAAGGAGACAGCCACCCTTACCTGGTCTGGCCTATATGTGACTCTAGACCCACAGCAATGTGGTTGACTCTGATCTGCCCTCTGGGCAATTAGGGATGGGCAATAAATGCTGGCCTAGCCAGCGACAACTGTGGTGCAATTACTGCCACTCCCTCTGACTACATTCATCCCTCACCCATCTCATGAATTTAGAAATTCTCATAGAGTCATACAGCATGGAAACATACCCTTCGGTCCAACCAGTCCATGCTGAAAATGATCCTAAACTCAACTAGTCCCACTGGCCTGGTCATGGCTCATATCCCTCCCTAGCTTTCCCGTTCATGTATCTATCCAAATGAAGTTTAGCATTGTAATTGTACCCACATCCACCACTTCATCAGGAAGTTCATTCTACACATGACCCATCCTCTGTGTAAAAACATTGCCCCTTATGTCTCTTCCAAATCTCTCTCCCCTCACCTTAAAAAATGTGCCCCCTCGTCTTAAAATCCCCCATCCCAAGGAAAAGACAACCACTAAATAACTCTGCCTATACTTCTCGTGATTTGATAAACTTCTATTAGGTTGCCTCTCAGCTTCTAGCCTATCCCAGCCTTTCTTTATAACTCAAACATTCCATACCCATCCTGGAAAATCTCCTCTGAACCCTCTCCAGCTTGATAATATCCTTCCTATAACTGGGCAACAAAAACTGTACACAGTATTCCAGAAGAGACCTCACCAATGTCCTGTACAACCTCATCATGACTTCCCAACTCGTACACTCGTTTCTGTCTTCACATCCTTCCTTCGGCCCACTCCTCCCAATCTTGGCGAACATGTAGAGATCTGCAGCTCTCCAAGAGCTCTGGGCTCCTCTAATTCTGGTTCCTTCACTTCTTTTATTCTACCTGCATTCATGACTTCTCTCTGGCTCTCTTTGTCACTCTGTCTCTGTCTCTGTCTCTCTCCCTGTGTCTACCTGTAACTGTCTCTCTCCCTTTCTATCTATCTGTCTGTCTGTACCTGTATCTCCCTGCAATTCAATGTCTCCCTGTCTGCCTGCCTGTCTCTCATCTTCCACCCACGTCTCTCTCTCTCTCTCTCTCTCTCTGTCTCTCCCCCTTTCTCACCTTCTGGCTGGTGAAAGTGAAATAATATGTCTTCAAGCCCCCTCCTCAATATACTCCTAGCAAATGCCCAAGCCATTGAAAATAGCTGGATGAACTTAAAGCTAGACTCACCTTCCAAAGAGAGTTGAGAGAAAGCTGTGTGCTCTGTTTTACAGAGACATGGCTCACTCCTGCTACACATGACTGTGCTTTACAATCAGGAGTTGGGGGTGGGTGGGTTTCTCAATTCACCAAATGAACCACATGGCGTCCTTGGGCAGGGCAAAGGGAGGTAGGGGTCTGCCTCCACATCAAGTGAGTCCTCATCCTGGTGAGTTACTGCTTCTCAGACTGAGAACATCTAACAATGAAATGCCATCCCTACTAGCTGCCACGGGAGTTCACTTCTGCTGTCCTGACAGCAGTTTATATCTTAGCCCATGTGGGAGTTCACAAAATATACATTGTCACAAATAGACTTGAGATGCCTTCTTCATTGTCACTGTTGACTTCAACCAGGCCAACCTCAAGAGTGTGTTACCAAGATACTATCAACATGTCTCCTGTCCTACCAGAGGCCTAAACAGTCTGTACCATGCTGACCACTCCATCTCTCGCCAGCATTTTGGTAAATCAGACCATAAGGCTCTCTCCTTCTCCTGGTTTACAAGCAGAAACTGAAACGTGAAGAGCCAGTGCAGAAAGTCGCACAGTGCTGATGTGAGGTGATGGATGAGCTCTCATGTGACTGCTTGAAGTCAGTAGACTGATCCATACTCGAGGACAGAGCAGCCAACCTGATGAGTGTGCCCCTTCATCAGGACTGTGTGCCAAAGAGGCTAATCCGAGTGGTCCCCAATTGTAAACAATGGATGAACCGGGAGACCCACTCCCTACCGAAGTCCAGGTCTGAGGTGTCCAAGTTGGGTGACCCTGACCCATACAGGAAGTCTAGGGTATGACCTGTGCAAAGCCATCAGAGATGCCAAGACACAATACCAGATTAAACTAGAGTCCCAGACTAACCACACAAACACACAACTGTGGCAAGGCTAAAGTGAAGTTGAGTAGAATCACTGACAACAACACATTGATAAGCTCAGAGCATCAGAGTCAGGAGTGTGGCAGCAGCTGGGGCCCGCAGTGGGACTTTGGTGCTCAATAATGAGGCAGCTGGGGAGCCGGGCAGAACTTCAGAGGTCAGAAGCTTTCTAACGCTAGTTTTGTGCAGAAGCTTAGTGAAACAATGTCACCTATCCCGACAGCCTCAGGTGCACCTATACTCACGGTCACCGCTGCAGGCATTAGATCAGATTTCTTGAGAGTGGACCCATGGAAAGCGCCTGGCCTGGATGGAGTTCCCCGGCCATGCATCAGATCCTGCGCAGACCGGCTGGAGAGAGTATTCGCAGACAACTTTAAGCTTTCCTTAATCCGATGTGAAATTCCCACCTGCTTCAGGGAGATAGCTATGAGCCTGGTGCCAAAGATAAATCAGGCAACATGCCTTAATGATTATCACCCATTGGCTGTGACCTCCATACAGTTACAAAGTACTTCCAGAGGTTAGTAATGGCGGAGGAGAGGTAGCTTGGGCTCTGAGCCCAGGGTTTCTCAACTCTTCCCATTTTTCTTTTCTCGTATTTTTTTCTCTTTTTTTCAGTGTTTTAGTTTGTTTTTTTTTAAACATACCTCCTGCAGAGAGCTCAGTCATGGAGGCAATAGCATCAGAGTGCGGGCTATGATCATAATGAATGGTGGTGCTGGCTCGAAGGGCTGAATGGCCTACTCCAGCACCTATTGTCTATTGTCTATTGTCTATTGTCAGCCGAGGCCTGGAGCTGGACTTTGGTGCTTAGTGACGAGGCAGCTGGTGAGCCGGGCAGAACTCCAGCAATTGGCACCATTGCGGTATTGTTGAGGTCCAGACCTGTCACCAGAAATGCAAGTGGTTGTCACCCTGGCAGTCTAAGATTTTGTACCTGAATACCTTTGCACCTAAGATGATGTTGGGACTTGGCAACTCTGTACACTTTTCATTGTACTCCTGTATCCCTGCAGTTGAGTACACATGACAATAAAAACCAATCCTAAAATGTAATCCTAAAGCATCAACTCCAGCCTCCCAGATTGCCTTGGTCCTCTACAATTCACCTACTGTTGTAGCAGGTCCGCAGCAGATGTAATCTCCCTGGCCCTACGCTCATTCCTGGAACATCTGGAAAACAAGGGTACCTGTGTCAGCTGCTACTAATTGACTATATTCCACCTTCAACACCATAATTCCACCAAATTCATCTCTAAGCTCTGAGACCTGGACTCTGCTCCCTGCTCTGTAACTGGACCCTCGACTTCCTGACCCACAGAATGCAATTAGTATTGATAGGTGGCAACACCCCCTCAACCATAATCCTCAACACCAGCAAGGTTCAGTACTCAGCCCCCTACTACATTCCTATACACTCATGACTGTGTGGCCGAATGCAGCTCTAATTTACAAGTTTGCTGATGACACCAGGGTTGGATTCAAACAATGATGAAACGGAGTACAGGAAAGAGAGAGAGTTTAGTGGCGTGGTGTAAAGACAACAATCTCTCCCTCATTGTCAGCAAAACAAAGGAGCTGGTCATTGACTGCAGGAAGCAGCTTGGAAGACACACCCCAATCTGTATCATGGTGCTAAGGTGGAGATGGTAAAGAGCTTTGGGTTCCCAGGAGAAAATATCACCGACAAACTGTGCTGGTCCATCCATGTTGACGCTACAGTGAAGAAAGCACAACACCTCTAATTCTCCAGGAGGCTAAGGAAGTTCAGCATGTCCACAAGGACACTCATCAATTTTTATAGATGTGCCATAGAAAGTTTTTTTATTTGGATGCATCACAGCTTGGAATGGTATCACAACTCAAAGACCACAGAAAACACAGAGAGTTGTGTAGACAGCCTAGTCCATCACACTAACCAGCCTGTCATCCAACTGATTCCATCTACACTTCCTGTGGCCTCAGGAAAGCAACAACATAATCAAAGATACGTGCTAATGGGAACTGCAGATGCTGGAGAATCCAAGATAACAAAGTGTGAAGCTGGATGAACACAGCAGGCCAAGCAGCATCTCAGGAGCACAAAAGCTGACGTTTCGGGCCTAGACCCTCCCATCCCAGTTATACTCTTTTCCACACACTTCCATTGGGCAAAAGATGTAAAAGTTTGACAACATATGCCAACAGATTCAAGAACAGCTTCATCCCTGCTGTTATCAGACTTACGAGTGGACCCTTCATATATTAAAGCTGATCTTTCTCTGTACTTTCTCTGCAGCTGCAACACTACATTCTGCCTTCTGTTCTATTATCCTGATGTACTTACGTAAGGTATGATTTATCTGGTTAGCACATAATACAATACTTTTCAGTGTGTCTTGGTACACAACAATTATAAATCAAATGAAATCAGTTTGAGGATTAGACTTCAATGAATTAAATATGGAATAAAAAGTAATGGCATGCATTATCCAGTGGATTGTTGTTAAAACACACAGGCTCTGTACTTTAGGTCAGGAAACCTATCATCTGTACTGGGCCTGGCTGATATGTAATTCTGGAATCATTCTGGTAATTGGTCTTCCTCACAAATGGCCCTGCATGTTACTAAACTGAGCACAAAAGCAAATAAAATAGATCCAAAGATGGGCATGACAAAGGCTCAACTGCTGTCAACTCTTCAAAGTACTAAATTAAAATATCTGAAAGAAATACGAATGCTGTAAATCATAGACAAAACCAGAAGTTTCTGGAAAAGCTCAGCAGGCCTGGCAGTACCTGTGAAGAGAAATCAGAGTTACCGTTCCGGGTTTGGTGAGCCTTCCCTCAGGGTGATTGACCTGTGGCCCTCCCTATCACAGAAACATGTAGAGGCTGGGTCACTGAATTTATCCAAGAAATGGAATTAGTAATGTTTTAGATATTGGAAGCTTCGAGGGATATGGAGAGAAAGCAGGAATATGTTGTTGAGATTAAGGATCAGCCATGATCATGTTGAATGGTGCAACAGGCCCAAAGGGCTGAATGGCCTACTCCTGCTCTTATTCTCCTGTTTCTGTCATCAAATTCCGCTCGACTTTCTAAATTCCAGGGAATTTAGTGAAGGTGGTGAATAAGCTGAACATTGAGCAGGCTGCTTTGTCCTGGATGGTGTCAAGCTTCTTGAGTATTGTTGGGGCTGCACCCATCCAGGCAAGTGGGGAGCATTCCATCACACTCCTGACTTGCACCTTGTAGATGGGGGACAGGTTTTAGGAGTCAGGAGGTGAATTACACCCCTCAAAATTCCCAGCGTCTGACCTGCTCTTGTAGCCAAAGTCTTTATGTGGCTGGTCCAGTTCACTTCCTGCTTAATGGAAACCCAGGACATTGATGGTAATTATTCTTTACCACAGGCCAAGCCTGAATGTTGCCTCAGGTCCTGTCACAGACTGCATTCAGTCTGTACCATGGATGTCTCAGCTGATTGGACTGTGGAGTATTTTAAAGCCTTTGCCGTGTGTACACATTTTGAGACTTTCCATTGTGTCTGTTGAATTAAAAGGGTAGGATTTATACTTATATGGCCCCTTTATTACTTCTATCAAACTGTTCCAAATTACTGTCATACAATGGATAACGGTTTGATCTGCAGCCATCGTTACAAAATGTATATGTTTATGTCATTGGTGTAAACACCTAAGCTGGTCTTTCCTGTTCGCAGTCCCAAACTCACTTGTAGCCACTTTCCAGTACTCCATCAAATTGGGGGATTAAATGGGGAGCCTGGGAGTGGGGTTGACTGAATAAAGGCCGTGTCATGGCTGTACAGCTGTTTGACTTCACTCCAGTCTTCCCGATATACCAACACTGCAGAGGGGTCCCTCAGAATCTCTGAGATAACAAGGTGTGGAGCTGGATGAACACAGCAGGCCAAGCAGCTTCAGAGGAGCAGGAAAGCTAATGTTTCGGATCTGGACCCTCCTTCAAAATTTCTGAAGAAGGGTCCAGGCCTGAAACGTTAGCTTTCCCGTTCCTCTGATGCTGCTTGGCCTGCTGTGTTCATCCAGCTCCTCACCTTGTTACCTCAGTTTCTCCAGCATCTACAGTTCCTACTACCTCAGAATCTCTACCACCTTCTAACCCGTGAGTCCTGACACTAATTGTAGCCTCACCACCAAGTTGGAGGTCTGTGTATTTTAGTACTACACCACAGGAGGATGAGAGGTGATTGAATAATCTTGTCACGCCACGCTTGACCTTTATCTTAGTATTTCACTCATTATATCGAGGCAGGAACACCTTTCCAGGGACTCAGTCCTGGTGATGTCCACAATCGAAAGATAATTTATATATGTGCCCTTCCTACAAGCACGTCATGACATTCTGGGGTGTGGTCGTGCTGGATGCATTTGTTCATGTGTACACTGTTTTAATGTTACAGTTATGATTGCACAGAATGAAAATTTCCCAATAAAGCCTACTCCTGGCACAAATTAGTATGCCAGAGGAATTTCTGTTTACAGTAACACAAGTGTATCTCCGGGAATTCCATTCTGGTTGTCAGATTGCTACCTTACAATGCGCAGTTTATATATTTTTTATAAATTGTTTATATAAAATTATTTATAATAGTTATATACTACTAAAATTATTTATAATTTTTTTTCTTAACTTATGCTATATACCTATACATTATCCACGGTACAATCCTAAAAATATAATACATGCACACACATATTTATATATATAATGCACTTCGAATGTACATTCTCCAATGATAGCTATGTAGGAAAAACTCAAGCTAACACACCCTACATGCTAATGCAGTACAAGACATTATTGTGGCACACTGACTTGCTTGTCTGTGAGAATGCACAATGTTGCAGCGTAAAACCCTGTAACACCATGTCAAATTTCAACAGATTAAAAGCAGACAGATGGATTGACAGAGGAAGGATCTAGGCCCAAAATGTCAGTGTTCTGCTCCTCTGACGCTGCTTGGTCTGCTGTGTTCATCCAGCTCCACACCTTGTTATCTCAGATTCTCCAGCATCGGCAGTTCCTGCTGTCTCTGGGTTAGCAGAGGAATAGGTTTTGACAAGGGAAAGACACAGGTAGAAACAGAGACAGGTAAATGTGATCCTGCACTAGTTGAGATAGATACAGTTAGAGCTTAACAGAAAAAGGTAGAGGTGGACAAACAGGGAGAGGCAATGACAGGTAGAAGTGGATGGACACAGTGGAGAAATAGGTAAATAGAAGTGAACAGACAGGCAATGTCAAGCTGGGACAAAACAACCGAATAACATACAGAGTGAATGAAATCCTCAGCAGGTTAAGCAGCATCGTAGAGATAGAAACAGAGTTAATATGCTGAGTCTGACCTGGATTGAGAGATGAGGCACTACATTTCAAGCTTTTATTGTGCAGTTATGTGAAAGTTTTAAACATAAACCACGCTTCACAGATGCTCAGAGATAGCAAGAACTGCCGATGCTGGAGTCAGAGGCGACACAGTGTGGAGCTGGAGGAAATCAGCAGGCCAGGCAGCATCAGAGGAGCAGGAAAGTTGGCATTTCTGGTCGGGACCCTTCCTCAGTCTGGTCTGCTGAGAATTTCCAGCGTTCATAATATTCTGAATGAGAGCAATCATGATAGATTAAGAGAAATATTTCTTAAAAGGTGATCAATGAATTATTAACTATAATACAGTGATATAAAATAATTTCTTGGTTGCCAGTTAACAGTCCTTGCTGTATCTCCAACCACAGTCTAACCAGTTAGCACCCTCTTCTCATGCTGTATGAATTGTTGTTTTCCTTTCTAAGTTTGGTTTCTTGCATCCCTGTCTTAATAAAGTATTCATTATTTAGTGTTCATGAAACTTTAAATGAAGTTTTAAAAAAAAGCCAATTTAACCATCATGCTTTTGCCATTTCTGAACTCAAGCAAAATGACAACAATGGAAAGGCCAAAGTAACAAACTTAACAAAGTAAGGGAGAAGTAGAGACAGACAGAGGGATTAGTGTCACAAAAGACTGCAAAAATATATTAAGATAAGAAGCCATGCAGAAATACTTACAAATAATAACAGCAAGGACATAGAAACAGACAGAAGGGAGGAACACAGCATGTAAGATGTCAAAAGCAACAGTAATATGAAACCTAAGAGAGAGTCACAATGAAAGGAGAGGCATTGAAGTACATTGGACTTTGCCCATCAGTGGACAGTAGACCACTGCAGGTTAGCAAAGGTCCTCAATTAGCGTCTGCTTACACTCATCCAATCCCAAGGAAGAATGTTGCACTTATCCTCGGAACATTGGAATAGAAAGGTAAAGGAATGATTGAGGTTCTCCTGTCTGCCCACAGAGACAGATTGGTGTGAATATTGCATGAATTGAAGTGGATGTGATTGAACTCCTGCTGAGACTTAATCTGCTCTACCCGTTGGAGCTATTCCAATTCCACAACCATTTACACAGTTTCTCTAGAATTTACATCAATTGTCACTAATATCACACTGGAAAAGCATCCTGGAAACTTACACCCCTTTAACTGTATCCCTTTTTGTATTCTGCATTCCCCCACTACTATCCATCCCCAACGCCATCTCCAGCAACTCTACTCCTGCCCAGGTTAGTTAATGTAGGTCAGACCAACAGTTGAGACTGGGAACTTCCTCAACCACACTGCAGCACTGAAAATCCTCAAGGGAAAAACCAGAATACTGTTTCCATGGGCCACTCTCAGTCCGTCTCAGCTCCGATTACAGGAGTAACAGTTTTGAAAATGTATAAATCAAAAGTGCTGCAGAAACTCAGCAGACATTGGCAGCATCTGTGAAGGGGTAATGTTTTCGGCTTGAAATGCTAACCCGTTTTCCCTTGTTTAATTAAGATGGTTACTGATAGAAATGATAACAGAAAGTAATAGCTTTATCACTGATTGTAGCTGCCCTGCAAGTTCTCATTCTGCACTTTTACGAGCAGGATAAAGACTATTATGGGATTTTTATCAACACAAGCTTGGATGGAAAAAACATAGACTTTTTGATGGTAGAGTGTGGAGCTGGATGAGCGCAGCGGGCCAGGCAGCATCTTGGGAGCGCAGGGGCTGGCGTTTCGGGCCTAGACCCTTCATCAGAAGAGGGGGAGGGGGAGAGGGTTCTGAAATAAATAGGGAGGTGGGGGAGGATCAATGATGGATGGAGGATAAGATAGGTGGAGAGAAGTTGCAGTCGGAGAGAGATCCCCTGAAGTTTGTCCGGAGGGAGGAGGGTAACTTCTTCAGGTTAGGCATCCCTGGAAGAGGCTTCGCAGTGAGGTTAAAATTGTATCGGGGATTGTGGGAGCTGCGGATGCTGGAGGGTCCGGGGTGGCACGGTGTGGGGCTGGGTGAGCACAGCGGGCCGAGCGGCATCTTAGGACCACAAAGGCTGCTTGGCCTGCTGTGTTCGTCCAGCTCCATGCTTTGTTGTGTCGGATTCTCCAGCATCTGCAGTTCCCATTGTCTCTGACTTTTTGATAGTCTTTTTTCTCGGTGATGCATATGAAGAAGAGTAAGCCTTTGACTTGATTATTTTCTTTCAGTCATTGCTGAGTAATATCAAATCTCCTCAACTTTAAAATGATTAGTTGATAGCACCATAAAGAATGAAGCCCATTCAATACAAGAGGAATATGACTCCATCTTTATTGATATGATCTATGGTTCCAGGAAACACGAGACTCTTTCTAGACTTAAAGTATTGATGTTGGAAGTCAGATCAATTTAGGGTCAGTGTAAGAACTACATATCAATAACCAAGCTGGGAAAAGTTTTCTTACCAAAATTGACATTGAAAGTGGCTCCTAACTGACAACCATCTAAGTTAATACTGTATCTGGGTAGAGATAATGGGAACTGCAGATGCTGGAGGGTCCAGGATGGCCGAGTGTGGGGCTGGACGAGCGGGGCGGGCCGGGCAGCATCTCAGGAGAGCGGGGGCTGGCGTTTTGGGCCTGGACCCTTCGTCGGGGATGGGGGCGGGTGTTGGGGAGAGGGTTCTGGAGTGGGTGGGGAGAGGGGGGGAGGCGGAACGAGGATGGAGCTTTTGTGCTCTTGGGATGCCGCTTGGCCTGCTGTGTTCATCCAGCTTCGCACTTGGTTATCTCTGTTTCTTTCTCTGTTCAGTCCTGACAAAGGGTTTCGGCCAGAAACGTTGACTTTCCTGCTCCTCGGATGCTGTCTGACCTGCTGTGTTTTTCCAACTTCACATCTAACGAATCTGGCTTCCAGCACCTGCAGTAGTTACTGTCTCCAAGAGTGTAATTACTGTTTTAAATAGTCTGCTAGGAATCAAAGGCCTGCTAACATTATAGCCAGGTTCCAGGCTTCAAGTCACAAACTCTTTGAAACTGGGGGTTTCTGGCAGGAAACTTATATTCATGTGAAAGGTGGACCAACCTAATTTGCTACTACATAAAATCTACAAAAGGGAATTCTGCCACAAAATGCTACTGTCAGTCAATTTCACCACCAGCATCTTTGTTCCTTCAGAAAGAAAATCTCCATTGGACACTGACTTTCCATATTCAGACAAAAATGACATGAATTAATGAATGGAGTTAGACCTGGTACAAAGAAACTTAACCTTGTTATAAATGGGGACATACTAACACTCTTATTTAACTCCTAGGGTGAATACTAGAGTCCTATTTATAATTTATAATCTGCTGCAAATGAAATTCTTAATTGTAACCTTGTCTATTCCTTCAAATCCATTTCTCCCAAGTATGCTTGAATATGTGTGTGTGTGAGCGTGTGTGTGTGAGACAGAGACTCTGCGTGTGTGTGTGAGACAGAGACTGTGTGTGCGTGTGTGTGTGAGACAGAGACTCTGTGTGTGTCTGTGTGTGTGTGTGTGTGTGCGTGCGTGCGTGTGTGTGTGAGACAGAGACTCTGTGTGTGTGTGTGTGCGTGCGTGTGTGTGCATGCATATGTGTTGTGACAATCAGTCCCTACGTTTGAATACATCAATAGGCCACACTTGTGTTTTAACCCCTAAAGATGGCTTGTTATGAGTCATTTAACAATTGGATTACATGAACAGAGGATCTGGGGGGGACACCACAATGGATTACAAAACAAAAAGAAGTGAAAAAAAGAAAACTACCCCCATGACAGATGGAAGAAAAGTAAAGGAATTTAATTTCCTCTCTTCCTTGCCCCTGAACTCCTCCCTTTCAGTTTCACTTTAAAGTTTTTGGAAGAAACATAAATTCTGGTTTCTGTTTAATTTCCCACATGCTCCCACCTAGATGCATGGCTGGGTTAAAACAGTTCTTCTGCATTAGCTCACTTTGGCTATTTATGCTGTATTTCAGGAATCACAAATGTCACCCAAGGATCAAATGATATAGATTATGATGTATTCAGTGCCTTAAGGCACCAACAAAACGTCTCAACGAATTGTTTTTGTTAGAATCCTGATGCTGTGCATCCATCAGAGACCGTACCGTGTAGGGAGTACAATAAGGCGGGGTAGTTTTCTGGCATTATCCTTACCTGAGATTCCCACGCAACTTTATACCATAGGCCATGAGAGACAATTGACAGTGGAAGAAGCAGAAACAATTTGAGATGGAGAAAGATGAATAGTTGAGAAAGAGGAATTAATTTGTTGAAGATTGACAGCTTCAGTCAAGTTGAGGCAAAGAGAGGAGTGTGTATGAGAGAGGGAGGAGCAGACCTGCTCACGCTTCAGTGTACTCATTCGTTATTAAGTCCCATGGTGATTGACAAATTACTTTTTGATGCCACAGTGAAGGAGTAATTCTTGACTGAGTTTGTGCCAGGTTCTGCCCACTGTAACTTTGGCAGAGGTGGGCAGACCCAGACAAATGGGGCTTCTGTTGACCCTGTCAGTTACCATGACTGATTTTGAGAAACCACAAGGCAATTTCCATTATGCAACTAAGCATGAGTCAACACTTTTAAAAGGAAATTGGAAGGGGAAAATGAAGTGGAACAAATCATGAACTCTGTGGAGTACACGCCAATAGAATCACTACAGTGTGGAAACTGACCATTTGGCCCAGCAAGTCCACACCCAGACTCACCCCATCACCCTTTCTTGGCGTTTCCCAGGGCCAATCCACCTAACCTGCACCGCTTTGGACTGTGGGAAGAAACCACAGCACGCGAGGAGAACATGCAAATTCCACACAGACAGTCACCCAAGGCTGGAATTGAGCCCAGGTCCCTAGCGCTGTGAGACAGCTGCGCCAACCACTGAGCTGTCATTGCCACCCAATGAATAGTGTTAACTGAGCACATCATGATTGAATCACATCCTGGTCTTGTGGGATCTTGCTGGATTGTTGCTGCTATCAGGTTAGTATACAATTGAACATCATAAATGAACAAAACATGGAGATGTAGATAATTTAACATAATAATATCCATATCTAAATGTCCATTATCTCTCTCTACCTTTACACTGCCTGTGTTGCTGCACTGTTCGTCAGACATTCAAAATTTTAGACGAAGCTTTACTACTTCCAGCTAAAGATTGAGAAGGCCAAATACAAAATTTTTGATCTCGCCATCAAACACTGCATTTTCCTTACCATTCACATTAACCCCTGTCTGTGTTCAACCTCAATATTGCTTTGTCCCAAATTAAACTCGCAATTATCGTCAGTGAACAACCTCACTTTTCATCTTATGAATAGCAAGAAAGACATCGATAAAGCAGCTGATGCTGGTTGGGTCGAGGACACTGTCCCGAGGAACTCCTTCGGAAATGTCCTGGAGGTGAGATGATCCACCTCCAATAACCACACCCATCTTCCTATGTGCCAGCTTTGGCTTTGTAGAAAGCTTTCCTCCAAGTGCTATTTGTCTCCAGTTTTGCTGGATCTCCTTGTTGCCATATTTATTCGAATGATGCCTTGGTGCAGTCATTCACACCTCACCTCTGGAATTCAGCATGTTTGAACCATGGCTGTTTTGAAGTCAGGAGCTGAGTGGCCCTGGCAGAATCCAAACTGGGCATCACTGTGCAGGTTTAGTGATGATCAAGAGTAAGCTAGTGGAATAGTAATTTGCTGGGTTGAATTTGTCCTGCTTTTTGTGTGCAGAACATGCATGGGCAATTTTTCACATCGGTGGGTTGGTGACAGAATTTTTGCCATACTGGAGCAGCTTGTCCAGGGCCACGGCAAGTTCTGGAGCACAAATCTTCAGCATTATTTTCAGAGTGTCGTCTGGGCCCATAGCCTCCAACCTTTTCTTGTTATCACATTGAGTAATCAAATTGGCTGAAGACTGTTGTCTCTAATGCTGGGGGCCACAGGAGATGCCTGAGATGGCTGATCCACTCAGCACTGCTGGTTGAAGATTGCTGTTGAAGTTTCAGCCTTACCTATTGCACTGATGTGCCAGGCTCTTTCATCATTGAGGATGGGGATTTGTGTGGAACCTGCTCCTCCAGTGAGTCGATTAATTGTCCACCAACATTCCCAACTGGATGTGGCTGGACTGCAGAGCTCAGATCTGATCTGTTGTTTGTGGGATCACTTACCTCCGCCTATGTTGTTTATGTTGCTGGCGTGCAAATAGTCCTGTTTGGTGGTTTCGTCAGTTTGTTCTCTTCAGCTATGCCTGGTACTGCTCCTGGCATGCCCTCTTGCACTCTCTATTGAACCAGGTTTGACCCCTTGGCTTGATGGTAATGGATGAGTGGGGTATATGCTGGGCCATGAGGTTACAGATTTTGTGGGATATAATTTTGCTGCTGTTGATGGCCCACGGTGCCTCATGGATGCTCATAGGGGTATTGAGTTGCTTGACCTGCGCGAAGTCTGGCCCATTTAGCACAGTGATGATGCCACACAACACGATGGAGGTTTTACTCAATGTGAAAGCGGGACTTTGTCTCCACAAGGACTGTGTGATGGTCACTCTTATTGATGCTGTCATGGAGAGATGCGTCTGCAGCTGGCAAATATGAAAGGATGAGGTCAAATATGTTTTTCCCTCTTGTTGGTACCTCACCATCTGCTACAGACCTAAACTTGCAGCTATGTCCGTTAGGACTCAACCAGCTCGATCAGTGGTGCTACTACTGACCCACTCCTCATGGTGGACTTTGGAATCCCCCAACCAGAGTATATTTTCTGCTCTTGCCATCCTCAGTGCTTCCTCCAAGTGTTGTTCGACATGGAGGGGTATTGATTCATCAGCTGATGCACGATGATACTTGGTAGTCAGCAGGAGGCTTTCTTGCTCTGAAGCCAGAAGATTTAACAGGGTCTGGAGTCAATGTTGTGGACTCCCAGGGCAACATCCTCCTGACTGCATACCAGCGTGCCACCACCTCTGACAGGTGTGTCCTGCTGGTGGGACAGGCCAGGGATGGTAATGATGGTGGTGTCTGGGACTTCGTCTGTAAGGTTTGATTCTATAAGTATAACTATATCAGGCTGTTGCTTGAATAGTCTGAGAGACATCTGTCCCAATTTTGGCACTAATCCCAAGATGTTAGTGAGGAGGACTTTGCAGGGCAGATAGGGTTGTTTCTGCTGTTATTGATTCTGATCCCTCTGTCATTGCCAAATGGTTAGATGATCATCTAGTGTTTATATCTCAGATAATGATACCATGAGAACCCTTACATAGAGTCAAATGTCAATGGGTAATGAAAGCAAATAAAATGCTGCAGAACCTCAACATCACTAGTGAAATAATGTTAACATTTCAGATCTAATCTGACTCTTTGGGACGAAAGAGAGAAGTGATGGGGGTTGCTGTAGCAAGAGGTGAGAAAGAGCAATGAGAACAGACAGGGAAGTGAGGGCAAGATTAGAGGGTGAGGGAGAATAGAGCTCTTACATGCCACCAAGAAAAAGGCAAAGGGTGTGGGAATGGTTGTAGAGAAAAGGGATCAGTCCAGAATAGATGTTAGTAGAGTTAATGGCAGAATAAAGGGCACTCTGCTGGAAGCAAAAGACAGGAAAAGCAGACGCAGGGCTGGGTAGGGGCTAGGGCCAAGGTAGGAGAAATAAAACGGAGGATAGAGCTCCTCCTCTAAAATTGTTGAATGCCATATTGAACTCAGAAGATTGTAAACTGCCTCAGAGGGAAATGTCCTTCCAGCTTACATTGTGTTCACCAGGACCCTACAGCAAGCTGAGGACAGAGCTGTTAGCATGAGCCGTCTGAAAGGGTGGTAGAGACAGAAACCATCACAACATTTAAGCCCACAATTAGATGAACCCTTGAAATGCTGTAGCATACCAGGGCTACGGCCCAAGTGTTGAGAAATGGGAGTAGAGTGAATAGGTACTTGATGGTTGGCATGGTCATGATGGGTCAAAGGACATTTTCGTGTGCTGTAAAAACTGCAATGCTCTCTGACTCAAGATGGTATATTGAAACAACAAATGATTAGAAGGTCAGGGTCCTGCTTGTAGACTGAGCAGAGCTGTTCTGCAAAGAACTCACCCAATCTGCATTTGGGTTCCCCAGCATACAGGAGAACATATTGTCAGAGACATGCAGCATGGATACAGACCCTTCGGTCCAACCAGTCCATGCTGAACATAATCCCAAACTAAACTATTCTACCTGCCTGCTCCTGGCCCATATCCCTCCAAACCTTTCCTATTCATGAAGCTATCCAAATGTTGTAATTGTACCCACATTTCCCACTAAATCAGGAAGTTCATTCCACATATGAACCATGGTTGGCGTAAAAAGTTTGCCTTTCTTCTCTTTTTTAAATTTTTCTCCTCTCACCTTAAAAATGTGGCCCCTTGTCTTGAAATTCCCTCATCCTAGGGAAAAGACAATTATCATTAACTTTAACGATACCTCTCATTATCTTATAAACTTCTATCAGGTTGCCCCTCGACCTCCGATGCTGCAGTGAAAAATGTCCCAGCCTATCCAACCTTTCTACCCGGCTACATCCTGGTAAATCTCTTCTGAACCCTCTCTAGCATAATAAAATCCTTCCTATTACTGGGTGACTAGAACTGGATGCAGTACTCCAGAAGTCATGATGTGGCTATACAGAACATTGGTGAGGCTACTTTTAAAATACTGAATACAGTTCTGGTCACCCTGGCTTAGGAAGGAGGTTGCTGAACTTGAGAAGTTGCAGAAAAGATTTACAAGCATGTTGCTCGGGTTGGAGCAGATCCTGGGCACAATTTTGCCCTCCGACACGCAAATACCTGCGATACACTTAACTCCTACCCTGGCATCATGCCAACTATGCCTTGAAGCTCGCCACTTGCAAATCTCAGATCTAAACTGTCTTCTAAAGTATATACAGTGTCAGCAAAGGAGCCAGTGGCTGCAAATGTGAGAGCAAGTAACAGGGCTCTTCCTTTGTCACTGTCATTCAATTGATTCAGTACTGGCTGACAAGCTCAGGGTATCTGATAGGAGAAAACAACAAGGGTAACGTAACAGTGCGAGGTACAGGGTCATGGGGTAATGTGCAGCTTGAACATCAGAAAAAGCTGTGGGGTGTGATAGCTTTATATTTTGAAATGAGAAACTTAATACATGGTAGAACGTAAGGATTAGTTAAAGCAGGCTACTGATATGCTGGTGCCTTATTTACTCCTCCCTCTTGCCGTAGTTTTTGGGTCGAATTATTGCTTTCTCCCCACAGTTGTCCTGGCACAGGACAATTGAGATCTCTGCCTATTCACCATTTCTGCCGTGTGTCGTGCTGAACGAGAGATGAACTGCTGCAGGGTGTGATCAGTTCGGGCGTTCCCTCTTCACCAATGCAATGACAGAGCACACAGAGCTACCCGAAATTGTCAAACCTCACCCAATGAGGGCAGACAATGTGTGGATTTGAACTTGTGACCTCTTGGTTTTGGAGGCATTAATCCAAATTGAAACGCTATTAGGCAGCTCACAACGTATGAATTGTTTGGCATCAATTCTAGGGAAGGTTACGTTGTGTTATTTGTTGTTGGTAACAAATGGGAGTGGCCTGACATCACTTGCAAATACTCGAGCTCTTTGAGCTGCTAAGTGAGATATTTCCCCACCCAGTCCTAACTATGTTTTTCTCTTCTCCCTGAGGCAATACTTTGGCTTTGCGTTTTTGCTTGAAGTGTAGGTATCTTCTAAAGACTCTACCACATCACAATACCATCAGCCATTTCCAAAAGTCATATCTTCTTTATATTCCAAGATTAATGAGCAAAGTATTCATTGTCTCAATCATTAAGATTTTGACACAAAGGATTAAGCCCAATTATGTCACTTGACAGCTTCCATCAGATCATTGAGCCGAATCATTGCTTACTTCCGTCAGATTCAATCCACAAACTGGTCCATTTCATTCAAGCCACAACCAGTGCCCCTCCAGTGAGCGATCAGTTCCTGCCAACTGCTATCTGCCCACACTATCAGCTCTGTTTGCCATGACCCGCAGACTAGCAACACCGTTCTGATATTCAATCACTTCCAATCAGCCTGCTCAATCGGCTCCATCCTGCAAAACTAGCTCCATTTCACTGACCAGAAACTGAACTGGACTCACCACATAAACACAGTGGCTACAAGAGCAGATCAGAGGCTAGGAATCCTGCAGTGAGTAACTCACTTCCTGCCTCCTCAAATCCTGTCCACCATCTCCAAGGCACACCTTGGGATGGAACACTCCCCATGTGCCTGGATGGGTGCAGCTCGAAAAACACTCAAAGAACTTTGACACTATCCAGGGCAAAGCAACCTGGTTGATTGCTTTCCTATTCAGCACCATTAACACTCACTCATTTCACCACCATGGCATAGAGCCAGAGTGTGTACCATTTACAAGATGCACTGCTGTAACTTGCTACATATCCACTGACAGTAATTTCTAAATTCATTTCCTCAACAGTCCACAAGGACTGGTCAGTAGGTGCAGAGGAACCCCACATGCTGTAAGGCTCCCTCCACACCCTATCCTGACTTGGGAAATATCTTACATCATGTTCCTGTACTACAACTGGATCAATATCCTGGAACTCCATTCATAGTAAACTAGTGGGTGACCCTATATCATATGGATCTCAGCAGGTCAAGAAGGTTGCTCCCCACCACTCACTCAAAGAACAAAGAACAGTAGAGCTTAAGAACAGGCCCTTCAGCCCACCAAGCCTGCGCTGGTACACGATGCCTTTCTAAATTAAAATCCTTTTGCCTCTACGTGTTTCATATCCCTCCATTCCTTGCCTATTCACATAAATATCAAGATAACAAAGTGTGAAGCTGGATGAACACAGCAGGCCAAGCAGCATCTCAGGAGCATAAAAGCTGATGTTTCAGGCCTAGACCCTTCATCAGAAAATGGGGATGGGGAGAGGATTCTGAAATAAATAGGGAGAGAGGGGGAGGCAGACTGAAGATGGATGGAGGAGAAGATAGGTGGAGAGGAGAGTATGGGTGGGGAGGTAGGGAGGGGATAGGTCAGTCCAGGGAGGGCGGACAGGTTAAGGGGGCGGGATGAGGTTGGTAGTTAGGAAATGGAGGTGTGGCTTGAGGTGGGAGGAGGGGATAGGTGAGAAGAAGAACAGGTTAGGCACGTGGGGACGAACTGGGCTGGTTTTGGAATGAGGTAGGGGGAGAGGAGATTTTGAAGCTTGTGAAGTCCACATTGATACCATTGGGCTGCAGGGTTCCCAAGCGGAATATGAGTTGCTGTTCCTGCAACCTACAGGTGGAATAATCATGGCACTGCAGGAGGCCCAGGATGGACATGTCGTCCAAGGAATGGGAGGGGGAGCTGAAATGGTTCGCGACTGGGAGGTGCAGTTGTTTAATGCGAACCGAGTGGAGGTGTTCTGCAAAGCGGTCCCCAAGCCTCCACTTGGTTTCCCCAATGTAGAGGAAGCCACACCATGTACAGCGGATGCAGTATACCACATTGGCAGATGTACAGGTGAACATCTGCTTGATGTGGAATGTCATCTTGGGGCCTGGGATAGGGGTGAGGGAGGAGGTGTGGGGACAAGTGTAGCACTTCCCGCGGTTGCAGGGGAAGGTGCCGGGTGTGGTGAGGTTGGAGGCGAGTATGGAGTGGACAAGGGAGTCACGGAGAGAGTGGTCTCTCCGGAAGGCAGACAAGGGTGGGGAGGGAAAAATGTCTTTGGTGGTGGGGTCGCACCCCACCCTTGTCTGCCTTCCGGAGAGACCACTTTCTCCGTGACTCCCTTGTTCGCTCCACACTGCCCTCCAGCCCCACCACACCCGGCACCTTCCCCTGCAACCACAGGAGGTGTTGCACCTGCCCCTACACCTCCTCCCTCACCCCCATCCCAGGCCCCAAGATGACTTTCCACATCAAGCAGATGTTCACCTGCACATGTGCCAATGTGGTATACTGCATCCGCTGTACAAGGTGTGGCTTCCTCTACATTGGGGAAACCAAGCGGAGGCTTGGGGACTGCTTTGCAGAACGCCTCCGCTCGGTTCGCAATAAACAACTGCACCTCCCAGTCACAAACCATTTTAACTCCCCCTCCCATTCCTTGGATGACATGTCCATCCTGGGCCTCCTGCAGTGCCATGATGATGCCACCCGAAGGTTGCAGGAACAGCAACTCATATATTCCGCTTGGGAACCCTGCAGCCGAATGGTATTAATGTGGATTTCACCAGTTTCAAAATCTCCCCTTCCCCCACCGCATCCCAAAACCAGCCCAGCTTGTCCCCTCCCCCCACTGCACCCCAAAACCAGCCCAGCTCATCCCCGCGTGTCTAACCTGTTCTTCCTCTCACCTATCCCCTCCTCCCACCTCAAGCCACACTTCCATTTCCTACCTACCAACCTCATCCCGCCCCCTTGACCTGTCTGTCCTTTCCGGGCTGACCTATCCCCTCCCTACCTCCTCACCTATACTCTCCTCTCCACCTATCTTCTTTTCTTTCCATCTTCGGTCCGCCTCCCCCTCTCCCCCTATTTATTTCAGAACCCTCACCCCATCCCCCTCTCTCTGATGAAGGGTCTAGGCCTGAAGCGTCAGCTTTTGTGCTCCTAAGATGCTGCTTGGCCTGCTGTGTTCAGCCAGCCCCACACTTTGTTATGTATGTGCATATTGCCTGCCTTGGTGCTTATCAAAGGTGCAATTCTCTGTACATATGTGTTATTACTGCTGTATCACGGTGAGCATTGGCACCAACATCCCAAGGTACAGTCTTGAGTTCCCCTGTAGTCTTACAGCAGAGGAAGCTAACAAAGGCACAAACGCTGGGCAGTGAACCAGAGACAATACGTGCAGGTCTGAAATGTAACAATGTAGGATTGAGAGGAGGCTACTGTTTGTAAGGTAACATGATATGACTCAGAGATAATGGGAACTGCAGATGCTGGAGATTCCAAGATAATAAAATGTGAGGCTGGATGAACACAGCAGGCCAAGCAGCATCTCAGGAGCACAAAAGCCTCCTCCAGGACTTCCAATTCCCTGGCCCCCAACACCTCATATTCACCATGGACGTCCAGTCCCTGTACACCTGCATTCCGCATGGAGATGGCCTCAAGGCCCTCCGCTTCTTCCTGTCCCGCAGGCCCGACCAGGCCCCCTCCACCGACACTCTCATCCGCCTAGCGGAACTCGTCCTCACACTCAACAACTTCTCTTTTGACTCCTCCCACTTCCTACAGACTAAGGGGGTGGCCATGGGCACCCGCATGGGCCCCAGCTATGCCTGCCTCTTTGTAGGTTACGTGGAACAGTCCATCTTCCGCACCTACACAGGCCCCAAACCCCACCTCTTCCTCCGGTACATTGATGACTGTATCGGCGCCGCCTCTTGCTCCCCAGAGGAGCTCGAACAGTTCATCCACTTCACCAACACCTTCCACCCCAACCTTCAGTTCACCTGGGCCATCTCCAGCACATCCCTCACCTTCCTGGACCTCTCAGTCTCCATCTCAGGCAACCAGCTTGTAACTGATGTCCATTTCAAGCCCACCGACTCCCACAGCTACCTAGAATACACCTCCTCCCACCCACCCTCCTGCAAAAATTCCATCCCCTATTCCCAATTCCTCCGCCTCCGCCGCATCTGCTCCCACGATAAGACATTCCACTCCCGCACATCCCAGATGTCCAAGTTCTTTAAGGACCGCAACTTTCCCCCCACGGTGATTGAGAACGCCCTTGACCGCGTCTCCCGCATTTCCCGCGACACATCCCTCACACCCCGCCCCCGCCACAACCGCCCCAAGAGGATCCCCCTCGTTCTCACACACCACCCTACCAACCTCCGGATACAACGCATTATCCTCCGACACTTCCGCCATTTACAATCCGACCCCACCACCCAAGACATTTTTCCATCCCCTCCCCTGTCTGCTTTCCGGAGAGACCACTCTCTCCGTGACTCCCTTGTTCGCTCCACACTGCCCTCCAACCCCACCACACCCGGCACCTTCCCCTGCAACCGCAGGAAATGCTACACTTGTCCCCACACCTCCTCCCTCACCCCCATCCCAGGCCCCAAGATGACATTCCACATTAAGCAGAGGTTCACCTGCACATCTGCCAATGTGGTATACTGCATCCACTGTACCCGGTGCGGCTTCCTCTACATTGGGGAAACCAAGCGGAGGCTTGGGGACCGCTTTGCAGAACACCTCCGCTCAGTTCGCAACAAACAACTGCACCTCCCAGTCGCAAACCATTTCCACTCCCCCTCCCATTCTCTTGATGACATGTCCATCATGGGCCTCCTGCACTGCCACAATGATGCCACCCGAAGGTTGCAGGAACAGCAACTCATATTCCGCCTGGGAACCCTGCAGCCATATGGTATCAATGTGGACTTCACCAGTTTCAAAATCTCCCCTTCCCCCACTGCATCCCTAAACCAGCCCAGTTCATCCCCTCCCCCCACTGCACCACACGACCAGCCCAGCTCTTCCCCCCCACCCACTGCATCCCAAAACCAGTCCAACCTGTCTCTGCCTCCCTAACCGGTTCTTCCTCTCACCCATCCCTTCCTCCCACCCCAAGCCGCACCCCCAGCTACCTACTAACCTCATCCCACCTCCTTGACCTGTCCGTCTTCCCTGGACTGACCTATCCCCTCCCTACCTCCCCACCTACACCCTCTCCACCCATCTTCTTTACTCTCCATCTTCGGTCCGCCTCCCCCTCTCTCCCTATTTATTCCAGTTCCCTCCCCCCATCCCCCTCTCTGATGAAGGGTCTAGGCCCGAAACGTCAGCTTTTGTGCTCCTGAGATGCTGCTTGGCCTGCTGTGTTCATCCAGCCTCACATTTTATTATCAAGATATGACTCATTTGGCTGTGATAGGGCCTACTGTCACGTGCTATGATCAGGACTAAGAGCGACTTTGCTCTGAAGAAGAGTCATACTAGACTCAGAATATTAACTTTATTTTCCTTTCTCCATAGATGCTGCCACGTTTCTCCAGCATTCTCTGTGTCTGTTTCAGATTTCCAGCATCCGCAGTTTGTAAGTGATGTTTTGTTGGAAGTGATAATTATTAGAATCGCTGGAGCATTTTATTTCGGCAGTCAATGGGAGATGTGTTTGTTTCACATTGTCTAGCTCCAAATAGCACCCTCTGCTTGTCGAAAAGTAATGGATGGGGAAGCAAAATGCAGAGCTGGCCCCATCACTAAACAGACAAGACACTTGTGAACAAGTAATGAAGCAACAAATCCACTCTCTTTCATTTAAATGTTAAAATTAATTGATCTCCTTACAACATGGGTTGTACTTCCTGAACCAGCAAGCACAGGGTGGGGCCTTGGCCAAGGGAGGGGATTTGCTGGACGATGGGCATGGTCATGTGTCAGGGTCAGCTTGGGGGTTTTAAACCATTCATTTAACGCCTGTCCCTGTGCTCAGCTTTTAAATCATCCCTTTCTTTCCTCTGAACTATTCTGAAGGCACTGGCACTTTCAAAGGCATCTCTCCTTTTGTGTACTACTGCTGGTGAGTTTTGATGGACTATTCAACTGTGGGGCTATCACACTCGCCCAGACACCTGTGGAATGCTCTTTATCACTCTCCCCAACTATCTACTGGAGCCAGTGTCGCTGTTTGCTTTCTCTCATGCATTTCAATCTTTCTGAGATACACTTCTCTTGTACTGTGTACACTGACATGAGTTCTTGCCCTGAAATGCAGCCTCTTAACTCCAATTCAAGCTGTCAGCTCTGTGGCTGACTGATTGCATTGAATCTAGCTGCTGCTTCTTCAACTCATTATCCTCATCATCACTGGTTTCTTCTCTTTTACCTTCAGCCCACAATGTCATTTGCATAATCCCTTCATCAGCCAGTTGATTTACAACTGGTGCGTCCTTGTGACCGCCCATTTGATCCTGGAAGTCTCCCTCTCGTGACCTGTAGGGCTGGACATACAGTTGGTAAACTCTAGCAACTCGAGGATGATTTGTTTGCCTTGAGAAAGTCTGAATCCAGTGAGATCAGTCTCCTAGAGCCACATCAGGACTGTCCTCAAACATCAAAATTGGTCACAGTAAGTGAGCTAGCACCCAAACGGTATAATTGTGGTTAAATTCTTTTGGAAATGCAATCACGGACTTCCCAGCTAAAGGCAATTAGTGCAAAAACACAGATCAGTACTGAAATCAGAAGATACCCCGATCAGAACGCTGAATCAGAGAGATGCAGTTTAAGCTATATACACTTCCCTCACATTGACGTTAACAAGTAGTTCAGCTTTAGGGTGAGCACAACAATTGTTATGCATCAGCACAATTTCATAAATTGGATTGCTGCCAACATTTTTGCAACAGGTTCTGCCTTTGATACAACTTTTTTTTCTTGAAACACTCAAGGCATAACTTTGTGGTTATCCAAGTTTTCTAGGTGCCATTTTAAATAACTGGGAACATTCTCATCTGTTCGAATGGCCTTGGGCTCCCACTTTTGTCAATGTCTGTGTGCTAGCACTTGGACACACCCACATCATTGTAATTACCCAGAACACCCAGTCACCCTGTCATTTAGCTCCTTCGCTCCAGTTGGCACCTCTTAAGCCTCCGTTGCTAAAATTCTGCACAGCATATAGTACAAAAAGAGAGCAATGCATGCCTAGTCTGGGGATAACTTCTCAGTGCTAATTAATTGTGTAAACATTTCAGCAAACACTTCTGTTTTCACGATGTACAAAATATCGATTACTGCCATATCTGTTCTTACACTGCTGCAGCAAATATTCACAGGGTCAGTTCTTTGTGGAATAGTTTTGCTTAGGTGACTAGTACCAAATGCTCATTCCAGCATTTCAATGAAACCTGAACTGCTGCGTGAGAGCACTACCTAAAATCACTGTTCCCTCCTCCCTTTCACGACTTATCGCCTGCCATGACTTTTTTACTCTCACTTTCAGTCAAAAATAACCTTCAGAAAAAAAACCTTTCCACTTCTGAAATAATTGTATTTTTAATCAGCAAGGGATTGGAGCTATGGGGCTGAGACAGGAAAGTGGAATTGAGAATTATGAGATCGGCCATGGTCTCTTTGAATGGTGGAGTGGACTCAACATGCTCAATGGCAGCACAGTGGCTCAGTGGTTAGCACTGCTGACTCACAACACCAGCGTCCTAGGTTCAATTCCAGCCTTGGGCAACTGTCTGTGTAGAGCTTGCATGTTGTCTCTGTGTCTGTGTGTGTTTCCTCTGGGTGCTCTAGCTTCCTCCCAAAGTTGTGCAGGTTGGGTGGTTTGCCTGTGGTAAATCACCCATACTGTCTAGGGATGTGTGGGTTAGCCATGGGATGTGCAGGGCTACAGGGAGAGGGTAAGGATTTGGGTCTGGGTGGGATGCCTTTCGGAGGGTTGGTGTGGACTCAATGGGCTGAGTGGCCTGCTTCCATTCCCTATGGATTCTATTCTATGCTTAGTAGGCCTGCTTCTGCTTTTCTGTCCTATGGTCTCTAAATCGTAACACCATGGATGACCAAACATTGCAAACTTCAAGCAATCAGCTTCTACCACTGTGCCCATGTTTAATAACCCCCTATAATTCAACAGTTCACTGCTCACTTTGATACCATTTCACACTGTTAAATGGTTAAATGCCAGGAATGGGTCACAGGCTGGCAGCTTGTAAATGCTAGGAACTGCCTTTTACAGCAATTAGCTGCCTGGAAATCCCCTCTGCTGCCCTGTAAAATGCTGCATTTTCTCAGAAATGGAAACACACAGTAGGTTCGTCAGAAAACTGCAAGTACTGAGACGCAGACGGCAGAGATTGTGGGACCAGAATATGCTGGATCAGGGAGGTACAGCTAATGCCAACACTTCTCTCAAAACACAGAGAGTAAATTTGCCTTTGCAGTCTTTCATACACAAGAGCGCCAAGGTTCATCAAGGACTCCTTACAGATTTCTTGAGGGCTACTTTTTGATTTTCAGGGACTACTTTTGGTTTTCAGGAGCTCCTTTCTCATTCTCACAGGGTCTTTGATTGCATAACACAGGCGCACAGTTACATTATCTTCTGCACTTGTGATAATGCGTGGAGTATTTGAACTCATGCAGAATCAGAGTTAGAAGAATTCAACAATATAGTCAATAGTCACTGTCATCCATTAAACATAAAAAATTCACAACACACAGGGATTGACTTCCGACACACCACTGTACTTAATTTGTCACAAAAGAACTAGTATAAGTTAGCATTCTTAAAAAAAACTAACACGCATTGTGATAACAAGCTGTAGAGCTGGATGAACACAGCAGGCCAAGCAGCATCAGAGGAGCAGGAAAGCTGATGTTTCGGGCCTAGACCCTTCTTCAGAAAGCCTTCATTTCTGAAGAAGGGTCTAGGCCCAAAATGTCAGCTTTCTGCTCCTCTGATGCTGCTTGGCCTAGATTGTTAAGCACAGATTTCAATGGATTCCAAGATATTGAAAATATTAAGAACTATAGGGACGTACCTATTACCTGGGTTGAGGTAAATGACCAACCATGATCTAGTTGAAGGAGCCAAGTGGCCAATTGCTGTTCCTAATGCTCCTGTGCCCTCTTCAGACACAGTCAAGTAGAACCACCACAAATTTCATGGAGGGCATTTGAGTGCAGTGCTATTTAGATACAAAAGAAGATGTTGTGGCTTATCTGGGAGGAATCTGCTGACAAGAGAGCTGCTAGCTCTGCATTTGTTGTGGTAACTGAATCCAGCAGGGACTACAGGCAGTCTCCAAACAGAAGGTGATGGATGAGTCCCAGACTTCATGTCTGTCTGGGATTTTGGTCAGGTTGGCTGGCAGGCTTATAACATTGGGGGATTTCAATGTCCACCATCAGCAATGGCTCAGCAGCAGTACTACTGATAGAGGTGGTCATGTGCTCAAGGACATAGTTGCTAGACTGTACCTGAGGCAGGTGGTGAGGGAATAGTGACCACCACACAGTCCTTGTGGAGACAAAGTCCCATCATCACATTGAGCTTAACCTCCATTTTACTGTGTGGCACCACCACTGTGCTAACTGAGACAGATTCTGAGCAAATCCAGCTATATGGCATCATGAGCCGACAGCAGCAGCAGAATTATACTCCAAGACAATCCGTAATCTCATTGCTTGGCATATCTCCCACTCAACTATTACCATCAAGGCAGGTAGTCAACCCTGGTTCAACAGATAGTGCAGGAGAGCATGCCAGGGGCAGCACCAGGCACACCTAAAGGTGAGGCGTCAACTTGGTGAAGCCCCCAACAGGACTACTTGCATAATCCCACAACCAACAGATCAAATCTAAGCTCTGCAGTCCTGCCACATCCAGTTGTGAACGATGGTGGACAATTAAACAACTCACTGGAGGAGTAATCCCCAAATATCCCCATCCTCAATGATGGAAGAGCCCAACACATTAGTGCAAAAGATAAGGCTGAAGCATTCGCAGAAATCTTCAGCCAGAAGTACCGAGTGGATGATCCATCTCGGCCCCCTCCAGTGGTCCCCAGCATTACAGACACCAGTCTTCCGCCAAATCAATTTACTCCACGTGATACCAAGCAATGGTTGGAGACTGGATACTGAAAGGGCTATGGGCCCTGACAACATTCTGGCAATGCACTGAAGACTTGTGCTCCAGAACTTGCTGCTCCGCTCACTAAGCTGTTCCAGTACGGTTACAGTGCTGGCATCTATCTGACAATGTGGAAAATTGCCCAGGTATATCCTGTTCACAAAAAGCAGGACAGATCCAACCTGGCCAAATACCACCTCATCAGTCTTATCAGTCTAGTGATGGAAGGCCCCATCAACAGTGCTGTCAAGCAGCTCTGCTCAGAAATAACCTGCTCAGTGATGCCCAGTTTGGGTTCTGCCAGGGCCACTCAGTTCCTGACGTTATTACAGCCTTCATTCAAACATGGACAAAAGAGCTGAATTCCAGATGTGAGGCGAGAGTGACAGCCCTTGATATCAAGGCTCATTTGACCGGAGTGTGGCATCAAGGAGCCCCTCAGCAAAACTGGAATCAATGGGCATCAGGGGCAAATACTCCACTGGTTGGAGTCATACCTGCCACGCAGGAAGATGGTTGTGATTGTGGGAGGTCAGTCATCCCAGCTCCAAGACATCTCTGCAGGAGTTCCTCAGGGTAGTGTCCTCGGCTCTACTGTCATCAGTTGTTTCATCAATGACCTGCTTCCATCATAATGTCAGAATTGGGGATGTTCGCCGATGATTGCACAATGTTCAGCACCATTTGCAACTCGCGAATACTGAAGCAATCCATCTCCAAAGGCAATGAGATCTGGACAATATCCAGGCTTGGGCTGACAAATGGCAAGTGACATTCGCGCCACACAAATGCCAGGCTATGGCCATCGCCAACAATAGGCAATCTAATCACTGCCCCATTGCCATTCAATGGTGTTACCATTACTGAATCCCCCACTATCAACATCCTGGGGGTTACCATTGACCAGAAAATCAACTGGCCTCATCACATAAACACAGTGGCTACAAGAGCAGGTCAGAAGCTAGGAATATTGCAATGAGTAACTTACCTCCTGACTCCCCAAAACCTGTCCCCCATCCCACATGGCACAAGTCAGGAGTGTGATGGAATACTCCACACTTGCCTGGATGAGTGCAGCCCCAACAACACCCAAGAAGCTTGACATCATCCAGGACAAAGCAGCCCACCTGTTTGGCACCACATCCACAAGCATCCACTCCCTCCACCCCTGATGCTCCATCACTACAAGATACACCACAGAAATTCACCAAAGATCCTCAGACAGCATCTTCCAAATCCACGAACACTTGCATCTAGAAGGACAAGGGCAGCAGTTACATTGGAACACCACCACTTCCAATTTCCCCTCCGAGCCACTCACTATCCTGACTTGGAAATATATCACTGAGTCTTCACCCATTGCTGGGTCAAAATCCTGGAATTCCCTCCGTAATAGCATTGTGGGTCAACCTGCAGTAGGAGGACTGTAGCAGTTCAAGAAGGCAGCTCACTGCCACCTTCTCACGGGCAACTAGGGATGGGCAAGAAATGCTGGCCCAGCCAGCGATGCCCACACCCCACAAATGAATAAGTTTTAAAGCAGTGGAGTCTACCATCACTGCAGATGATACAAATAAGATCCCAAAAATAATTGCAAATAAGGAGTTCAAAGAGAGGGAACAACAATACATTCACCAGGGAAAAGATGACAAGGAAATTGTTAGGACTAAAAACTGTCAAGTCCCCAGGTTGTGATGGACTTCAGTATTAGAAATATTTTCACTGCAATTCCTACATCTGGAAAAGTTCCATTGGATGGGAAAGGACAAATGTAAAACTTTGAGAAGTGGGAGGGAGGCTGAAACCTGGAAACTACAGGCCAGTTAGCTTACCTACCATCATGATGGGTCTGGCAGCATCTGTGGAGGAGAAAAAAAGAGTTAATGTTTCGGGTCCAGTGACCCTTCCTCAGAACAGTTCTGAGGAAGGGTCACTGGACCCGAAACATTAACTCTTTTTTCTCCTCCACAGATGCTGCCAGTCCTGCTGAGCTTTTCCAGCAACTTTGTTTTTGTTCCTGATTTACAGCATCCGCAGTTCTTTTGGTTCTTAACTACCATCATGTTATTTTTTATTCTTAAGGAGGTTATAACAGGTCATGTAAAAAAGTCTCAATGCAACCATGGTTCTTTGAAAGAGAAATTGTGTTTGACTGATTTCCTGAAGTTATTTGAGAAATTAACAAGAAAAAATGGATTAAGGGAAATGTGTAAATGTAGTGTATGTCAATCCCAAGAAGATGTTTGACAAGGTGCTGCATGAAAGGTGGAGTGGAGTATGTATCAGGTGGTGGTATCAGAACGACAGAAAAAGCTTACAATCCCTCAGATGCAGAGGCTAGGGGATGGAGATTGACAAGCGGGAGGACCTTATTATATTGCGGAAGGGACGGGATGAGAGCAGAGTGTGGGAGATGGGTTAGATATGGCCAAGGACCCTGTCAACTTTGGTCGTGGAGAATCTTTGATGGAGCGAAATGGTAGACATTTCCGAGCACCACCACCACTTCCCAACCCACAGTGGCCGGAGGCATCATCAAAACAGATCCGATGGAGTGAGTGGGAGAATGGAATAGAGTCCTTACAGGATGCAGGTCGGGGGGATGTGTTGGGGGTTGTGAGTTTGTAGTGGTTACAGGTGGCCATCCTCAGAAATGGATACAGAGATGTCGAGGATCAGAGGAGTCAGAGATGGACCAGGTGAAGGTGAGAACAGGGTTGAAATAGGAAGCAGCATTGATAATGTTTCCTAGTTCCAACTGAGAGCAGGAAGCAGTACGAAGTTTCTCATTAGTATACTGGAAGGAAAGTTCCAGGGACAGACCAGAGTAAGATTGGAACAAAGAGACAGACTTAATTGAGGCCCATGAGAGTATCCATGGCCCTATATGTTTTCACCAAAGAGAGTGAGAAGAGTTAAAGGAGGCGTTCAATGTGAGGGCAGGCTCAGCCAGGCAGATGAGGATGGTGGTGGGGGATGGAGACAGTTCAGGCCTTCTTTCCAGGAAGAAGCCGAGAGCCCTGAGACCATCCTGACGGGGGATGGGCATGTAAAGGGATTGCATGTCCATGGTGAAAAGGGGGCAGCTAGTGCCTACAAACTGGAAATTCTGAAACTGATGTTAAGCTTCAGAAGAATTGCAAATGTCCATCAAGTCAAAGGCAGGAAGAAATAGTTCCTTGGGGCAGAATCAGGCAGAAACAGTGGGTCTGCTCAGGCAATGCTATTTGTGGATTTTGGGGAGAAGGTAGAGGTGACACACATGGGGCTTAGGGGACTGAGAGGTGGAGATCCCCAGACAAGATGCAATTAGCAACCAAAAAGATACAATAACCTGATGTTCAATGGTGGGGTCATGGTCCGGGGGAGATAGGTGGAGATGTCTGAGAGCTGGTGCTCAGCCTCTGCAATGTAGGGGTTGGCAAGCAACAGCACCAGCCTTGTCAGAAGGCTAGAGTACGGAGTCAGGACTGGGTCTGAGAGCACAGATTTCAGTCAGTTCTGAGGGAGATAGGATTTTTATAAGTTCATTCATGGACAGGGGTGTCACTGGCTTGGCCAGCATTTATTACCCATTCCCAGAGGGGAGTTAAGAATCAACTGTTTTGCTGTGGGTCTGGAGTCATCTATAGGCCAGACCAGGTAAGGATGGCAGTTTCCTTCCCTGAAGGGCATTAGTGAACCAGATGAATTTTCCAACAATTGACAATGGGTTCATGGTCATCGCTAGACTCTCAACTTCAATTTTAAAAACAACTGAATTCAAATGCTACCATCTGCAACAGCATGATTCAAACACTGATCCTTAGGACATCACCTGGGTCTCTGGATTAATAGTCTAACGCTAATATGACTAGGCCATCACCTCCCCCTTTTCTGAAGAAGGGTCCAGACCCGAGACGTCAGATTTCCCGGTCCTCTGATGCTGCCTGGCCTGCTGTGCTCACCCAGCTCCACGCCTTGTTACCTCCCCTTTAGGTTCGAATGGGTATGGGAGAGGGGGCAGTGAAATTAAGGCGACATGTGGACAGTTCTCAGTGAACAGGCCGAGGGCAGGTAAAGGCCAGAGGGAGGTGTCCAGGTGGGCTGGGTGGTTTAGCTGTTTTCCAGCATTCCCAGTGGAATGTTTATTGTTCAATGTGCGCAGAAAATCATTCAGGAGGATACCAAGTCTGGCAATATCACAAATCCCTTTTCAATGACACGGATCTTTTAAAATCACAACCTTGCTTCCTTTAGAAAAGCTTAACTTGCTACATTGGACATAGCCCTGTGTTATTTAATAACAGCACACCTGAATTCTGCGACAGCAATGTCTAGTTCCCTTTCACAGCCAGAGACCAGACTGAACCTGAAGTCAGCAGCTGCAAGTTGGTGGGATGGTAAATCATTGTAGTAATATTCCCAAGAAAAGAATTCCTGAAACTACTAAAGTGCACTGGGACAGGGGTAGTAGAGTTAATTTGACGTAGATTATTAGGTACCTAAAGTTGCTCTGGTTTTGAGGTGGTGTGTGACATTTTGTTTTGGTTAATTGCGACTAAACCACACCTTTTAGGGAAGACACAAGTCTTTCTGAGCAGGTTCGACTCGTTTGACCACAATCAGCAGGGGAACTGGCGCGTCAAAAGAGCCTGGTTGAACCGCACCGGGCCAGAGGGGATTAGATCGAGCAGAAGTTGGAACAGGGCAAGAATTTCAGACCAAGGGTACAGTGAGGGAGTGAGTTTACCAGATCCTGGAGATGAACCGTTTGCTATGTGTTGTGTTGCTGTGCGCTTTGTGCGGTAGAAGTGCAGGTAAAAAAAATTATCTAACTATCTCACAAAGTCTGGATAACGAGCAATTCTCTGAAGTAGACCCGGGGCTCAGTCTGCCTGGCATTGGAAAAGACCCTGCTTCTGCAGTCTGCATCCTCCTCCTGTGAAATCTCGGATCCTTTCTTTTTGTAGAAAGGGTCTACCGCTGTCTATATTTTTCAAAAAGTGGCGCTGTTGGGTCCTTGTAGTTTCTTGGCAAGTTCTCTTCTAAGGGTATTTTTTTCGCGTTAATTTCAAAGCTCGGTTGAGTGCAAGTGTGGAAAATTCAGTTCCAATTGGCGGAGGAGGTATTTGTGAACCTTCCTTGCTGTACGTGTCGTATTTCAAGTCTTTTTGCTCCTGGTTTGTGCTGGACTTTAATCGTGTTGCTGCTTCGGGTGGATTTGAATTTACATGTGAGCTGAAGGGCAGTGTGGATTGAAACGTGCTGCAGTTGAGCCAGTGCACTGTCCTTCTGAGCTATACCTGAGATAACAGGCTGTAGAACTGGATGAACACAGCGGGCCAAGCAGCATCAGAGATCCTCTCTGATGGAGGGTCTAGGCCCGAAACGTCAGCTTTTGTGCTCCTGAGATGCGACTTGGCCTGCTGTGTTCATCCAGCTCCACACTTTATTATCTCAGCATCAGAGGTGTGCCTGCTTGCTGAGCAAGCAAGCCAGAGTCCGGTGTTCCCCCTGTGAGTGTGTGTCTGGGCAGAGATCCTGAACAGCGAATGGCTCCTGATGGGATAATGCATTGTTATAATTAGATTCCAGTTTGTAAGTGGCAGAGGGCATTACTTCTCGTTAAGGAGCCCAGTTTCTGTCTGGAACCGGGATGCAAAGGTCATCCCCGGAGTGTGAACCCTGCGAGCGGGAGACTAGAATTCCCTTCTGAGGGAATTTTTAATTTCAGTTCAACTGGATGTTGTTTAACAGAAGAGATGTCCTTTTTGGGGGTACTTAGTCCTTCCCTGGTTTGGTCCACATTTCCAAACCCACAGCCAAGTGCTGGTCTCGAACTGTGGCCAAGTAAGCCCCACTCGACTGCATCAAAGAACATGTCTCACCTTCAGCTTTTCCATAGCACTCCATGATGCCCATTATTACTGTATCTTTGCCACAACAACCACCTGAATCCGAATAAGATTTTTAAATTGAACTGAGAGCTGGACGGATTTATACCATTCAATGCAGTGCTGCAGTATTTAGCCCTGGTACTAGGAGCTGCTGCTTTTTATTTCAAAAATATGATTTATCTTTGAGGAGCTCTGTCACTGGGTTCAACCCTGGGGTCCTCCATGTTTCCTTTTGTTATGTAAATTTCACCAATTTCCCCAGCCTGCTAGATAAAATGGTGTATGGTTTTGCATAACAGTTGGGCAATTGTGCATTTATGATAAATTTAACATAAAATTGTTGCTCAGTGGGATTAGCAAGTTTTAAGATGTGTGGATATCTAGCTAAAATGAGTAAACATTGGGACAGGATTGATTTAAAACAAGTAAAAATAGTCTGATAAATCAACAAGTATGAAAAATGGTCTCGCGTTCAAATTCACTAACCATCGTGGGAAAATCTTTTGCAGAGATCCAGTCCCAAATACAATCTGGATCACCCAGTAATCCATAAATCCAGGCTAATGCCTCAGAATTGTGGTTTCAAATCTCGCCTTGCACTTAAAATCAATTAATGATTCTGGGATTGAAAACTAGTCTCAACCATTATGGACATGAAACTATTGACAATTGTCTGAAGAACTGATCAGGTTCGCTAACGCCTTTCAGGGAAGGGAACTCAGCCATCCTTACTCAGCCAGGTCTACACAGCAATGTGGTTGACTTTTTTAACTGCCTCTGAAATAGCTGAGGAAAAATGTGAGTGCGAGTCCAAAAAAGAAAGCTGCCTCCTTTTTCTGGTGGAAACCAGGAGTTCCCTGGTTTGGATTCCCCTCTCCTGAAGATTGGAGTCTGATTTGTTTTGTGAGCACTTCATTGCAAAGTGTTAACGCTGTCTCTTGTTTAGCTGCACTGTCCCTGATAGATTGCCTGTGGAGTCACTGATCTGTTTCTTGTTCTATGTACTTTGGCATTGTAATATTAGGCTGAAACATCTGATTTCCTCTGGGTTGAAGGGAGGAAAAATGGTTTGGATTAAAAATGTGAGGATCAAAATTCCCACCTGGATCTGCACTGACCGCCTGGCCTCAGTGACTGACTCAGCACATCAGGATGACATCTGTTTGGAACTGTTTTGCTGTAGATTTCTGGATCAGATTTTGTGTATCCCTTAAAATTATTGCAGACCCCAAAGGGCATTGGGCCCTATGCTGGAAGAAGTGATAGCCACTTGTGGATGCTTTCCTGAAACCAGGGAAAGATATAAACCCAGGTTAAAATGCTACAATGTCCTCTTTAGGGCCCATTAGCTGGTTTCTCTAGGGGTATTCGTGTAGATTTTCTTTTGTACAGAGATTGCAATCATGGAATGTCACTGCATAAAAGGCCCTTCAGCCTTCTGAGTCAGTACTGGCTCTTTAAAGAAGCTGATGTCATCTGTCACTCCTCAAGCTTTCCAATAGCTGCTGTTTTTCCCCTCAATTCTGACTTTTAAAAATTTTTCCCTTCTTTCAAAAGTTATTGAATTTGCTTCCATTGCCCTTCCTTACAGACCTCACCTCGCCTCCTTTGTCAAGTATATTCAGTCAGTATCCATTTGTTTCCAATCTGTCTGACATGGGAATAATTTTTCATTATTTATTCATAAGCTTGAACTTCTGTTAACCCTTCCAACACACCATCTATGCTGTAAGGAGAGCAATCACACACATTCTCATCTTCCACACAACTAAACTCTTCTCACTCAAGAATCAGTCTGGTCTCAAATCTCCTGCAAAGTTACTTGGTATGAGTACTTGAGATTTGGAAATATGGTGTGAAAGATGAATGAAAATTGAACAATTATCGGGCATTTCCGTGTGTGTGTGTGTGTGGCTGAGTGACATCGACAATGTGGATTCAATTCTCACACCAACTGAGGTTATAGGGAAGGGGCACCTTCTCAACCTCTTCCCCCACCCCCCAGCTTGAGGTGTGGTGACCCTCTGGTAAAACTACCATCAGTCACCTCTTCCTCCATAATGAGTAACACTGTGATGACTTTTATATTGTGTTTGACATTAGTAGTATGTAGACATTTTGGAAGCTATTACTTTTAACTGAAGTTTTGATTGGTTTAACTATTTTATTGTAGTGTGATTGAGACTTGGATTTGCATTTGTATAAACAATGTTCTAAGTTTGGGAACTTCCTCCGAGCCGTTCCTGTACTACCGTAACTTCTTTTTGAGTTGACTGACACAAAGCTGGTTTGCACACACCACAGGCTTTCCCTACGCTTTTGTTGAAGTTAAATGAGGAAAGTAGGAGAAACTTAAGGAAAATTTTTGGCTTAACTTTTTTAAAGATATTCTCCAATAATTTGTGTTGCTGGTTAGACCAGCATTTACTGCCAATCCCTAACTGCCCCGGTGGAGGTGGTGGTGTTTGACTCATGTCTGGTTGGCAGCTGAATTCAGAAGGAATAACTGCTGGTTATCTCAGCAAAATTCTTCCCAACAGAAGAAGAATTCTGTCAAGAATGGAGTTTCTTTTTTAAGTATAATGGTGAATTACATCAAAGATCGTGGAAAATGGACAATGGCGTATAGGCACAACTAGGTGCCAGACAAATTTGAGGAAGTCCTCTTTCTCTCTGAGATAGTGCCCAGGGAAAGGGGTTTTGAGTTCATGGACTAATCTCGAGGTTTAAGTATGTCTTTCCTCCGAGAGTGATTGAAACTTGGAGTGGGATAGCAGAAGCTTGGAATTAAATGCCGAGGTGTATTATCCCACAAATAAGTGAACTCAGTGAGCTGAATGGTCATCAATTTTATGGTTAGGACTTTTTTGCACTTGGATCTTGGTAGAGAGCTTTCAAAAAAGAAACAAAATTGATGAGCCAAAGTGAGCAGATACTTGTAATGGGTTACGAAGCTGGAGCAAGCTGGCAGTGTGAGAGAATCACCAGTTCCCACAATTATCTCCAGCATTAATCATTACTTTTAATGTCTGGTAATACAGTAACAACTACAGATTAAGAATGTGATTGAAATTTTCACATTTAACTTTATTGCAATATTAATTAGTCAGGCCATTCCCTTTTGTACTTTCTTTCCTAAAAATAAATTGCTCCTTCTTGGTGCTGTGGGTATACCTAGACTACACAGCTCATCGTCTCCTTCTCAAATGGAATTAGCAAGGAACAATAAAAATGTTGGCTTTGCCAATGATGCCTGCAGCCCATCACTGAATAGAAATAATTTTATCATTAACTTCGGAGCCCGAGAGCCTTGTATTGCTCCATAGTCTATGGTGAGGCTTCAAGACAAAAATCACATCTCTCCCCTAACTGTCTCACAATATTGTTGAAGTTAAGCGTTAAACAAGCCTATCATGTGGAATCCAAATGCTCTACACCAGTCCATCAGGTCAAAGGGGAGGGAAAGACCTATTTAGCTCAACACTAAAACTCCGAGCAAAATGTTCTCTTCTTTGCTTTGAGTGAGGCACTGCCACTCCTGTGGTTTTTCCCACACAATTACATCAATTCTCAGTTCATTGCATATTCACCTATAGGTACAATGGTGAATGAATGATCATTAGGGCTATGTGAGAATGTAAAGTTGAGGTTAAAATCTGAACGATCAATACCTTGTTAAAGCGTGGAATAGGTTCAAAGCGTTGAGAGGCCAACTCTAACTCTTCATTTGTGAAATGCCATGTCTTATGGGCAGGAGGTTCTAAGGTCTGCTGGGGGATTTAAAGGTACTTAGCTCTCTGTGCCAACCAGGAATGTCAGAGACCAGGCAGCAAGCTTTCACTCCACCTTCTTCAGAGGGTCTCCTGTCCAGAGGAAGAGGGGAAGTTCTTTTCCCTGTGGGTGCTAACAAGCAGCTGCCCCTGGTTTTTTTGACAAAGCCTGGACAGAGCTTTCTGTGGAGGTTGGCACCTGTAGGTGACTCAGGAAAAGCTGTCTCCACTGTACCAAGATGGTGAATGATATGCCATGCTCTGCCAGGCAATGCCACCCTGCCTGCTGTCTGATGTTTCACTCCTCTGAGTGAGTTAATACTGACGGCAGAGAGGAGGTTGGGTGCCACACTAACTCCATCAGATGTCCCACCTGCAATTGATGCCTATCTCTTCATTGTAGCTGTTACCTTTAGTAGCACAGCGCCTCTCTCGCGTCCACCATGGTTCGCACACAAACATTGAAAGGAACTACAACCCAACAGCTCGCTGACCTTCTTTCCCCTGTATCCAGAAATGCCTATACGCACACCTGTGTCTTTTTTTTTCCCATCACCAAATTATGGTCACCGGTTAACCATCGCCAGTCCATCACCAGTGCTGTCCACTTGATTAATTTTACATGCAAAGTTCATTTAGGGCAATGCAGATTCTGAAGGGGGAGAGGGCTAAATGGAAGTGAAGTTGGAAGGATGTTGACATTGTTGCTTCTTCCTTAAGACTATCAGCCACGGGGTGGAATTAGGCCATTTCGCTCATCGAGTCTGCTCCACCATGCGATCATGACTGATATGTTTCTCAACCCCATTCTGCCTTCTCCCCACAGCCCTTGATCCCTTTGCTTTTCAAGAGCATAACTGTCTCTGTCTTAAATACGCTCAATCACTTGGTCTCCAGTCCTCTGCAGCAATGAGTTCCGCAGATTCCTCGGCTGAAGAAGTTCTTCCTTATCTTAGTTCTAAAGGGTTGTCCCTTCACTCTAAGGCTGTACTAGTCTCTCCTACAAGTGGAAATATCTTCTCTGTGTTAACTTGATCCAGACCCCTCAGTATTCTGTAAGTTTCCACAAGCTCCCCTTCCCCCGCCCCCCCCATCCTTCAAAATTCCATTAAGTACAGACCCAGAGTCCTCAACCATTCCTCATATGACAAGCCCTTCATCCCTGGGATCATCTGTGTAAGTCTCCTCTGACCCCCCTTCAACTCCATCAACTGTCCCAGTACTGCTGGAAATATTCCAAATGCCACCTGATCAGAGCCTTACTCAGCCTTAACATTACATCTCTTCTCTTGAATTTTAACCCTTTTGAAATGAATGCTAACATTACATCTGCCTTCCTAACTTCCAACCGGACCTGCTTGTTAACCTTGAGAATTCTCAATGGTGCTTCAGGTCCCTGAAGCCTTTTCCCACTTTGAAAATAGCCTGTGCCGCTATTCTTCTTATTCAAGTACCAAACCTTGCCCTTTTCCGCACTGTATTCTGCCAATTCTTTGCCCAATCTCCTGGCCTGTTCAAGTCCTTCTGCAACCTCCCTGTTTCTTTCACCTATTTTTGTGTCATCTCCAAATGTAGCAACAATGTCCTCAGTTCCTGCATCCAGATCGTTGATGTATTAAGTGAATAGCTGTCGTTCCAGCATGGACCCCTGTAGAACTCCACCAGGCACCAGCTGCCACCCTGAATAAACCCCCTTTATCCTCACTCTCTGCCTTCTGCCAGTCAGCCAATCGTCTATCCTGTATGCCTTTGTCTTACCCCTAACACAATGGACTCTTTCCTCCTGTGTATGCCACCGTGTCAAATGCCTTCTGGAAATACAAACAGATCACATCTACTGTCTCTGAGATAATGGGAACTGCAGATGCTGGAGAATCCAAGACAACAAAATGTGAGGCTGGATGAACACAGCAGGCCAAGCAGCATTCCAGGAGCACAAAAGCTGACGTTTCGGGCCTAGACCCTTCATCAGAGAGGGGGATGGGGTGAGGGTTCTGGAATAAATAGGGAGAGAGGGGGAGGCGGACCGAAGATGGAGAGAAAAGAAGATAGGTGGAGAGAGTATAGGTGGGGAGGTAGGGAGGGGATAGGTCAGTCCAGGGAAGACGGACAGGTCAAGGAGGTGGGATGAGGTTAGTAGGTAGATGGGGGTGCGGCTTGGGGTGGGAGGAAGGGATGGGTGAGAGGAAGGACAGGTTAGGGAGGCGGAGACAGGTTGGACTGGTTTTGGGATGCAGTGGGTGGAGTGGAAGAGCTGGGCTGGTTGTGTGGTGCAGTGGGGGGAGGGGACGAACTGGGCTGGTTTAGGGATGCAGTTGGGGAAGGGGAGATTTTGAAACTGGTGAAGTCCACATCGATACCATTGGCTGCAGGGTTCCCAGGCGGAATATGAGTTGCTGTTCCTGCAACCTTCGGGTGGCATCATTGTGGCAGTGCAGGAGGCCCATAATGGACATGTCATCTAAAGAATGGGAGGGGGAGTGGAAATGGTTTGTGACTGGGAGGTGCAGTAGTTTGTTGCGAACTGAGCGGAGGTGTTCTGCAAAGCGGTCTCCAAGCCTCCGCTTGGTTTCCCCAATGTAGAGGAAGCCACACCGGGTACAGTGGATGCAGTATACCACATTGGCAGATGTGCAGGTGAACCTCTGCTTAATGTGGAATGTCATCTTGGGGCCTGGGATAGGGGTGAGGGGGGAGGTGTGGGGGCAAGTGTAGCATTTCCTACGGTTGCAGGGGAAGGTGCCGGGTGTGGTGGGGTTGGAGGGCAGTGTGGAGCGAACAAGGGAGTCACGGAGAGAGTGGTCTCTCCGGAAAGCAGACAGGGGTGGGGATGGAAAAATGTCTTGGGTGGTGGGGTCGGATTGTAGATGGCGGAAGTGTCGGAGGATGATGCGTTGTATCCGGAGGTTGGTGGGACGGTGTGTGAGAACGAGGGGGATCCTCTTTGGGCGGTTGTGGTGGGGGCGGGGTGTGAGGGACGTGTTGCGGGAAATACGGGAGACGCGGTCGAGGGCGTTCTCGATCACTGTGGGGGGAAAGTTGTGGTCCTTGAAGAATTTGGACATCTGGGATGTGCGGGAGTGGAATGTCTTGTCGTGGGAGCAGATGCGGCGGAGGCGGAGGAATTGGGAATAGGGGATGGAATTTTTGCAGGAGGGTGGGTGGGAGGAGGTGTATTCTAGGTAGCTGTGGGAGTCGGTGGGCTTGAAATGGACATCAGTTACAAGCTGGTTGCCTGAGATGGAGACTGAGCTGTCCAGGAAGGTGAGGGATGTGCTGGAGATGGCCCAGGTGAACTGAAGGTTGGGCTGCAAGGTGTTGGTGAAGTGGATGAACTGTTCGAGCTCCTCTGGGGAGCAAGAGGCGGCGCCGATACAGTCATCAATGTACCGGAGGAAGAGGTGGGGTTTGGGGCCTGTGTAGGTGCGGAAGAGGGACTGTTCTCTCTACTGATCTACTGTCTCTCCTTTGTTTAACTTGCTCATTATCCCCTTGAACAATTCAAACAGATTTGTCAGGTATAACCTCCCGCTGAGAAAGCTGTGCACTTCCAAGTACTCTGCAGTCTCATCCTTAATAATAGTCTGTCGAATCTTACCAGCCACCAGGGCTCACTGACCTGCAGTTTCCTGTCTTTTGCCTCCCTCACTTCTCAAACACAGGTGTCACATTAGGAATTTTCCAGTTTGCTGGGACCCTCACTCACTCCAGTAATTCATGCAAGATCACCAATGCCTCACAATCTCCTCCGCTATCTCCATCAGAGCCCTGGGGTGTGGTCTGGGTGATTTCTCCACCTTCAGACCTTTTAGCTTCCCCAGCACTTTCTCCATCACGATGGCTGTTTACAATCACCTCTGCCCGACTGGCCTGAAGGTCTGGTTTGCTGCTGGTGTCTTCCACTGCGAAAAGAAGCCATTCAGTTTCTCTGCCATTTTTGTGTTCCTGATTACTGCTTTTCCAACCTCATTTTCCACTGGCCCAGCAACCACTCTCGCCCCACTCTTACCATTTTTAGAAATGTAAAAGGAAAAACTGTTGCAATCTCCTTGCATTACTAGCTCACTTACTGTTATCGCTAACTTGGAGAATGTAAACACCCAATTGGTTTTCACTAAAAGCCTGTGTTGCCAATGAATTTTTTTTTTGTAAACTCTCTAATGAGGGGAAAGGGAGTGCTGTAGACTGGGCTATGTCAAAGACTGCCCATTGAGGCTGGGTTTTGCAGTGACTATAGGTTCCAGGACAACCAAGAGGCTGGATCTCGGAGATTCCTGGCTTACTAAGGGCGTCCATGGAAGGAGCATGACATCTTCGTTCATGTAACTGCAGGATGGGGAGGGGTGCAGATGAAGTAACTGCCTTCTATCTGGAGGAGGTGGGAAGGAGTTGATTAGAATAGCCGCACCAGCGTTTTTGGAAGTCCCAATGTGTTTCCAGCAACAATTCAAGGTGTCTTACGTCAGAACTGTCCTGAAGATCAGAATGATTGAAGTTCTGCTCGTGTCCTGGAATTTTAAGACTCTCCCTTTCCGTCAAGCAGGCAGCACTCTGAAAACACCAGAAGTCTACAGCTCCTGAGGTTTTACATACATTTAGTAATTATCAAACAGAAATTAGGCTACAATATCGTAATCTCATTACCTGTGAGTATAGGTCCTGTCGGCCAGTATAGAATGACTCCTACTAGACATAGCTGCGGCTTATATCCAATAAACTCCTGTCCCATTGCACTGCCAGCATAAGTATTCATTTTAACAAATAATTGACAATCTATTTGTCTTTCAGTTTTCAGCAGGTCGCCTTGCAGAATGTGATTCCGTAAACAGTGGTAAAAATTCTGGAATCCTTTTTTAAAACAATTAAGTTGTAGCAATTTTATTTGTCTAGTGGTTACAGCTATAAGCCTTCTGTTTAGGATTGATTGTTTTGAACTGCAGGATTTTTGGAGTAATGTCAACTCTGCACAAATGGGAATGTGCTGAGACTGAATGGGAAAGGGATGATACAGGCTCCATTACAGAAACGTTATAGTCCAGTCAGTGTATCTTTAGTCTTTGACATGAAGTGTCTGTGTAACTTCTTTGCTCAAACACTTGTGCCCTGACAATAGACTGTCGACTTCTTTGCTCAATCTTTCATTTTATACCTCAATATTGGGTCAAAAGAGAAATATATTTAATTTAGAAGCAATCACTTCTGCCCCTTTCTTTTTCTTCCACACATCTGGCTTGGTTTGTAGGAAAGTATGACTGCGAAACCTTATATTTGGGTAGTTTGTGCTTCATTGTGGAGGAATGGATTTGTCACTTGAGTACGGGAACACCGACCTGACTCTCATTTTGCAATTTGCACTTGGGATCCTCTGCTCTGTCCTGACGTGAGTCAACTTTGACCCATGCTCTCTCCTTGGTTGCGGAGTGCTTTCCCTTATCTATCATTCCCTCCAGGCTCTACTCTCTCCTGCCCTCTGCTACGTTATGGCCTCTTGGCTTAGCTTTGTGATTTAGTAGCGAGCTTTATAAATTTCAGATTCATTTTAATTTAGTTTAAATCCCACTAATTGCCATGATGGGATTCAAGCCCATGTTTCCACAGCTCTGGCCCTTAAGATTACTAGTCCAATGATAATATCACTGTATCTCCTAAATGTTCCAAGTGGGAATTGATATGTTGAGGAGAACATGGAATCCCAATCGAGTGGTACTTGCAAGGCTGAGGAGGAGCATGGGTTCAGTTGGTTGGATGAAATGCCCTGGCCTGCTCTCACTGGGATACAGATTATTTCTCCCATTCCCATATATTAAGGAGAGAGCCCTCAACTCCTAGTGTTGAGGTCCAGGGTAGATCATCCATGATTCTGTGGAATAATGAGGCAGGCCTGAGGGGCTGAATGGCCTACTGTTCCAGTTTCTTGTGTCCTTGCAAAAGTGGAAAGGGGAGCAAGTAAGAGACTGACAGATATAGTTTTTTTTTGGACAAGGTGTGAAAAGTATAGATACAGAGCACACAAAAAAAACAAAGAACTGTAGATGCTCTACATTTGAAACAAACTCACTTTGCTGGAGAAATTCAGTAGATCTGGTGTCTGTGGGGAGAGAAGCAGTTAGCGTAGGTACAGAGCAAGACAGACAGCAGTAAAGATACACTTCTGAAGGAAGTCATATTGGACTCAATGTTAACTCTGTTTTTGTCTCTCTGCAGATGCCGCCAGACCTACTGAGTTTCTCCAGCAATTTGTTTTGATACAGGCAAAGAGATGTCAGAGTGCAGCAGGAATACAGTGGCAGGGACACAAATGTCAATTTTAGATATTTCCCACAACTCGTGACACAGGAAGCCAATGTAACGGCAGAAGGAAATCCTCTGTTTTGAGAATTTGACATTGGTTGCTGTTTTGTCAAATGTTGTGTGGTTTTGCCCATTAAAGTGAGCCAGTAATTGCTCATCATGTCAACTTGAGCAGTCAATGACTTCTTCTCCCCTGAAATTTAAACTTTGCAAATCAAAATTAGCCCATTTCCAAGAGATATGCAAATTGCTAAAGATGTGAGAACCAGTCAATACTGAGTTCAGCTCCTGGAGTTGGAATTTGAGTTAGAATTCTCTTCCTGGTATAAACATTTCAACTGGCATTGTGTTTTAACAGAATGGTCGGGTGACATTGGCATCCTTGTTTCATCTGTGTCATTGATATTGCTTCAATATCTACAGACATTAGAGGGAGGAGAAGAGAAGCTGAAAAGTCAGGAAATCTAATATATCTTATTTTCACAGGCCACACGGCACCAGGCTACAGTCCAACAGGTTTATTTGGAATCACAAGCCTTCGGAGCCCTGCCGTTCGTCACCTAGCACAGGAACGAGGCTTTGAAAGCTTGTGATTTCAAATAAACCTGTTGGATTATAACCAGGTGTCATGTGACTTCTGACTTTTTGCCCAGCCCTGTTCGACACCAGCACCTCCACATCACGTCTTAGTTTAACCATAAGGTGCTTATATTTGGTAAAAGTGACTGCCAAAATCGGCTTAGTTACGTAAACTACACAAAAGTGTCTTGACCCCATCATGTTGATGGCAGTGTAAGGGAAGCATTGACCAGAGAATGAAATACTTCTCCACCATGTGTCGGTAGAATTTTGTCACCAGGAACTTCACTTTTGGGTGGAGTAAATTACAACACTCTTTACGGAATCAGTTTGACAGAAATTGCTCATGATTCATTTTGGGTTTTCTCCTTTTTTGTCTTTGCAGCTATAACACAAATTTCTTATGTCCCTGAAATTGTGCCAGATACTGTACTAGGCCGAATCACACAAACAACAGTTGCACTTGAACAGCCGCTCTGCGTGTTTAACAGTTCAGGAACAGGCTGTGTGAACTGTGACGTTTGGCTGCTCGTGGCTAACTCGACAGGTGAGCATCTTTTGTTCTGTCTATAGTGACCATTCAGGCCTTTTTCCATCTCCTGTCAGGTTAAGGTGGCTAGTGAGACCATTGTGTTGGATCTGGAATTCGCATACTTTATGGCTGATGAAAATTAAATCAGGGGTGATATGATGGCTCAGCGGTTAGCACTGCTGTCTTACAGCACCAGGAACCCATCCTCAGGCAACTGTGTACATTTCACATCAACTTGCTTGTGGGTTTCCTCCCTCGGTGCAAATATGTGCATGTTAGGTGGATGTGCCATTCTAAATTACCCTGTAGTGTTAGGGGACGTACAGGTTAGCTGGATTAACCACAGGAATTGTGGGGTTATGGGGATCGGGTGTGGCCCTACGTCTGGATGGGATGTTGTTTTAGAGGGTTAATGTGGACTCACTGGGCTGAATGACCTGTTTTCACACTGTAGGGATTCTATGATTTGAAATACAAACTTGATTAAATAATGACCGTGTAGTTGTCATAAGATGGTCAGACAAGGTTTACTTGAGTGATTAGTTGAAACTTCTTTTGTCAGGCTTAGTGCATTGCCTGGCCAACTGTTGGAGGGTGGGAAGAGGGGCGTTTTGTGTTCTAGGTGGAGAAGGGGCTAGCAACATCAGTGATGCCCCTGTTATTGGAAAATCAGACTTGAATCAATACGTAGACCTACTGTTAACCCTGCACTGTTTTAAACAGCCAGATCTATCTCTTTCTTTCTTCTTTTCTCTTCATAGACTTAAGTGACTGCCCCTGAATATTGTTCACCTCAGCTGTTTCACATTGTAAGCGTGCCTTGCGAAAGAGGTTTCTCCTGAATGTTTTCCTCAGAATATCAGGAAGGGTCACCAGGCCCAAAATGTTCACTCTTATTTTTTAAGAAAGAAAGAGATGCTGTCAGACCTGCTGAGCTTTTCCAGCAACTTCCATCTTTGTTTCTGATTTTACAGCAGCCACAGTTCTTTTGTTTTTTTTATAAAATTGCATGTCTGTTCAACATTGACATTGCAAAACATCTGACATTGTCTGTCATTCATCACACTTACAATTACAGTCAATGTTTACATGTCTACAGTGCATACCAGGGGATTAGATCCAGTTCCCAGTCTCATTATTATTGGCTGAAAGGCCTTTGACAGGGACCATACCTCACTGCTCCTTAGGGCTGTGGTTGCCACAAGCTCTAGAATATCCACCAGTGCTGGAAAATAGAGAACAAATATTGGCCAAATCTTCAGAGAATTGGGGGAAAAAATGGAAAGGCATCTTGTCTAACCTATCACGCCTCTTCCAGGACACCCCTCAACCTTCTCTCTTTCTTTTTCCTTTGAAAGACAAGAACATGATCTTGTTCAACCATTACTGAGAGCAGCACAGTGCCTCAGTGGTTAGCACTGCTGCCTCATAGCGCCAGGGATGCAGGTTTGATTTCAGCCTCAAGATGTTTGTGTGGAGTTTGCACGTTCTCCCCGTGTCTGCGTGAGTTTCCTCCAGGTGCTCCGGTTTCCTCCCACAGTCCAAAGATGTGCGGGTTAGGTGGATTGGCCACACTAAATTGCAAATAGTGTCCAGGGATTCACAGGCTAGGTGGAACAGCGATAGGGTAGAGGGGTAGGTCTGAGTGGGATGCTGTTTGGAGGGTTGATGTGGACTCAATGGGCCAAAGGGCCTGATTCCTCACTGCAGGGGTTCTATGATTCTCTTCTATGATAGCCTGATCTCTCAGTTCTGGTATCAACAGTGTAGATGTTTTAAACACTTCTGCTGGAATTGATGGTTTTTATTTGATTTTTCTGGGATTATCCTTTCAAATCTCTTTAGCATTTTCTCCAATGTCATAACATCTGTTTTGTGATTTTATGTGGATCGGAGCTGTCACATATAGTATAATTAGGTCTAACTTAGTGGCCTGCTTTTTAATTCTGCTACTCTTACAAATTTGGTCTTGGCCTGCATCACAGACTGATTTACAATTTTATTCTTTTCAAATTCAGGAGTTACAACATTTAATAATATCAAAGCTGGATTTGTGGATCCTTCACTTTTTATGTACCAAGGTGCTTTCACTGGATCAAATGGTTTTTACTTCACTGTTAAAACAAAAAGGAATGTTTACTCCTGTCCACCAACTGCTATTCCTGGCCAGATCTTAACTTTGCGAGTTGGGTCAGAAGTGCCCTGTACAACACCCAATTGCAATGCACCATTACCTTCTGGTGGAAAATTCCGGTAAGCCAAGTCAGGAATCACTCTTTTTTTAATGGCCAGGTAGTGAATGCCAAGCTGTAAGTTAGTGAAGTCGCCGTAGAAACACATGTAAGCAGTATTTTGTTTGTTCTTTCATGGGATGTAGTGTTGCCGGCTGAGCAAGCATTTATTGACCATCTCCAAGTGAATGTGGAAAGAAAGATTTCTCTCTTATTTATGGAGTTTCATGACTGAGGGTATTGTGAAATGCTTTGCAGCCAACGCAGTGCTTATAAAACATGAATTTTCCAAGCTGTTGGTAATGGGCTATGAGGTGGGAAAGCTGATAAAATGGCATGGGAAGACAGTGGGAGGATTCTTGGGTACTCCTGCCATGCTGTCTTGTGCTATATGTTTGACATGTAATGAATCTTCTAAATATTAACTAACTAAAACTGTGTAATGAATAGCATTCAGTATTAGCAGAAACTGATTTTTGTGCAATGCCAACTTTGAACAGTCATGTAATGCAGTTTAGTAAATTCTGTGAATGAAGTCTGTTTGGAAAGAGAAATGCGAGCTTTCTCACTGCAGTGAAATTTGATTCCATGCATCAAAACATAATGACCCTCTGGTCAACTAGTTTAGTAACATTTATCATCAGATAGTAGACTATTTTTAAATATTCTGAGATATTGTACGAGGAGGTGGATATGGGTTAAGTTTTTCTAATGAAGCGGAAGAAAGTTGCTACCTTTCAAGGTTAATCTTATTTATTTTTTCGTTTTAGAATGAAGTATGTTTTGATTGATACTGACACAAGTGCAAACAATATTGTTGCAGAAACGCTATTTACCGATGAGATCATGCTGTTAAGTGGTAAGTATTGCTGTTGTTGTAAAAAGCCAAGAACCATTGTCTCTTGTTAACTAGAATGTGTGTACTTGTGGGGTGGTGGGGAGGGTAAAGTCAGTGGAATTGTGCATCTGCAGACACCAAAGTCGTCTCCTCTGGTTACACCATTCCTGAGTGTGCACCACATGAGGTGTGACTCTGTAAGAGCCTCTCTTTTTGAGAAAATTGGATTTCCTGTTATGTTGCAGGATGTTAAGTGAGGAAATTGAGAATTAGAGGTTGCTCATAGGATTGAAGAGTGGGATGAAATCTGATTCCACCAGTAACTAATAATGACAGAACAATATTGAATTGGTAACTATAAGTAACATTGCTAACGCTCTGATCTTCCCTCTTAATCAACAGTAATACTATAACTCTATAGGGCAATTGATAGGAGTAGTGTAACTCCCCAAAATAATGCATTCGCACAGCGAGGTCTATCTCTGAACTAGGGATCTCAGTTAAAATCTGTTCTGACTCCACACAGCAAGAGTGACTATCAGAACTGGTGCCCCACAGTCAGCATTGCAGTGAAGCAGTCTGAGAAGAACATCAAAAATAGGCCCTAGAAAGCCTGGATGCGTTGGTGGTCATCTTTCAAGATTCTGAAATAGTTCCTGTGGATTGGAGGTTTGCTAATGCACCCCAACCTTTATAAATGGAAATGGACAGGAGACAGGGAAATACATTGCTGTTTCCTTTCACTGTCACTGGGTCAAAATCTTGGAAATCACCTGCTAAGTGAATTTTTAAAAAAAAACTAGTCGAGTTGGCAATGTGGTTTATTTGGAATTTCAGAACGCTTTTGATAAGTTCCCACAAGAGATTAGCATGAAAAATGAAGTGCATGGTATTGAGGGATGGTGTACTGAAATTGATAGAGAATTGGTTGGCAGGCAGTGAGCAAAGAGTAGCATTAAATGTGTCTTTCCTCAGTGGCAGGCAGTGATTAGTAGGATACTGCACGGATTGGTACTAGTACCCCAGGTAATCACAGTATAAATTATTTTAGCTAAGGGGATTAAGTATAATATCTCCACTTGACCCAAATTTGGGTGGGAGGGTGAGCTGGGAGGAGAATGCAGTGTGATTTAGACAAAGTGAGTGAGCAGATACATAGCAGATGCAGTGTACTGTGGGTAAATGGAAGGTAATAAAAAAAATTGGATTATTATCTGAATGGTGATACTTTGCACCTTCCCCCTTTCTCAGTGAGACCTGGCTGTCCTGGTATACCAGTCCCTGAAAGTAAACGTGTAGGTATATCGGACCTCCATAGTGAGGATTCAAGTACAGGAGCACGGATTTCTTGCTGCAGTTGTACAGGGCCTTGGTGAGACCACCCCGGGAATATTGTGTGCAGTTTCAGTCTCCCTATCTGAGGAAGGATGTTCTAGTGCTAGAGGGGGTGCAATGAAGGTTTACCAGAGCCTGGACTTAATGAAGAGTTTCCAAAAAATATGATTGAAACTGTAGTGTGGGAGCAGGCCATTCAATCCATTGTGCTGGTGACGCCTCCTCTAACCCCAGTCGTGATCCGGAAATATTTCTCCATGTATTGCTCCTGTTTAAGAGTCATCGTGTTGTTTCCATCTTCAACTCAGTCACTTGTGTTGGATCCCATTTTAAGAGTGGCTAAATGACGCTTAATTTTCTGTGGAAGATACTAAAGGAACAAGTTGGGAACGTTTGAAAATCTGTAACAGAGAAGGGAAAGATCCATTTAGCATCTGGGAAATAGGTGGAGGAAGACTGTTTTCAGTCTCGATCCAGTTTTTTGCTAGGTATTTCCAGATTTCCCTAGTGATTGTTCGAACTGTGGGGAATCCCAGTGGTGCATTTTGAACCAATTTTTTTTGCTCTCTTTCTCTTCAGCTACAGATCCCAATACCATTGACCCCTTTTTGAGTCGCAGTGGGGGGATGGTTGTCATAACAACAATTCTCTCCATTCTGCTCTTCCTGCTGCTGGCAATGTTTGTGGCTATGCTCGCCATGGTTTGGTAAGTGACCGGCTTCTAGAGTTTGACAATCCTAACCATTGCCAGATCAGAACCAGCTAAGAGCTGGATGATAGAAACATATGTGAGAACTTAGGTTTGTATTAGGAATAGGCCATTCGACGACTCAAACCTGCCATCCTGTTCAATATGATCATGGCTGATCATCAAACTCAATACTATAGTCTTGCAACTGGCACTCCTCCCTCATTTCCTTTTGATTTATGAGCTATATCAACCACCCCCTTGGAAATATATTTTAGCCTCAAACCACTTCCTGCGGTCCTGAATTCCGCAGGCTCCCCACTATCTGGGCGAAGAAATTTCTCCTCATCTCAGTCCTAAAACGTCTACACCATATCTTTAAACTATGACCCCTTGGGTCTGGATTCTCCACCATCATCTTTCCTGCATCTAACCTGTCCAGTCTTACATCTCTTGAGGTTTCAATTGAGGTCTCCCATCATTCTTCTCAGTCAATCAGAAAACCTTTGCTCTACTAGAAGCAATAACTTCAACCAATTTTATTCTCTGGTCCCATTCAAAGCCGAGCTGCTCGTTGCACAGAACAGTGGGCTCTTTTTAATATGCAGTAACAATATCAAAACTTGGCCTACACTGACCAGAAAATCTCAACTCCATCTCGCTGCTCTGAGTTCGTGTACCAATGGATTCTGCTGTGAAATTCTTTCTTGCTGCTATGCAAGGAGAAAAAGGAGCATCCAGTATGCTGTTCATGATTGCTGTCTTGGTCAATTTATAACTGTTAAAAAGAGGTCATAGGTAACTGTGGCTATGATGACTCTCAGTAGAACCCATGACTACTCTGAACCCCCATTTGGAGGTGTATGAGTGTAATGGAGATCACCAACACAGAGTTAACAGCTTCAGCAAGTTCGTAGGGAAAAATTAGGAAGAAGATTTAACCATAAGTGTTTTCTGAAATGTCTGACTGGTTGTGTACTGCTATTCATTGATTCGGCTCCCTACAAATCTATTGCAGGCAATGTATCAATATAAACTAACACTCTTCCTTATCTTTCTGTTCCTTGCAGTTGCAAAAAATCTGCCACGTCTGACTTCCCTGAACCTATAACCACGTTTGGCTCCCTCCGAAAATATAACACTCACAGCTTGCAGAAAAGACCGGGTATCATTACCCCAAAGGGCAAGATGTGAAGCAGTGTCTGTGGTTGAACTACAGACTGTGGACAGGAATCTAGCAGCCTCATTCCTCCTTGGTCTCTCCAACTACCCAATTTCACAATTACAGTGGAATACTCATGTAGCTATGGTGTTTGGAATGATGAAGTGTCTTTACGCTGATGATTCAAATGTTGAGGTGTGAACTCCTTAAGGTTAACATTTTTTCCTTTTACATAATGCCAGTGTTCTTTCTGAATAACAGTGCAATACAAAATATTGTTAATATCAGTTTGTTGAAGCTTTTTTTTTCTTGCACTCAACACAATGTTTGCTAAAATGACAAAGCCAAGAGGGACAACCTTTATATTGTCTGGGAAGGCTCTGCTGATCAGTTGGCAAGTGCACTCTGGTAGAAACTTTGACATGGAGAATTACCAGTTAGATGATGACTGACAGTTAACTGCCAAGTTTTATTTAAACTTAAAATTGTGTTGATTCTGACTGCCTTGGGAAATGTACCAATGATTAATTGTTGTCTGTTTTGTCATGATTGCAAGACAAAAAGCTTCAACAAATTATCTTTTTTGTTAGCAGTACTGTACTGTTTTGTACAAAAACAACTATTTACAATATATAGTATTAAAGAAAGTCTTTCTTTACAGTGGAGGAGTAAATGTTTTAGACCTCTTTCAATCCCACTCCCAGCTAGCTGCTGTTTTGGCCCTAGAGAACAGTTTTAATTGTTACCCCAAAAGGAAAAGAAGGTCGTGATTACAGATTCTGGCTCTCATCTTGTTTCATTTAGAATCTAAATCAGTCATTCACAAACCCAATATGTTTGAGTTTGACTCCTTCTCTTTATGTTCTTCCCATAGCATTTTGCACTTTTTCAACCAAGTAAGGGGGAGGGGTGGCTGGACGTTAAAGATATGGCCCAAACTTATCGTTTTCAGCATCTGAGATGCTGCTTTTCCCTGGGAATTAGGCTGGTAACTGGGTTTATACTAATTTCTGAGAAACTGGTTTTTTTGTTTCTTTGGATGCCTGGAGCCCAGGTAAAGGCCCGTTTGTGTCTGCATCACTGTGCCAAGGTGAGAATTTGGCTCAGTTGGTTTTACCTTGACGCCACGTGGACTAAGAACATCTTCTAGCCAGTGGCTAAAGCATATACTCCTCCCATTGTCCCATTTTCTCTCGGTCAGCTTTCCTTATTTTGCGAATTATGCTTTATTTCTTCCATTTGAAATATTTCCCGTACAGCTAATATCTTTTAGCTGTTTGTTTTTTTTAAATGCCATATGCTGCTAGATCAATTAAACATTCCCGATGCAGAGCTTCACAGAACAGGAGTGCGTGTAGGAGTTTGGGATGGGAAACCCAGTTGGTTATGTTTGACATCCAAATCACATTCCAATCATGCGCAGCTCTGCGCTGTGGGAAACTAGTTAGTAGTATTAACCCATTGCTTTAAAGTCAGTTCCAGATGTTGGTGGCCTCTCATTTTCCAACACTTTGAAGCCAAACTGCCAGAGGAAGTGATAGAGGCAGGTACAGTTACAACATGTAAAAGACATTTGGACAGGTACATGAATAGAACAGGTTTATAGGGCTTTGGGCCAAAAGCAGGCTGGTGGGACTAGTTTAACTTGGGGAAACTTGGTCAGCGCGGACTAGTTGGACCAATAGGTCTTTTTCTGTGCTATGTGATTAAATCATAACCTGAAGAACTTGGAATGTAAATGTCTTTGCATCTGAAACTAGATCCGATTGGTTTGAAGCGATTTGCTTTAAGATTTAATGAGTTTGGCAATGAGAAAAAATGAATTGTGAATGTTCTGTGGAAACCAAGAATCAATGCTGACTTCATCCTTCTATTTTAAACATGACAAGTGATCTCAGATTCTTGCTTAATGCTCTCAACTGTGAATACATTTGAATTTCATATGTTTAGGGCATTGGCACCATATTAGCAGATATAAAAATTTTAAGCGAGGCATTGAATGTTGACGACATCAGGAGTTTCTCATTATTGAAATTTTATGGATAAATTCCATTCGAAAAGCCAAAGAGTCCTGTATATAACATTTCCAGCTTTATACCCGTGCTGTGTTTAAGATGTTTGCTGATACTTGACAGTATCAAGGATCTTGGCGTTTCCCCCACATTGTCCCACAAAATTTCACACCCAGACTTTCCCACAGAGTAAATTCAGTCAGTAATGCCTCCCAAAACAGGTAGCAGTTTCCACCCCCACAGCAGGAGACTATGTGAAGGCTGTTGTCACTGTTGTTACTGATGCGACACTCCGAGGTCGAGGAGAAAGCAATCCCCCTAACCTAACTCTTGTTTACAAGTCAACCCAGAATGGCACAAAATACACTAAATAAATCAAAAAAAAGCCTTGTAGTGCATTAAGTTCTCATTCACTTTCCTCCATGGGTTTATCCAACATTTCTTTGCAAAAAGGCTTCCTTTCAGAAGCATTGACAAACTAACAACATCCTGTAGGAAATGAACAAATAAAACCCCGCAAATGTTAGAAAACTGATCTCGTTTGCCTCCTCTTCATGCTGAATTATTACAGATGAGCAGCAATTAAATAGAATGAGAGATGGAGCAAGATTAATGGGATGCACAGAGGAGCCATTTTAGTTCTAGATAGTCCTTTTGACTCCTCTTTACTTTGAATCTCACTGAAGGCAGAATCTGAGAAACTATTTACCAAGTATTTGGTTCTCCTGGAATCAGTTAAAATTAAATGTGTTACAGTGTGCCTCACAATACACCACCAGCAGGATAGACTGAGCTGTTAGTAGAACCACCCTGTTTTGAAATACCTTATCTCTATTATAATATTTTATCTATTACTTTTGTATATTGTTATATTATTGAAAATGTTTTGACCAATCTGAATACGTGGGGAATGTGTAAACTTGTTCTGAATAGAAAATGATTAAGCAAGAAAACGGTTCACTTGTGAATTTATCTTCTAACTATTGTTAAGTAAGTGAGGGTCTAACAGCTGTCCTTTTTGTTTAACCTACTGCCCTCTGAGGAGAGAAGTATCTTTAACTGGACACTCCAGGCTCTAGTTCTTGTCTGGGCCTCAAGGGGCTGGGATATCTGGGGTGGAAAAGGTTGTCAGCTCTCCAGATGGGAAATATTCCTGGAGGTATCAGGAGTTCTTTCCAGTCTCCAAACACCCTGTTCCCATACTCGCGCCATGAGTTACTTGATGTGTGTATTGTTGTGGTTCAAATTGATCATCTAACTGACCCTTGACGCTCAGCAATTTTGGGGTTTGCAATAAAAGTCTTCAATTATATAGCCCCTCTGATTTCATGCCCTGATTGTTCACTGCATTATCCAAGATAAGTAATTAATTACTTAAGACTCTTGCAGGATGATGAAAGGTAGATTTTTCTGAAGTTGCTGCTGTGATTGGGGATTGCTTGTCTGTCATGTTTTTTTTCTAAAAAATTCTGAATTCTTGTCTGTGAACAATCAAATCAGTGGACGCAATGTTGTTCCTTTCTCACAAGACCAGTGTTAAAGGGAAAATTAATGTCTTAAAGGAACATGACAATATGTATTGCAAGTAAAATAATAACTCTTGTGTGGGAGTATTCAACTGGGTAAGTAAAAATCCCTTTTGGTGTGGGAATTCAGAAGCCAAGGATGCAATAAAATTTAATGCTTAGCCACTGAGGAGGAGAAACAGAAAAAACTTTGCGCAATATTTAATAGATGAAGGTATTGTGGGATGTGGAGCTACAATGTAAACGGATATATTCATGATCTAATGAGGAACTTGGGAACAGGTATATGCTGCTTTAAGCCTTAATCCCTGTTCCACCATTTTTACTTAGATTTGTAGGTGCTCTAAATCTTCACTCCATCCTCCAGCCTTGGTTTGTAACCCTAAATGTACATACTTAACAAGAAGTCATCAATCTCTATTTGGGAAACTGAATGACCTTTCAACACTGTTAAGGTGGTGCCTTTTGGTCTGGGTTCTCCCTCAGGAAATAATTCCATTTTTATCTATACGTACCAAATCCTTTATTCATATTAAACAACAATTTTTATTTGTATAGCACTTTAAAGCTACTTAAGTCTCCCAAGGAGAGTTTCAAACTCGACTTTAATTTTGTGCCAGCTCAGGAGATAGTGTTCAAAGATCTCGACCTTCAGGAGCTTATTAAAGGTAACGGAAGGGGAAAGAATTTGGGAGGGATGCACTGAGTATGGGGCTCAGGTAGCTGAAGGAAGACATGCTTGTCTTTGGAAGGAACAATCAAACTCTGCACTCCTATGCAACTAGGAATAGGAGGAGTACCAAGATTAAATGAGTGTTCGAGTGTGGGGACAAGATGAGTTAGGGAGGGGAAGATCATTGAGGGGTTTGAAAACAAAGATGGCTAATTTTAAATTGAAGCCAAATTGCATTAGTAAGCACAGGGATGACAGGAATGGGATATGATATTAAGAATAAGGAGGAGTTTTGGATAAGCTTGCATTGTTTGATTGGTACAAGTTGAGAGAAGGTAAAATGTGGAAAGTATGTCAAAGCAGCGTTAGCATTTTTTAAGTCAAAAATGTGTCTAGATGTGGTTTTGACAGCAGGTGAGCTAAGTAGGCAGGAATTAGGCAGCGTGACAGAGGTGGTAGCATTTGGCTTTAGTGTTGGGACAGGTGTGGGGTATGGATTCACCTAGGGTCAAATATGCCATACTAGAAAGCAAATGATGTTAGTGGCCAGTTTCGAAAATTATGGTGGGGACTGGGAATAAGCCACAGTCTCCCCAGTGTTACACTGGAGGACAGTGAGCACCAGATGTGCGGAACTGTTAGACGAGTATCTCAATTAGGCATGTTAATCTCCTGTATTCAACAAGTTATCAGCCTATTTTTATTATCAAGCCTGTGTTGCACAGATAACATATGATGCCCAGTACTGAATGCAGTGGTTCACTCAGGGTTTAAGGAAAGTTCTGTACAGCTGTAACATATTACATATAGAGGTGAGCATTCTCTGTCATCAAAGGTGCAGTTGTAATGTCTCTACCTCTGAGTCAGGAGGCTTGGGACCAAGTTCCCACCTCTTCCAGAAGTGTGCACTAACAACTCTGAACAGGCTGAATAGGAAACACTGTTTAATTTATCAGTGAATGTCCCTACTGCCGAACCTTTGGAGAGGAATTAAATGAACGAACCAGTAAAGATGTTTACTTTTTGGGGCACTTCCCTGAAGAACTGCTGTAGGGATATCCTGAGATTGAGATGTAACAGGCAATTAAACAAAAACCCACCAGAATAATAAAACCGGGATTGATTATTTCACTGGTGTCCAGATTTTATAAGCCTTAACAGCAAAATGCAACTTTAAGGGATGAACTATTTATATAACTGATAGTGCAGATCCACCAAGATATTTTTGTAGAGTTTAACTCCTGAATTCACAGCTGGGTGATGGAGCTCCTTCGCCTGGACTCATACCGTCATGACCTGTGATCGCCAAACATCGAGGACCTTGTTTCCTGGACAAAAAGGGGATCTTTCTTGCTTCATGTGGCCTTTCAGACTCTGGAGGAGCGGTTGGACTAGATAGTCAGCAGCTGTTCACCCATTCCATTTCCACTTTCTAACTCCTCAGCTGCCTCCACTCCATTCCTGGTTCTCTCGTCACCACCAAAGGATTCCAACTACACTTTTTTTTTCATTTATGGGACATTACAGGCTACAGCAGCATTTCTTGCCCATCCCCAGTTGCCCTTGAGAAGGTGGTGGTGAGCTGCCTCCTTGAACCACTGCAGTCCATGTGCTGTTGGTAGACCCAAGGAATTCCAGGATTTTGACCCAGTGACGGTGAAGGAATGGCAGTATATTTCCAAGTAAGGATGGTGAGTGGCTTGGAGGGGAATTTGCAGCTGGTGGTGTTCCCATGTACCCATTGGCCATGTCCTCCTCTAGATATCCTGGCTGTGTGTTTGGAAGGTGTGTCAAAAGAGCCAGGGTGAATTGCTGCAGGTGGTATTGAGTGTTGGCAGTAGTGGGGCAGGGTGTTACTGTAATCTGGGTTCATTTACTCTGTTCATAAGCTCCGGACTTCATTTCCTGCATTGTTCCTTATCTCAGCCACTGGTTCTGTCCCCTCCTCTTGCCAAAACAATCTTGGTTTCTGGAGGGAGAGGAACTCCCATAGAGCTGTCAGTTGCTTAATGCTGTCTCTGCATGATCACTGCTTCCTGTTGTAGGCCCTGTGACAATAGAAACAGTACATTGCATCCACAGAAAGTGGGGAGTCTCTGCTTATGCCTACTGATTTAAACGGTGTAGGTTTTCTCATACTGTTGGCTCCTGGTGGTTGGGTGATCCATCGACGTTCTGTTATTCACTTTGGAGTGTGTAATTAGGTTAAAAAAGAGAATTGGGACTAAAGCGATTTGAATCAAGCCGATACTTTTTAAATGACGTCTTGATGGCATTCATTGGAGCTCACAGATAATGAAGGGTTGATTTGACGTACAGTAAGTTATAAATATAGTAATTAAATGTATTATATTTGTGTCTTTTTAAATGGCAAGCTGTCACACCCAAAGTCAAGAACAAAAACAAAGTTGTTGGAAAAGCTGAGCAGGTCTGGCAGCATCTGTGGAGGAGAGTTAATGTTTCAGGCCCAGTGACCTGTCCTCAGAACGCAAAGTCACCTTTCTCTTGTGCTTTGGTAGTGTTGCTGGAATGTTGGGAGGAGTTACCTGTTGGGAGTCTGAATTGTTGCTATACATCAGGAGATTGTCTCAGTCCTAGAGCTGCCACTGGTCAGGGAGTAAAACCCATTCTGTGAATGTTTATGTCCCTGTGGAGACAATCAGCCTGTTTCTGTGCTAACATTTGGAAGACCACATTCTCCAGTGCCTCCTTGTTAAGTATTTATTCAATCCCTTCTGGAAGTTGCTACAAACTGAATCTGCTTCCACAGCACTTTTATGCAGTGTGCTCCAGATTATATCAAAGCATTGGATTCATGAAATTCTCCTTATCTTTTACACTGGGTTTTTGACAAATGGTCATTAGTCCTCCAGTTTTCAATCCTCTCACTTGTAAGAAAGAGTTTTGGCCCACCAGCTCTCCTAAGTTTTATGCTTACTCTCTTCAATGCAAAATCTTCCATTTCAGAGCACCTGCCATCAGCACATACAGTTCAACTTTCACCAAAGTTAGTTTGTAAAAGTTATGGCTAATGCAGCCAAGCAGGCTGCTGGGTTTGAGTGCATTCTGCTGTACCAGTCTCGTTGCAGAATCAGGCTGTTTTTACACCCTCATTTCACTGACCTGGGTGCCGTGGTGCCTCACTGGTTAGGGCTGGTGCCTCACAGGGCAAGGGATCCAGCTTTGAGCCCACACTCGGCCAATTATCTGTGTGGAGGTTGCTCGTTCTCCCTGTGTCTGTATGGGTTTCCACCAGGGGCCTTGGTTTCCTCCCACAGGCCAAAGATGTGTACATTAGGTAGGTTAGCCTTCCTAATTTCCCCCTAATATCCAGGGAGGTGCAGATTAGGTGAGCTAGCTACGTTTTAAAAACACGATGTGGGGTTACAGGGATAAGGCGGGTGGAATAATCTTCAGTGGCTTGGTGTGGCCTTGAGTTGAATGGTCCCTTTCTGCTTTCCATCTGAGACGATAGTTATTTCTGAGCTTCACAACTCATTTGAGAGAACTTGGTGCTGAGTAAAATGTTTAATTCTTGCTAAAACATTCTTGACTTCAAACCAACCCCGAAGTAATATGCTCACTCAGCCAGGTGCTGATGTTAGTGGAATGTGAGAAACAACAGTTGTCCAGTAAAGGAAAAAAGAGGTTTTCTGCAAATGGAAAGGCCACGAATTTAGAATTTCCAAAACGTCATCTGACTATTTTGTACCTCAATGACAAAACAAAAGGATCTGGGCTTGGGGAGAAAATCTCATTCAGGGTCTTCACTCTTCATTTAATGGCTTAGGGATAGGATACTTGCTGCTGTGCCTGAAGATACATGGTTCATCCCCCACTCAGAGCATAGTCCAAGTCATCATTGCAGTGCATTGTCCGAATGTTGGTGTTTCTTGGATATTAAGCCAGGCTCTCCTCCATGTCAGATTTTGTCCCCAACCTTCTCCCAAAACTAACCCTGCATTTATACATCATCTTTCACTTCCTTAGAATATCCTTAGAATAGAAATATGCCACAGCCAATGTGAGCTATAGTCATGGTTCCAATGTAGGAAATGCTGCGACGGCACAAATCACTGAGCAATTGAAGCCATTTTAATAAAGTTTATTAAGAATAAAACAATAAAAGCCCTGAAAGTACTCTGGTTCAGGGAGAAACACAAAAGTGTTTTAAGTGGAACGTGACTTCTTCAGAACCATTGAGAATTAAGAGTTTGGCAGGACACAGGGAAACCTTCCTTTTGCCCTTTAATAGTGGCACAGAGTTTTAAATTTCCATCTGAGACAATAATTATTTCTGAGTTTCACATCTCATTTGAGAGACAGTAATCCACAGTGAACCTTCCCTTTGTGCTGCATTGGAGTGTTAGCCTTCATAGTGTCTTTAAGTCTCTGGAAAAGATCTAGGACTCACAACACAGACGAGAGTGCTACTGGCTGAGCCATGCTTTGTTCTTATTTAAACTCGTGTAGGAATCTCCACACAGCAAAAATAAATAATTCAGTCTAATTGGTGTGTGCTGATCATAAACTCCAACTGAACTACTCCCATTTGCCTGTGCTTGGCCCATAACCCTTCAAACATTGCTTGTCCATGTATTTATTCAAACATTCTATCTATACCTGCATCCACCACTTCCCCTGGAAGTTCATTCCACACACAAACCACTCTCTGTGTAAAAGAGTTTCCCCTCCTGAATTTTTAAATCTTTCTTATGTCACCTTAAGAATATGCCCCCAGTCTTTTCCTGCAATCACTCACTGTAGCGAAAAGACACCCGCCATTCACGTTTTTCAAACCCCTCTTGATTTTATAAACCTCCATACGGTCACCTCTTGACCTCCTGTGTTCCAATAAAAAGTAGCCCAAGCTAATCCATCCTGGTCAATCTTCTCCCAACCCCTCTCAAGCTTAATAATATCCTTCCCATAATAGGGTGACCAGAACTGCACACATACTACAGAAGAGGCATGACTAATGTCCTGTACCATCTCAACATGACTTCCCAACTCCAAAACTCAAAGGTCTGAGCAATGAAGGCAAGCGTGCTAAATACCTTCTTAACCATCCTACCTAGCCATTCTGCCTAACATTCCTCCTTCCCCAGCCACTGCCAAAAACAATAATCTCACCTTATGCCAAGGTTTTAGTCCATAATTGATTGGTGTATAAGATCTGTCAACTGTGGGTTCACCATTGATGGAAAGTCTGGGTTGATTCAAGAAAGAGTTTGACATTACCTGCAGAGTGCGATGAGGGATGGGCCATAAAAGCACCATGCAGAATTGGCCATGTGGTTAGCACTGCTGCCTCACAGCACCACGGGCACAGGTTCGATTCCAGCTCGGGCGACTGTCAGGGTGGTGCTTGCGCATTCTACCCGTGTCTGCGTAGGTTTTCCTCCTAAATTCCAAAGATGTGCTGGTTAGGTGGACGGGCCATGGGAAATTGCCTGCAGTGTCTAAGCTGGGAAATCTGGGATGGTGTAAGGGGTGGAATGCTCCTCAGAGGGCCAGTGTGGACTCGATGGGCCAAATGGCCTGCTTCCACAATGTAAGGATTCTTTGATATCCCATGAACAAGTTTAAAAAAACTGATGTGCCCTTTAATTTGTTCAGTCAAGGTGCCTACGTCAATTGTTCAAAGAAGATGCATATACCAATCCTGTTTTGCAAGCAATTATCACAAATTCCATTCGCCCTGGGCAGATAATGCTGACAGGGAGTGGCTCAAAAACTTATAAACTATTTGCCTCACCTTTGAATCTCAGATGTTTCCTCCCTGCCTTTCGCAATTCTTTGCATACACAGAGCGTACATTCAGAAATTTGCCATTGCCTCCACACCCTTCCCAACTTTCAGGATTCTCACAGCGGAACACTAATTTGACTTGTGCCTTGATTTATGAGTGAACCCTGTCTGGCCTGACCTGACAATGCTTGACCCAGGGAATTCCTGCCCAGTGCTTATTCTCAGGTACATAGCAGGTCAACAGGTACATAACTCAGTTCTTACGGCCCCCTGCTGCTGGTAGAAAACCGTAAAGCAGGAGGTGTGTTGACGTTCTGGTCTGCCTGTCAAAACAGATCAAATAAATTTAAATGTTTAACTCTTAATATTTGAGACAAATATATAATTTTACTAATATAGCGTAGCTGTATCTGCATCTTTCATTGCAGACTAAAGTTATTGCTGTTACATTATAAACTTACACAAGGATCGATGATCAAAAGAACAACAAGTTCCTTAATGTGTTTAAAAATGACAAGAGAGAAATAGCAGAGAGTTCAGTCAAAGAGGAAGTTGTTAGCCTGCAATCTGCTGTTAGATGCTGGAAAGCATCATATGAATAAGACAATGACCCAAGAACATGTCCTCGGTAAAGATGGCAATAGATCAATAGAGTGGGAGTGATGGTAGGTGCGGTGGAATCCCCCACTATCAACATCATTGGGCTTACCATTGACCAGAACCTGAACTGGACTTACCACATAAACAGAGTAGCCAGAAGAGCAGGTCAGAGGCTGGGAATACTGAGGTAATGAACTCACCTTCTGGCTCCCACAAAGCCTGTCCACCATCTACAAGGCACAAGTCAGGAGTGTGATGGAATACTTCCCACTTGCCTGGATGAGTGCAGCCCCAACAATACTCAAGAAGCTTGTCACCATCCAGGACAAAGCAGCCCGCTTAATTGGCACTACATCCCCAAGCATCCACTCCCTCCAACACTGGCACACTGTAACAGCAGTGTGTACTATCTACAAGATGAGATGCTATTACTGTTTATTCTGCTAGGTCACTGCCGAGGAGCAAGTTGACACTGTCCGCCCCCGCACCCCCCCCCCCCCCCCCCACCCTCCACCCCCACTCCCTTTCACCAGCTCCTTGGCACCTATTGCATTCTCTGGTGGAAGGTTGTGCTTTATCCCAGCAGCAGAGTGTGGCTGGCTCTGGCATCCCTCAGAATCATGACAGGCTTGCTCCCTTCACCCTTGAGAAAAGTGGTAACTCTCCTTGTGGATTCAAATTCCAGGTAACTCTCAGGTTAGTTTAACCTCACCTATACTCCCACTAGTGCCATCGAAAGGATTTACAATTGCACTCACAGCCATGGCCTGGTCCGTAATGCTGTCTGAGTGACTCCAGTCTGCACAGAGAGTGTGTGTGCGCTCTGATAAATTGCATTGATGTTTCCTGTAGCGTCCAGCAGTTGGACTGGACAGGGGGCTTGTGGATCAGTTCATAATCATCAGTCAGTGCTTGCCTGAACACAGTCACTCTCTGTTCCTCTATTGCACACTTATCAGGAAGGGTCTGGAGTTTTTGAAGACCTCAAGGAGAATTAGTTTGTGGAAGTTTTCATAAGTGGCTTCTGTTCCAAGTGCGTGTACTCATTAGACAAAAAAAAGCTTTTTTTCAGTCTTTCAGGTATGTCTGGTCAGGCGTATCCTGAAAGGATTGAATTATTTTGATGGGATGTCTCTGGCACTAACAGGTACGCACTTTAGATAAGTTTTTTTACTGCATCATAATCAATGGAATATCAGGCAAGAGAGAGAAAACCTCATGCTTTTCCTGAAAGCTTGCCCTGCAGCAATAAGGAACAGTACTGGATTCATCACTAACACTGCTTTTCAAACTGCTGGAATGAAGTGAAAGCTCTCACATTTGGTTCATCAGTTTAAGAAATCTGTGAACCAACTATATGGCCCCTGTCCTTAAGCCTGAGTTGGTGATGTTCCTGTAGCTCAGCTTGAGCTGTCTCAATTCAAAGTCCTTTTCCTGCCATTGTTCCTGAAATTTTGCCTCTTACCCCACCCTTTGCTGTTTTCTCCCTCTCACATTCCTTTCTCCCTTTCTCTCTGCCTTTTCTCTCCGTTTCTTGAAATTCTTATTTCTGTTGTTCCAATTTTAATCTCTCTGCTATCTCTTACACCGACCTTAATTTCACCTGTGAAACATTGGCCACGTTTTAAATCCTCAAAAGATGTTCCTCCAAATTCTGCCAGGAAGATGCTAACCAACTGTGCACATCTTTTGACTGTGCATGTTCTTTTTAAAAAAAGAATGTCATGTTGTAATTAAAAGTTCACTATGCCCAGGAGTACTTTGGGGTTCCTCTGTTGTCATGGCCCCTGCTCCTATCTAGGGTCCACCTCCGCAGGGGTAGCTATCTTGTCTATTGGGTCTGTCCTTGGCTGAGAGAGAGGGCAGATCACTGGCACCCTGGCCTGCTACTCCATTTAAATGCCAGGTCCTAGCCTCTGGGGAGAGGGGACGTGGGAGATGGGGAGATCCTTACACCATTGGATGATTCTTGAGTGCCAATTTCCCTTTCTAGTGAAAATTAGACTCATGAATTTAAATGAAAGAGGAATTTGAAGGACGAAAATGTGGATGATACACCAAAACTTAATGCTCATGTATAGTTTCAGGGATTTTCAGGAGAACAGAGAAGGTTAGGTAGCAACAGAATGAAGATGGCCAGTATTGTTACAAATAGTGACGACTGAGAGAGAGGTAGGGGACAGGTGAATTGTTCCAGCACTGTCCACTTGTCAGAGGCCTACATTATAGTTATCTGTTATTTATAGAGGGAGTAAAAATATTCTATTATAATCCTCTTCCTTTTAAATCATGCAAAATCTCCAACCTCCATTTTACTCCAAGGTCCTTGAATATGTGGCTGTCTTCCAAATCCTTGTGCACATTGCCTGTAATTCAGTTGTTGACTTCTCTAGTCGGATTTCCAACCTGCCACATCACTCAAACAATCTGTGAAATCCCAAAAGGAATCCACTGTGACAATGGACAGAGTCAAACGTACTGTATTACCCTCCTCCAGCATCTCCGCTCTGTTGCCCTCTGGAGTGGGACTGCCTCACTAAGCACTTATGATCGGTGAAACTGCTGCAATGTATGTGTCCCACCCCTTGTGCCACAACTTGCGGATTTCCCCCAAAGATCTGTCTTTGTCTTCTTTCCATTTCTTATCAGCATGCTGAGCTTCAATAATATCACTCAAGCACATGATGCCAATGATATCCAAGTTGATACCATCACCCATTTGCTCTTGTTGTCTATTGTTGGTTGTTTGTGTAATATCCAGCTCTGGATGAGTCACAAATTGTCATTAAAAGTAGGGAAAAAAAAACCAAGCGATCATCTTTCAGACCCATAGCCTTGCCACTGATTGCATCCCTTTCCCTGGTCACTGTACTAGACTGAACAATATAGAACCCTACTTCTCCTCAGACCAGAGATAATAGGAACTGCAGATGCATGAAGGGTCTAGGCCCGAAACGTCAGCTTTTGTGCTCCTGAGATGCTGCTTGGCCTGCTGTGTTCATCCAGCCTCACATTTTATTATCTTGGATTCTGCTCAGACCAGCTGGCTAGCGCATTGTCTACACTCAAATACTCAAATGTTCTCTGGACGAGCCTTCTCTTGACCAATCTGAAACTTTCATGGCCCCTTCTCTTCCTAATCCTGTAAATCCCTTGCCACGTGGCTGCAGGAATTTTATCTCCTTCCAGCTCTGGTCCCTTGTGTATCCTCCACTCTCTTTGTACCCTCTTTGTTGCCAAGACTCAAAGGCTTAAAGTTCTCTCCCTCAACCACTAGCTCATTACAGAGTTCGATGTTTGGTGAATGATCGTTATCTTCACCGGCGGTCCATCATAGACGAGGATGATTCTCTTCCACTCTCAGGGTGAGTCGGCAGGTGGCTGTACAGACTGCTGGGGCTTCCACAGGCTGTTACACTGGGGGCAGGTGGTGGTCCTGGGAATGGGGTGGGCGTGGCATTTGGTGTGGCAGTGCTCTCCTTTCGCTGTTTTCACCCGGCTTCCATTTTTTATCCCCCGATGGCAAGTCCCGAGGTTATGTGTCTACTGACTGCTGACAGCTCACCCTGTATACTAAGTGAGGCGTGGAGGTGATCATTTCGAAAAAGAAACTAAACTAGGCAAGCCACAGAAAGCATGAGGAAGCTGATATTTTAAAATGCCTGTTACACATGGAAGATTGTGAATCATGTCTGAATAACAGCCTGGCATAAACGATACCTATCACTATTTCTGTCCCTTATCCTTTAAGTTATTCTTTTGATCAAGCTTTTAGTTATGTTGTAAAATTGCTTCAGTGTTGATTTTTGTCCTTGTGCAATGCTATGAAGTCCTTTGGGCTGTCTTCCTATATCAAAGGTGCTACGTAAACGACCTGGACTTGTGTCACCACAGTCTTACCAGACCATAGGGCTGCTCCCTCATAGGCAGAGACATCTGATAGTGGTATAACCCAAGGGCGACCACACCTCAGCTGATTGGAAAGGTTGAGAGGGACACTCCTCCATGATAACCTCAGCCAGTGATGGGAAGTGAATCTATGCTGTTGGCATCACATGAATCAACCATCCAGCCAACTGATCGAAACCAATCCCCATTATATAAACGTAAGTGCAATGGTTCCTTTATTATATCTTAAATAAAGAAGCTTAAAGCAGGTTGGCAGAGTTTGTGCCACAATATGACTACTACATAACATGATGCTTGGTCATAAATTCTAAGTAGTGTTTGGGTCACAAGGTACTCTCTCTCCAAAGTGAAGCAATAATATCTGTTGCACTCCAGTCCCATTGAAAGCAGCAGTCTTATCTCCCTCTCAGATGCAGCACGTTGTCTCTATTCAGACCTGTTGATTTAATAGGTTGGCTGTTTCTGTCGCTAGACCAGCTGGATTCATGATGCTGAATTATCATGAAACACAGCCCCAGTACCAGGGCCCATTTCCTATTGATGATGATGATGATACCATTGTCCACTTGATAGATCATTGCATTGGAACACATCACTGATTATATTTACTGAAAAGGCATGCACCACCATATGATTTAGTGCTGCATTAAAACTGTATTTAACTTTCTTAGTGAATGGGCTAATGACCTACTAGGAAGCAGGCTATGTGGTTATTGTCATCGAACAGAGATACCAAAGGCTTATGGTAGCAATGATAAGAGGCACATGAGTCAACAGCCCAAACTCAGTTCGAATTTATGCCAATTAGGTTGAAATGTGGATCTACTCACACGGCAATAAAACACTGAACAACTTGCTGAAAGTTCAAAGATATCCTTCACTATATTGAGGAGACATTCTCCAATCTACCAGCAAACTCAAAATGTAAAATACCATCTTTCGGATAGCAGAGTTACAACCTCCTGAAGCCTCTGAGCTGGTGATTGAGAGACACTAACAACTCTTTAAGGACATGTTGGAATGATCGTCTTGAGAATGATATTGTAGCACAGCAGGAAGTCACTTGGCCCATCGAGTCTATCCCGTCCATATTATCTCTCTAGTTCAATCCAGTCAAGTCCATTAAACCCCCAGTCTAATCACATAACTGGTCTAATCCCATCAACCAGTCTAATCCCATCCACAAATCTAATCCCATTCCCCCATTCTCATTTTCCATTCTAATACCATTTCCTTATCTAATCCTAATTGCCCCATTTAATCCTATTTCTCCCTTCTAATCCCATTTCTCTTTCTAATCCCATTCCCCAGACTAATCCCATTTTCCTCAATTGAATCCCGTTTCCCCTGCCTAATTCCAATTTCGTTGTCTAATCCCATTCCTCCAGACTAATCCCAATTACTCAATCTAATCCCATTTCCCAAATCTAATCCCACACCCCCGTCTAATCCCTTCAAAATTTCCAGCCCTGCAAATTAATTTCCATAAAATGATTATACAATTTCCTTTTCAGATTTGATCATTTCTGGTTCCATCACCTTCATAAACTGAAAAGATCAAATGGTTTCCAGCTCTGCATAAGACTGTCCTCTTCATATCAACCTAAGACTTTTTGTGTAAAATTTTTCCAAACTATCTAATTTCCACGTGTTTGTGACTCATCAGCAGATAAGGCAGCTGTCCTTTGTCTATTTAAACCTGCTGTTATCTTGTATAGATATCCCTAATCTTGCTTGCTACCAGGAGATCAACTCTTCCTTCTCAAAACTAACCTTGTAGCTAAATTCCCTAATCCCCATGATTTATCTGGTAAATCACCTCTGTGCCGTCAGTAAGACCTTCATAAAGTGTAATAGACATAGACAGGGTATGAAGGAGTGCATGACTCCAGGAGTTGTGAGGGAGAGCTTGTTACAGAGGACCTGGATCAAGATTGACAGAAGAATTACGAGTGGAATTCTTTTCTGTGACTCATCCTATCAAGTTTCGGAGGAAAGTTTGATGGAGATCAGCCAACTCACTACAGATTTGGGATCCAGCAGGATCCTCCTACATTTGAGTCGATTCCACATTAGACAGAGTTATTACCAGCTGAATCTCAAAAAGTGGAGTTGAGGGGATAGATTCAACTAAAAATGTGGTACGATAGGACCTGACATCTTGAGGGTGTCAATTATTTACAGTCCATAAATTCACTTCAAATCATCTGTTCTACATAACACAAACCCAAAACAATCCCTAACCATAAACTTAAATCTAAACCAAACACTAAACATAACGCCAACGTTAAACTTAACCCTAACCCTAACACTAACCCTAACGCTAACCGTAACCCTAACCCTAACCCTAACTCTAACCTAAACCTAATTCCTAAATTTAACCCAAACCCTAACACTACACCTAACCTTAACCCTAACAGTAATGCTAACCCTAAGCCTAACCCTAACCCTAACACTAATCCTAAACCCAACACAGATCCTAACCCTAGCCTTAACCTAAACCCTAACCGTAACTCTAACTCTAGTCCAGACCATAAACCTAAACCTTACACTAACCCTAACCCAAACCCATTCCCTAAACTTAAGGCAAACCTGAACTCTAAACTTAACCTTAACCCTAACAATAATGCTAACACTAACCATAACCATAACACTAACCTTAAGCCTAACCCTAACCAAAATCCTATCCCTAAACTTAACCTTAACCCAAAACCTAACCCTAATGCATAACCCTAAACCTAATCCTAACTCTAACACTGCCTCTACCATAATGCTAACCCTAACTGTGACTCAAAACCTAATCCAAACCTTTACCCTAACCATAACCCTAACACTAACACTAACACTAACACTAACCCCAGCCTAACCCAAACACTAGCCCTAATCCGACCTCTAACCTAAAACAATCTCTAACCTTAACACTAACCCTAACCCTAACCCAAACCTCAATACTAACCTTAACCCTAACCCAAAACCTATCCCTAACCCTAATCCTAACCCTAAAACAAATCCTAACCTTAATGTTAACACTAACCCAAATGCTAACCCTAACCCAAACCCTGACACGAACCATAACCCTACTTTAAACCTGACCCTAACCCAAACGCTAAAACTAATGCTAATCCAAATGCTAGATCTAACCCTAACTCTAACGCTTCAACCTAACTCGATTCCTAACCCTAACACTAACTCTATCAGAATGCTAGCCCTAACCCAGACACTAACACTAACCCTAAGGCGTACGCTACCCTAACCCTAAACCTAACCCTAACCCTTAACACTAACACTAACTCTAACTCTAACCGTAACACTAACCCAACCCTAACCCTAAACATAACCATAACTCAAACCCTAAGCCTACCATAACATGAACCCAAACCCCATCACTAAACTTAATCCTAACCCTAACCCTAGCCATTAATAAAAAAAACCCTTACCCTAACCCTATTCCTATATCAAACCCAAAACCTAATCCTAACCCATACCTAAACCCAACCCTTAACCTAAACATAATCCTAACTGCAACCTTAACCCTAACCCTTACGCTATCCCTAACACTTACCCTAACTTTAACTCTGATGCTAAATCCTAACTCTAAACTTACCCTAATGCTAACCCGATCCCTAACCTGAACCCGAAACCTAACTTTAACCCTAACCTTAATGCAAACCCTACCACAAAGCCCAACCCTAACTCTAAAGCTAGCCCTAAGCTGAACCTTAAACCGAATCCTAACCCAAACCCTAACCCTACACTAACTCTAACACTAACCCTGGATTCAGGTCCCACAACAGGAACTGTTGTCTGTGAAATGTACATTCATAGCCAGATTGCTGGTCAACCTAGCCTGAAACCAAAACCTAACACTAAACCTTTCCTTAAAACGGCCCTCATGCTAACCCTAACCCTAACCGGAAACCTCAACTTAAACCTAACCCTAACCCTAACCCTAACCATGATCATAACCCTGACCCTAAACCTCAACTCAAACCTAACCCTAACCCTAATCCTTAACCTAATCCAATCGCTGGATTCCGTTCCAACAACAGGAATTCTTGTCCATGGAAGATACATTCATAACCAGTTAGCTTGTCAGTCTTACTCTAACCCTAATCCTAAAACCAAACCAGAGCCAAAATCTAATCCTAACCTGAAACTAAACCTAACCCTAAAACTAATGTGATTCCTAACCCTAAACATAACCATAACCCTAAGGCTAATGCTAATGCTAACCCTGACCTAACATTAACTACAATCCAAACCCTAACCCTATCCCTAAAACTAAACCTGAATTTAAACGTATTCCTAATCCTATTCATCACCCTAAACAAAACCCTAACCCTGACTCTTACCCTAACACTAACCCTAACTCTGATACTAACTCTAGCTCTGACCCTAGCCCCAAATATAACTCTAACCCTAGCCCTAACACAAATCCTAAACCTAACCCTTACCCTAACACTAACACCAAACCTAAGTGTAAATCTGAGCAAAAACATTACTCTGAACCAAAACCTAACCCTAAACCTTATCCTAACCCTAAGCCTAGCCCTAAATCTAGCCCTAACTGAAACCAAAAGCTAACCCTAAACATAACCTTAACCCTAACCCTAACCCTAACCCTAAGCAAAAGAATAAACACAACCCCAATTCTAATGTAAACCTGAACCCTAACTTAACCGTAAACCTAAACAAAAACCTAACACAAACTCCAATGCTAACCCTAACCCTTACACTAACACTAAACCTAACCCGAACCCTAACAACCTACACTAAACCTGACCCGAAACCTAATCGTAACTCTCACTCTAACACCAGCCCTAACACTAACCATAACTCTAAACATAACCCAAGCCCTACCCCTAATTATAACCCTAACCTAAACCTAGCCCTGACCTAAATCTAACCCAACCCTAACCCAAACGCTAATCCGAACCCTAAACCTACTCATAACCCTAACCCTAATCCGCAACATAATCATTAGCCTAACCTTAACCCAAACCCTAGGACAAAGCCCAACCCTAACCCTAAAGCTAAACCTAACCCTAAACCCATTCAAATTCGAATCCTAACCCTCACACTAACCCTAACCATAACCCTAATCCTAATCCGATTACACAAACCCTAATCTCAACTCTAATCCTAAACATAATCATATCCCTAAACCTAACCTACACTTTAACCTTAACCCTGACCCTAACCCTCACACTCACACTAACTCTAAACTGAACCCCACTCATAATCCTAACCCTAATCCTAAAACTAATCATAACCCTAGCCTAACCATAAGATCAACAGAAACTCTAACACAAAGCCCAACCCTGTCCCTAAAGCTGATCCAAACCCTAAACCTAATGCAAATCCTAACCCTAACCCTATCGCATAAACCCTAATCTTAACCCTAATCCTGAACAAAGACATAGACAACAAAGAAAGATATTATTAATAAACAGATTGGATTTGAGATATGGACATATGGGTGGGTGTTCCATAGTTCATACACAGGCAGAAAGACTAATGTGGAGGTGTTTAAGATGGCTGAGATCAAGAGGAAATTAGTGGATACTAAAAAAGAGAGAAAGGTATCATAATGCAGTCACATCATTTGAACAGAGGCAGGACAGATACCTACTAAAGGGGAAGTCTGGCAGAAAATGTTGGAGAGGGAAGCAGGAGGAAGCAGATGAAGAATTTAAATTCAACAAAATCTCCAGTGTTAGAGATGAAGTCTGGGACCACGAGAAACCCCAGGACAGAACTATTAACAACCATTAGCATCAAAAGAAAGCCCCAGTGGATCTGGAATATACTTTATTTAACTATAGAGACAATATGCTGTTAATCAGTTCTAACAGGCGAGGTCCACAAACCTGTTGTAATTTACCCACTCCTCAACGGCACAGGGGCTGAGCAGCTAGGTTTGTTTGTAAACAATCTCCAAAGCACAGACACAATAAGTGATGCAAAAGCCCATTCATTAAACAGAATGGGTGACTTTCTGGCCAAGATGCTGATAAATCGGAGCTGAGTAGCTGTGTGTCCAGGAAGCGGACTGGAAGGAAACATTAGGAGACGGGCTGAGAGACTGACAACCACTTCCTACTGGAGCTGTAAGAGGTTTAATCTACACTCTTCTTACTCATCAGTTACACGTAAGAACTCATTCTCAATGAAGTACTCTGAAAGTGATGAGGTAAAGAATGTCCTAAAAATTGAACGAATTTTTTTTTACATAAAAGAAAAATGATAGTTATTGCTCCCCAAACTTGAGGCTTCCGTACCTCTTGACATTTCAGGTGAGGTTCTAAACTGCTTGATCTGGAGTCCCTTGTGGGAATATGCTAGGGAAATTGCATTTCCTATCACTTAAAATTTCAAACTCACTGCTCTTTCAGGTGGTTTTAACAACAGGGTGGTCTGTGGCAGACTACGTTTAACTAGTCCAATTCAGGATTCCCAGTCGATGAAAAGAGTTTGAGAAAAACAGCCGCTGCAAGCTAGATGCTTTGAGGGATTTGTAATCCCAAGCAATGAGTGTTATCTCTGTGAAGTGCACTTTCCCAAAATAGTGGCAAACGATTTAATTTTCAGCATTTGATGTTGATTTTAAATGGTGTACATTTACGTGTGCGTGTGTGTCTGTGGGCATGAGTGTGTGTGAGAGAGTGTTTGTGCGTATGCTTGCATGTGTGTGAGTGCATTTGTGTGTGCGTGTGTATGTGCACGTGTGTATGTTTGCATGTGTGTGTGTGTGTGTGGTTGAGAGTGTGTGTACATGTGTTTGTGTGAGTGCGTGCGCATGTGTGTGCTCGTGTGAGTGAGTGTGTGCATGCGTGTGCCTGTGTTGTGTGTAAGTGTGTGCATGTGTGCGCATGCATGTAAGTGTGTGTGCATGTATGTGTCTGTGAGTGTGCATGTATGCGTGTGTCTGTGTATGTGTGACTAAGTGTGTGTGTGCATGTGTTTATGTGCACGTGTGCATGTGTGTGCTGTGTGTATCAGTGTATGTGTGAGTCTGTTTGTGTCTGTGTGCATGTGTGTGTGTGCGTGTGGGCGTGTGTGTGTGCTCATGAGTGTGCGTGCATGTGAGTGAGTGTGTGCATGCCTACGTGTATCTGTGCATGTGTATGTGAGTGTGTCTGTGTGTATCTGTATATCTGTGTGTATGAGTGTGGGCGTGTGTGTGTGCACTGATTGAGTGTATGTGTGCTTGCACGTGTATGTGTGTCTGTGTATGTGTGTGTGTGTGTGTGCAAGTGCATGTGTGAGCCTGTGCATACATGTATGCATGTGTGTTTGTGTATGTTTGTGTGTGTGTTTCTGTGTATATGTTTATGTGTGTGTGTGCACGTGTATGTGTGTGTGTGCATTGTGAGTGATTGTGTGTGTGTGTGCATGTAAGTCTGCGTGTGTTTGCATGCGTCCGTGTGTCTGTGTACGTGTCTGTGTGGGTGTGAGTGCATGTGCATGTGCATGTGTGAGTCTGTGCTTACATGTATGCGTGTGTGTTTGTGTATGTATGTGTGCATCTGTGTATGTGTGTCTGAGTGTGTGTGTGTGTCTGTGCATGTGTGTGTTTGAGTGTGTGTGCGTGCACGTGTAAGTGAATGTGTGTCTGTGTGTGTGCTTGTGTATGTGCATGTATGAGTGTGCATGTATGAGTGTGCCTGTGCATGTGTGCATGTGTGCGTGAGTTTGAGTGTGTGTGTGTGCATGTGCATGTGTAAGTGTGTGTGTGTGTGCATGTGCATGTGTAAGTGTGTGTGTGTGTGTGTGTGTGTGTGTGTGTGTGTGTGTGTGTGTGTGTGTGTGTGTGTGTGAGTGTGTGGGTGCGCGTGTGCCTGAGAGTGAATGTTAGGTGCAGTGATTGGGTAATGGGTGGGTCTTGGTGGGATGCTCTTTGAAGGGTCAGTGTAGACTTGATGGCCTGAATGGCCTGTTTCTATGCTGAAGGGATTCTATTCCATGAATATTGGAGAGCATCAACTCAGACAGAATATGTTTGGAGATTGGCATTTCACTGTACACCTACTCTTTTCCTGAAGCTTTTATAGATAGGGAAGTAAAATTTTAACAGGACTAGACAGGGGGAAAAGCAGGAAGGATGCCTGGAGAGTCCAGAGCCAGAGGTCACAGTCGAAGGATGCGGGGTAGGCCATTTAGGACTGAGATGAGGAGAAATATCTTCACCCAGAGAGAGGTGATCCTGTGGAATTCTCTGCTACAGAAAGCAGTTGAGGCCAAGATGTTGAGTGTTTTCAAGAAGGCGTTTGATACAGAATGATGGATTGGGCTATTAGGGCCAAATGGCCTGTTCCTGTTCCTGTTTACATTGTTTCCATGGAGAGTGGGCACCGAACCGTACCCTTTTACACTGACAAACATCTCACTGTGAAGTGCACGTGGGCTAATTGACATGGAACTCGGAAAGTCCTTCTTCCAGAATGCAAAGCAGTTTGAAAAAAAGCAAAACGGAGGGAATGTGGAAACTGCATAATAAAGGGTGTGCATAAGGAAGAAACTGGGAAAATTGGAAATTAGAATCAGTATGGATTGAGATAAGAAACGGCCAGGAGCAGCAAACCCTGGTAGGGGTAGTTTATTGATACTCTGAACATGTTGGACAGAGCAATATTGAAGAAAGAAGGGGATCGTGCAACTGAATTTATAGGAAACTTTAATTTTAATACAGACAAATCAGATTAGCAATGCAAACATACTGTACTGGTTTGGAGGACAAGAACACAGAAGGCACTTAAAACTAGTTCTGTAACACATCGTTCTCAGAAACTGACAGGGTGCAGGGTATTTTATGTCTTTTCTTGAGACAGAATGTAACAGTAATCTCACATTGTAGGATCCTCTGGGGAAGTGTGAGAATAATTTGATAGAGTTTCACATTGAGTTTGAGAGACACACTTAAATCTGAATCTAGTGCCTTCAACCTTACTAACACCGATCATGTGGCCTGAGAGGGAGAGCAGTGTAAGATAACTGGAAAATCAGATTAAAGGCAATGAGAGCAGAAAAGCAACGGTGTACTTTTCACGAAATATATGCGAATTATCAATGAATATAGGCTCCATTGAGAAATAAACTTGAACAGGTCACATGATTTATCAGTGGCTAATTAAGCAAAGTAATGCATTATTAACTTAAAAGTAGAAGCTTATAATGTTGCCTGAAAGAGTAGCAAACCTTAGAATTGAGGGAGTGTTGAAACTAGCAAAGGAGGGCCAAGATGCATAAAATGAAAAATTAGAATGAGAGTAAACTTGCAAGAAATGTAAGAGACAAAAACAGAAATTGTTGGAGAAAGTTGGCAGGTCTGACACCGTCTGTAGAAAGAAAGCAGAATTAACGTCCTGAGTCCAGGTACCCTTCTTCTGAACTAGCTGCCAGCTTTAACAGTGTTCTGGTAGAGTCACTGGACCCGAAATGTTATTGCAGCATTCTTTCTACAGATACTGCCAGGCCTGCTGACTTCCTCCAGCAATTTCTGTTTTAGCTTCAGGTTTCCAGCATCTGCTTTTAAGAAACCTAAGAGGTTTTACAAGTAGGTAAACAGGAAGCCTGTGATTTTCACAGTGTTGTGTTCAAAAGTGCAATTAGATAAATAGGAAAGAGTGAATGTATTTTATTTGGACTTTCAAAGGCATTTATTATTGCTACTCCATAAAAGATATGGTGTCATGATAGATCCTATTATGTTAACATGATTAAGAAACTCTTTCACAACAACAGTTTACGTTTATATAACACCTTGAATGTAAAGTCAACAGAGCACTGCTCTCTTGTGGACAGAAACAACTGGTGGTAGTTCAAGCTGAGGATCGCCACACCCCAGGGTGAGGGGAAAGGCTGACAAGGAGAATCCTTAACCATAATCCTTATCCATAACCTCAGCAAGTTGGGAATCGAACCCAAACTATTGGCATTAGTCTGCAGCATAAATCAGCCATCCAGCCAACTGAGCTAACTAAAACCCTTCACTGTCCTTAATAAAGAAGAATTTGACACTGAACCATGTAATTGGGCAGAGGATTGAAAGGTGGTAAAAGAATTAATCTTCAAACAGGGTCTATTGACAAGGAATGTGAGGTTGAATGAAAGGTTTGGAGAGGAAGTTCCAGAGCCTGTGAGCCTGGTGTGGAGATATAGCAATTCAATTACTAGTGATTAGAATGACTGTTGGCCAGAATTGAAGGACAGCAGATATCTCAGAGAGTGTAGGTTACAGAAGGCGCTGGATTTAATGGTCCTAGCAGGGGCCACATCCACAGGAGCCAGTGGCAATTCCAACATAGCCAATCCAGCACGTGCTACACAATAAGAAGCCAAGAGGGAACCTACCAGGGTCGGTGCCAGTGTTCCCGGGCCCTGCAGTTCAGACGCCCAGGCTACTGCGTAATCAGCTCACTCAGCACCAGCATTGCTACCAACTGTGTGACCATTTCTGGTATTGCAGGGCATGTCAACAGAAGGGGCAGGTGTGGAAGTCAGGGTGAGCTGGCCAGTGTCAGTGAGGCAGGCCCTGACGGCAGAGGGGTCGGGGGTCCAGTTTAAGGGTCAAGGGGGATGTCTCCTTGCAGGAGCACCCTGGCCGTACATTGGGCAGTCAACAAGAGGCTGCTCACCAACCGCATCCCCCCTCCCCAGATAGGCCCCAGGCAGGTGCTTTGTTCACACTGTGTGACCCACTCCGCAATGTCGGCCCCAGCAAAGACAAGATGAGGCCTTTAAGTGGCTGTTCTCGGCTCTGCCCACCTCAGACTGGGGTGAGGGACGGCCTTGGGAAGGTGGTGGTTTCTCCTTGAACTTTCTGACCCCAGTAGATAGCAGCAGCCTTCAACCACCCAACTCACTCCTGGGGAGAGCAGGGGCTTGCCACAACACCCCACCCCATATTCATGATGCTTCCCATTAAAGTGGAGCTATCCTTCACTCTCAACAATGCCTTGAGAGATCCACAAACTATCAACCACTTCTAAGCATTTCTGATAGGCTCAGGTGGAGGCCAAGCACGAGCAGAAAATGAACATTTGAAAACTCAAATCGCCCCACCCACTTCAGCCATCAGCCGACAAAGGGACTGGTGGCTGATCGGAAAATGGTGTCACTTTGTAAAAAGGACGGCAGAACTTTGCAAATGTTCAAGTGTACAGCTGTAAAGTTCAGGCACGTACCTCAGGGCCACTTTACCGACCTGATGTGGCACACGCCCAGCTCGATGGCACCTGCAGGAATAAGGTGAGGCCTCAAAAAGGCAACAAATCCTTCCTTGATGTCCTTCTATAAAAAGATAAAAGGACAAACAGTGAAGCTCACAAATGACCTTGGGAAGACCCCATAATCAGACCTACTCACGGCTGCGACTGTCAAGAATTCATTGATCAGCTAAATGTTTATTTTTGAGGTTCATAAAACTTAGCAATCTTGGTCTGCTTTTTAAAAAAATCTGTAACAGTGAGCACGGCGAGGGCTTTTTTACTGTTTAACTGATATGTTTCTCTTGATTAATTTTTCTTTAAATGTAAAACATGGGCATTAGGTTTGCCTAGAGCAGCGTTTTTAGTAGAGCAGAAGGACCGAGCTACTAACTGAGTCTGTCAATTGTTAAGGTTCAACGATGGACTTTAGTAGAGTGACGTGCTCTACCTGTCACAAGTGGGAGATTAGGGAGAATTTTAATGTTCCCAATGCTTATGTTTGGTTGTGAATCCTATCAGATCACATGGATAGGTTGGAGTGGCAGTTAGAGGCAGTGGGGAATCTACAGGGTGGTACCGATGACATAGGAAGAGAAAAGGACCAGGTTCCAAAGGGAGGATATAGGAAGTTAGGAATGAGTTTAAAAAGTAGGTCTTCAAGGGTAGTAATGCCTGGATTGCTCCTGATGCCATGAGCTAGTGAGGGTAGGAATAGGAGGTTAGAGCAGATGGATGTGGAGCTGGTACGGGGGAGAAGGGTTCACATTTTTGGATCATTGGAATCTCTTCTGGGGTAGAAGTGACCTGTATAAGAAGGATGGATTACACCTGAATTGGAAGGGGACTAATATACTGGCGGGGAGATTTGCTAGAGCTGCTCGAGAGGATTTAAACTGGTGAGGGCGGGCGGGGGGGTGGTGTACAAAGAGAGGGTGAGAAAAGAGATCAGTCTGAGGCTGGTCCAGTTGTGAGGAGGAGAAAGTCAAATAGTCAAGGCAGGCAGGAACAAGGCAGAGGACGAAGTAGGACTGATAAATTAAACAGCATTTATTTCAATGCAAGAGGCCGAACAGGCAAGGCAGATGAACTCAGGGAAACATTGGACTGGAATATCATAGCTATTACAGAGACATGGCTCAGGGGAAAGACAGGGCTGGCAGAGTATAGATGTTATGGGAAGGATAGAAAGAGGGCAAGAGAGGAGGTGGAGTTGAGTGTATGTTTTGGGGTAATATTACAGCTGAGTTTAAGGAGAATATTCCTGAGAGTACATCTAGTGAAGTTATGTGGGTCGAACTGAGAAATAAGGAAGAGATGATCACCTTATTGTGTTTGTACCAAAGGTCCCTCAACAGTCACAGAAAATTGAGAAGCAAGTTCGTAAGGAGATCTCAGACACTCATAAAAATGTTAGGATTGTAATGATAGAGGATTTTAAATTTCCAAACTTAGACTGGGACTGCCATTTTGTTAAGGGCTTGGATGGAGACGAATTTGTAAAGTGTACACAAGAAAATGTCCTGTTTCAGTGTGTGGATGTCCCTACTAGAGGAGGTGCAAAACTTGACCTACTCTTGGGAAATAGGGCAGGGCAGGTGACTGAGGTATCAGTGGGAGAGCGCTTTGGAGCTAATGATCGTAATTCTATTCATTTTAAAACAGTAATGGAAAAGGATAAACCAGATCTAAACATTAAAGTTCTAAATTGGAGGAAGGCCCATTTTGACAGTTTTAGGTAAGTACTTTCAAAATCTGATTGGGAGCGGCGATTCGCGACTAGAAAGTGGGAGGCCTTCAGAAGTGACATAACGAAAGTCCAGAGGCAGGACGTTTGTGTTAGTGTGAAGGGCAAAGCTGGTATCTGTAGGGAATGCTTGATGACAAAAGAAATTGATGTTACATACAGCTGGGATCAAGTGAATCCCTCAAGGAGTATAGGAGCAGTAGGAGTATACTTGAGCAGAATTAGGCAGGAGGTTAAAAAGTAGCTCTTTAAGGGTAATAATATCTGGATTGCTCCTGGTGAGAGAAATCAGGAGGGCAAAAAGGGCATGTGGGATAGCTTTGGCAAGCAGGGATAAGGAGAATCCAGAGGGATTCTACTAATACATTAAGGACAAAAGGGTGATAATGGGAACTGCAGATGCTGGAGAATCCAAGACAACAAAATGTGAAGCTGGATGAACACAGCAGGCCAAGCAGCATCTCAGGAGCACAAAAGCTGACGTTTCAGGCCTAGACCCTTCATCAGAGAGGGGGATGGGGTGAGGGTTCTGGAATAAATAGGGAGAGAGGGGGAGGCGGACCGAAGATGGAGAGAAAAGAAGATAGGTGGAGAGGAGAGTATAGGTGGGGAGGTAGGGAGGGGATAGATCAGTCCAGGGAAGACAGACAGGTCAAGGAGGTGGGATGAGGTTAGTAGGTAGGAGATGGAGGTGCGGCTTGGGGTGGGAGGAAGGGATGGGTCAGAGGAAGAACAGGTTAGGGATGCAGAGACAGGTTGGACTGGTTTTGGGATGCAGTGGATGGAGGGGAAGAGCTGGGCTGGTTGTGTGGTGCAGTGGGGGGAGGGGACGAACTGGGCTGGTTTTGGGATGCGGTGGGGGCAGGGGAGATTTTGAAGCTGGTGAAGCCCACATTGATACCATTGGGCTGCAGAGTTCCCAAGCGGAATATGAGTTGCTGTTCCTGCAACATTCGGGTGGCATCATTGTGGCACTGCAGGAGGCCCATGATGGACATGTCATCTAAAGAATGGGAGGGGGAGTGGAAATGGTTTGCGACTGGGAGGTGCAGTTGTTTATTGCGAACCGAGCGGAGTTGTTCTGCAAAGTGGTCCCCAAGCCTCCGCTTGGTTTCCCCAATGTAGAGGTAGCCACACCGGGTACAATGGATGCAGTATACCACATTGGCAGATGTGCAGGTGTGGCTTCCTCTACATTGGGAGACACCAAGCGGAGGCTTGCAGAACACCTCCGCTCGGTTCGCAATAAACAACTGCACCTCCCAGTCGCAAACCATTTCCACTCCCCCTCCCATTCTTTAGATGACATGTCCATCGTGGGCCTCCTGCAGTGCCACAATGATGCCACCCGAAGGTTGCAGGAACAGCAACTCATATTCCGCTTGGGAATCCTGCAGCCCAATGGTATCAGTGCGGACTTCACCAGCTTCAAAATCTCCCCTTCCCCCACCGCATCCCAAAACCAGCCCAGCTCTTCCCCTCCCCCCACTGCACCACACAACCAGTCCAGCCTGTCTCTGCCTCCCTAACCTGTTCTTTCTCTCACCCATCCCTTCCTCCCACCTCAAGCTGCACCTCCATCTCCTACCTACTAACCTCATCCCACCTCCTTGACCTGTCCGTCTTCCCTGGACTGACCTATCCCCTCCCTACCTCCCCACCTATACTCTCCTCTCCACCTACCTTCTTTTCTCTCCATCTTCGGTCCACCTCTCCCTCTCTCCCTATTTATTCCAGTTCCCTCCCCCCATCCCCCTCTCTGATGAAGGGTCTAGGACTGAAACGTCAGCTTTTGTGCTCCTGAGATGCTGCTGGGCCTGCTGTGTTCATCCAGCCTCACATTTTGTTGTCAAGGACAAAAGGTTAACTAGGGTGAGCGTAGCGCCCCCTAAAGGTCTATGTGTGGAACTGCGGAAGATGGGTGAGATACTAAACGAGTATTTCATATCAGCATTTACTGTGGAGAAGGATGTGGAAGGGAGACAACTTGGAAAAATAAATATTAATAACTTTAAAAGTGTCCATGTCATAGAGAAGGATGCATTTTAAAATGCATAAAGGTGGATAAATCCCCGTGACCTGATCAGGTTTATCCTAGAACTCTATGGGAAGCAGGGGAAGTGATTGCTGGGCCCCTGCTGAGATATTTGTATCATCGATAGCAGCAGGCAAATTGCCAGAAGACTGGAGGTTGGCTAACGCTGTGCCATTATTTAAGAAAGGTGGTAAGGAAAAGCCAGGGAATTATAGATCACTGAGCCTGACATCAGTGGTGGGTGAGTTGTTGGATAGGATTCTGAGACAGGATTTGCATGCATTTGGAAAAGCAAGGGCTGATTAGAGATAGTCAACATTGCTCTGAGCATGAGAAATCATGTCTCACTAACTCGATTGAGCTCTTTGAAGTAGTGACAAAGAAAATTAATGAAGACAGAGCATTGGACTTTGTCTGCATGGACTTCAGTAAGGTGTTCAACAAGGTTCTGTATAGTAGACAGATTAGTAAGGTTAGATCACATTGAATTCAGGGAGAACTAGCCATTTGGATACAAAATTGGCTGGAAGTTAGGAGACAGAGGATGATGGTAGAGGGTTGTTTTTTGGGCTGGTGTGCTGAAAGGATTGGTGCTGGGTCCACTGTTTTTTGTTATTTGTGTAAATGATTTATTTGTGAATATAGGACGTATGGTTAGTAAGTTTGCAGATGACACCAAAATAGATGATGTATTGGACAGTGAAGAAGGTTATCTCAGAGCACAACAGGACCTTGATCCAGATGGGCCCATGGGCTGACAAATGAATGATGGAGTTTAATTTAGATAAACATAAGGGGCTGCATTTGGAAAGTCAAATTAGGACAGGACTCATACACTTAATGGTAAGATTCTGGAGGTGGTGCTGAACAAAGAGACCTTGGAGTGCAGGTTCATAGTTCCTTGAAGGTGGAGTAGATAGACTAGTACAGAAGGCATGTGGCACTCTTGCATTTATTGGCCAGTGTATTGACTACAGGAGTTGGGAGGTCATGTTGTGGCTGAACAGAATATTGGTTAGGCCACTTTTAGAGTACGAAGTTCAATTCTGGCCTCTCTCCTATAAGAAAGATGTTAAACTTGAAAGTGTTCAGAAAAGATTTACAAGGATGTTGTCAGGGTTGGACGGTTTGAGCTATAGGGAGGGGCTGAATAGGCTGGGGCTATTTTCCCTGGAACGTCAGAGGCTGAGGAGTGACCTTACAGAGATTTCTAAAATCATGAGGGGCATGGATAGGCTGAACAACCCAAGGTCTTTTCCTCAGGGTAGAGGTAGGGAGTCCAAACCTAGAGTGTATAGGTTTAAAGAGAGAGGGGAAAGATATAAAAGGGACCTAATGAGGAACATTTTCTCACAGAGGGTGGTGTGCATATGGAATGAGCTGCCAGGGGAAGTGGTGGAGGCTGGTTCAATTACAACATTTAAAGGTTATCTGGATGGATATATGAATATGAAGGGGTTAGAAGGATATGTGGTGAAATGCTGGCAAATGGGACTAGATTAATTTAGGACCATGATTGGCATGGTCAAGTTGGTCTGTTTCTATGATGTACATCTGTATGACTCTATGACATCCAATTGGATGCATCAAGGTGTTGCAATCAACAATATGATCATCTGTAAGTATTTACTGATGCAGTGTGTGATGTATAGTGTAGCATGTGGATGTTTTGTGTGCAAAGAGGTTTAATTTTGTAAGTATCTTTATCACCATGGATGACTTATTCTTTTTGTTAAAAAGCATTAGAGCTTTTGTTATTGGATACTAATGAGGTTTTGTTTACTTTGGGACGGTTTTATAAGGACAGAGCAAACAATGTTACATGTTAGGCTTTAGTTAGAAGGTTCTGGGAATTGTGGGGTTTTTTTGGCTTAGGAAGCTTTTTAGCTTCAGCTTGCAGAAGTCTTAGCTGAAACTGGATGTGTAAGGCAGTTGTGTTTCCTGAAAAGAGATGATTTACAACTTTTAATAGGTTACCTCAGTGTAAGCAATGCTGTTTGTAAGTTCCAAACCAGAATTGTTTGGTTAAAACTCTGATGGGATTATTTGAAGCTGAGAAAGTATACACCCGGTTGTATGAAGGCTTAAGGAAGAGGTGAATTCAAGTGACAGTTAGGTCAAACCTAATGTGTGATAGAGAAGGGAATTCCCGCTGGTGTTTGAGCACTATTACAGGCAGCTGTTGGGATTGTAGTTTGCCATGAGTTCAAAATCTTTACACGTGTTGTATATAAATAATTTGGCTTATTCTATTCTGTCTTAATTTCTTTTGCTGACAAACTTCTGATTAACTGATAAAACCAAACCTACAGCATTAGAATGTAAGAAGTAAGAATAGTAAAAGGCCAATCAGACCCTCAAACCTGTTCTGCCATTTAATACAATCATGGCTCATCCTCGACTCCACTTCCCTGCAGGCCCTTTGAATTCCACGGATTCATAATTCCTTCAGAAAAGTAATTTCTCCTCATCTCTCTTATAAATCTGTTACCCCTTACCCTAACATCATGACCTCTCGTTCTAGATTGTGCCACATAAGGAAACATACTTTCTGTGTCCATTTTGTCAATCCCCATTAGCAGCTTGTATTAGATCTCCTCTTGTTCTTCTAAACTCCAGAGAGTAAGGCCTAAGCTCAATGTCTCTTCATAAGACAAACCCTTCATTTCTGGAATCAATCTAATGAACCTCCTCTGAAGTGAATCCAATACAATTAGATCCCTCCTCAAGTAAGGGGACCAAAACTTCACACCATACTCCAGGTGTGACTTCAGTAATGCCTTGTACAATTCAGCAACACCTCGACTTTTATATTCTATTCCTTCAGCCCACGAATGTTGTGCTGACCTATTATTCTACTAAGATCAATCTACCCTGCATTCCCTACATTTTACTATCCTCCATGTGCCTATCCAAGAGTCGCTTAAAATGTCTCTAAAGTATCTGACTCCACTACCACTGCCGGCAACGCATTCCACACGCCCATCACTCTCTGTGTGAAGAACCTACCTCTGACATCTGCCCTATACCTTTGTCCAATCACCTTAAAATTATGCCCCTTGTAATAGTCATTTCTGTCACCCTGGAAAAAAGCCTCTGACTATCCACTCTATCTATGCCTCTCATCATCTTGTACATGTCTATCAAGTCACCTCTCATCCTTCTTCGCTGTAATGATAAAAGCCGTAGCTCCTTCAACATTTCCTCATAAGACCTGCTGTCCAGTCCAGGCAGCATCCTGGCAAGTCTCCTCTACATCCTCCCTAAATCTTCCACATCTTTCCCGTAATGAGGTGACCAGAACTGAACACAATATTTCGAGTGTGGCCTGAACAGAGTTTTATAGAGCTGCAGCATAACCTCACAGCTCTTAAACTCAACTCCCCTGCCAATGAAAGCCAACACACCATACGCCTTCTTTACAGCCCTATCAACTTGGGTAGCAACTTTGAGGGGTCTGTAGACGTGGACCCCAAGATCCCTCTGTTCTGCCACACTGCCGAGAATCCTGCCATTAACCATGTATTCTGAATTCAAATTCGACCTTCCAAAATGAATCAGTGAAGGGCCATCTCTTTATATCCAAAGACAAATTATGATCTACTAAGCCTGACTTCAGTCTTGGATCTGATTTATTCAGTAATAACATCAGTTACATCAGAAAATCATCACTTCTTCAAATATTGCACTGTAATCTTTCAACGCCCACTGGAGAGGATAGATGGGCTCACTCACAAGATGCCATGTACACAATGCAGCCCTTCTTTGTTCATGCAGTGGGAGAGCTGGCCTGTGGAGTGAGACCGGAACTGTCCCCAGCCTCTATTTCAGAGACTAGAGTACCGCTGCTGGCCAATGGCTAGCTCCTGAGAGTGACCAACATGAGGCTGGGGAATGGGCCTAACTCTTGTAGGACGGTGATTGATCCCTGGACCCAAAATGTGTGAGCACACCATTTCTAGTCTGATAGCTGATCAAACAGCAGAAAGGGGTTGGTTCGCCAGTGAAACATTGAAGTGCGGAAAGAGAACTGGTTCCCTTTTCAGGTCAGCATCTGGCTGTAGGTCAGTGAGCTCTGGCCATCCATGCTGCGAGGTGTGAGACAGTGGGACGGGCAGGATTATGTGATAAACAGGGACTACACAACAGTGATTGGTTGGCATTTGCATGTCATGTACTTGCATTTATTAATCTGACATCAGCTTTTATCTTTACAAATAATGTCCAGGGAACAAGGTGAAATGTATCGCTTTGTGATAGAAGTACCACATCTTCTCCATGACTGTGCCAGAGACTCCAGAAAAACGAGGGGAGTAGTTCCTAATGTTAATGTTTCCATTCGTCCTTCTCTGAGGTTAAGGCTGGTGATTTGGGAAATCTCTTGAAGACTTTAATCTCACACTGCTTTTGCAAATTGTAGCTCATCTTTGTCAAACAGCACCACCAGGTGGATATAGTAAGCATTTTGAAAATGTTGGGATTTGTCACAGTCGAGCTATATTATTACGAGATCTGGATGTTAAGAACGTAGATGGCATTATGCGATGCCCCAGTGTGTACTCCGTGACGGAAGGCACATTTAGGTGAGGAAATTCATCAAAATGAAAACAAACCAAGGAGCCAAACAGCATCAAGATCTGAATTGTCACAGATTTTCTATTGAGCAATCCTTACTTTTTCTCACTGTGACCTTTCCGATTCTGGTATCTGTGTGCAAAGCGTCAAACGGGGGTGAGCTCTCGACCCCAAATCCACAAAAGCCTGGCTTTTGCTGGAAAGGCGAAGGCTTCAACGAGACTAGATTCTCATGGGAATGTGAGGAGATCCCTGCTCTTGATTGTAGTCATTCCCACAGGGAGAAGGGAGCTGGCATATTTGGAGGGCATCTGGAGATTGAAAGACAAAGGAGACAATTTAAGAAGGCCTGGCCATCACCTCCATTTTTAACCCACTACAAACATGTATGCTTGGTGTCAGAGTTCAAATGAGATGAAATTACATTGGATTTATAGCGTGGAACAGGCCATTCAGCCCAACCAGATCATGCTTTCTTCCATCTCAATCTATCATTGTATCTTCAGCATCAAGTAAATGGTGCTCTAACAGATCACCAGGATTTCGGAGGCATTGCCCTGAGGAGTCCATGGATCTCCCATCTCCCTCCCACCATTGCCACCCTGCCTGTGCGCCTCCTGTTGCCAGTCGCTGCCCAAGGACAGATGGTTCTGTCTGCTTCAGACCATCCAATGCCAGAAGAAACTCAGACACAAGGCCATCTGCTGCAGGTCAGCGAGCTCTGACCGTCCATGCTGCGAGGTGTGAGACAGTGGGACGGGCAGGAGTATGTGATAAACAGGGACTACACGACAGTGATTGGTCGGCATTTGCACGTCATGTACTTTCATTTATAAATTTATTAATTTGACATCAGCTTTTATCTTTATGTCTTGGCCAAGTGGATACGGTGACAATCTGTAAGGAGAGGTTTGGGGACTGCCGGTGAGAGGTGGAGTTCAGACTGCGAACCTCAGGATTGCAGTCAGGTGGCTCACTCAGGGACAGTCTGGGCAGAAAGGCCACTGCGTCCCCTGACTCCCTGCTCCCCCCATCCCTCAGCTGTTCCCTGTGCAGCCTGTGGAAAGGGTTGCAGCCCCCTGACAGAGGAGGTCATGAGCACACAGTGAATCCTCACTCCTGCACTGCCCAAAAAAAGAGGACTTCTCCTGAACAGCGCTGACAGTGTTCATTTATTGTGTCAAAGGGCAGCTGAGTGACCTTTATTGTGTGCCCACTTTGTAGGTGCGCAGGGCTTGTGAGGTGGGATCCACAGCTGTGTGGATAGTACACATTTGCATTTTGGTGGCAAATATGGATGGAGATGTGGCAAAATGAAGGTGTCATGACACCCACAGGGCACCAGGCACTGAGGTGCCTAATTTGCAAACCAGGTCATTGTTAAGACACTAGAATGCATTCGAAATGCGATACCCCTCAAAATTGGCCACCAACGAAGTGAAGTGTGAATGTGTGCAGATTTGAATGCTGCATTACGGGGAAGCCTGTTCTCCTGTCAAGCTCATATGCTCATTCGACCTATTACTCACAGGCAAGAGAATGATGTGTAGACACCCCTCTTAGAATTGAGAGCTCCTTAATGCAACAGGCAACAACAAACCATAAGATGTTGCAACGTATCTCTGGCTCCCAGCCTGGAAGGAGCTCATCATGTTCACTTGATCAGCCAGTAGCAATGTGGAACTGGCTTTGGTTATATAGTTGTTGCAGTTGAGGCTGTGGTGAAATTCAGTGAGCACATTCCCATGAAGTTCAGATCTCCGCCACATTGTTCCTCATAGTTCCAGGTTTCAGTGGGGAGAATTGCTCCTTCCACTTCTGAGGCAGATGAGCCTTCCTGATGAGAGCCTTTCATGCAGTCTGCCTTCTCCTCCCTCTTCTTGCAGCTTATTGTGCTCTGTGCTGCCTCAGTTCATTTTCCTAGTAAGGCTGTACATTCCACCTATATTGATTTCTGCAAAAGCCTGGAATTCCTTCCACACCACTCCCTAACCACTTTAATAATTTTATATAACTCTACGAAGCACAAAACAGTTCCTGAATTATAGCCAGCCATTAGAAATCAATCTAACTGTACCTGTTCTGATGAAGACTTGAAACATTAACTCTGCTTTCTCCCCACAGATGCTATCAGACCTGCCGAGTTTCACCAGCATTTTCTGATTTTTGTTTCAAATCTTTAAATAAAGCAGATGCGACATCAGTGCTGCTGTTGAAAGCATATTTGTAATTGAAATGGTGTTATACTCCAATGTGGCTAATTCAGTGGCATGATCTAGTTGATCCTCACTGTGTGTTTTTACAGCAGATATACACTGCAGCACATTACCACCTTCTCCAAGGCAACTTGGGAACAGACAAAAAATACCACCCCAGCCAGCAATGCCTGTGAGTGAACAAAATAAATGATCTCACCAATATTGCACATGGTATGACTTGTCCAGGGTTGTGAGGTAGAAGCCTCTTTGAACCCTCCAAACCTACAATAACACCCCGACATCCAGCTCTCTGGATCTGAATTTTGTGCCAATTTTGTATAGAAGCCCTGAGTTGTATGGATGCAGCTAAGTCTTGTGTAACTCCTAAGTGAGATTCTTTTCCCAGGTATTTTCCATTAGCCATCTTGTGTTGTTATCGTAAATGATCACAGTTTCTCTACACTTCCAACAATCTTTATCCCTTTCACCAACTCGCACAAGCATATGCACCCAATACCTGCCTTCACCACCTCTGGACTGAACATTTCGAGCCTGCAGACTGACTGTCAGTCAGCTGTTGGCTAATGGGGCACCCTGGAGAGATGGCGTGACCCTCAGCTCTTCCAACCACTTCATAGTGACAACCCATTATTTTCCAAAATTTTGCCTTCCATATCAAATTCTTAATCCCACAGGAGAGTGGCAAACCAAATTAGTCAGAGTAATAGAGAAATGCAAACTTAAAATAGACTAAACTAAGCTAAAACGGAGACAAAAGATAAAAGACTGCAGAGAAAGCTAAATCTGAAGTGTTAACGGAAGCTGCTGAATACGTAAATGCTACTGGACCTACTGGGACTATCAGTGTTTCTTGTTTATAAATTAATGCTCACGTATTATTGCTGACACATGTAAATGTCGGACTTGGAAATTTTGCGCAATTTTACTTGATGTCTATCAGGGCATTTTGCACTTTTTAAAAATGTATTCCTGGGATGTGAGTGTCACTGGCTAGACCAGCATTTATTGCCCATCGCTACTTGCCCAGACTGTAGTTGAGATCAACCAGATTGCTGTGGGTCTGGAGTCACATGTAGGCCAGACCAGGTGAGGATGGTAGTTCCCTTCCCTAAAGGACATTAGTGAACCAGTTGAGATTTTCCCCAAACATTGGTAACGGTTTCATGGTCACCATTAGACCCTTAATTTCACATTACTATTGGTTTCAAATTCCATCACTGCCTATGATGAGACTCTGATCCCAGATTTCCAGAACATCATGAGGGTCTCTGGATTAATAGCATTAAAATAGGCCATTGTCTCACCCAACATGACCTGGTAAATAAATCAAAAATAAGATTGGGAGTATCACTATGTGAAACAATAGTGCTATGAAATTAGATTGCTGTTTATAATGGAGACATTGTTTGGCTTTTCAAAGAGGAACAACATTTTCAGACAGTGCATTCCAGATCTGAATCACATGCCGAATAAAATAAGGAGAGTTTAACCTCATGTTGACCTTGTTCCTTCTGCCGATCACCGGAAATTGGCATCCTCTAATCCTTGACACTTGCCCTGATGGCTAATGTTTCTCCCTATCTACTCAAACAGCCACAGTCCCAGCTTCTTCAATTTGTGTAATGATGCACTTGTACAGCAGAGGGAGATAGCGAGGTGCATGAGACCCCCCACAACTTGAAATCGCAGCTGATCCTGACCATACGCAGTGACCTGATTAAAACGAAACAAACAAAGTCATTTGGGTGTGCCTGTACTTTAAATTGATGTGCCATACAAAGGAGCTGGTATAAATTACAGACCCAAGAACTAATCCTTCTCGAAAAACCAAAGCCGTGTTACAATAGCTGATTATTTTATACAAATGATGGAAAGGATTTGCAATTCTATTGGAAATTTCACCCTTTCAGAAAGCCTGCTGGCTTCTGAGTTGGAAGTGCTGCATTTTGGGAGATCAAATGTTAAGGAAAAGTATACAGTTAATAGGAGGAGCCTGAACAGCATTAATGTGCAGAGGGATCTTGGGGTTCAAGTCCATAGCTCCCTGAAATTGGCCACACAAATAGATAGGGTGATAAAGAAGGCTGACAGCCTGCTTACTTTTATTGGTTGGGGAATTGAGTCAGAATGTCATGTTGCAGCTTTATAAGGCTTTGGTTAGGCCACACTTAGAGTATCACATTCATTTCTGGTTGCCTCATTACAGGAAGGATGTGGAGGCTTTGGGGAGGGCGCAGAGGATAGAAAAACTCTGATTGTTTTTGTTTAGGGAGACAGAGACTGAGTGGAGATTTCATAAAAGTTTAAAGAATTATGAGATGCACAGATAGGGTTGACGGTCAGAATCTCATGCCCAGAGTTGAAATGTCTAAAACTAGGGGACGTGCTTTTAAGGTGAGAAAGGGAAAGTTCAAAGGAGACATGAGGCACAAGTCTTTTTACACAGAGAGTGGTAGGAGTCTGGAATGCACTGCCAGGGGTGGTGTTGGAGGCAGATATGATAGAGGCATCTAAGGGACACTTAGCTGAGCACATTGGTTTCATAGGTCAGTGCAACATTGAGGGCCAAAGGGCCTGTACTGCACTGTAATGTTCTATGTTCTATGAATAATGCAAAGAATGGAGGGATATGGGCCAGGGGCAGGCAGAAGGGATTAGTTTAATTTGGCATCATGTTCAGCACAACATCATAGGCCCATTCCTGTGATGTGTCGTTCTATGTTCTATGTTTCAAAGCCTATGAATGCTGTTTAAGTGTTGTCACTGTTGAAGTGTAGGAAATGTAGCTGTATCTTTGTGTACAGCAAGATCCCACCAGCAGGACTGTTGATCCCATCAGATAACGTTTTGTGCTGACATTGGTGGAAGGCTAAGTGTTGAGCTGGACACTGGGTAAACTCTCCTGTCCGTAGTGCCATTTGATGTTTTATGTTACGTGAGAGGGCCTGGAGTCGGCATTTCGCCTCCGATAGTGTATAAAGCTGGAGTGCCACCCTGGATCTGGTGCTATAGTCACTGCAGTGGGATTTGAGCTGGCAACATTCTGACACAGACAAGAGTGCAGCCTCTGAGTTTTGGCAGACACTGGTTCTGTAATTCAGATACCTTCGCATGATTAAAAAAAAATAGTTAAAATGAACATACTCATGTATAGTTAATGATGCCATGTGCGTGTTGATTACACAGTGCTGGTGCAGTGGTATATCCATTTCCCTGCTGTGATGAAGTCACACCAATGTCAGGAGTTAGGGTGGTGGCCTTTGGGCCTAAGGGTGTGAATTACGTTTCAGTGGAATCAATGCAATACTTGAAATGCAGTTTAGATTGCAGGTAACAGCCCAATATTTTGGGAAACACACATATAATAAAATACTGCAAGCCCTGAAATTTCTCGATGGAATTATGAAGCAGATTCTGAAAAGTCTGAGCTCTTGCATAGACAGGAAGGCTTAGTTAATGAGCCCAATCTGTCAGCACTTCCCCATCCTCGATTTACCCACAGATACTGTCTGAGTGGCTGGGTGTGCCCGGCATTTACAGTTTTCACGTGGAATATGCCTGTGTCCCAACTAGCTTGGATGCACTTGAAAGTAAATAGGATGAGGCTTCAGTTGTGACCCCCTCTTCATCTAAGTCACATTATTAGGATGGTGCATGAACCAGATGAAATGGCCTGGAGCCAACCATTCCACATACCTGCTCCCCAAAAGATTGAGAAGCTACAGCACGCATACTTTGTGATCTCTTCATTGAAAATAAGGCCGGGGCGGTGGGTGGGGAGGTTGGTGGTAAAGATTTAACACAGAGGGAAGGAGAAAATTGCTTTGTAACCTTTTTGGATGTGTTAGGATACACCCCCAAAGCCATCACATCCTGAATCATAGAGTCATTCCCATAGAGTTATTCCCATAGAGTCATTCCCACAGAGTCATACAGCACAGAAACATGCCCTTTGGTCCAACCAGTCCATGTGGAACATTATCCCAATCTAAACCAGTCCCACCTGCCTGCTCCTGGCCCATATCCCTCCAAACTTTTCCTATTAATGTACTTATCCAAACGCTTATAAAACATTTTAATTGTACCCATATCCACCACTTCCTCTGGCAGTTCATTTCACACATGAAACACTCTGTGTAAAAGAAGTCGCTCCTTGTATCTTGCTTAAATCTCTCTGCTCCCACCTTAAAATAAAATGCCTGACTGGTCTTGAACTCCCCCGTTCCAGGGAAAAGACACCTACAATTAACCCTAAGTATACTCGTTATGATTTTTTAAACCTCTATAAGGTCATCTCCTCTGTGCCAGTGGAGAAAGGTCCCAGCCTTTCTTTATAACTCAATCCTTCCACATCTGGCAACATCCTGGTAAATCTCTTCTGAACCCTCCCCAACTTAATAATATCCTTCCCACTTCTGGGTGACCTAAACCTATAGACCCGAAAGTGGGGCCACCACCACTACACTACAAGACCTTACGTGGAGAGGAGATGAAGACAATTAAATCGTTGAAATCAAAACTAACATGCTGGTTACTGTACAATTGATTCAGCAAATTAGCAATAAAAACCCATAAGCTGAGGAGAAAGTTATTTTTGTTAATTGATATGGCAGTCCATTTGTTTACAGGTTCACAAAGGCTTTTTGCCAATGAATTAATCCTATTACAGTTAATATACATACAGATAATTGCTTAATGATGCATCTGTGTCTGCGAGTCATTGTAATAGGACAGCACATTTCCTGTAATTATGTATGTATAACACCACTTTCAGCTGTACAATTATAAAGTGGCAGGGAGAAGACACTTGGAGAGCAGCAACACCGCTGAGGGCTTTGAGTAATGAATTTGCCCACTTCATACTTGCACAAAGATTGTCTAAAAATGTTCAACATCCAAACAAATGGCAAAGGGCTGGGTGCAGCATCATTTAGCTGTGATGCTCACACAGGATTGGACCAACTTTCAAGATCAGAGCCAGTATAATCAGGCTTTGCGTGGGCGTACTGTACAGTCAAGCTCTCAATGCCAAGTTTCCATAACAGATTTCAGCGATGAAAGGGGCTGCGTTGTATATCCTGAGCAAAACACAATTTATGAAAAGTGCTGCCTTGTCACAAGTATCACACATTGTCTCTAACTGACCTGTTGACAGATATAATCACACACTCCTGAAACTGGTGGGATTTGAACTCAGGCCTCTTGTCACAGAGGTAGGGACACTGCCACTGTGCATTAATGCAATCATCTTAGAACTCACTCTCACAGCTGCAATGCTTTCCTCGCAAGTTTCTGGTTTCTGCAAGTTCCACCTGGTTTTCAAAATGTAATGGCAGCCTCATGCAGTGGATTCCTCAAGGCCGATTCACAACTCCTCAATCCACTCGATTTTATCAATCTACTTTCAACACAATGCACTGCCACTTCCTCCTTGAGACCAGTCTCTCTTTGGCTGCGCTTACATTCCCTCTGAAAGACTCTGGCCATTGACTCAATTTCATATAATCAATCTAGTTCCAGGCCCTTCTTCTCTTCGCTGGGAACAACTAATGCTGGAGGTTGTAAATACAACGGTCAAAGTGGCACAACGATGCTTCTTCTTCCTCAGGCAGCTCAGGAAATTTGACATGTCCATAACCACCTTCTACAGATGCACCACTGAAACCATACTGTCTTGGGTACGTAACAGCCTGGTACAGTGACTGCTCGGCCCAGGACTGTAAGAAACTACAGAAGGTGGTGTGCATAGCCCAGATCGTCACAGAAGCCAACCTCCCATCCACGGACTCTATTTACACGGCTCACTGCCACAGAAAGGCGGCTAACATCACCAAAGACCCACCGCATCCCGCTAGCGATCTCCGACAACCTCCTACACATGCACAAACAGGTTCAGGAGGGCTTCTTCCTGGCTGTTATTAGAGAGATGAATGGACTGTCCTGCCTCAATTCATGCTGATCTTGCAAATGTTGATCTTGCCTAGTGCACACCCTGTGCAATGTACTCTGTGTGTCTCTAAGACTTGTTGATCTGTACGACCTTTCTCAGAGTGGTCTGCCTGTTTTGCTTGTAAACAAAGCTTTTCACTGTACTTCAGCACACGTGACAATAAATCTGTTAATCAATAAGTCAACCAGATCACAGTGGGTCAGACAGTATCCATGGAGAGAGAACAAGATAACATTTCAAGTCTACATGACTCTTCATCAGAGCTGAAGTGAAGTATGGAGGAGGGAGCATTTATGCTACAGGTGGGAGTTGGGGTGTAAAGTGCGGGGGGGGCGCAAAAGGACGTTGATAGTTCAGATTAAATGATGAGAATGTGCGAATGGCAGATCAATGGTGTGTCTAACTGTCAGGCTGGAAAGGACAGACATTCCCTTGGGATAGGCGGAGGGGAGTGAGGACATGGTGGTAGAAAATACAACAAGATAAAGCTAAAATGAGGGGAAGAAATGGGACTAGGTTCACAATTTGAAGGTGTTGAGCTCAATATTAAGTCCAGAAGGTTGTGAAGTTCCTAGTCTGAAGACACTGGACCTGTACCTCACCTCTTCCTCAGTTACACTGATGACTGTCTCGGCGCTGCCTCGTGCTCCCATGAGGAGCTCGAACAGTTCATCTACTTCACCAACACCTTCCACCCCAACCTTAAGTTCACCTGGACCATCTCTAATACCTCTCTCTCTCCTTCCTGGACCTCTCTGTCTCCATGTCTGGTAAACGCCTGGAAACTGATATCTATTTCAAGCCCACCGACTCCCACAGCTACCTGGAATACACCTCCTCCCACCCACCTTCCTGCAAGAATGCCATCCCCTATTCCCAATTCTGAAACGAGGCATTTCGCTCCTGAACATCCCAGATGTCCTCGCTTTTCAAGGATCGCAACTTCCTCTCCACAGTGGTTGAAAACACCCTCGACTGTGCCTCTCGCATTTCCCGCAACTCATCCCTCACACCCTATCCCAACAATAACAACCAAAACAGAATCCCCCTCGTCCTCACGCACCACCCCATTAACCTCCGGATCTAATGCATCATCCTCCAGCACTTCTGCCACCTGCAAACTGACCGCACTACTAAGGACATTTTTCCTTCCCCACCCTTATTATCTGCTTTCCAGGACCGCTGTCTCTGCGACTCCCTTGTCCACTCCACACTTCCCTCCAGCCCCACCACACCCGGCACTTTTCCCTGCAACCGCAGGAAGTGCTACACCTGCCCCCACACCTCCCCCCCTCAGCCCCATCCCAGGTCCCAAGAAGACCTTCCACATCAAACAGATGTTCACCTGCATATATACTAATGTGGTATACGGTATCTGCTGTACCCGATGTGGCTTCCTCTACATTGGGGAAACCGAGCAGAAGCTTGGAGACCACTTTGTGGAACACCTACGGTTGGCTCATGACAAACAACTGCACCTCCCAGTCGCAAGCCATTTCAACTCCCCCTCCGACTCCTTGGACAACATGCCCATCCTGGGCCTCCTGCAGTGCCACGATGCCACCTGAAGGCTGGAGGAACAGCACATCATATTTCACTTGGGAACACTGCAGCCCAATGGTCTCAATGTGGACTTCACAAGCTTCAAAATCTCCCCACCCCCAACCTCATCCCAAAACCAGCCAAACCTGTCCCCGCCTCCTTGACCTGTCCATCTTCCCTCCCACCTACCTGCCCCTCCCTCCTCACTGACCAATCCTCATCCCAACTCCCTACGTACACTCACCTTTACTGGCTCCATCCCTGCCTCCTTGACCTATCCATCTTTTCTCCACCTATCTGCTCCTCTATCCACCTTTCATCATCACCTTCCCCTCTCTCCATTTATTTCAGAGACCCCTTCCCCTCCCCCATTTCTGAAGAAGGGCCCAGACCCAAAACGTCAGCTTTCCTGCTCCTCTGATGCTACCTGGCCTGCTGTGTTCCTGCAGCTCTACATTTTGTAATCTCAGATTCTCCAGCGTCGGGAGTTCCTACTATCTCCTAAGTTAGTGAGACATGATTTCTCACGCACAGAGCCATGTTGATATCCCTAATCAGTCCTTGCCTTTCCAAATACATGTAAATACTGATCCCTTCCAACAATTTGCCCACCATCAATGTCAAGTTCGCCAGCCCCTGGCTTTGTCTTACTCCCCTACTTAAATAGTGGCACCAAATTAGCCAACCTCCAGTCTTCTGACATCTCACCTGCGGTTGTTGATGATACAAATATCTCAGCAAGGGGCCCAGCAATCACTTCCCTTCTCTAACATAGGAGGCTGTGGAAGCTCGGTCTTCAAGTATGATAGATTCCTGATTACCAATGGCACACAAGGCTCTGGGACTGGGTGGTTAAAAGGTATTGAAGTCTTTGACGAACCTTGATTTATTGACTGGAAGGGCAGGTTCAATGTACTGAATGGCTTACTGTTGCTATTTTCCTATATATTCAACAATGGAGAAAATTGTTTACACAAAATGCTGCTAAATGCATCTGCAATACAATTCCACTTCATAAATTGACCAGATATCTTGAATTACTTTGTGAGCCGAAGGGGCTGTTCCTGTACTGTATGTTCTATGCAGAATTTTACGTATCCCAGGCAGGGTTCGGAAGTATGAGTCAGGTGATGAGTCTTGGAACCATGTTCGCAATTTTTAGTTGTGATGCTCTGAGGTTAAATCAATTTTGCTCTCCTTTAAAGAGGCATCTACTTTTTTCTTGCAGCCACAAACTGTGCAGCAGATCTGATTAATCCCAACATGGTCAAGACAAACTTTGAAGCAACGTTGGCTACATTTCTCAGAGCAGTCCAAGAGCTCCTTGGCTTCCTATTGGTGGCCTACACATTGCTGCTGTTTGCGTTGCTGTCTGCGGGATGGATCATTCAATATCTGACCATGAACTGACTGTATCTGACAAAGTGGATGACAAATCCTAATGTTCCAATGTGTTAGGGCAGGTTAAACAACATGTAGACGGAAAGAACACAGGAAGCATGTATCAAGAGGCAATTTTATTGTACTCCCTACCACACTTCTGCCTCCGGTCCCTCTACCCATTGTGCATCGTTGCTCATGCTGTACCTGAGAACAATTGTATCCACACATTGTCTGTTAAGCAATGACAGACCTTTGAGGTTTAATCAGTAATGTTTCCCATTCGATCCAAACTTCTAATGATTTGTGTTTGCAAAAGAACCAAATGCGATTTAATAAATAAACAGATAGTGCCAAATATGCTGAACCAGCTTGTCAATGTTGTAATTGAAACATGACAGTTGTGCCTCTGCCTTGTATAAAATATGTTCTTAAACAGTTTATGCAGGAAACACCTCTGACAGGCCAATAGCTTAGGGGAGAGTGGGGAAACACATCACGTTGCGTAAAGGGAACGGTGCTTGCTGTAGAGTGATACACCATACATTCGGAAAAGCGTTATGGGTCTACCTACAGTCCAAAGACAACAGCAGTTCAAGAGGCAGCTCACCACCACATTCTCAAGGACATGTAGAGTGCCCAATAAATGCTGGTCCAGCCAGTGATGCCAGTTAGTCATTAAAAATAATACGTTGGCAACAAGCGCATCTCCGCTGCCACAAAAATAGTGAAAATGTATTATATTTATTTCATTGCCGAGGATTTCCAACCTTTACTAACAGTGCTTAGGAGCAAGAATATTATTGACACCTCACCATAAGTCAGCGTCAACTCAAGAAAAAGTATATTCAGGTTAGTTCCATGGGCCTTTTGTCTCACCTGTCTGAAGGTCACTGTGACAAAATTGCATCTTAAAGACACTGTAAGTGTTGGTTTGAAGTCTGAACAGCTCTTTCGCCTAAGCTTGTTGAGCGCTTTGGTATAATGTGTAAACCAAATCAACTTAAGCCTCTGTGTTCTCCACTGTAGGCTGGGAAGGAGGTCTGAAGAAAGGTGGATTAGAGAGCATATGAAATACAGGAATGGGCACTGTCCCTGAGGGAAACAGTTCGCCACGGTCACTTATAGAGAAGAATATTAATGCTGCATGCAGCCAATTTGCAACACTCAAAGTAACAATATCAGTGCACCTACAGCAACTCTGCCACAACATCACAATTGTGATAAGGCACAAATGTTCATTGACAGAAGATTAGATTAGATTAGATTCCCTACAGCGTGGAAACAGGCCCTTCAGCCCAGCAAGCCCACACTGTCCCTTGAAGCATCCCACCCAGATCCATCCCCCTATAACCCAGACACCCCTGCACACTATGGGCAATTTAGCATGGCCAATCCACCTAGCATGCACATCTTTGGACTGTGGGAGGAAACCGGAGCACCCAGAGGAAACCCACGCAGACACGGGGAGAATATACAAATTCGGCACAGACAGTTATCCGAGGCTGGAATCGAACCCAGGTTCCTGGCGCTGTGAGGCTGCAGTGCTAACCACCAGGCCACCGTGCCGTGTAATGGGAAAAACCCAGGTGTCAGTCTGGAATGACTGTCAGGGACTGCTCTTTGTCTCTGCTGAAAGAACTATAAAGATTGGGATATGAATGGTGACCACTCTATGTATAGGAGTGTTAGTTTTCCAACTGGAGCTCTCTGCTCAGTTCCAACTTCACTGTCCTCTCCCTTTGTCCTTATTTTTGAAACCAACTCAATTTTAAATAGTGCTAGCCTCTGCCTTTCTAACTAAATGTTATGCTGTAATATTAAAATAATGGTGGGAACACCACGTGGGTAGCCAAGTATAAAGAGGAACAGCAGACAAAAAGTGTTAGCAAGACACATATCTCAAGCATATAGTCCTTTATTTAAAAACACTTCTTCCAACTCACCCCGTAGGTGTCTATATGGGCGAGGGATTTCAACCCCTAATGGTTGTGAGTTGAGGTTTGGTGATTGTGAGCTGAGAGGTTGCAATGGCAAACATGTAGCACTGCCCCACCTCTCACCTCACTCTCAGAGGTCTTCTATTGCAGCTCCTGCTCTCATGGAGCTTCCCATCCCCAACCAATTCACACAGTCCTCCCAGAGGGGATAGCAACAATTTTCAAACCTCAAAATGGTGCACAGTGGGAAATTGCTTGGAAAGCTTTGGCAGGGACCTTCAAAGTCATTTTGGAGAGTGTGAGCAGTGGCATAGTCTCAGAGATGGTGCACCGATATATTTCTTTTCACCAGCAGCTTCTAACAATCCCCTATTGCCTATGCCTTTTATCTCGGTATAATTTAGTGAGGTTATTGTAGTCAGAAATCACAAGCTTTATTTCATGCATTGTTGCAGTTTGTAACATCGATGCTAGAAAGCTATTTTGTCATTGTGAAGGATCTGTGAAGATTGACGAATATTTTCTGCATTTTCTCAATAAATCACTACCTGTCTTTCTTTTGTTGGTTGTAAATGGATACAGGTCAAATTGACAGGCTCTTTCTGTGCATGAATTTGTAGCACAGGAATTTCTGAGAACAGAAATGTTGTCAATACAATGCTCGTCTAATCGTATTTCTCTAACAGCTCTCAAGTAACTAGCTAACTAACTGACTACTGATAGGTAACCGCTCATTTTATGTCTAAGATGCATATTATGCCCTGAGATAGATTATATCTCAAAGATTTAACTTTGCTAGACAATCAGATTTTTTAAAAATAGAAATTAAACCATTATGTTGCTGAATAATATCGATGGATGGAAAAATGGGGCTGTGGGTACCGAAACAGCTTTGCTAAATTCAGTTAGAGAGAAAGAGGTAGCCACAGACAGGTTTCAAACAAGGTGACCTGCAACAGTTGAAGTAGAAATTGAGAATGAAAAGAAGAGAAAGAAGAAAAATTGTGGACAATGTTGACACGTCAACTGAGAGAGATTTGAAGAAGAAAGATTATACCATCTGCCCCAAAAAAACTGTAGTGACAACAAATGAATGAATGTTCTTGAAACGCAAAAAATCATAAATTCAACTTTTAGTACTAACCAGTGTTATATGCTGGTCTACTGTTCCTGTTAACCTGCTGTGTTGGTTAACTGCAATAGCAGCTTGCACTGAATGGTCAATCCTAATAATTAATCTCTCTTTAATGGTGCAAGAGCAGTGGGACACATTCAAGAAGGAAATAAGGAGAGCACAGGGTCAATATGTTCCAAAAAAGACGGAGGATGGGACGAAAACTTTCAGCAGACCATTTTGAGGGTTATGCCAGATTGGATGAAGGGAAAACGTCGGTTTACAGCAGATACTGATGGCTCCAAGGAGTACAGAATGCACAAGAGGAAACTTAATAAGAATTCAGAAGAGCTAAAGGAGAGCTTGAAAGAATAATGGCAGATAAAATAAAGGAAGATTCTGTTATTTTACAAGTACATTAATGGTACAAGGATAACTAGAGAAAAGGCAGGGTCCATTAAGTGCTAATTTGTGTGTGAAGTTGGAGGACATCGGTAAGTTTCTATCTGAATACTGTGTGTCAGTGTTCGGTAGTAAGAGGGATGATGTGGGTATAGAAATCAGGGAGAAGGATTGTAATATAGTTAAAGAGGTTAGCATAGACAAAGAGGAGTTCTGAGGTGCCTGGCAGGCTTAAAAGCGTATAATTTATTTTATTCATTTGTGAGGAGAAGGCGCCTTTGACTGGCCAGCATTTATTACCCATCCCTAGTTGCCCTTGAGAAGGCAGTAGTGAGCTGCCTTCTTGAACCACTGCAGTTCACATCTTATAGGTTGACCCACAATGCCCTTTGGAAGGAAATCTAGGATTTTTAACCAAATGACAGTGAAGTAACGGTCATATATTTCCAAGTTAGGATGGTGAGTGACTTGGAGAGGAACATGCAGGGGGTGGTGTTCCCATATATTTGCTGCCCTTGTCCTTCTAGATGGAAATGGTCATGAGTTTGGAAGGTGCTGTCTAAGGATTGTTGATGAATTTCTGCGGTGCATCTTGTAGATAGTATACACTGCTGTTACAGCGGTGGTGGGAGTGGATGTTTGAGGATGTGGTGCCAATCAAGCGGACTGTTTTATCCTAGACAGTGTCAAGCTTCTTGCGTGTTGTTGGGGCTGCACCCATCCAGGCAAGTCGGGAGTATTCCATCACACTCCTGACTTGTGCCTTTTAGCTGGTGTACCGGCTTTGGAGAGTCAGGAGGTGAGTTACTCGCCACAGTATTCCCAGCCTCTGGCCTACTCTTGTGGCCGATGTGTTTGTATGACAAGTCCAGTTCAGCTTTTGGTCAACAGTAACTCCTAGGATAGTGGAGAATTCAGCAATGGTGATACCATTGAATGTGAAAGACCAATTGGTTAGATTCTCTGTTGTTAGCAATGACCCTTGCCGAGCATTTGTGTAACATGAATGTTATTTGCCACTTTCTAGCCCAAAACCTAGATATGGTTCAGGTATTGCTGCATTTGGACATGGGCTGCTTCATTATCCAAGCAGTCACAGATGTTTGCTGATGCTCATGTAATCATCAGCAAACATCCCAATTTCAGGTCTAATGACAGAGGGAAGGTCATTGATGAAGCAGCTAAAGGTAGGGCCGAGGGACCAAAAACAAAGTTGCTGGTAAAGCTCAGCAGGCCTGGAAGCATCTGTGGAAGAGAAAAAAAAGTTAATGTTTCAGGTTCGGTTCTGAGGAAGGGTCACCAGACCAGAAACGTTACTTTTTTCTGTTCCACAGATGCTTCCAGACCTGCTGAGCTTTTCCAGCAACTTTGTTTTTCTCCCTGATTTACAGCATCTGCAGTTCTTTTGGTTCTTATCGGGCAGAGGGCAGTACCCTGAGGAACTCCTGCAGAGATTTCCTGGAGCTGAAATGACTGGCCTCCAAAAGCCACGACCACCTTCCAATTTGCCAGGTGTGACTCTAACCAGTGGAGAGTCTGCTCCTGATACCCACTAATTCCAGTTTCGCTGGGTGTCCTTGATGCCACACTCGGTCGAATGCAGCCTCGATGCCAAGGGCTGTCACTTTCACCTCACCTCTGGAATTCAGCTCTTTTGTCCATGTTTGGACCAAGGCTTTAATGAGGTCAGGAGCTGAGTGGCCCTGGCAGAGCCCAAACTGGGCGTCACTGAGCAGGTTATTGCTGAGCGGGTGCTGTTGGTAGCAATGTTGAAGACTTTACTGCTGATTCGCCTGGGTTGGATGAAATATATCTCAGGTTGTTGAGTGAGGCTAGGAAGATATAGCAAGGACAATAATTTTCAACTCTTCCCTATCTTAAGGAGTGTACCAAAAGACTGGAGGATAGTCATTGTGATCCCATGATTCAACAAAGGAGAAAGATATAAAGCATTAAACTACAGGCCAGTCAGTCCAACCCCAGTGGTGAGGAAATTATTGGAAGCATTCCTGAGGGACAGAATTAGTTTGCACTTGAACAGACAGGGCTTAACCAAGAACAGTCAGTATGGTTTTGTTAGAGGGAGATTATGATTGACCCACTTAGAGCTATACAGCATGGAAGCAGACCCTTTGGTCCAACTCGTCCATGCCAACCAAGTTTGCCAAACTAAACTAGTCCCACTTCCTGCATTTGGCCCATATCCCTCTGAGCCCTTCCTATTCATGTACCTGTCCATACGCCTTTTAAATATTGTAACTATACCTGCATCTATCACTTCCTCTGGCTATCCATTCCACTTACTAACTACCCTCTGTGTGAAAAAGTCGAGTCTCATGTCCCTTTCCCCTCACCTTAAACCTATGCCCTATAGTTGGGAACTCTCCTATCCTGGAGAAAAGACCTTTGATATTCACCCTATCAATGCCCCTCGTGATTTTATAAACTTCAGTAAGGTCACCCCTCAACCTCCTATGCTCCAGTGAATAAGGTCCCAGCCTATCTAGCCTCTCCTTATAATCCTCCCGTCCTCGTAACATCTTTGTAAATGTTTTCTGCAACCTCCCAAATTTAATAATGTCTTTCCCATAGCAGGGCAACTAGAACAGTGCTCAGTACTCCAAAAGTGGCCTCACCGACATCCTGTACAACTGCAACTTAACGTCCCAAATCCTATATTCAATGGCCTGACCAATGAAGGCAAGCATGCCAAAAAGCTTCTTTATCCCCCTTGAATAACTGTGTGGCCACTTCCAAGGAACTATATACCTACACTCCTATTTGTCTCTGTTCAACAACACTCCCTAGGGCTCTACCATTAACTGTGTAAGTCCTGGCCTTGTTAATTTTACCAAAATGCAGCACCTCACATTTATCTTGAGTAAACTCCTTCTGCCAATCCTCAGTCCATTGGCCCAACTGCTCAAGATCCCGTACTCTTAGATAACATTCCTCACTGAATATGATAGCACCAATTTTGCTGTCTTCCACAAACTTACTACCCATGCTTTCTGTATTCTCATTCAAATTTGCTTACATAAATGACAAACAACTGTAGACCTGGTACTGATCCCTGAGGAACATCTCTGGTTACAGGCCTCCAGTCCAAAAATCAATCCTTCACCCACCACTCTGTCTCCTACCATCAAACCAGCTTGTATCAATTATCAAACTCTCCCTGAATCCATATGATCTAACCTTATTAACCAGTCTACATTGCAAAACCTTATCAAAGGCCTTACAAAAGTCCATGTAGACAATATCCACAGCTCTGCTTTCATCAATCCTCCTTGTCACTTCATCAAAAAACTCAAGTTTGTGAGACTTGATTTCCCACACACAAACCCAAGCTGTCTATCTCTAATCAGTCCTTGTCTCTCCAAATACATGTAAATCCTGTTTGTAAGCATTCCCTCTGACAACTTACCTACCACTGACATCCGGCTCACAGATCTATAGTTCCCAGGCTTCTCCTTGTAGTCTTTATTAAAGAAAGCACAACATTAAGGGGAAATGATAGCCTAGTGGTACCATTGCTGGACTGTTAATCCCAAGACCCAGATAATGCTCTGGGGACCTGGATTCAAATCCCATCACAGCAGAGAGTGGAATTTGAATTCAACAAATATCTGGAATTAACAATGACCACAGATCTGTTGCCAAATGTTAGAAAAACCCATTTGGTTCACAAATTTCTTTTAGCGAAGGAAACTGCCATCCTTACCTGCTCTGGCCTACAAGTGACTCCAGACTCTTAGCAACGTGGTTGATTCTCAATTTTGCCTCTGGGCAATAAATCCTGCCTAGTCTGCGACACCATCATCCTGAGAATGAATTTTTAAAAATTAGCCACCCTCCAGTCTTCCAGCGCCTCACCCGTGCTTATAGATGATGCAAATGTCTCTGGCTAGGGGCCCCACAATTTCTTCCATAGCTTCTCAGGATGTTTGATTGAATTTTTCAAAGAAGTTTATAAAATCATGAGGGGCATGGATAGGGTGAAGAGCCAAGGTCTTTTCTCCAAGGTAGGAGAATCCAAAACTTGAGAGCATGGGTTTAAGATCAGAGGGGAAAGATTTAAAAGGCACCTGAGGTGCAACTTTTCCACACAGACGATGTGTGTGGATTGAGCTGCCAGAGGAAGTGATGGAGGCGGGTCCAATTACAACATTTAAATGGCATCTGGAGGGGTGCATGAATAAGAAAAGTTGAGAGAAATGTGGGCCCAAAGCTGGTAAGTGAGACTAGGATATCTGATAGGCATGGACGAGTTGGACTGAAGGGTCTGTTTCTGTGCTGCACATCTCTATAACCCTACGACTAAGATTTTATCAAGTCAAATCTTACCAGGGCAATTAAATCCTTTCAATGGCATCAGTTCACCAGGGGCTGGGTTTTACAAACAGTGGGAGATTACATTGAGATGACAAGCACACTTTAATGGAGCAGAATTATTTTTTACTGGGGTATATAAAGTGTGAACTCAGTTCGTGAACAGAATCAGATTCAAAATTGGGAACAATCTTCAGAATCAGTCTCATTCTTGGACAAATTCATCTCCTTCAGGGATGGACACCTCAGTACCTCACTCAACCGCAAACCCATGGGTAACCACATGAGGCTGCACGTCTCGAGCTTCCACCCTAAACATGGTAAAAGAAGCCACCCCCTACAGACACGCCCTGAGTATACACAGGGTCGACTCAGATGAGGAGGAAGGCAACAGATACATAAGGGTTTTGAAAGACACTCTCATAAGAATGGGATATGATGCACAACCTATTGATCACCAGTTCTGACATGCCACATTGAAAAGCCACAACGGTCTCCTCAGAAGACAGACACAGGATACAAGTGATAGACTAACCTTCTTCATCTGGTACTTTACTGGAGTGGAGAGACTACTCCATGTTCTTTACAATCTTCAACATGTCATCGACGATGATGAGCATCTCGCCCAGATCGTCGCCACGCCTGCACCTCTCACCTTCAAACAACAGCCAAACCTTAAACAGACCATTGTTTGCAGGAAACTACCCAGCCTTCAGGACAACATCGGCCACAACACTATACAACACTGCCATGGCAACCTCTGCAAGACATGTCAGTGGTCGAGGACATTCAGTGTCTGATCTTCAGGTAAGCATCCTCCAGGGCGGCCTTCAAGATACACAACAATGCAGAATCACCGAGCAGGGACTTACAGGCGAGTTCTGTACATTGAAAATGGCCTCAGCCATGACCTTGGGTTCATGTCATGTTAAAGGTGACCCCACCACAGTGTTTTGTACCTGTAAAATCTTCCCTACTGTCCTGTTTTATCGCCTTGATAACTTGTTATGATGTCTCTACCTTCATTAGTTTGCACAGTCTTGAATTACTTCTTCCACACAGACACACACACACACACACACACACACACACACACACACACACACACACACACACACACACACACAATTTCATCCAAGATGTTTGCTTATTTGCAGATACATTGTATTTTGCTCAAAGAACAGTCAGTCAGCATGGAATCTCATAAATTTCAGCTTTCGGGATAAAACCAGCCTGATTCCAAGTTAAAACTCAGAGACAGATTCTGGACAAGGACTCACATCAACAATTCAGCGTCTGATCTGAGATGACACCATTCATATATTCCTATCATTCTGCCTGATTGTCATGACAGCACAGTACTGACATTGACTTTATAAACACTTTGAACACCGTCTAACACTCTTGTTCACCTGCAGAGACTTATTATCTGACACTCCACTCAACCCCTCGCATGATCTTTTGATCTCTCTGACCTTGATCTCCCTGCCTATAAACTCTGTATCTATGTGCCCTCCTCTCTCACTGTAACTGATGAAGGGGGTGCACTCTGAAAGCTTGTGTGATTCCAAATAAACCTGTTGGACTATAACCTGGTGTCATGTGATTTCTGACTTTGTCCTCCCCAGTCCAAAACTGGCACGTCCACATCACAAACATTAAATACATTAATGGTGGATACTACCGACCACTGACCTGCTAAATCAATGAGTTGTTCGTTAGGAATATAATCGCTGATTACATCAGATGGTTTGTGTCCAATGTTGCATAAAACAGTTGCCTGTGGTGAACCAGAATCAATGGGTTTAACATGTGTTGAGATATTTATAACTGAGTGACAGCATGCTGTTTCTGAAATGTCTGGGTACTTATGTTAACATATTTCACATTGTGCTCCAGTATTATACTATCATCTGTTGTCTCCACAACATACACATAATCATATTCGTATATCCTTAGGACATCTCAAAACAATTTACTGCTGTGAAATTACTCACAGCAAGACCCGCAAACAGCAAATAAATGAATTAATGATTAGATGAGCAATTTTTGGTGCACTTGATTGAGGAAGGAATGTTGGCTAGGATACTGGGAGAACTTTTCGAAAGTGTCCTGGGAACTTTTATGCGCGGCTGTAAGGGAGGCTTGGAAATGCATTTAACATCTCATTGTGAAAACTGCAACCTCATCAAAGCATCAGCTACTCTGTAAATAAAATACCTGAAAGAACTACAGATGCTGTAAATCAGGAACAAAAACAGAAGTTGCTGGAAAAGCTCAGCAGGTCAGGCAGCATCTGTGAGAAAAAGTACCGAGTTACGTTTCGGGTCCAGTGCCCTGTCCTCAGAATTCTGAGAAAGGGTCGCCACACCCAAAATGTTAACTCTGACCTTTATCTTCACAGATGCTCCAGACCTGCTGAGCTTTTTCAACAACTTCTGTTTTTGATCCATCAGTTCCTCTGGGCTGCTTTGAAATGACACTTTCCTTGACAAAAGACAGTAAGGGCTGAAGTCAGATGAGCACAACTCATCTTTTGGAATAGAGGTGGGAAGTCACACGGAGTGAAGCTAATAAAGACAAAAGCTATGGAAATGACAATATTGACTAGTGACTGTTCCACTTCACTCTTCTATACCCCCTCCCCTTCCTGCTATCTGTCTCCTGTCAGGATGCAGTTATGTGAAGACATCAGCTTCTTTGGAGTCATTGTCATTCAGCATAGAGACAGACCCTTCAGTCCATCCCATCTACATTGACCAGGTATCGTAAATGCACCTAGTCCCATTTGCCAACATTTTGCCCATATCCCTCTAAACCCTTCCTACTCATATACCCATCCAGGCGCCTTGTAAATGATGTAATTGTACCAATCTCCAGCACCTCCTCTGGCAGCTCATTCCGTACACGCACCACTTGCTGCGTAGAAAAGTTACTCCCTAGGTCCCTTTCAAATTGTTCGTCTCTCACCTTAAGCTCAGCTGTTTAAAGTAAATTATTCTTTCATAAGATGAGAGTGCAGCTGGCGATGATGAAAGCAAGTCAATTGTTTAGATATTTTAAAAAGATCGACAGTGAAGTAAGCTTACAAATGATTACATTTGAAATGCTGTCTGCAGTTTCAGATGCTGGGATATGTAAAAGGTACTGCAATAATGGAGAAAATACTGAGGAGGGTAACCAGAATGATTGAGGAGATGACAATTACTGAAAAGCGGGACGTGCTGCCAATGTTTTATCATCTTGCATTCATTAGGCTGAATACAGGAATGCCAAACTTCAAATGATCACAACAATTTATGCTGCTGGAGGATACGGTGCTGATTGGTAGTTAATTCAACTTGAACTGACCAGACATTGTCATGGAGAACTCAACAGGAAGCTGCTGGTTCCCCTTGCTCCTGGGCACTAAGAAGAGCACGCAGTCCTGCGACTCTGTGAGACAAAGCAGGTAATAAATTATGATAAATGGTTACATAAGCTGGATTGGTTCTTATTGGAGGAGTCAAGCCTGAGAGTGACATAATTGCTGGGTTTAAAATTCTAAGGGACCAGATTATGGAGGCCATGACAAGCCATTCTATCTTACTTCAAACAGTAGCATTAGAGGACACTGCCTGAAAGAATGTAAATTTGAAATGAACCTGCAGGAACAGTATGTTACTGAGTGAGCGGCCCGTTTTTGAAGAGGCTCCCAAAGGATACAACAGAAGAAGCAGCATGAACCCATTAAAATGCAAATTTCTTCCTGAGATTCGTATTTTGCGACATAATAAATGAGTAATTGGAAGCATGAAAACATGGAAAATATTGTCCTTTTTATGAGTAACAGAGAATTTCTTGGTAAGATGGCGGCAGAGTAGGAGACTCTGACCTGAGCTCATCTGCTCCGCTCGTTGCGTTTCTTTTCTTCTTCCCTCTTTTCCTCCCTTCTATGGCTTTCTTCTCCTCTTCTGTCCTCTCAAGCACTCAGCTTCGTCTCTCCCCCCCGACCCCCAGCCTCGGCCTCAGAAGCGGGGACACCAGTGGTCAGTCGCTCTGTGAGGAGTGCGGCAGTGGCCAGCAGTCAGACGGATGTGCTGGTCTTCTACAGAGAGCCCTTGGAGAGAGACTGTGATGTTTGTCTTTTTAACTTGGCTTTTTGTTTTTCTGACCCATGCATATAGGTGCAATGTAACTTTTTGTTCCTTCATTTCTCGATTCTGTCACTAGGGATTGTACCTGGGTACCCTGTACCATGCTGCCATGTGTCGGTGACATTGTTACACTGTAACTGATCTGTAACTGACGAAGCTGCACATCGGTACCTTTGTACCTGAGATGATGTGTAAGTGATGATTTATAAACTTCTCACTGTATCATTTGAGTACAAGTGACAGTAAAGCTAATTCATTCATTCATTTTGAATGGATGGTTCACAGGGATTTTCCTGGTCTATTGTAGTTTAATAGAAGCTGATTGCCTTGGTTAGTCAGTAACTCCATTATTGCTGCATCATGTCATATTCCAGAGGATAGATAGCAATCTAAGTGGAGCTCCTGTCTCTACCAACTAGTTATTATGTTGCTAAATATTAGTTCATTAAAGGCCCTGCACTAAATGGCAGGAAGGTTTGTTACGGTTTCGGTGTTCCTTGTCACAGAGCCCTGTATTGTATTGAACCTGTGCTATGTTTGAGTAGAGGGTTTGAACCACAAGCTGGATGTAGTTGTAAATAAATTCTGTTGTCCGTGCAATAGCCTTCCATCCCTTCTGCCCCATAAGTTAGGAAAACAAGTTTCTATCATAATAACTGACACAAACTTCTACACACAGAAAGCCATCACTCTGAACACACTTTTCACATTGATGAGGCACGGCATAGTAGGCTATGGGCCAAGTGCTAGAAAATGGGATGAGAATAATTAGATGCTTGCTTTTGGCTGGCACAGATATGATGAGCTGAAGGACCTTTTTCAATGCTATAGGCGTCTATGACTCTATAACCCTAAATCATTTGATAATGGTAAAGTGCCTCAGAAAGAATATGTGTCAACCACCCACGAGGATGAATGATTTGCACCCAAAAGTTGCACACTTTTTATAACTCATTGGACTACATCTTGTAATTGTTAGCTGGCTCAAAGTTTATTTGAGCATGGTCTGGTAACTTTGGGAAGGTTGGAAGGAGAATAAACCTGAAGGCACCTTTGCATTGGGATATTACTGGATTCAGTGGGATCACTACGGCAGCTGTGCACCCTAGTCACTCCTGCTGCTGCCCGGGGTGTTCATATTGGGTTTCATCTACAATATCATACACCTTCATTGTTCAGGCCTTTGATTATTGGAATTGGAACATCATGTTGAGGTTGTGCAGGACATTGGTGAAGCGTCTTCTGGAGAACTGTGTGTAGTTCTGGTCACTCTATTATAGGAAAAATATCATTAAACTGGAGAGAGTTCAGAAAATATTTACCATTTGTTGCCAAAAATGGAAGGTTTGAGTCATAAAAATAGACTGGAAAGACTGAGACCTTTTTCACTATAGATTAAGAGGTTGAGGGGTGACCTTATTGACATTTATAAAATCATGAAAGGCATAGATAAGGTGCGTAGCAAAGGTGAACAGCAAAGGTCTTTTCTCTAGGATAGGGGTGTTCAAAACTAGAGGGCATAATTTTAAGGTGAGAGGAAAAAGTTTTAAAAGGACCTGAGGAGCAACATTTTTTAACACAGAGAGTGGTTCGTGTGTAGGATGCACTGCTGGAGGAAGTGGTGAACACAGATACAGTTACAATGTTTAAAAGACATTTCGATAAGTTCATTAATAGGAAAGGTTTGGAGGGATATGGGCCAAGCGCAGGTGGGTAGGACTGGTTCAGTTTGGGAACATGGTTGGTATGGAGTGGTTGGACTGACGGTCTGTTTCTGTACTGTATGACTTGATGACTCTAGTCTCCATATCTTTGCTTAGCCTCAGCCTTAGCAGATATTAGTTCTTCTCTGAGGTCAGGGAAGGTAACTGGATTGGAATCCCCTCACACTGGGGTAAGTTATTTTCACTGTGGCCAGGAGCCAATACCTGCTCCAGAACTTGAATATGTTCCCTGTAACTGAGAACTCTGTGGGACAAATGAGGAGTAATCTTTAATTCTCTGACTAGATCAACATTTACTGCCCATCCCTAGTTGCGCTTGAGAGGGACAATAGCCACTGTTAGTCCATGTGCTGCAGGAACAGTCAGGTGTACTTCAAGTTTCAGGGTTTTGACCTTGTGATAATGAGGGAATGATGATGAGGGAATGATGATGCATGTTCACTGTTACATTATCAATTTAAAAGCAAACTTAACTTTGCCTTTGGAAGGGGATTCCTGACCTATCAGGGGATTATGCATTGAAGGTGTGTGGATGGATTAATCAATGATAATTTCATTGAACAGTGAATGGCGTGTTCCTGTTCTTTGTCATGTCCCAGGCTGCCTCTGTATTCTTTCTGTATAAAGTGATGTATTTCTTACCATTTCACTAGTAAAGCTATTTTTTGGGCATTAATGAGCATTTACTAAGCCTGTAGTGATTTTTGTTTCAGGTACTATGTCTACTTTAAGTATTTTAATCAATAAATAGAGATTCTAATAGCTGGCGAGTTTTGAATCTAATAGCACAGTCTGAGTCTAGTTGTCACCACCTTTACTACGTGGAATTTTATTTTCAGACTATAAAGCAAGTCTGAGGTAGAGGCCTGCAGGTCAAGATGCCCAAAACAGGTATTCCATCTGTTACCAGAGTTCACAACAGTCCCCCAGCCCCATTCCCCCTCCATAAGGATGTCTTCAATTAAACTTCCCCTTTTGTTTCAGCCTCAGATAGTGTCAGTCTGGGGGAGACACATTGGAATGGCTTTTCCAACTTCTGTATTTGGATTGCCTCCATACAGCAGGGGCTGCGAAACTTTAATCTGGTACTGATTCTGTTTTCTTGCATAATATTTGGACAGTTTTATTTTAAATTTTGGAACAGCATATGAAAAGTCTCAATGCCCATAATGTAAAGCACTTCCCCACTGACAGTAATGCAAGGTAATGACTGTTTTACACATGCTGTTGGTCATGTGAAGTCTCAATTACTGTCCCTGTCAGTAATTTACAAGGACTGCTGTCGGCAATATATCATGAGGATTATTAATTGCCTCCATAGTCTAAGGTGCTGAGTGTTGTTGTCAGTATTTTGAACTGATTAATTGCATGCATTTGCTTTTTTTTCTCATTTCACTGACATAGGGAATCCCACAGTTAATGATCAGCTTCAGGTTGTTACAGCTGATCACTAAGGAGCTCATTAATGGACTCTGTCTTGCAGAGCAGATTTATAAACCGATCAGTGGGGAGTAGAAACAAAAAAAAAGAAATTGTTAGACAAACACAGCACGTCTGGCAGTATCTGTGGACAGAAATCAGAGTTGACACACACACACACAGCCCCTGTCTCTCACACAAACATATGCACACATACACACACACTCACTCTCATAAACATACACACAGATACAAACACGAGCACACACCCTCTCTCTCACACACACACCCTCTCTCTCACACACACACCCTCTCTCTCACACACACACACACACACACACACACACACTTAAACACATATACAGCCTCACACACATACACAGCCTCTCTCTCTCTCACACAAACACACATGCATACACACACGCTCTCTCATACATACACATGCACACCCTCACACACACAGACACACACACACCCTTAAACACATACACAGCCTCACACACACACTCACACACATGCACAGCTTCTCCCTCACACAAACACACACACGCATACACACACGCGCTCTCTCGTATACACACACACACCTTCAGACATTCCCACACACACACCCTTACACACATACACAGCCTCACACACATAAACAGCCACACACACACACACCATACATGCGCACACATTCATACATTCCACACAAACACACACCCTCACACATATACACTCACATACACACACATGTACACACACACCCACACTTACAGACATACACAGCCTCACACACACTGTCACACATACACAGCCTCACACACACACACACACACACACACACACACACACAGACACACACACAGACACACACACACACACACTCACACACACACCCTCATTCTCTAATTCCAACACACTCACATTTATACAGTGGCTTTGTTTATGAAGGACTTTAGTCTGTGATTCTGGGGAATAAGATGTTGTTATTTTGACGTCCTGTGATCACTTCTATTAGCTTTTGGGAAGACTTGCTTGTCTGAAACCAAGTAGTTCATACGAGAGAGCTTTCAGAACACCTACTCCCTCTTCCATAGAAACTGAGGACTCCCACACATCACACAATCTCAGTGTCACATGAAAAATTACAGAGTTTCTGCCTGTACACCCAGGTCTGATTTTGGATATTACACATCATTTATCATGGAGGACTCCTTCCTTATAGTGATGTCAACTACAAACTTTCCTTTTAACATTCTGTTCTGGAGTCAAGTAATAACTTGAAGTGGTGCTCAAAGTGATTTTTCTTTTCACTCAGTATAGGACAGAGCGTAAATTTAGCAAATATTATTCTCTCTGCCAATAACTTGCCAATTCTCTTCTGAAGCCAATGATTCTTGTCCTGATCCCTGTCTAAAGGACTGATAATGCATAGAATACTCAACTAAGTAACAGATCTGCATTGGAGGATGGGGCTGTGTTCTCTTGCTATTGGACAATAGAGGGCATCACCACCTTGTCTGATCCTAGTCTTGTGCAGTATCTGCACCAACACATTTCAGCAGCAACTACTGCATTGCAAAAAGCTAGGAGAAATTCCGCCCCAGATTTGAATAAATGTTACTGGGGTCACTTAGAGTCATAGAGATGTACTGCACAGAAACAGGCCTCTTGGTCCAACTCATTTGTGCTGACCAGATATCCGAAATTAAATCTAGTCCCATTTGCCAGCGTTTGGTCCATATCTGTATGAACCCTTTCTATTCACATATCCATCCTTTTAGATGCCTTTTAAATGTTATAATTATACCAGCCTCTACCACTTCCTCTGGCAGCCCATTCCATGCACAAAATTTGCATGAAAGGTAGCCCCTTACGACTCTTTTAAATCTCACCTTAAACCTATGCCCTCTAGTTTTGGACTCACCTACCCCGGGGAAAAGACCTTGATCCATGCCCCTTGTGATTTTATAAATGTCTATGAGGTTATCCCTCAACTTCCAGCACTCCAGGGAAAATAGCCTATTCAGCCCCTCCCTATAGCTCAAACCCTCCAACCCTGGCAACTTCAATTACTCCAACTATTATCCCAGTTGGGATTGTAGCACAGGCTGGGATGTGAACTAGGTCTTGATGTAGAACCACACAGGCTCTCAAATATATTTTCACCGGTCTCCCACCAAAGCCAACTTCTCCTATCTCACTCTAACTCACTCGGGATACGAGTACATTGTAAAGCTTACTTGAAAATCTGACTGCATTGTCAGCCTTGCTTGAATCTCTAATTCTGATTCACTTTCTCTCGCTTGCTTTGCATCTATTTCCCTCTCCTCTATTTCATCTGTCTGTGTTTGCCTTCACATTTGATTCTTTCCCATTGACTTCTCTGTCCCCCACTTCTTGTATCTAGTACTGTCTTCCATTCTCAGTTTTACTCCCGTTTTTTTCTGCAGCAATTCTCCCCGCTAGTTAGAGTAACAGTCAGAGTGAATGTGGGTGGGGGAGGGAGAGAACTGGAAAAAATGCCAGCAGATCAAGATCTGTCCCACTCATACTGAATCATAGCAACATTATGGCACAGATGGAAGCCATTTGGCCCTTCCAGCTGTTCTGTTGAGCCCATGCCAGCTCTCTGTAGAGAGATTTAGTCAACCCCATTTGCCTGCTCTATCCCCGTGGTATGGCTAAGTCACTTCTCTCAATTGCCGGTGAATTTCCTTTCTCATTAATTAATCATTGCTGCTAGTACCTGCCTTGCAGTAGCAAGTGGTCAGTTAGCTCAGCTGGTTAGCAACGCAGAGTGACTCCAACAGTGTTTGTTCAGTTTCTGTACCAGCTGAGATCACTGCCAAGGCCTTGGCTTCTTAACCTCACCAAAGGTGTGGTAACCATTGGTTCAGCTCACCACTAGCCCCTTCCTTCTCTCTAAGGGGAGAGTTTTTTTCTATCCACCTATGGGGCGTGGGTGTCGCTGGCTGGCCAGCATTTATTGGCCATCCCTAGGTGACCTTGAACTGAATGGCTTGTTAGGCCTTTCAGAGGGCAATTGAGAGTCAACTGCATTGCTGGTGGGTCTGGAGTTTAGTGGGATTATTTTGACTTGATGAGACAGCAAGCTCCCAACCATTACCATATTTTGCACAAAAGCATTCTTATTCACATTCTGACTGTATTTCTTGTCTAAAATTCTAAGTCTATACCATCATATCAGCTTCCAAATGACTGATCTACCTCAGTGACCATTCGGGGAGAGTGGAAAGGAGTTTGCTTTTACAAGCCTTCAACTTAACCAATCTGTTAAAGTGTCACAAGATTTAAATTCAATTTGCATAAAATTGCTTATAGATCCTGTAAATAGGTAGTTTAGATATTAATAGTTTTATTTGTATACTTAGGTCCCTGGAGCAGTAGAGATAGAGTTTGTGGTGGAACGTTATCATTGAGGAGCATGAGTTTATGCGCAGGAAGTGGGACCCAGATTAAAAATGACCAGTTCTGAGGAAGGCTCACTGCACCCAAAACATTTACTCTGATTTCTTTCTGCAGATGCTACCAGAGCCTATTGAACTTTTCCTGCAATTTATGTTTTTGTTCCTGATTTCCAGCAACTGCAGTTCTTTCAGTTTTGAAATACCCGTCTGGTCAAAGAGACAACTTTCAGGTTTAACTGCTCAGTGTATGTGCAGGATACTCTCTGGGAAGTTGTGTACACAGCTCCCCTCCTAGAGAACTAAGATATTGATTTGAATATGTAAACCATTGAAATGCAGTGATATTTGAGCTGACATTTAACAGTGCTCCCTCTCTGGGTTTCTCAGGCTTCCTGAAACTTTGCTGTTCAAAGCCAGTGAGAGTATGACAACAGTTCATGGCTCTCATTTAAAGCCAGAGGAAGACAGCAATAGGCAGCACTCCCAACTGCTTTCTTACCTCCTACAGGGAGACGATTTGTTTGGAGAACAGGGGCTCCATGATTTACAAAGGGGATCCCATACAGGAGTGTAATATAAATGTTCCCTGTGCTTACAAATGACTATTTAATGTTGTCCTTCATTGTATTCCGACTTGTGCATAAATCAACTGGCAAACGCACTCAAAATCAGAACCTGTTCGCAACCCAGGGACTGCCTATGCATGTTGTCAGACACTAATTTCTGCATTGCACATCTTTTTTAGGGTCAGAATTTGGACGGGCAATGCCTGTTGTGTTATTTAATAGCATAGCCTCCAGTGCAAACAGACACTGTGCCTTTAAGAGATAGTAGGAACTACCGATGCTGGAGTCTTAGATGTCAAGGTGTGGAGCTGGAGGAACACATCATTTCTGAAGAATGAGACATAATAGGAGCTGCACATGCTGGAGAATCCGAGGTAACAAAGTGTGGAGCTGGATGAACACAGCAGGCCAAGCAGCATCTCAGGAGCACAAAAGCTGACGTTTCGGGCATTTTCTGATGAAGGTCTAGGCCCAAAACATCAGCTTTTGTGCTCCTAAGGTGCCGCTTGGCCTGTTGTGTTCATCCAGCTACACACTTTGTTATCTCTGAAGAATGGTCTAGATCCGAAACGTCAGCTTTCCTGCTCCTCTGATGATGCCTGGCCTGCTGTGTTCATCCAGCTCCACACCTTGTTAACATTGTACCTTTAAGATGTAGCAGCATGAAATCCTTCTCACGTTTAGTCACTGTGCAAAGGGATCAGTGTTGTATTCAGTGAGTTATATATGTATATATTTAATGTATAGTAATATTTGCTGGCACAGAAGTCAGATTATATGTACATGTGTGCAATATTGTAGCAATGTAAATAGTTAGTGCTGTTGTTAATGAACGTCAAGACATCTGTCTCAACGAGAACCCAGATCTTTGTACTACACACATCACTTAAGCTAAATTGTAGGGACAAACTGAGACAACATCGTACTCCCAGTGGTGTTTGACTCAAGAAACCATGTCACAGTGACACATCAGGTTGCCTTACACTGGACCACAGTCCTGGTCAAGATGACCATCAATAATAGCAACAGCATACTGTCAGAGGTCACCAGACAGCACTACGGTAGGGGAAGGTGTAGCTAAAAGGGTTGTAGACTGCAGTAGGAACTAACTACATCTGACAGCTCAGGTAACTAGGCTTGGTAGCAGTTGTCATTGAGTTCAAGGGCCGTAAAGGCTTTTGATACGGGTAGCACACGCTTCACTCAGGAATTGCACCCGATGTTATGTAATGAATGAATTGGTGCATGTAAGTTAACATCAGCTGGAGGCCTGCAAAGCACGCAGATCATGATATCAGTCATTGTCAACACTGACTTGAAGCCAGTGATGCCATTTGGGTCGACATATCAGCTCTACCATTCACCCAAACCAAGAGAGATTTGATCCCCTCCATATCCACAGTGTGGCTACAGGGCATAAAGGCACCATAATTGTAAGATGTTGCAATGGATGTTGGTAAGGAAAGCAAACACACAATAGTGGGAGTCCTACTGCCTCATGAGATGAGATAGAGCATATTATTGGCATGCTCAAGCAACATCTGCTGTTCTGGAGGAGCCCTGTAGTACTCAGCACTGACAGAGCTCTGAGCCACACTACACAACCCTTGCCATCATGAGGCTACAGCTCTCGCCATCAGCTACATGCCAGGTAGGGGGAGGAGGAAGAGAAAGGAAGAGATTCAATGAGAGAGCCACTTCCTGTTGGACACTTCCTGAAGAATCTAATTTGACTGTGAGACTAGTGACTGACCCACACCTCCCCTTGCTGATCGTCTGAGACACAGTAGGTGATCCTCTCAGCTCTGAATCAAAAGGTCCAAGTCCCACTAGAAGACATGCCTCATCATTATCAGCAGCAGGTTTTTGCTTCCCATTGCTGCAGAATAGTATCCCTCCTGGCTATGCACTACAAGCAGCAGGACATTGAGGGAGGGTGCAGTGAAGAGTAGTGCAGGCTTTGAGTTCATCCTCATCAAAGGCAGTACGGTGGCTCAGTGGTTAGCACAACTGCCTCACAGCACCAGGGGCCTGGGGTCACATTCCAGCCTCAGACAACTGAGTGGAGTTTCTACATTCTCCCTGGGTCTGCACGGGTTTTCTCCGGGCACTCCAGGTTCCTCCCACAATCCAAAGGGTTAGGTAGATGGACTCGATGGGCCCAATGGTCTGCTTCTGCACTGTAGGGTTTCTAAGAGCAAGGGAGATTTTCAGGGTGCGCTGGCCAATATTTGTCCCTTTATTAACAATTGCAGAAAACAGATTATCTGGTCAATATCTCATTGTTGTTTGTGGAAGCCTGCTGTGAGCAAATTTGTTGCTGCATTTCTCAGATTGTAACAGTGACAACACTTCAGGAGGGTACTTCATTGGTTGTAAAGTGCTTTGAGTCATCTGGAGGTTGTGAGAAGTGGCTTATATATAAATGGAAGTCTTTCTTTTCCAAATACAGATGTAACATTATATTTAGGGTGCCACGTTAAATGGCACAGACAGATACAAAACATTTCTGCCTTTTACCCCACCCGTCTCCAGATGGGCCTCCAATTTACTGTCAGAGCCAATAAACTTTTATCAGTTCCATCTTGGACTGTGTATTAGAGACTTCTCTTAACAAAACCAACCGCACTGTTTGCTGAAAAACAACTTTCTTTTTTGATCGTGTTCCCATTTGTTTTTACATCCTGTTTAATGTTTGCAGTATTAAATTTAATTGACTGACATTTCCACAACACTGTGTCAAATTTAAAACGCTATGAAGTGGAACAATGGGATCGTAAAAGGTCAACAGGATTTACAGAATGAAAGCCCAGGTTCCCTTGACAGTTCAACTCATTTTTGACCCTGTGCTATAACTAGGAAGGTGCCTCCTTCTGAACTGTGGCGTGAGCTGAGCTTAGCTAGATTGCACAGGGCTGCTAGACCTGTTCTCAGTGCAAAAATACAACTGGAGGGCAACAACTATGGGCATTTATATAGTGCCTTTAATGTGATAAAACATCTGAAGGTGCTTAACAGAAGTTTAAGATGGCTCAGGAGACTTGGGAATTAGAATTTTTAGTGTTTGTTTTGACAAGTACAGACCTGATGGGTTGAAGTGCCTTTATCTGTTTTGTAGACCATTATGATGCAGTGACTAAGTTGACAGTGAGCCACATAACATGATATTAGAAACAAAGACAGAAGTGCTGGAGATACTCAGCAGGCCTGGCAGAATCTTTGGAACGAGAGAAACAGAGGTAACCTTGCAAGTTTAGATCTGAAGAAGATTGGAATCAAAATGGTAATTCTGTTTTTATTTTAAATGTACAAGATGTGCAATACTTTGCTTTCTTTTTGAGACAAAATGAGGACAGGTCAAGCTTGGTTAAAGAGGTAGGTTTTAAGTGGCATCACAAGATGAGACACAGCCAGAGAGGAGGACAGAGTTAGGGAGGGGATTTCAGAACTTCAGGCTGCTCCCACAGCTGCTAACAATAGAAGTGAAAATTTAGGGTGCTCAAGCTGCCACAACTCGAGGAACTCAGAGATTTCAGAGGGTTATGGGGATCGAAGAGATGACAGGATTCAGAGGCAGGAGCAGGCATTGGATGAAACAGGTTGAACATTTTAAAATTGCAGCCCAGTCAAATGGGTAGTCCCAGCAGGCAGATGAGTATAGGGTTGGTGACTGACAAAACTTGTGAGAGTTAAGGACATAGGTGGCAGAGCTTCAGATGAGCTTATTTTTGCAAGCTCGGAGACCAGCTTGGCCAAATTGGAATACTGGGTCAGGCAAACGAAACAGCGTTATATATACCATGGAGTTTAATCAAATTCTAAAACCAGGCTCGGTCACACTTAGGACCATTGTGTTGACTTGCCCCCACTTTACTATGCGAAGGTATACCAGATGTCAGCCCACTTCCATATCGTTACCTTATAAAAGGGCTGTGACTGATGTGTGAGCAGCCACACACACCCTGATTAATACGGTGCACAATTACTGCGAGAGCCCCTGTAATTAATGATGTGGGGGAGGTGACGGGGCATTGGCAGGGGTGGGGGAGCTCACCGTGATTTCACTGTCTTATCCAAAGACATTAAAAAGATGGCCACACCATTTTCAGAGAAGGACTTTGCTTACAGTGTTCAATGAGGCCTGACAGGAGAATCAAACAATTTGAAGGTAGCACAGAGGCAATAAAGGTGGTCTCCAAAAGGACGGTGTGACGTGAAAAAGCAGGGCTTGCGGTGGGGTACAGCAGAATCCTGCAGAACTATCATTTTACAGAATGGTCCATAGTGGTCCCCATGTGAGCTGCTGAAGGATTTGGCTGTACAGCGCTCATTGCCTCTGGATGGGGACTCAACAATTGTCCTTGAAGTCTGATTTAATAAGGATTCTGGCTGTGTTGCTCAATTGTTCTGTGTTTGATTATGTCAGTCTGTTTACCATTGATTCTCACTATGCTCAATTGTTTAAACCTGGCTGTGGATTCTGGTGCAAGTAGACAAAGCTGGAAAGCGCTGGAAGCATTTTGTGAATGCAGAGCTACTTTAAAGCACTGTAAAGAAAATTCTTACACAGCCAATGAAATATTTTTCAGTGCTGTAGTGTAGGGAAATAGCAGATATTGATAGATGGATATTGCTAAAAGTGATGAGATGAATAGTGGAATTAATGTTTGTAACCTTGATGGTGGAGAGGTAATTGTTAGCCAAGACTCTGGGAGAACTTCCCTGTTTTTCAAATAGAGTCATTGTTTGATCATCCAGTGTTATCACAGTTACAACTATAAATATGGTATTAAAGCCTATGCTAACTCATAAATCTAGCATCATCTGTTGCTGTGCTGTTTTTTTTACTATACTTCTAAACAAAGCATATGTTTTTATTGTGACATTTGTGTTTCTTCACTTCCTATTGCCCTCTTTCTGTGAAATTTACCTATTCACTGTGCTCCTCCTCTGCATCAGCCATGACTCAGTACCCTCAGCTCTGAGTCCCTCTCTACAGCCAGGCTGCCAACCGTGTGTAATTTGAATGAAATGTTAAGCTGAAAGTTCACCTGCCCTCTAAAGTGACTATGAAGGAGCTCATGGCAGAAATTTAAAAAAGAGCAGGGGACTTTACCTGGCATCCCAGCTGATACTTATCTCTCGAAAGCAACATTGCTCAAATTTGTGAAGCCCATTTCTGAAGAAGGGTCCAACCCATTGACTTTCCGGCTCCTCTGATGCTGCCTGGCCTGCTGCGTCCCTCTAGCCCCACATGGCATTATCTCTGACTCCAGCATCAGCAGTCCTTACTATTTTACTGTTGAAATATACCATCTGATTATGTACGTTATGGCTGTGTTTGGTATCTTGCAGTGCACAAGTCGGCTGCACTTCAAAAGTACTTCACTGATCATGAAACGTATTGAAGTCACCTGAGAACAAGAGAAATCCAATTTTTTTTCCTCCCTTATGAATTAAAATGGTGTAGCTGGAGTCAATAGTACAGACTGTCACATCAGGGTGATTTATATCTTGAGTTATTTTAGGCTGAAGAAACACTTCCTTCATGGAGGCAATGGCCTCATGGTATTATCACTAGACTATAAATCTACAGACTCAGGTAATGCTCTGGGGACCTGGAATTTGAAGGTCCAACACAGCAGATTTTGGAATTTGAATTCAATAAAAAGAATCTGGAACTAGGAAGGTAATGATGACCATTGTCGATTTTTGGAAATATCCATTTTGTTCACTCGTGCCCTTTAGGGAAGGAAATTGCCATCCCTACCTGGTCTGGGCCTACAAGTGACTCCAGACTCACAGCAATGTGGTTGACTCTTAACTGCTGACTGGGTAATTAGTGACAGGCAATAAATGGTGCCTGGCCAGCAACACCCAAGTTCCACGGGCGAATAAACAAAAAACTATCTGAAAGCTTTTCTGACGAAGGGTCTAGGGCCGAAACGTCAGCTTTTGTGCTCCTAAGATGCTGCTGGACCTGCAGTGTTCACTCAGCTCCACACTTTGTTATCTGAAAGCTGGTGGTTGTCCTTACATTATAAACCTGTTCAGGGACCTGGGACTTGAACCTGGGCCTCCTGGTTCAGAGATAGGTGCAGTATCACTGTGCCACAAGATCCCTCTCTCCTTACATCATAGACTGATTACCAATCTGCAGTTCAGTCTTCTTGGTGATGGGAATGAATGAGAAGATGGTGACCTGGTGGGAATGGTAAAGTATTGGTCATCAGGAATTCCCAGGCTGATGATATGGGGATAAAAGTAGGATACAGCATAATGATGAGGATCAGAAATAAAAACAGAAAGTGCTGGAGAAAATCAGAAGGTCTGAATGAGAGAGAAACAGAGTTAATGTTTTGTGTCCAGTGACTCTTCTTCAGAACTGTTCATTGTACTTGAAATATTTACTCCTGATTCTCGCTTCACAAATGTTTTCAGACTTGCTGAGTTTCTCCAGCACTTTCTGTTTTTATTAGTAATGTTATAGATATATATATGTGTATGTGTGTATAAATATATATACACACATATACATACATATAGCAAAAGCTATAATTTGCATCCAATAAAAATATCTAGCCTAATGGTGAGGCTGTCAATTAGTGTGAAAACCCACCTGGTTCACCACTTCTTTACAGGAAGCAGTCTGCTGTCCTTAATTGGTCTGGCCTTTAGGTGACTCCAATCTCACAGCAATGTAATTTCCTCTTAATTGTTCTCTGGGCAATTAAGAATGGGAAATAAATGCTGGCCTAACCAGCAGCGCCAATGTTTGCATGAATGAATAAAAGAAATCATGTCCAGCCATCTCATAACTAATCCCCTCCATCCTTGTCCTGTGTCCCAAATCTTGGTGAGTTCTGGTGAACAGTATTGATGCCACATCTGAACAAAAATCTTGAATTCCCCTGCGATTGGGATGTGGTTGCCAACCTTCACTGAATCTATTTTTGGAGGTTTCATCATATGTCTTTTCCCCATGTTACAGCCATTAGCTAGCCAAAACATCCTTCTTAGGCCAATTGGACAACACAAAGAAAAACTCATTAACCAACTGGATGATATTTAACCACCAATGCAACAGTTTTGGCTGTAACATAAAGGAAAGACATGATGAAATGCGCAAACTTAGATTCAGTCACAGTTGGCAAGTAAGTCTGAATGCAGGGGAATTCAAAGCCCTTGTTCAGATCTGTCTAGCTTTTCTAAAATTTTACAGGTCCCAGTGAGATTCCCCCATTACGTTTCAAAATTCCTGTGAAGAACTCCGTGGAGGAAGTGGTCAAGCGTGGGAACCGTAGTTTACTAAAGAAAGTAAAGAAAGAAGTTGAATCTCTTGTCAAGAGGAAGAAGGAGGCTTATATAAAGATGAGGCGTGAAGGCTTAGTTAGGGCGCTTGAGAGTTACAAGTTAGTTAGGAAGGATCTAAAGAGAGAGCTAAGAAAAGCCGGGAGGGGACATGAGAAGTCTTTGGCAGGCAGGATCAAGCTTTCTATAGGTATGTCAGGAATAAAAGAATGACTAGAATAAGATTAGGGCCAGTCAAGGACAGTTGTGGGAAGTTGTGCGTGGAGTCCGAAGAGATAGGCGAGGTGCTAAATGAAGATTTTTTGTCAGTATTCACACAGGAAAAAGACAATGTTGTCGAGGAGAATACTGAGATACAGGCTATTAGACTGGACAGGATAGAGGTTCATAAGGAGGAGGTGTTAGCAATTCTGGATAGTGTAAAAATAGATAAGTCCCCTGGGCTAGGTGGGATTTATCCTAGGATTGTCTGGGAAGCTCGGGAGGAGATTGCAGAGCCTTTGGCTTTGATCTTTATGTCATCATTGTCTACAGGAATTGTGCCAGAAGACTGGAGGATAGCAAATGTTGTCTCCTTGTTCAAGAAGGGGAGTAGAGACAACCCTGGTAATTATAAACCAGTGAGCCTTACTTCGGTTGTGGGTAAGGTGTTGGAGAGGATTATAAGAGATAGGATTTATAACCATCTAGAAAGGGATAATTTGATTAGGGATAGTCAGCACGGTTTGTGAAGGGTAGGTCGTGCCTCACAAACCTTATTGTGTTCTTTGAGAAGGTGACCAAACAGGTGGATGAAGGTAAAGCGGTTGATGTAGTGTATATGGATGTCAGTAAAGCATTTGATAAGGTTCCCCATGGTAGGCTATTGCAGAAAATACGGAGGCATGGAATTGAGGGTGATTTAGCGGTTTGGATCAGAAATTGGCTACCTATAAGAAGACAGAGGGTGGTGGTTGATGGGAAATGTTCATCCTTGAGTTCAGTTACTAGTGGTGTACCACAGGGATCTGTTTTGGGGCCACTGCGGTTTGTCATTTTTATAAATTACCTGGATGAGGGCATAGAAGGATGGGTTAGTAAATTTACGAATGACACTAAAGTCGGTGGAGTTGTGGATAGTGCGGAAGGATGTTGTAGGTTACAGCGGGACATAGATAAGCTGCAGAGCTGGGCTGAGAGGTGCCAAATGGAGTTTAATGTGGAAAAGTGTGAGGTGATTCACTTTGGAAGGAGTAACAGGAATACAGAGTACTGGGCTAATGGTAAGATTCTTGGTAGTGTGGATGAACAGAGGGATCTCGGTGTCCGTGTGCATAGATCCCTGAAAGTTGCCACCCAGGTTGATAGGGTTGTTAGGAAGGTGTACGGTGTGTTAGGTTTTATTGGTAGAGGGATTGAGTTTCGGAGCCATGAGGTCATGTTACAGCTGTACAAAACTCTTGTGCGGCCAAATTGGAGTATTGCGTACAGTTCTGGTCACCAGAACTGGTGACAAGAAGGATGTGGAAGCATTGGAAAGGGTGCAGAGGAGATTTACCAGGATGTTGCCTGGTTTGGAGAGAAGGTTTTATGATGAAAGGCTGAGGGACTTGAGGCTGTTTTCATTAGAGAGAAGAAGGTTGAGAGGTGATTTAATTGAAACGTATAAAATAATCAGAGGGTTAGATAGGGTGGATGGGGAGAGCCTTTTTCCTAGGATGGTGACGGCGAGCACGAGGGGGCATAGCTTTAAATTGAGGGGTGAAGGATATAGGACAGATGTCAGAGGTAGTTTCTTTTCTCAGAGAGTAGTAAGGGAATGGAACGCTTTGCCTGCAACGGTAGTAGATTCACCAACTTTAGGTACATTTAAGTCGTCGTTGGATAAGCATATGGACGTACATGGAATAGTGTAGGTTAGATGGGCTTCAGTTTGGTTTCACAGGTCAGCACAACATCAAGGGTCGAAGGGCCTGTACTGCACTGTAATGTTCTATGTTCCATGTTGTATAGTCCTAACCAATCCAATCTTTTTTCATACATCAGTTCTGTCCAGCCAGGAATCGTTCTGGTAAACCTTTGTAGTACTCTGTCCGCAGAACATCCTTCTTCAGATAAGGAGACCAAAGCTGCACACAATACTCCAGGTGTTGCCCTGTACATTTTGAGTCATAGTGCTGTACAGCATGGAGATAGAATTTTCAGTTCAACTCATCCAAGCTGACCAGATATCCTAAATTAATCTAGTTCCATCTGCCAGCATTTAGCCCATATCCCTCAAAGCCTTTCTATTCATGTGCCTCCACCACTTTCTCTGGCCGCTCATTCCATTCACGCACCACCCTCTGAATGAAGAAGTTGCCCCTTAGGTCCCTTTTAAATCTTTCCCTTCTCACCTTAAACCTATTCCCTCTAGTTTTGGACTCTCCTACTCTGGCAAAAAGAAACTTGTCCATTCACCCTATCCATGCCCCTCATGATTTTGTGAACTTCTATAAGGTTTTCCTCAGCCTCTGATGCTTTAGGAAAAGTAATTTCGGCTCATTCAGCCTCTCTTTACAGCTCAAACTCTCCAACCCTGGTAACATCCTTGTAAAAAAAGAGGAAGGGTCACCAGACCCGAAATGTTAACACTGCCTTTTCCTTCACAGATGCTGCCAGACCTGCTGAGCTTTTCCAGCAACTTTGTTTTAGTTTAACATCCTTGTAAATCTTTTCTGAACTCTTTCAAGTTTTACATCATCCATCCTATAGCAGGGAGACTAGAACTAAATGCAGAATTCCAAATGTTGCCTAACCAATCTCCTGTTCAGCCGCGATATGACCTCCCAACTGCTATACACAATGCACTGAACAATAAAGGCAAGCATACCAAATGCCTTCTTCAAAGACATCTTCAATCTCTGCCTCCTACAAGCTGAAGTTCCCACCTGCTTCAAGAAGACAATATCATTCCTGTACTTAAGAAAGCACACGCACTGTGCCTTAATGACTACCGCCCAGTGGCTCTGACCTCCATAATCATAAAGTACTTCAAGAGGCTGGTCATGGCCCACATCAACTTCAGTCTACCAACCTGCCTCGATCCCCTACAATTTGCCTACTGATGTAACAGGTCCACAGAGGATGCCAATATCCCTAGCCCTGTACTCATCCCTGGAACATCTGGACAACATGGACGCTTAGGTCAGACTCCTGCTCATTGACTACAGCTCCACCTTCAACACCATTATCCCCTCCAGATGGATCCCAAAACTGTGTGACCTTAGTCTCAGCTCTGCTCTCTGCAACTAGATCATCAGCTTTTCTGACCCATAGGTCACAATCAGTGAGGATAGGAACTGCACCCCCTTCACAATAACACACAACACTGGAGCCCTCCAAGGATGCATCCTTAGCCCCCTACAGTATTCCCTTTATCCCCATGACTGTGTTGCCAAATTCGGAATGAATGCCATCTACAAGTTTGCTGATGACACCGCTGTAATGGGATGGATATCTAACACCGACGAGTCAAGATATAGAAGGGAGATTGAGGACTTGGCTATGTGGTGCGATGAGAACAATCTGTCCCTCAGCATTGGCAAAGCCAAAGGACTGATTGTCAACTTCAGAAAGACAGGGGGAGAACATGTCCCCATCGACATCAAAGGAATTGGGATTGAGAGAGTGAAGAGCATCAAGTTCCTTGGAGTGACGATAACCGATGTCCTGTCCTGAACATCCCACGTAAATACGACAGTCAGGAAGGCACAACAACACCTCTTCTTCCTCAGGCGGCTCAAGAAATTTGACATGTCCGTAAGGTCCCTCACCAACTTCTACAGATGCACCAATGAAAGCATTCTGCTGGGTGCCTAACAGCCTGGTACAACAACTGCTCTGCCCAGGACCCCCCGTGTGAAACTACAGAAGGTGGCGTGCACAGCCCAGACCATCGTGGAAGCCAACCTTCCAACCATGGACTCCATTTACATGGCTCGCTGTTGCAGAAAGGCTCATCAAAGGTTCATTCACCTCGGTAATGATCTCCTAAAACTTCTTCACTGCTTTTCATTGTATTCCGGTACACGTGACAATAAATCAGTTGATCAATCTATTATCTTGGCTAGCTGCGACTCCAATCTGAAATATGAACCTGCACTCCAAGGTCTCTTTGTTCAACAATGGCCCCCAGGACCTTACCATTAGGTGTATAAGTCCTGTCTGGAATTGCCTTTCCAAAATGCAGCGTTTCCCATTTATCTAAATTAAACCCCATCCGCTGCTCCTTTTGCTAATTGCTGCAATATATCCCTGCTCCTGTACTCGAATCCTCTCACTATGAAGACCAACATACCGTGTAGCTTCTTCACCATCTGATGTACCTACATGCTGACTTGCAGTGTCTGAGGTACAAGGACTTCCAAGCACTGTTACACCTCCCCTTTTCCCAATCTATCCCCACTCAGATAATAATCGATCTTCCTTTTGGTTTTGCTACCAAAGTGGATAACTTTGTATTTGTCCATAACATACTTCATCTGTGATATATTTGCCCACTCAATCAACTTATCCAAATCACTCTGAGATCAGGACACACTTACATTCTTCAAAACTTTATCACAATGTGAGATGGTTGTCATTATCCATCAGTTTTACAGCATTATTCCCAATTGGAGCTTACAGGGATTTGGAATCTTACATATCCTTCCTTAAGAGTTAACTCCGATGATTGCAGTTGTGTCATAGTTAGTATTCGTACTGATCTGGAAAATTGAGTTCTGAGTCATTTTCCTGCACTCTTTTCTTAAACCATGCTGTTTACAGTCCCTTCCCCTGGGGAAACAGCGAGAAATAGTAACAGGATTTGCAGGTTGTGAAAGACTGTGATGGCAATTCTCCTTCTATGGCCAAGACCATCTCTTTATCAGCCATTAGGGTCATCCTGAATGGTGGGAGAGTTTATGGAAACATAGAAATTAGGAACAGGGGGAGACATTCAGCCCTTTGAACTTACCGTGCCATTCAATATGATCATTGCTGATCATGCAACACAATCCCCTGCTCCTGCTTTGTCCCCATACCCATTAGACCTGAGACTGTATATAACTCCTTCTTGAAAATGGGCTTGCACTTACCAATATTGAAGAGGCAGCAGGTGTGTGCAGTGAACAGAGACAGCTCAAGCTGAGATGCTGTTGCCCATTTTGTGAGTGTTTATGGAGGGCCTCAGGGTCAGATGGCTGAAAAGTGAGCTGTTGTACTGTAAGGGGGATGGGGAAAGTTTTTCTCATTGCGTTCCACATCAGGGTGATGGCATTGAATTCCAAACACCCTGAAAGACACTGGTGTGCCCAGTGACACCAATGTACTTTTTACTGCCTATCATTTCCCATTCTTTTCAATTATACCCTTTTCAGTGTCAGTTTCGTTGTTAACTCAATTAGCTGGACAGCTAGTGAGTGATGCCAACAGAGTGGGTTCAATCCCCACACTGACTGAAGTTACCATGAAGGGCTCTCATTCTGAACCTCTCCTCTCACCTGAATGAATTAAATATATATATAAAAAGTGCATTATATGGATCACAGTTATAATGGCTGCGTATTCTCTTCCGACTCTGTTCATGTGAGTGATGGACTCCAAACCTGGATTCCGATTCCCACCTTGACATACCTGTTGGCAACAATTCATAGTTCTGCTCTTTTCAAATCAATGACTGATTCATTCCTCACTAAATTTCAAAATATTCTTATCACCTCCAGAAGAAACTTTGAGAGAGGTTAACCCATTATTTGAGCTGATTACACAGCCATCCAAATGGCCATGTTCAGGTTTTTAAACACAATTTGGATTTTGTAAGGAGATTATGAATATGCAGTACAATGACTGAACACTCTTATGTCAATATTCATTTCCTCCACTTTCATCAGACTATCCCAACTGGTCCCAAAATTACCAACAATGTCATTGACATTGCAATTCTGCTGTGAAAATATTTAGAAAGTTGTTGTGATAAAGTGGTACAGGAAGAACTGATTTGAAGAATCAGGATGTTGATTTAGCACCAGAATGAAATGGGGGTGGTTTGGGAGGGAGCGATGTGGGGATGGGCGGTGGGGGTTGGGGAGGGCGGGTAATGTGTGTAGTGGTGATTTTCACAGCCTCTCTCCAGCGGGAACGTTGTGGATACAGCTGAATCACACAGGGCAGAAATTGGCATCTCATTCCCACACCCTTCATGGCAGCCAACATTGCCAGTTGGGGTTATCACATTGATGACTCATAGATGCCAACCGATCTTCCCTCTACATTGATCTGGGTGCAGCCTATTTACTCCAATGAATGATACCTTTTGCATATGTTTTGTGCACAAGTGCACTCGCAATCTCTTGAGTAGAACAGCCTGTGAGAAGCCTGTGTGGTACTTTCCTGATGGCAGTGTGCCCATACAAATTCACAGCTTACAGCTACCATGGGTGTCATTTGCAGAATTAGTGTCTGCAGGAAAATATAATTGTTCTCCAGGGCACTGCTGTGATCAGTCCTAGACAAAAATAATTAACAGAATGAAAACAAAACCAAGTGCAAATACTGTGGGCACTGGAAATAGGAACATTGGAGTTAGAAACAGGAATAGGCTGTTTGCCCTCAAACCTACTCCCCACGTTCAACAAGATCACTGCAGCTCTGGTTGAGGTCTTTCAGCTCAAGGTTCCTGTCTGTCCCCCATAAGAGAATTCCACATTCTAATGACCCTCTGAGAGAAAACTATTTCTCTGTCTTAAAATCTACTCCAGTTCTATTCTGCCCCGTGAGAAGAAACATTTCCCTGATATCCAACCTATCCCATCCCCTCTGGATCTTAGAATCCCTACAGTGTGGGTGCAGGCTGTTTGGCCCATTGAGTCCACACTGACCCTCAAAAGAGCATCCCACCCAGACCCAGTTCCCATGGCTAAACTATCTACCCTGTACATCCCTGGACACTACAGACAATATCTCATGGCCAATGCACCTCACCTACACGTCTTTGGACTGAGGAAGGAAACCAAAGCAAACCCACATGGACACAGGGAGAATGTGCACACTCCACATAGACAGTCACCTGAAGCTGGAATCAAACCCAGGTCCCTGACACAGTGAGGCAGTAATGCTGTAATGCTAACCACTGAGCTACCGTGTCACCCTGGATCTTGTACGTTTTAATGTGATTATTAGTGGAATTTTCGATTTTGAAGTTAAAACATGGGAGTGAGAATATTGGATGGTGCCCATAACGACCTCTGCCCAGAGTGAGTGATCTCATGCAATCACATGGTTTTCAGCACATTATCTCTGTAAGTGAGAAGCTGTGTGAATTGTTTGGCGAGTCACGTGGCTACTGAGCCTTCTCACTGCTGTCGGGACCTTCCGGATTCGAAGGCTCTGGTACCTTATTTAAAGGCTACTTGGATTCATTTCAGATGCTGCAATAAAACCAGACCTGGGACCTAAGAGCAAACTCGCTCCCATGTTTATGAAACTGCACTCCAGGTGCTGCTGGACAGGGTCAGGGAGAGTAGATCCATCATCTTCCTGGCTGACCGGATAAAAATACCATCCCATCGGACCCATCCGACAGATCTGGCCTCATTCTTCTGAACGCCAATCAATAGAATCCTAACTGATCCATTGTGCCCCAAATACATCAGGAAACATTCTGGTTGCACTCCCTCTTTAGCCAGAACTTCTTTTCTCAGAAAAGGAGGCCAAAATTGCACAGAATATTCCAGGTGCGGTCTCACCAAGGCCCTGCACCACTTGTACCAACAAATCCCTGCTCTTGTACCTGAATCCTCACACTATGACGGCCGACATACCGTTCGCCTTCATTACCTCCCGCTGTACTTGCAATGCTAACTCGGTGTCTGACGTCCAAGGACATCCAGGTCTCGTCGCACCTCTCCCTTTCCCAATGTGTCGCCAATTCGGATAATAATCTGTTTTTGCTAACCTCACATTTATCCACATTATGTTGCATGCGCAATGTAAGTGCCCACTCATTCAGCCTTTCCAAATCACACTGGAACATCTCTGCATCCTCTCGCAGCTCTCCCTCCCATCCAGGTTGCGTTGTCGCACAATGCAACACTGAAGTTGACATAATGTAGGATCACAATGAGGAAATGATTCAGGTGTCAACTTCCCAAACCAGTTTGAAACTTCAACCCAAGACATCTGTTCAGTAAAATCATAAAAATGAGGAAACACAGGTCACACAGTCCTGGAATCTGCTCTGCTATCTGATAATCCAGGGATCAGTGTTATTTGTATTACACAAGTGAACTAGGGGCCCCAGTTACTGACCTGGGGACACAGGTTCACATCGTGAAGCAATATTCACTTAATATGTGTGGAATATAAATAATTCTGACTAAGAAATTCAAGATGAGAATAAATTCCTTCACCCAGGGAACGGTGGGCTTATGGAATTTTCTGCCACAGAGGCCAAACATTAATGTTTTCAAGAAGAAAGTAAATAAAATTCTTAGGACTAAAGAGATCAAAGGGTATTGGTGAGAGAGCCGGAACTAGGTGCTGAGTCAGATGATCAGCCATGATCATATTGAATGACCCACTCTTGCTCCTATTTTCTATGTTTCTATGTATCACTGATGGCAAAAACCCATCTGGTTCACTAATGTCCATTAGGTGAGGAAATCTGCCATCCTTACCTAATCCAGCTTTTACTTGTGACTCCAGACCCACAGCCATGGAGTGCCCCCTTAACTGTTCTCTGAAATGGCCATTGTGCCAGTCAGTTCAAGGGCAGTTAGGGACGGGCAACTCATTATAAGCCTTGTTGGCAGTGCCCACATCCCGTGCAAGAGTAAAATAAAGCCACAGGATTTTCCCAAAGGTGATTACATTTCACCTCCAGCTTCTCCCCTGACCCTACACACAGTCTAGTGCCCAGAAATACTCCTTGAAAAATAGTAAATAATAACCAGCAGAACTGTGGACGCTGTAAATCAGAAACAAAAAGAAACCCATAAGTTGCCGGAAGAGCTCAGCAGGCCTGGCAACGTCTGTGGACAGAAATCAGAGTTAACGTTTCAGGTCTAGCGAGCCTTCCTCATAACAGGTTCCGAAAATTTCTCTCCTCAGATGCTCTCAGACCTGCTGAGCTTTTTTGCGGCAATTTCTGTTTTTGTTCTTGAAAACAGTATTTGACTGCACCACCACACCCTCTAGAGTAGAGAATTCCAATGACAAAATTCTCGTTAAGGAGCCAATTCTATTTTCACAGTAATTTAACACGGTGCTTCTTTACCTTAGGCGAAATTGATCTACTTACAGTTCCTTTCGGGAGAAAAAATGTTGAATTTTAAAAAGGTTAAAAAATCTAGGAACTAGATCTCTGCAGTATTCTCTTTTATTGACTTATAAGTTATCGTTTCTGTTTTTAAAAAAACAGGAAAGTGATTCTGAGTTCCTTTTTTCCGATGTTGCCTGGCCAGTCACACAGTTCCTTAACCACTCTGTGGTACCGCCCCAATGTGAATGAAAGCCGCAGAATTAAACTGCACATGGTGACAGTCAGTGAGTGCTTGGTTTGATCAGAGACTAGCCGAGGCTGTGTCTGTCTGTGTCTGTGTATATATGAGAGAGTCGGCTACCACACAGCTGTCCCTTTACCCTGTTCTCCGGGCAACTGGCTCAGTGTCTCTCCAGGAAACTTTTAGACCGACACCCACCATCCTCCCCACCCCTCCACTTCTCTCTCTTTCTCAGGGAGTTTGTTTCGGGACTGACCATATGGCAAAACGCAGTTCCTTATCCCTGCGGATCATTGAAGGGAAGAACCTGCCGGCCAAGGATCTGTGAGTATGAGACTGAGCGTGTTGGAGATGCGGGAGTGGGAACCGCTGATTTTGACAGGTCCTTCTGTAAACCAGAGAGGGGTTGAATTGTAGGGTTGTTCGTTTTCTGATTTCCCCTTTCCAATATAAAGCTGGAGCTGAGAGAAAGAGAGAGAGAGGAAGGAAAATAACCTGGAGGGGAAGTTCATCAGGCAGGATTTGGGATTTGTTCCAGACCGGGCTTTGCTTTGATAAATGTAATGCTGAGTTTGATTCGGTGTGGATTTGAATTGGGGCTTTCCGTTTCGCTGCAATGCCACGCTGCTGTGTGTCACTCAGCATCTCCCGTCTCCAGGGACAGCTCTAGCTGACCTCCCCTGCTCCCTGCCCCAGGCCGGGGCCACCTTCCCTCCTGCCTCGGACCTTTCACGCCGGATCAGGAGCCGGAATCCCGGCGGGATCCAGAGGAAAAACGGAGGCTTCGTGCCGCCTTCAGGTCCGTGGTACCGCCGCCTTTTCCACGGAGTTGTCTCTATGTAACTCCTTACTGACCACTCGTGAGTGCTGACCAGCAAATCTGCAACCCTCTTCCGTGTGACCGTTCATAACCGCCAATCCTGATACTTTTGAGCCAGGGACCATTCTCTTCATTTTGCTATCTCCCATTCTTATTGTTCACTTTCGCTCTTTTTAACTCTCTGTACCCCTTTCTCTCAGCCCTGTGTCTATCTTCCCTTTCTCTCCCCCTTGTTCTCCTCTCGCTGCCTCTCCCTTCTCGTCCACTTCATCTTTCCCTATTTGGCTCCTCTCCTATCTCTCTTTCTCTCCATCCCACGGGAGCTTCTTTAAGATAAAGATTGTGAGCCCCAAAGAGAGAATAACCAGAGCTTGATCAATGGATTAAGGTTTTTATGAATGAATTAAAGGGGGTGAAAGCAATGTAGAGTCAGCACAGATGTTCCTCTGAGGGGAGCCAGCAATTTCATTAAACATTCATGTGGTCCATTCAAATGAAAAGCAACAAAAATAAATGATAACATGTTTAGCAATGTCTTTTTCTTTATAGGTCCCACTGCTGCCAGGTACAGAAGGGCATGTTTATTTCTCTTTTCCCTGTCTGGTTTTAGAGTTGCTGTGTAGAACCCTAGAACCTAGAACCTAGAACCATACAGCGCAGAACAGGCCCTTCGGCCCTCGATGTTGCACCGACCTGTGAACTAATCTCAGCCCATCCCCCTAGACTATCCCCTCATCGTCCATATGCTTATCCAAGAACTGTTTAAATGCCCCTAATGTGACTGAGTTAACTACATTGGCAGGTAGGGCGTTCCATGCCCTTACCACTCTCTGAGTAAAGAACCTTCCTCTGACATCTGTCTTAAATCTATCACCCCTCAATTTGTAGCTATACCCCCTCGTATAAGCTGACGTCATCATCCTCGGAAAAAGACTCTCACTGTCCACTCTATCTAATCCTCTGATCAACTTGTACGTCTCTATTAATTCCCCTCTTAGCCTCCTTCTCTCTAATGAGACCAGACCCAAGCCCCTCAGCCTTTGTTCATAAGACCTTCGCTCCAGACCAGGCAACACCCTTAAAACAGTGATACCTCTAGGGACTGTCATAACTCTCTAGCGCAAGACCACATGAAAGCAGATACTTCCGTCATTTCCCTGAAGTAACTGTGCAGAGCCCCTCTGGGATATTATATTTCTGCACAAAGAACAGATATGTTTGTCATGGAATAAAAACTGAAAGGACTGCGGATGCTGTAAATCAGGAACAAAAACAGAAGTTGCTGGGAAAGTTCAGCAGGCCTGGCAGTATCTGAGGAGAAAAAAATCAAGAGTTAACATTTCGGGTTCAGTGACCCTTCCTGAGAACATTGATGTAGTTGCATATTGTCACATCAGCACTATCCTCACAATCTCCACTCAGGGGAGGTGATAGCCAAGTGGTATTATTGCTCGGTTATTAATACATGTACCCAACTAATGTTCTGGGGACTTGGGTTTGAATCCCACCAGGGCAAATGGTGGAATTTTGATTCAGCAATAATATGGAAATAAGAGTTTAATGATGGTTATGAAACTATTGCCATTTATCAGGAAAAAAACCCCAAGTGGTTCACTTTAGGGAAGGAAATCTGCCATCCTTACCTAGTTTGGCCTACATGTGACTCCGCAGTAATGCGGTCGAGCCTTAATTGCCGGCTGGGCAATTAGGGATTGGCAATAATTGCTGTTTCAGCCAATTATCTGTGAATGAATAAAGATAAAATTAGCTCTGTCTCAGAATGTCCATCAACCTCAATGTGCTGGAGGTTTCAAACAAAGGTGTAGCCAAGGAATGTTTAATTGTGAATGAAGCATGGAATTTCAAAAGACCATTTTCCATTCACTTCTTTTGTATCGAAAGGGATAAGTAAAAATGATTTTCAAAGAAATTACCTTTGAATTAAAGTCCCACTCTTGAGGCTTGAATACAAATTTATGCTGTCAGCTCAGTGCGTTACTGAGGGACTGCAGTACTGTTGGAAATACTGTCTTTCTGTCATAACATTAAAGGCTAAGTGCTGGAAATGAGACTAGTGTAAATTTAAAGTAGTTTTGTTATTGCAGACGCATTGAACTGAAGGTCCTTTTTGTACTGTATGTTCCTTTGATTCTAGCTATAAAACTTGAGGTTGTGTCTGTCCACTAAAGCAAAATATCCCACGCACAGGTTGAAGAACTTGAAGTGCAGCAGACAGGTTCTCTTTGGTGCCTCGGTTAAAATTTATCTCTTAATTGGTTTCACACTGAAAAAAAAATTGCTGCTCATGGGAGCTTGCTATGCATAAAGAAAGATTGCCATGTTATCTGCACTACAACAGTGATTACACTTCAAAAGTACTCTATTGCTTTGGGACATTCTGAGGAATAAGAGGCACTATGTAAATGTACATCTTTGTTCTTCCACTTGAGAAGAGCCGGGAGATGAGCCATTGTAATTTTTTAGGCAGAAGTAAATAGATTCTTATTAGGTGAGGAATCAGATTATCAGAAGTAGATGAAAATGTGAATTTTTAAGAAACAGATCAGCTAGGAGACTATGAAAGTGCCAAGAGGCTTATTTCTGCTCCTGATGTGTATTTTCATTCCTTTAAGACCTGTTTGATACTCGTCATCCAACTAAATTTAACTCAATAAATCACATTGATAGGAGAATAGTTCTGTTTCTATTTGACTGTATCTTTGAATCTTTGGAGGGACCAATAAACTGATCAATGGGATCATATCCCTCTACCTTGTGTGGAGATCTCTCAGCTGTGACAAGTTTCGCCTTCAGTATTAATACAAGCTTTTGAGGAAAGGCAACATGAGTTTGAGCTAGTTTGAGGCAAGATAACTACACTGTTACCATGGAAACCGAAAATTTAAAGCACAGAAGGAAGCCATTTGGCCTGTTCTGTGTCCACTGACAAAGAATTATCCTGATTAGTCCCACATTGCCACTCAGTAGATTACAGGACTTTGACAGTACATTCAAATGATTTCAATGCAATGTGGGTTTCTGCCTCTATCACCTTCGCAGGCTGTGAGTTCCAGACCTTCCAGCAGACAAACAAATTCTGCTCAACTCGTAAATCAGCTCTGCACCCTTCCTAACAGGTTCACATCTTCCTTGAGACTAGAAGCCTGTACACTAATCAAGCAGTGACTGAACTAGTTTTAACGTAACCCATTTGCTCTTACAGTCAGTCTCTCAACTACTAAAGGCAAGCACTCAGTAACTTTATTTGAGGCCTGAGGCAGACCAGCTGCAATCTTGTTCAATGGTAGGACAGGTTTGAGGGGCTGAATGGCCTACTCCTGCTTCTATTTCTTATGTCCATACTTATCTGTCCTGTTATCTTCAGGGACCTGAGGACTTGCACAGGTTCCTCTGTTCCTTTTTAATTCTCAGGCTATCCCATGATTTGTTTTGTAATCCTTTACCTTGCTTGCCTTCCCCCAATTGCATTAACTCACACGCTACAGATTGAATTTCATTTACCTCTTTCCTGCCCATCTGACCATCCCATTGATGTCATTGCTGAGGTCTATAACTTACTTCCTCTCTATCAACCACGTAGCCAATTCTTTAGGCATCACCCGCAATCTCCTTAATCATGTTCCCTATATTTAAGTCATTAGTATATAAAACAAAAGGAAACAGATCCATGAATGAGTGAGCCCTGAAGAGCTCTAGTAGAAATAGCCTATCATACACAAAAACAAGTGGCTTTGCTTGCTGCCATGGAACCAATTTTGGATCCAACTCACCAATGACCCTTGAATCCTACGGGCTCTTACTTTTCTGATGTGTCCGCCATGTGGGTCCTGACATGCTCAGTAGCTTCCTTCTGTGCAGTTACATAGAAAATAGGGGCAGGAAGCCATTTGGCCCTTTGAACCCACTCCACCTCTTAATACGAGCATGGCTAATCGTCCAACCTAGTCCTCTATTCCTGCTTTCACCCCATAGCCTTTGAGCCATTTATACCTAAGAATTATATGTAGTTGAAAGCATTCAATGTTTTGATCTCAATCACTTTCTGCGGCAGTGAATTCCTCAGGCTCCAGGTGAATACATTTCTCCTCATCTCAATTCTAAATGGATATTCTGTATCCCTGGTTGTGGATTCCCTGGTTATTGGAAACATCTTTCTAGCATTTACCTTGTCTAGTTCAGTTAGAATTTTATAGGTTTCTACAGGATCACCTCTCAGTTTTCTAAACTCCATTAACTATAGTCGAAATCAATCCAGTCTCTCTTTATTTGTCTGTTCTGCCAACTTAGGAATCAGTCTGATAAATCTTTGTTGCACTCCATCTATAGACAGAACATCCATTCTGTGATTGTTAAAACCCTGCTAAAATGATTTGAGAGGGTTTGAAAATGATAGTCAAATCCTCTGCTATGTCCCTTCATGTTTCTCTCAGAGGAATGGATTTCATCCGCCCTTCGTTTTTCTACATTCAAACATTCTGAACCCATTAATACATTCTCCCTGATTGTGTTTGTGCCATTCAATTTTCACAATTTTCTTCCTTGGCTACAATGTCTTCATCATTCCTCTTTTAATGAAACAACATGAGGTATTCATTATAAGCAATTTCCATGTCTCCTGCTTCCACACATTACCTTTTAGGTCTCTTACGGGCCCTGATCTTTCCTTAGTTATTTTTTGGCTGTTTATGTATTTACAAAGCATCTTTACTTGCCAAAATTTTTATGCCCTTCTAAGCTTTGCTTTCATAAATTCCTTTTAAACATCAGCCCTTCACATCTCTGTTCCATGCTCCACTTTGTATGCTCTTTCATATTTGTTCAAATGGTGCTGGGAAGGGGTAATGGCTGTCTAGATTTCTGAGTTCAGCTGTGTTTTTATACATGGGAGGATATTGGTTCTGAGCCTTTAACTCCTTCTTGAATACCTACCCCTGAACTACCTTCAAGAAGTTTGGCAAATTACATCAGTTTAGTAAAATTGGCGTTTCCCAATTTATAAAATGTATGGTTGGTTTATCTTTGTCCTTTACCATGTCTGTGCTAAATCCAACTGAATGATGGTCACTGCCACCAAACTTCTCTCCCCTTCCATTTGACTGGCTTTATCTTCCAAAATTCAACCCAGAATTGACTTCTTTCTTGTATAACATACTATAAAATGGCTAAAAAGGTTCTCCTGGGTGCATTTTGAGATTGCTGTCCCCTGTGTATCTTTTACACACTGGGAAGTAATATCACTGAATAACATTGTATGAGGCCAGGCTAATGCACTGGGGCTATTACTAAAACTGGAATATTAAGCTAGTCTCAGGATGAAACTAACATCAGGTTCACGCCTATCCTTCAGGTAAAACAATCTGCTGTCCTTGATAACAAAGTGTGGAGCTGGATGAACACAGCAGGCCAAGCAGCATCTCAGGAGCACAAAAGCTGACATTTCGGGCCTAGACCCTTCATCAGGATGCTGCTTGGCCTGCTGTGTTCATCCAACTCCACACTTTGTTATCTTGGATTCTCCAGCATCTGGAGTTCACATTATCTCCAATCTGCTGTCCTTACCTGGTTTGGCCTAACGAAACCCACAGCATACAGTTGACTCTTAACTGCCCTCTGAAATGGCTGAGCAGGCCACTCGGTTTGAGGCCCACATCCCATGAAAAATGTAATGAAAAAATGCTGAGAGAGTTGACTGCCTCAAAACAACTGACCTATTATTTCTGGAATTCTCAGTAACTTGTCTACCTTCAGTGGTGTGATTGCACCTTTCTTTAATTCTATGGCCTCATTTGATGCGCCTCTTTGCTTATCATCACTCCTCACATTTGTAATTGTTTCTTAAACTGATATTGCAAACCTTTCCTTGTTACCTGTCACCCTCTTTGTTCCATCTGAAACCCCCAATAACCAGAGATATCGAGCTCCATTCTTGCACTTTCTGCAATTGCTAGGATATTTTACTCCCCAGATTCTATTTGTGCCCACAGTCCACCTGGCTAATTCACTAGATTTGCATTGAAATGCTTACCATATATCATTAAACAACTTCTTTCTTGTCTTTTCCCCCTTACTCGTTTTCTGTCTTCCATTTCAAATTTCTTCTTCTTTCCAATCTGTGCTCATTCCATTGCACAGTTAGGTGAGTACAGTTACAATACTGGCATCAGTCCAGAAATGTTTAAATTTGCCTGGGCATATCCTGTGTACAAAAAAAGCAGGAAATTTGCATCCCAACCAATTACTGGTCTTTCAGTTTACTCCTGACTTGCAGCAAAGTGTTAGAAGGGGTGGCCACCAGTACTGCAAGGGAATAATCTGTTCACTGCTAATGGGAACTGCAGATGCTGGAGAATCCAAGATAACAAAGTGTGGAGCTGGATGAACACAGCAGGCCAAGCAGCATCTTAGGAGCACAAAAGCTGACTTTTTCTAGGCCCGAAACGTCAGCTTTTGTGCTCCTGAGATGCTGCTTGGCCTGCTGTGTTCATCCAGCTCCACACTTTGTTATCTTAATCTGCTCACTGATGCTCAGTTTGGGTTCTCCTTGGGCTGCTTTGGCTCCTGAACTAATGATAACCTTCATCCAAACATGGCTAAAAACACTGAACTCCACAGGTGGGGTGGGAGTGACTGCCCTTCACCCAAGAAAGCATTTGATTGTGTATCGTACCAAGGACCCCTAGCAAAGCTGGGGTGATTGGGACTCAGAGGGGAATGCTCTGGAGTCATACCAATCACCTTAGCTTCAGGACATCTCTGCAGGAGTTCCTCAGGGTAGTGTCGTAGGCCCAAGCATTTTCAGCTGCTTCATCACTGACCTTCGCTCCATCATAAGGTTAGAAACTAGGGATGTTCATTGACTATTGTGCAATGTTCAGCACCATTCGCGACTTCTCAGGTACTAAAACATATCCATACGCAGCATGACCTAGCAAATATCAGGTTTGGTTTGAGAAATAGTAAGTCACACAATTGTCAGGTAATGCCCAACAAAAGAGAATCTAACCATCATCCTTTGATGTTCAAAGGCATTACCATTGCTGAGTCCCCTATCATCAAGTCTCACGTCTGTCGTCTGCAAGGTGTTAGAAAGGATTCTGAGGGCTAGGATTTATGACCATTTGGAAGAGCATGGATTGATCAAATGCAGTCAACACGGCTTTGTGAGGGGCAGGTCGTGCCTCACAAACTTTATCGAGTTCTTTGAGAATGTGACTAGAAAAGTTGATGAGGGTTGAGCTGTGGATGTGGTGTATATGGACTTCAGCAAGGCATTTGATAAGGTTCCCCATGGTAGGCTCATTCAGAAGGTCAGGAGGAATGGGATACAGGGGAACTTAGCTGCTTGGATACAGAATTGGCTGGCCAACAGAAGACAGCGAGTGGTAGTAGAAGGAAAATATTCTGCCTGGAAGTCAGTGGTGAGTGGTGTTCCACAGGGCTCTGTCCTTGGGCCTCTACTGTTTGTAATTTTTATTAATGACTTGGATGAGGGGATTGAAGGATGGGTCAGCAAGTTTGCAGACAACACAAAGGTTGGAGGTGTCATTGACAGTATAGAGGGCTGTTGTAGACTGCAGTGGGACATTGACAGGATGCAGAGATGGGCTGAGAGGTGGCAGATGGAGTTCAACCTGGATAAATGCGAGGTGATGCATTTTGGAAAGTCGAATTTGAAAGCTGAGTACAGGATTAAGGATAGGATTCTTGGCAGTGTGGAGGAACAGAGGGATCTTGGTGTGCAGATACATAGATCCCTTAAAATGGCCACCCAAGTGGACAGGGTTGTTAAGAAAGCATATGGTGTTTTGGCTTTCATTAACAGGGGGATTGAGTTTAAGAGTCGTGAGATCTTGTTGCAGCTCTATAAAACTTTGGTTAGACCACACTTGGAATACTGCGTCCAGTTCTGGTCGCCCTATTATAGGAAAGATGTGGATGCTTTGGAGAGGGTTCAAAGGAGGTTTACCAGGATGCTGCCTGGACTGGAGGGCTTATCTTATGAAGAGAGGTTGACTGAGCTCGGACTTTTTTCATTGGAGAAAAGGAGGAGGAGGGGGGACCTAATTGAGGTATACAAGATAATGAGAGGCATAGATAGAGTTGATAGCCAAAGACTATTTCCCAGGGCAGAAATGGCTAACACGAGGGGTCATAGTTTTAAGCTGATTGGAGGAAAGTATAGAGGGGATGTCAGAGGCGGGTTCTTTACACAGAGAATTGTGAAAGCATGGAATGCGTTGCCAGCAGCAGTTGTGGAAGCAAGGTCATTGGGGTCATTTAAGAGACTGCTGGACATGCATATGGTCACAGAAATTTGAGGGTGCATACATGAGGATCAATGGTCGGCACAACATCGTGGGCTGAAGGGCCTGTTCCGTGCTGTACTGTTCTATGTTCTATGTTCTATCAACATTCTGGAGGTTACCATTGACCAGAAACCCAAATGGTCTTGCCAAATAAATATTATGGTTAGAAGGGCAGACAGAGGCAAGGAATGCTGGAATGTAACCTCCCCTCTTGCCTCCCCAAAGCCTGTCTGTCTATGAGGTACATGTTAGGAATGTGATGGAGTTCTGCTCCCTAACCTAGATGAGTGCCTTTAACAACACTTAAGAAGCTTGACATCATCTAGGACAAAGCAGCCTGCTTGATTGCTGTCTCATCCATAAACATTCAGTCCCTTCATCACTGAGACACAACGGAAGCACTCTTCAAGATGCACTCTCGAAATCCACTGCAGAAAATCGCTGGTACCTGCACAGTTCTGTGTCAAAATCCTGGAACCGTCCTCCTAACAGCACTGTGGCTAGACCTACTTCTCTGATACCCAACAATTCTGCCCCCCCCTTCCCATTTCAGTAGCTCAAGAAAGCAGCTCACCACCAACTTCTCGTGGACAATAAATTCTGGCTTAGGCAGTGATGCCCAAATTTCATGAATAAATATAACAAAGATTGTTTTGCATGAAAAATGCAGCTCATCTACTCAACTGTGCTATCCTCCTGTCTCTGTACTCGCTGACATGTGGCATCCAGAGTAGTCTAGAGACTGTGTCCTTTTGAAAACTTGCTTTTTTAATTTCTTTGTGAGGTCCTTAAAATCTGCCTGCAGGACCCCATCTCTCTTTCGACCCTTGTTGTTGGCCGTGATAAAAAGTGTGACTCCCCCTAGCTATTCATGTTTACTCTTCATCACGCCTGTTGTGTATTTGGTAAGTATGGTGGACTGCTGCGTATGGCAATGTCATCAGCCATTTTGGGTGGGAGATGGCTCAGTCTATATTCGCTTCCTGCACAGCGAACACCTCAACCGTAAAGCTCCTGCTGTTGGACACTTTTGACACTCTGCTCCTTCTTAGAATGTAACATAAGAAGAAAAAAAGACAGCAGGGATAAAAACTGCTTCGAGATCTATTGGATGAATCCAGTGATTTGAAAAATTAGAACAGAATTGAGGTCCTCTGGGCTGGCCTTGGAGGCACTTCAGTTTTAGAGAAAAGGAAAGAAATTAAAAGACACCATGGCTACACCGAAGCTGGTACAGTCAGTAAGAAAGTTGCAAAAAAAAAGAAATTGATCCCAACGAGGAGGTGAATGGTGCAGAACAAATGACCACATGCACACCCTGAAGAATGACTGTGCATATTGAGTGTTCTCCATCCGAGGGAAGCGATCTGAGATAGGAATGAAAGACACAGGATGCATTGGGAATACCTCTTTTTGAATGGGAAGCAGCAAAGTCGTGCTCGAATTTTTGTGGTACACCGTGCCAAGCAGCTGTCCCCTCTCGTTTAGGAAAACGGGGTGGGAAGTTTTGGCTCTATGGGACCATATGATGGAAATACAGTTAGAACTGTACACAAATTTCTTTATTTTCTTCAAGCTAACAAAATTGAAGCCAGTATAGTCGCCCCAGAGTAATTTGGGGAGGGAGAAGGAATTAACACTCCTGAGTCCGGTACAACCAGAGAAGCCAAGTTCCAAAAATTGTGAAGAAATATTAGGGATGCTGCATAAATACTTTTCATTAAAACCCATTGGCATTTGCTGAAAGGTTCAGATTCCACATACGAAACCAACATGATGGTGAATGTTACCTCCGAGATCATAGAAATTATAAAGAAGCTAGTAGAATTTAGCAAATTTGAAGACAACTTGAAAGATGCTATCAAGGACAGTGTGATGTGTGGTTTAAGATGTGAAAAAATCCAGAAGTGATTACTGATGGAAAGGGTCCTGGACTTCAAGAAAGCACAAGAAATAATAGTTTTGGTGGAACTAGCAGCCCAAGAAAGCTCAACACCTAAGCTCGAGTATGACAATCCACAAAATGGTGGCTAAGAGACAAGCACCAACACAGACTCAAAATTGCCATTGCTGTGAATAAACAAGTCATGCAGCAGCAAGTTACTGGTATAAAGAAGCTGTATTCAGAAACTGAAGCAAAAAAGAGCAGATTAAATAGGTCTGTTTGTAGAAGAAGCACAAACAATGTATACAGAAAGTACAGAAACAGAAGGAAATCTACATGGTTAAAAAATGGGCTTGATAAAAGCCCAGACTCTCAGTCCAAAGACAAACTGTTATTAATGATACTGGCTGTTGCTGGTGACACTAACAAATACTGGGGCACTCCCTTACTGAATAGCAAACTGTAAGAATGCAAGTGGATGCTAGAGTGGCGGTTTCATTTATACCTGAAAGTGTGTATCAAAAGCAAATCCTCAAAAATTATACTGATAACATACAAAGTTGAAGTCTTTAAGGGATTATATCAATGCGAATGGCCAGTTATATGATCAGTCTGAAGGTTTGACCTTACACATTATCAAAGAAAATCCTGCAGTTTTTATGGGAAGGAATTCAACTGGGCTGAAAGAAATCACTTGTCAGATTCTGAGATTGATGTGTTATGAATTCTAAAGAAACATGCTTTGTTTTCAGTGGGGACCTGGGAAGCATGGAAAGGATCTTTGTCAAATTGAAAATGAAGGATAGGAATCAAGCAAAATGTTGCGAGGCTAGATCAGTGCCTCATGCATTCAGAGCAAAGGTCAAGTCAGAACTAGAGACACTGGTCAAGACAGTTGTCCTTGAACCCTAAATGAGAGTGATTGAGCCACACCTATGAAATTAATGATAATAGAAGATTGATCGGTATGCATCTGCAGTGATTTTAAGGTCACTATTAATCCTGTACTGTGTGCTGAACAGAATCTTTTGCTTTCAATCAATTACCTATTTGCTGGATGAGTTGGAGGTCAGCTTTTTCAGTAAAATAGGCCTTACTCAAGCTTGTCTTCAGATGAATGTAGATTGCGAGTCACAGAAATACTTGATGATTATAACTCATAAAAGACTATTCAAATACAAAAAACTGCTATTTAAAATCACACCTGCGCTTGTGTTATTCCAACGTGCTATGCATCAGATTTTAAGTTGATTGGGAGGAGTCTCATGTTACCGAGATGATATTTTAGTCATGGGGAGAAATGAAAAAAAAACTTCTCCACAATTTAGATGCTACTCTTCAGAGACTTGATGCTGAAGACCTAAAAGTTAGGAACAACAAATATGAATTTTTAATATCTTCCATTGAATATTTAGGTCATGTCATTGATGCTAAGGGACTACATAAGTCACCTTCAAAAATAAAAGCCATAACTGAGGCAACAGCACCTAAAAATGACAACCAACTATGATCATTTTTGGACTTGCTAAGTTACCTGTCCCACATCTTGTGACCATTCTCAAGTTGTTGCACGATTTATTGTGTCTCAACAATATTAGAAAATGGGAAGAACAGTGTGAATGAGCTTTTACACTAGCCAAAGAGTCTACATTAAAGTCAGAAGCCCTGACACATTTTTACCCAAAGTTACCCTTGCATCTAGCATGCAAAGTATTTTTGTGTGGAGTGGGAGCAGTCATTTCTCACATATTAACCAATGATGAAGAGTAGCCAATAGTTTTTGCATCATGTGCAATTTTCTGATGAGGCATTAACCTGAGGCCCAATCTACCCTCTTAGAAGGATGTAGAAGTTCCCATAACATTACTTGGAAGAACAGTAGGGGAGTTGTCACTGGTATCCTGGCCAAATTTACCCCTCAATCAATATCTTGAAAAAGATTATGTAGTGAGCTTCACATTGCCATTTTGGGATCCTTGCTGAGATCAATTTGGCTGCCAAATTTTGTCCCTTCTAACGGCAGCCACAATTCAAAAAGTATTTGATGAAGTACAAAATGCTTTGGGATGTTATGTAGTCATAAAAAGGCGCTGTACAATCGCAGGTATTTTAAAAAATGTGTTTTACGCAATTCCGACAGATTCTGTAAGCAGCAGGAGTAAAAAACCCACTGATATAAAATAGACATTGTTAGCTTGTGAGTCAGTAGTTCCTGTAAATGATGTGACCAGCAGCTTGTGCTTCTGCTAGTCGTGGTTTGCTCTCACCTCAAGGCTGCGTGAAGGATCTGTTTTACTTGCATTTGGTCTTCATGTGCTGGAAGGGCTGTGCGGTTCCTGCTCTGATCTTTCTACTGGTCATGGGTCAAGTGAAGCCGTCAGACCTTGTGATCATTTTACTTCAGTATGGGAGATGAATCAGCGTTCTTTACAACTACGACAAGTAGGTACATTTACGTAGAGCCTTTTGAATAGTCGAACGCCCCCCCGAAGGTGCTCTACAGGAATGTGATGAAACAAAACTTGACAATAAACCACAGGGAAGGTGACCACAATCCTGTTCACAGACCAAGAGAGGTTCTGAGCAGCCAGATAAATTGAAAACTGTGAGCTAAAGTTTGGCAGAGACACAAGGGGATTCTGAGTTAACCAAAATGGCAACAGAGGCATTCTGAAACGGGTCCGGGACCAGCAGGAGGTCACTGGACACGTTGGAACTAATGACATAGGTAGAGAAAAGGGGCGAAATTCTGAGGAGATAATATAGGATGTTAGGCAGGAATTTAAAAAGTAGATCCTCGAGGGTAGTAATATCTGGATTACTCCCAGTGCCACAAGTTAGCGAGGGTAGGAATAGAAGGATAGAGCAGATGAATGTGGAGTTGGTCTTCGGGAGAAGGATTCACATTTTTGGACATTGGAATCTCTTCTGGGGTAGAAGTGACCTGTATATGAAGGATGGATTACACCTGAATTGGAAGGGGACTAATATACTGGCGGGGAGATTTGCTAGAGCTGCTCAAGAGGATTTAAACTGGTGAGGGCGGGGTGGGGGGTGGGGAGGGTGGTGTAGTAAGAGAGGGTGAGAAAAGAGATCAGTCTGAGGCTGGTCCAGTTGTGAAGAGGAGAAAGTCAAATAGTCAAGGCAGGCAGGAACAAGGCAGAGGACGAAGTAGGACTGATAAATTAAACAGCATTTATTTCAATGCAAGAGGCCGAACAGGTAAGGCAGATGAACTCAGGGTCTTGGTTATGAACATGGGCCTGGGATATTATAGCAATTACACAGACGTGGCTCAGGAATGGATAGGACTGACAGATCAATGGCCCAGAGTATAGATGCTATAGGAAGGATAGAAGGATGTGGGGGATGTTGCATGAGAGGAGGGCGAGTGGTGTTTTTGATTAGGGATAACATTATTGACTGTACTTAGGAAGGATATTCCTGGGAATATGTTCAGGGAAGTTATTTGGGTTGAACTGAAATAAGAAAGGGATGATCACCTTATTGGGATTGTGCTATAGGCCCCCTGAATAGTCAGCAGGGAATTGGGAAACAAAATTGTCAGGTGATTTCACGTATCTGTAAGAATAATGGGGTGGTTATGGTTGGGGATTTTAACTTTCTAAACATAGACTGGGACTGCCATAGTGTTTAGGGCTTGGATGGAGAGGAATTTGTCAAGTATGTGTAGGAAAAATTTCTGATTCAGTATGTGGATGTACTTGCTAGAAAAGATGCAAAACTTGACACGCTCTTGGGAAATAAGGCAGGGCAGGTGACTGAGGTGTCAGTGGGGGAGCACTTTGGGGCCAGTGATCTTAATTCTGTAAGGTCAAAAACACACGACACCAGGTTATTATCGGACAGGTTTATTTGAAGACACATGCTTTCTAAGTCTCCGAAGGCTTGTGTCTTCAAATAAACCTGTTGGACTATAACCTGGTGTGGTAGAGAGATAGTAGGAACTGCCAATGCTGGAGAATCTGATATAACAACATGTGGAGCTGGATGAACACAGCAGGCCAAGCAGCATTTTAGGAGCAGGAAAGCTGACGTTTCGGGTCTAGACCCTTCTTCAGAAATGGTGTGTGATTTTTGACCTTGTACACCCCTGTCCTACACCAGCAACTCCACATATAATTCTTTTAGTTTTAAAATAGTGATGGAAGAGGATAGTCAGGATCCAAAAGGCGACATTCTAAATTGAAGGAAGACTAATTTTGACAGTATTGGGCAAGGGCTTTCAAAAGTTGATTGGGAGCAGATGTTCACAGATAAAGGGATGGCTGGAAAATAGGAAGCCTTCAAAAATGAGATACAGTCCAGAGACAGTATATTCCTGTCAGGGTGAAGGGCAAGGCTGGTAGATGCAGGGAATGCTGGATGACTAGAGAAATTGGGGTTTTGGTTAAGAATAGGAAGGAAGCATATATCAGGTATAGACAGTAGAGATCGAGTGAATCCCTAGACGAGTATAAAGGCAGTAGGAGTATACTTAAGAAGGAGATCAAGAGGGCATAAAGGGGACATGAAATAGCTTTGGCAAATAGGGTTAAGGAGAATCCAAAGGGATTCTACAAAGATATTAAGGGCAAAAAGGTAACTAGGGAGAGAACAGGGTCCCTTAAAAATCAGCAGGGCCACCTGTGTGTGGAACCACAAGAGATGGGGGAGACGCTGCATGAATATTTTGCATTTATGTTTACTGTGGAGAAGGATATGGAAGATAGAGAATGTGGGCAAATAAATAGTGACATCTTGCAAAGTGTCCATATTACAGAGGAGGAGGTGCTGGATGTCTTAAATCACATAAAGGTGGATAAGCCCCCAGGACCTGATCAGGTGTACCCTGGAATTCTGAGGGAAGCTAGCGAAGCGATTGCTGGGCCCCTGGCTGAGATATTTGTATCATTGATAGCCGCAGGTAAGGAGCTGAAAGACTGGAGGTTGGCTAACTTAAGAAGGAGATCAAGAGGGCAAAAAGGGGACATGAAATAGCTTTGGCAAATAGGGCTAAGGAGAATCCAAAGGGATTCTACAAAGATATTAAGGGCAAAAAGGTAACTAGGGAGAGAACAAGGTCCCTTAAAAATCAGCAGGGCCACCTGTGTGTGGAACCACAAGAGATGGGGGAGACACTGCGTGTGTCACTATTTAAGAAAGGAGGTAAGGTAAAGCCAGGGAGGTGGTCGATGGTGGGCAAGTTGTTGGAAGGAATCCTGAGGGACAGCATTTACATGTATTTGGAAAGGGGAGGTCTGATTAGGGATAGTCAACATGGCCTTGTGTGTGGAAAAATGTGTCTCACTAACTTACTTGAGTTTTTTGAAAAAGCATCAAAGAAGACTGATGAGGGTATAGCCGTGGAAATGATCTTTATGGACTTCAGTAAGGCGTTCAACAAGGTTCCTCCCTGCTACAGGAAGGATGTTGTGAAACTTAAGAGGATTCAGAAAAGGTTTACAATAATGCTGCCAAGGTTTGAGCTGTAGGGAGAGAATAGAGTGAGAACCATGTTTTTGGACATGTAACTGACTTAAAGGTAGAAGACAGAGGGTGGTGGTGGAGGGTTGCTTTTCAGACTGGAGGCCTGTGACCAGCAGCGTACCACAAGGATCAATGCTGGGTATGCCGCTGATTTGGATGTGAATATAGGAGGTATGGTTAGTCAGTTTGCAGATGACTCCAAAATTGGAGGTTGAGTGGACAGTGAAAAAGGTTGCTTCAGAGTACAAGGTGATCTTGATCAAATGGGCCAATGGGCCGAGGAGTGGCAGATGGAGTTTAATTTAGATAAATGTGAGGTGCAATTTGGAAAGGCAAATCAGGGTAGGATTTATACACTTAATGGTAAGGACCTGGGGAGTTTTTCTGAAAAAAGAGACCTTGGGGTGCAGATACATAGTTCCTTGAAAGTGGAGTTGCAGGTAGACAGGGTAGTGAAGGCAGCGTTTGGTATGCTTGCCTTTTTTGGTCAGTGCATTGAGAGTAGGAGTTGGGAGGTCATGTTGCAGCTGTACAGGACATTGGTAAGGCCATTATTGTAACACTGAGTGTTATTCTGGTCTCCCTGCTACAGGAACGATGTTGTGAAACTTAAGAGGGTTCAGGAAAGATTTACAACAATGTTGCCAAGGTTTGAGCTGTAGGGAGAGGCTGGGACTATGCTCCCTGGTGACCTTGTAGAGTTTCATAAAATCATGGGATACATGGATAAGGTAAATAGACAAAGTGTTTTCCATGGAATGGGGGTGGGACCCAAAACTAGAGGGCATAGATTTGAGGTGAGAGGGGAAAGATTTAAGAGGGACCTAAGGGCAACTTTTTCACGCAGATGTTGGTGTGTGTATGGAAATGTGCTGCTAGAAGAAGTGTTTGAAGGTGATACAATTACAACATTTAAAAGATATCTGGATGGGTATATGAATGGGAAGGGTTTAGAGGGATATTGGCCAAATGCTGGCAAATGGGATTAGATTTATTTAGGATATCTGGTCAGCATGGATGTTGGATCGAAGGATATGTTTCTGTGCAGTGCATCTCTCTGAATCTATGAGCGCCCCCACCCAACCTGAATATGGCACACAATATTTGTCAGAGAGGGATTGAGGGTGGGTTGTGGTTTGGTCATGCAATAACCTTTAGCCAGATACAATTTTCATTTGTGTGCTGTCCAAATCAGAGCCTGCGAGCTTTAGCTTTTTGAGAAAAAGGTTTCATGCTGCCACATTTATTTGGAGAGGTAGAGTATTCTTTCATGGATACGTCAGGTGTCCCTTTAGGAGAGGTATGGAGCCCTTTGGGATTGTTAAGAACATAAATGAAAGTGCATAAAATGTGGATAAGCTTTGAGTGACCATTAGTCTTTAAAGCATTTAAATCTCCTGTCCTTTTAATTAAAGATGTCTGAGATTAAAAAAAATGTAATTTCAAGCTGTGGATATAAGCCTCACTATGTGCTCGGTGTTTTCAGCTCTTAGTACAGGGAAATCTAATCTCCTTAGAATAGTTAATCCTCCAATTTGTTTTGTATTACATGGCCTTCATTTACATAAAAGGAGAAACACATCTCCAGGGGACATTGCTGACAACAGAACCAAGTCAACAATTCATATACTACATCTGGAAGTCCTCAAGTCCTCTGGTCATCCAAAACCTGTACTTTAAACTGCACTCTTGATTAATCATCTGAGCACACTGCACTGCGAGAAGCCTCACAAATACACAATCCTCTTTTTTTTCATTCATTAACAGGATGAGGGCATCGCTGTCTAGGCAGCATTTATTTTCCATTCCTAATTGCCCAGAGGGCAGTTAAGAGTCAACCAGATTGCTCTAGGTCTGGAGTCACATGTAGGCCAGATCAGGTGAGGATGGCAGTTTCCTTCCGTAAAGGACATTAGTGAACCAGGTGGGCTTTTCCTGATAATTGACAATGGATTCACGGTCATCATTAGATTCTTAATTCCAGATATTTTGTTGAATTGAAATTCCGCCATCTATCGTGGTGGGATTTGAACCTGGGTCCCCAGAATGTTATCTGGGTATTTGGACTAACAGTCCAACAATGATACCACTAGGCCATCACCTCCCCACTTGTTATTGCTACACAATAGAAGATAACTGTATTTAATCAGAGTTCAAATACTCATTCTATAAAACTCATCCTCCATGGATGACTAGCTCCCATTATTAATATATTCCATTCAGCCCATGTAACCCTTTATTAACATGACCGTCACCTGTTCTATTGGATTTCAGATTTTATTTAACGATAACATTTTTTTATTTGGACCTCACGTTGCTGTACTGAATCTCCAATGTTTACATGAATAGTTCATTCTTGTCTTAAAATAATAACCTTTTCCAAGTGAAGCAGAGCCTTTGCCGTATGGATTCCTTCTCAACAAGCAGGTAGCTCAAGCCAGCAATGTAAACTAGATTGCAAACAAGCTATGCTGTCATCATTGCTTCTTTAACTCACAAAGCCGCACTTCCTCAGGCAATTGTTTCAAAGTTATTTCCTGAGGACAGCATGTGAATAATAGATGAAAGCTGATAGCTTAAGACTGTAAAGATATTGGAGCAGATTTAGGACATTCAGCCCATCTGGTTTCACCTTTTGATCATAGCTGATACGTTTCTCAAACCCATTCTCCTGCCTTTACTGTAACACTTGATCCTGTTACTAATCAATAATCTATCCATTTCTGTCTTAAATATCAAATGACTTGGCCCCCACAGTACTCTGTGGCAATGAGTTCCACAGACTCACCACCCTCTGGCTGAAGAAATTCCTCCTCATCTCAGTGAAATTCCTCTTCATCTCAGTCCTCCTTTCACAGTTACATTGTGTTTTCTTAAAACTATTCCAGCATCTTGCCTGAAATCATTCCCAAAAGCCACCAAATTATGGCGTCTCTCCCCGCCGGGTCCCTCCCAACCGCCCTCTCTCTCTGTTTCTCCTTTTGGTTTTCAACCTCTTTAAATTTCTTCTCAAAAGCCACCTTTTCAACCCAGAAATTTGGTCACTTCTGTCACTTTTTGCAACAAGCTTATTGATTTAGTTATGACAATTAGCTGTCTTGCCTCCCACCATCACCAGAGCCCCCCACACACAGACGCAGACCCCACAAACACAGACACACACAGACACAGGCACACACCCCACCATTGAAATGCTTTAAGATGTTTTCATTCATTCCTAAAGTAGGACAGCACCAAATGAGCCCACTTGTACTGAATGTACATTTTGTTAGTTATTACATGTCTCCATGAACATACACTTGAGCTGATGTTGACGTTCTGGATGAGATTGCAAACTGAGACTGTCATCCTTTTGGAATATAAATAAGGAGCTCTTTCTGATATCTTGGTTTGAATTCTTTCTTCAACCTATACCGATAACAGCGATTTAACTCATGTTTCACCTCATTGGGGTTTATGGGATTGTGCTATGTACGAAACCGATCCCATTGTTACCCTTACAATAAAAGCATGGTATAATTCAATCTCTAAAATTTCTTAAATATGTTTGAGGGGAGTGATGGTGTCCTTTATGAAGTCTTTCTTCCTGTGAGCAACTTGTGATGAGTTGAAAGAACTTGTTTAATTTATGCTTGAGCATCCTCTTTTTAGACAGTCACACTGATGCAAACAAGAAATACTCAGCTCAGTTTTTTGTCTGTTTTTCAGGACAGGAAGCAGTGATCCATACTGCATTGTACGAATCGACAATGAGACAATTATCAGGTAACGAATTTGTTTTTGCTTTGTAGGAAGGCTAACTGTAGAGATCTATACTTTGCATTGTCTTTCTGTCACCATTTGTCTGGCAGTTTTTGCCATCTTGGACAAACAATAGTGATGTGGTGCACTCTGCTTCTATGGAGACCTCATGTGGGTCACCCATTCTGTCTGCTAGCTTTGATCACAGTTGTGGGTTATTGGGACAAAGAAGAGAGCAGGGTACGCATACCTGGGCAGGGATTAGTGCTGGGGCACTTGGCTGAGTTTACTCTGTTCAGTATCACACATGCACATGCACAGACACACACGTACACACAGACACAGACACACACACACACACACACACACACACACACACACACACACACACACACACACACACACACACTCTCACACAGACACACACACACGGACACACAATTAATGATGCACTTATGGACAGCAGGGTCAGGTGTTACCAGTACTGCCTTGGTCCTTGTCACTGCCCCCTCATGACAGCGAAACTTGGATCAGCTGCTGCCTGTCCTTTGAACAGCTAATTCGTCATCCCGTTTCATTTATTTTGTGTCATTTTGTTTCATTGTTTAATTTATTGAATCTGGACTTGTGTCCTTTGTAACAATGTGTGTTAGGAATTCACATAAACTCAAAAGGAGGCACATGTAATTTGTAATCATCTTCAAAGCTTACATTACAGCCTGAAACTATTCTTTGGCTTGTGTTACTGTTTATAATATTTTATTCCAATCTGAGAAGCTCGGCACTGGCTAGGATTGTGTGTTTACACAGCGTGAGCACAATCTGCCTGCAATACTGGCTGGAGGTCAACATGTCCTTTGCTGAATTTACTTATTGCCCCTCTTGGATAACTGTGAAAATGATGGATACCCAAGTGACTGCCGTCTTTTCCAGGTGTCCCCATGTTCACATTGGTAATTTTATGCGCTGTAAAAATACTCCCAACAATTTTTTGTAGAATAAACAGAGACATTGATCAGCATCAAAACAGTTGCAACAGCGCTAACTAAGGTTGGAACTGGAAATAACAATGGAGCTGATGTTACAACTTCAGTAGGTGCACAGTCCAATCTGTTCGAAACAACACTGTAGTGCAGTGGACAGTGGTGTTTGCATGTGTTCTAGGTTCCTGTGAGATTGGGGCTATATGTATCTATTGAAGTCTATGGGGTTTGCTGTGCATGTATGCTTGGACCTACACCGTGAAGTGATGACTTGATTTGATTTATTATTGTCATATGTACCCAGGTACAGTGAAAAGTTTTGTTCTGTGTGCAGTGCAGGCAGATTATACACAAAGTGCATTAGGGTAATAGAACAAAGTGAGGAATACAATGCTATAGCTGCAGAGAAGGTGCACCGAGCGAGATAATATTAAGTTTGAAATCGGAGAGGTCCTTCGAAAAGTCTGATGACAGCAGGGAAGAAGCTGTTCTTGAATCTGTTGGTACATGTGTTTAAACTTTTGTATCTTCTGCCTGATGGAGGAAATTGGAAGAGATTTATAACTTGGGTAGGAGGGGGCTTTTGATTATGTTACTGCTTTCCCAAGGCAATGGGAAGTACAGAGGAGTCAATGGATGGAAGGTTGCCTTGGTGACGGACTGGGCTGTGCTCATAGCTGGCTATAGTTTCTTGCGGTCATGGGCATAGAAGTTGCCATACCTGGCCGTGTTGCATTTTGGATGGAAAGAGGCTGAAGGGACTACATGGGGTTGTTGGTGAGAATTCAAACCTATTTACTGACTCAGACAAAAAGGAATTCATTAATAACCTACCAGTTGCTGTCATTTTCAGATACAGATACAGTATACATTTTGAGCATCTCAAAGTCTGGTGTTAGGTTTTGTCGCGGTGTAAGTGTTTTGGCACTCCTGTTTTTTATAGAGTCCACTTTCGGGTGTATCTATGAAAGCAGTTTCACTTCTCACGGCAATTCTGTTGAGAGGAAACGATATAGAATCCAGAGCAAATGAGGAGTGTGTAGAATACAGAATGATGGAGATTCTAACTACAGCGTGCTGTCGTGGTGGCTTGCAGCTTGGAGCCCCAACTGAACGGAGTCACTAATTTTTAGGGCCTGGGCCCGAAACGTCAGCTTTCCTGCTCCTCTGATGCTGATTGGCCTGCTGTGTTCATCCAGCTCTGCACCTTGTTATCTCTATTGTCAGGTGGGCTGCTGATTCAGCAACCATCTACCTTCCTGCATCGCAACTTGAATAAGCACATCATTGGCTGTAAAACACTTTGGGTTGTGGTGGGGTTGTCAGAAGAATTGTAGAATTGCAAGTGTTTCTTTCTGTGAACTGCATGGCTGTCAAGCTCTTTGAGTGTTGTTCAAGCTGCGCTCCTCCAGGTGAATAAGGACTTCTGGGTCAGGTTCCTGATTCATGCTGTAGCTGGTGGGAAGGATTTGGTGATGAGGCACTTGTGACATAATCCCAACCCTCTAACCTGCTCTTAGAGTCCCCACAGTGCGGAAACAGGTCCTTCAGCCCAACAAGTCCACACCCACCCTCAGAGCATCCAACCCAGACCCATCCCCCTACAACCCACCTAATCTACGCATCCCTGAACACTACGGGCAATTTAACATGGCCAATCTACCTAGCCTATGCATCATTGGACTGTGGATGGAAACCGGAGCACCCGGAGGAAACCCACGCAGACACAGGGAGAATGTGCAAACTCCACACAGACAGTCCCCAGAGGGTGGATTTGAACCTGGGTCCTGGGTGCCATGACACACAGTACTAACCACTGAGCCACCATGTTGCTTCAAAATCTCCCCTCCCCCTACCGCATCTCAAAACCAGCCCAGCTTGTCCCTGCCTCCCTAACCTGTCCTTCCTCCCACCTATCCCCTCCTCCCACCTCAAGCCCCATTCCCATCTCCTACCTACTAACCTCATCCCACCCCCTTGACCTGTCCGTCCTCCCTGGATTGACCTATCCCCTCCCTACCTCCCCACCTACACTCACCTTTACTGGCTCCATCCTCACTTCTTTGACCAGTCTATCTCCTCTCCACCTATCTTCTCCTCTGCGCATCTTCTATCCGCCTCCCACTCTCTACCAACTTATTTCAGAACCCCTTCCCCTCCCCAATTTCTGAACGGCGTAGGCCAAAAACATCAGCCTTCCTGCTCCTCTGATGCTGCTTGGCCTGCTGTGTGCATCCAGCTGTATACCCTGTTATCTTAAATACAGAAATACTAGTTTTGGGATCACTGCATCCTCTCACATCTTTTAGAATTGATACCTTGAAGCGATATCTGACATGGCAGTGAATTCTCAGTGACTCATGTCTGCGCAACCGACTAACCTAACCTTACCGAGGAACTGCAGTGAATCAATTCATATTCTGTTCAGTCATTACCGGGAGCAAATCTCAGTCTTTATCCTTGAAAGGTTGATGCTTCTAACATTCAAGAATGTTACACAGCACTGGCTGTAAATCCAAGGAACTGAGAGCATTACTTGTACTGTGAAAACGTGCTCCTGGCAATGAAATGATGTGATGGTGGTTTACAGTCACTGAGGGCTCTGAATGAGCCATAGGGCCAGTATGTTTACTTAACAGATTAGACCCACTTGGTTAGCATTTAGTCTCTGGTGGAACTATGTACACACAGAATGGATACTGTCGATCTTAGTGGCTGACCTTTTAATCCATTCATGTGTCCCCTCAAAATGTTATTTAATACAAGCATTCAGTTGCTTTAAATCAAGTTTATTACCTTTCCCCAAATGAATGCAGGAAAGTCCTGAAAATGGACTAGATTGGAGAATGTTTTACTCCCCACGCAGTCACTGTGCACTTTGACTGGGTTCACAATCTCATTCAGCCTGATCTCATACTCTTTACATGCTCTTCAAGGTTGATCACATAACACGCTTCAGCAATTCAATCTACTCTTAAATTGAGAAATGATATTGTGTGAAATAAATTCCTAAATTGCTCATTTCTTCTTCAAAACATTTGAAAGGCAAGGCAAACAAGCCTTATAGCAGGACACGAGGCTCCTTTGTCTCAATCAGTTTTTAGTATGTACAACATTTCAAATCACTTCTTGCTGCAACTAGATCGCAAGTTGCACTTCTAACTTGTGTGTCAATGGAGTCACAATCAAACATATCTTAAACTTTCACAAGACACTTTGAGATTGGTATAGAATGGTCTGACCATTAAATATAGATGGCCTGACTGTCATTCCTGAAGATCTTCTGTGAAATAATATTTCCCTTAAATAATAGTCACCATTCTATCCAGCTCCAAACGGCAGTCACCGATGAGGCAAATACCTGAGTTGGTATTTCTCCCATGCACAGTTCACTGATGCGCCTGATGTACGTTTCAGAGACCATGGGCTACATTTTTTTCAGCCTTTTGGAAATGAACTGGGAATTGTGAGGGCTGGGAATCAAGTGGGAGGAAGGAGCCAGGAAGACAGCCTGGTGTCTTCCTGGCACTGAATCGTGCTGTCCAGTGACAGGAGCCCTGTCAGCAGAGTTGCCCAGTGAGTGTCGTGAGCCTTTTAAAGGTCCAATCAAGAGCCACACCTCTCCCCCGGCTGAGCTGGGACAGCAAGTTAGTCCTCAAAGCACGAAGCAGCCTTTAACATTGAGCTGCCATGACCCTCATGCTGCAGGCCAGCAGTGGGACACCAGCCTCCTGGGAAAGGTTGAGCTTGATACTTTCAGGGACAGCCCCTCAGGATTGGTGGGCTACACTGCAATGACCCCTCAACCCAACACTCATCAAATAATAGAGATAATGGGAACTGCAGATGCTGGAGAATCCAAGGTAATAAAGTGTGAAGGTGGATGAACACAGCAGGCCAAGCAGCATCTCAGGAGCACAAAAGCTGACGTTTCGGGCCTAGACCCTACATCAGAGACCAGGCTGACAAATCACTTTGTTCAGTTCGATTCATACCTGTGCACTGCTGCCTCCTCTACTTTGCAGAAGCATTTGTCGCGGTTTATTGAGTATTAGCACAATGAACAGGCAGATCAGTAAAGAGTGTAACAGTGTGTAGTAGGGCTAAAACCCATACCACCGAATGGTAAAGGTTTAGAACCCATTTTCGAACCTGGACTTCTCTGTGAACAGGATGGCTTCTCACTTGTACAGGGGAAATCTTCCTGTATGAAGTTATTGATCACATTTGAATGGGAACACGTTGAAGGAGGAGAGTACATAGAACATAGAACATTACAGTGCAGTACAGACCCTTTGGCCCTCGATGTTGCGTTGACCTGTGAAACCAATCTGAAGCCCATCTAACCTACCTTATTCCATTATCATCCATATGCTTATCCAATGACCATTTAAATGCCCTTAAATTAGGTGAGCCTACTATTGTTGCAGTCAGGGCACTCCACGCCCTTACTACTCTCTGAGTAAAGAACCTGCCTCTGACTTCTGTCCTATATCTATCACCCCTCAATTTAATGCTATGTCCCCTCGTGCTAGCCATCACCATCTGAGGAAAAAAGGCTCTCACTGTCCACCCTATCTAATCCTCTGATCATCTTGTATGTCTCTATTAAGTCTCCTCTGAACCCTCTTCTCTCTAATGAAAACAGACCCAAGTCCCTCAGCCTTTCCTCATAAGACCTTCTCTCCAAACCAGGCAACATCCTGGTAAATCTCCTCTGCACCCTTTCCAATGCTTCCACATCCTTCTTATAATGCGGTGACCAGAACTGTACGCTATACTCCAAACGCGCCCGCACCAGGGTTTTGTACAGCTGCCACATGACCTCATAGCTCCAAAACTCAATCCCTTTACCAATAAAACCTAACACACCGTACTCCTTCCTAACAATCCTATCAACTTGGGTGGCAACTTACAGGGATCTATGCACATGGACACCAAGATCCCTCTGCACATCCCTACGATGAGTCAGGAAGGGAAAGGGGCTAGGGAAGATTTTCGGGTGATTTGGGAGGCATTGTTGAAGGCCTGGGAGCACTAGACAGATGCATAGCAGATATTTGAGGAGCAGTGTGGGCAGATAATGTAGAGGGCAGGAGCTGGAGATTAGGACCACTTAGGGAAGGACATCTTCGTCAGTGCCTGGAGTGGCTGCTGTATCAGGAGGGTTGGATTCTTGGTGCAGTTAGCAAAGTCTCTTTGACCCATTATAATATCATTGTTGTTAAATGCTATGGATCTTGATCTCTCACCCATTTTCTAACAAAGCTTTAGGCTGTGCCCTGCCTTATTATCCCAGCCTTCAGGCTATTCAACTTAGTGCACACATAAGTATGTTTCCTTCTCATTCCTTTGCACTTATGAAACGTCTCAAACTTCTATGGAGTCCATTCCAGGTTGCCTTCTCATCACTTGCTGAATAGCCATTGTTCCTCAGTTTGTGCCTCCTAATGTTACCTACTGAAATTGGAGATCAGCTTCACAGCTTGCTCTTCCCTCTGAGTTTGGATGGTTTGGTTGTCACGGTGATCAGAACAGCCTGGTTGCGGGCACCGCCCAGTTTTGGCACAGTCACTGTGTATTGGAGCTCAACAGGTTTGGAATCAGAGTCCACTATCCTGCTGGTTCTTAACTTTTGCCATCTTCACACCATTACAAACCATTTCTGTGTAGACCAGCTTTGGCCAAATTCAATTCTACTTATTGAGGGCCTGGTGCAATGAGGATTTAATTTAGTTCCCTTTCTTAACATCACATTCCTCTGATAATGCAAAATAAAACACCTTTTATTTGAAAATGACGGTAAAAAAGCTGCTAGTTCCAGTGCCTCAAAAACTAGTGATCAATGAGACCTAACGAACCTGAAGGTCTCAGACTCAGTTCCAGATCCTGACTGTTTCATAGATTTATCAAATCACACAACACAGTAACAGACCCTTTGGCCCAACTCGTCCATGCCAGACAGATTTCCCAAACTACACTAGTCCCATTTGCCTGCGTTTCATCATATCCCTTGAAACCTTTCCTATTCATGTACCTATCCAAATGCCTGTTAAATATTGTATCTGTCTGAATTCACCACTTCCTCTGGCAGTTCATTCCATATACGAACCGCCCTCTGGGTGAAAATGTTGCTCCTCTGGTGTCTTTAAAATTTTTCCCCTCTCACCTTAAAATTATGCCCTCTAGATTTGAACTCCCCTACCCAAGGGAAGAGACCTTTGCTATTCGCCTTATCTGTGCCCCTCATTATTTTATAAACTCTTAGTCCATTGGTCAAGTAGCCAGTGCTTAAGATCCAGGCTGACCCTTATGTGGGTGAGAAACTAGAGAGCACCACATTACTAGACACTCAAACCTTGGCTGGAGAAAAGGAAAAAGTTGCAGAGGTGTTACAACAGTTGCCAGTAAGGACCTCCTTTTTATGTATGAGGCAGGGCCCTGTAGAAAATGGTGAGTGAGCCCTTAAGGCTACAATGGCAGTGTTTTGTGAACGTGCAATATTTATTTCCATAGAACTGCAACAATATGGAAGACCTTGTCTCCGTTTTGGGGAGAAGAGTACAATGTCCATCTTCCCAGTACCTTCCACTCCATTTCTTTCTATGTGATGGATGAGGATGCAATCAGGTAATATTCGTATTAATTCCTAGCTTAATGCAGATTCCTGTACTGCAATATTAAACAGCAATGGTCTCGCTAACTTTGTATCTTTATCGTTTAACTTTAGCCGTGATGATGTCATTGGAAAAGTTGCTATAGCGAAGGACGTTCTTACTGCCAACCCTAAAGGTAAGCAAAACTTTGACTTCACTGCATCCCTGCAGACTGCTGCTTCGTATACTTTGCAAAAGCTATTGTCACTATCTATTATGGAGTAGAACAAGGTGAAGTACATCAGTAAAGGGTGTGACACTATACACTAGAACATAAACCCAGAATATTGAATGGTTAAGGCTCAGGCCCCATGTCCTGCCACCATCCATACCACTGCATTTCTGCCCCAAACTGCTGTGACTTCACTAAAATTGTAAATTATGTTTGGTGTTATGGACACCACGTGAATGATTGATTCATTCCTTCATTTAGCATGACTAAACTTGCTATTACGTAAATTTTCAGCTGAACACTCTGGGCAATGTTCATTTCAACAGTCTGACTGGGACTCAAACACAGCCCGAGAAGTGAGAATATATGGGCAATCTGCTAAACCAGTACTTCACAAATTATTCTCCAAAACATCTCTATTTTTTAACAGTTTGAGTTAGAGTCCAAATACCAATGAAAACAGAACAGCAATAAAGCAACGTAATAACATTCAGGATATAATTATTAAAGTTTGTCAGTTGTGGGTCAGCGTATACTATAAGCTATAAATATGTGAATTTGTGATGAAAACCCTCAGCCTTTTACGATAAGTCTGCTGCTAGGAGCTGGTTCCACATCTGCCTCCATCAACTCTTGGGAGAAGCCACTGCAGGATGTATATTTACATAGATAAGTTACCTCATGGCATGCCTGATCAGAACGTGCTTGTTTGTGTTGTAGTTGGTTACTGCTGGGACAATACAAGGGTGCCAGGGATTAACGTCATGTTATTTCTCATGACCCAATTTGCTCTTTCTGTGATCCCATTTGGCATTGTGACTCAGGCTTGGGAGCTGCTGCACTAATCCATTTTCTTCTCAATAGCACTTCAGGATTTAAGGTAATTTTAGAGTTTGAGGAGTCTTAGAATCATAAGATCCCGACAGCATGAGGCAATTCAGCCCATTGACTGTGCACAGACTGTCCAAAAAAATTCTAAGCTCCCAATCCAGATCTGTGTCTTTCTGATGGCTAATCCACCTAGCCTGTACATCCCTGGACACTACGGGCAATTTTGTGTGGCCAATCCACTTCACCTACACATCTTTGGATTGTGGGAGGAAACCAGGCCACTTGGGGGAAACCCACACAGACACGGGGAAAAAGTGCAAACTCCACACAGTCACCTGAGGCTGGAATCGAACCCAGGTCCCTGGTGCTGTGAGGCAGCAGTGCTAACCACTGAGCCACCGTGCCACCCCTTCTTGTGGATGGATTTTGTTAGGAGGGGTGAGGATTGGAAGGGCTAAGAAACATAAGTGGCACTTTAAACCTCTATGGAAATATTGAAATAGCGAGCCAATCAACAAAGCAGGTGACTAAAGAGCTCAGATTGGAGGATGGCTCAGATGACGATGTGAAATTTACATGGTCCTTCCTGTGAATTGAAAGAACAGCATGAACAACTACAATGCATGTTACAGTTGAGAAATCCTCCCATTCATTAAGTTTAGTGTGCTGTGCATTCTGTCTGGCTGCTGGAAACCTTTGTGATAACTATGTTAAAACGAGACACAATCATTTGCTCATTCTTGCTTGATATTAGCAACAGTGAATAGTAGTGGGCAGGAGTCTTCCTGTCTTTTTGTAAGAAGAGCTATCTTTGAAGTAGTGCTGAGTTAACTGGAAAATGCTCTTTGATACTTAGAGTTGAAGTTACCTAACAGGATGCAAGTTGCATGCCTAGGCTGTGGTTAGTTCAGGTTCCATTCTTGGAGGTGATCTCGCAATCCAGTTTAGTGTCATATGGAGGCTGAGCTGCTGTTGTGAAGGTGCTGTCTTGCAGGAACGCTGTTAACTCAAGGATTTGTCTGTTCCAGTGGATGTCAAAAGATTCTGACAACATTTCCCCATCCAATCAAACCCACAGCATTATTTATTCATCCATCTTTCTGTTTCTGGGATCTTGCAGTGTAGCAGTCCATCTTACACAGATGGCCAGATGCTTTACTTCAAATGAATTCATTGTATTTTGAGGAATTTAAGAAGGTGATGACCACGATGAAGTGTGATATAAATGAGTTTTCCTCGAAGTAAGAGAAAGGGCACTCAATAGAGTGCATTGTTTGACCATACTGTGCTAACTCAATATTATTAAAACTTGAGGTTCCTTTTCTTGAGATGTTTCTCTTTCTAGTTATGGCCCTGTAACTGCAAAACTGAAAAATATCCATTTTCGTGATGAACGTCTTTCTCACCGAGAAAGCTTCAAGCCAATCCACCTCCAATAACCTGCTTTGAAAACTCTGATCCCATTTTGACAACTGTGACAAGTTGCACTGTGGTATCTAGGATAAGACAACATTTTAAGTAGCACAATCTGCAACAGCTTAAAAAATTAAGTCCACGTGCCCTAATTCGCAATGTTAACAAAGGCTTTAAAAAAAATGCTAAGATCTCAATCCAGACCTGCATCTTTTCCAAAAGATAATTGTTACTTCATTGTGCTGTACTCTTACTGCCTGCTGAGTTTTGTTGAGACCTGTTGATGAGTTTTTGAGATATACCTGATACAGCCAAGGGATACCATGTGCACTCATCCCACACTTAGTGGCCTTGATAATAATAACACAGTAACAACAAATATGTCAACTTAGCCATGCATGAAAATAGTCAGAGGCAGGTCCAGTTCATTCAACTCGATTACTCTGCTACCCTTTCGCTCCCGCACAACATTCTGCTAGGTATTGAAACACCTCAGTGTCAAATTCCTGTCAAATTACTTCAAATATTTCACATATCTTTCACTAATCTCTATTTTTGTTCGTTTCTCCTCAATATCCTGGCCTACTTTGAAGTAATTAGGGAGATAAATTTAATCAAGATTATTTAACATCTTGAATACTTTAGTCAGATCTTTCAATAAGCACCTTATTTCAAGACTTTATAACTTATGCTTCTGTAGTCTTTCCTTATAATTCTTCCTTTCACACTTAGATTGGTCATATTGCCCTTCCCTGTGCCCTGTACAGTGGAATGTAGAATTTCAATTCATCTGTGTTTTCTGTGGTCCTAATCAGTAGCAGCACATTGAAAGAAATTTAATCCCATTAATGCTAGCAATCCAAATGTGAGCAGGAAGAGTGGAGGTGCTGAGGGATGTTGCTGTGGAGACTGATGATAGCATAGTGGTAATGTCACTGGACTAGTAATCTAGAGACTGAAGCTAATACTGTCGAGAAATGGGTCCTGCTGTAGCAATTTGTGAAGTTTAATTTTAATTACTAAATATGGATTAAAAAGCTTTTGTTAAAAATGAGGACCATGATGAGGATCGTGGTAAACAACAGCAACAAAAGAGAATTTAAGAGCAAAATAATTCTGGGCAGTTTAGGAATCATCCCGTGCTGATCTGTTGTTCTCTAGTCTCTAGTCTTTTGCATTCTTGGTCTCTCTTCTGTTCACCAAGGGTGGAATCCTCCTGGCCTCTGAGTATCAGGGATAATAGGAACTGCAGATGCTGGACAATCAGAGATAGCAAGGTGTACAGCTGGATGAACACACTGAGTCGAAACGTAGCCTTCCTGCTCCTATGAGGCTGCTTGGCCTGCTGTGTTCTGTCTTGGCCTCTGAGTAACCTGATGAGAAAATGTTCTGGGCGGCACGGTGGCTCAGTGGTTAGTACTGCAGCCTCACAGCACCAGGGGCCTGGGTTCAATTCCAGCCTCAGGCGAATGTCTGTGTGGAGTTTGCACATTCTCCCCGTGTCCGGGTGCTCCGGTTTCCTCCCACAGTCCAAAGATGTGTAGGCTAGGTGAATTGGCCATGCTAAATTGCCTGTAGTGTTCAAGGTGTGTGGGTTATAGGGGGATGGGTCTGGGTGGGATACTTCAAGGGGCTGAAGTGCCTGTTTCCACACTACAGGGAATCTAATCTAATATAAAGTTGGGAAAAATCACGTGAGATGGTTAGCAGGGATATTCTTAAAGTTGAGAGTAAAGAGAAGTCTGTAAAGACCGTTCTTTTTAATTTTGTGCTTTTTAAAAACTGTGGACTGGTATGAAAAAGAGCTGTTTTAAATGACAGACCAAGAAGGAGAGTAGCATGTTGTGAAATAATGAATTTAATGGCTATTGTGAACTCTATGTAGCTGTGGGTTCCAGGAATTTGCAGACGAACTGGAGCCATGGTAAAATCCCAAAAGAACTGCGGATGCTGTAAATAAGGAGCAAAAACAAAGTTGGTGGAAAAGATCAGCCGGTCTGGCAGCTTCTGTGAAGGAATAAACAGAGTTAATGTTTTGGGGCCGGTGACCTTTCTTCGGCCAAGGTGTTGTTTACAGGAGAAGAAACCAACAAAAGACACAAACATAAACAGAAACTACATTTGCCTGTGGCACTTTTGAATGCCAACAGATTACAGTCAATGAGTGATCACACCACCCAGCTCTTAACCACTGGAACCGGGTGTCATTTAACTCTTGTTTGGCTGGACAGTGCCTGATTCAGCTGCACTCTATCAAGCAGAATGTGATGGTCCTCATCTTTGTCCTCAGGACGGTGCTCCCTCTCCCCAAACTCTTCAGAGTCTATTACATCACCTTTTAGCCTGCTGTAGTTGTACAGAGCCCAGAACGCAAGGAATACGCCCCACTCCCTGCCAGACCTGCACTGCATCAATCCCATGGCCAATCCAAGCCTCATCTTCAGGAGGCCTATTACACGCTCCACCATGGCCCACCATCGAAGAATGGGCTGCGTTATCTCTAGATATTTTCCATATCTGTTGAGAGTGGCATTACACACCTCTGGAGCAGGTGAGACTCGAATCCACACCACCTGGCTCAAAGATAGGGACGCTACCACTGTAACATAAGAACCTTCTTTTGTACTGTATGTACATTTGGTCTCAGTCGGGGGATTATATGGTGGAGTTACCAGCCATGGTTGTGGAGTGTAGCCCACCTCTTCCAATAACTTCTTTTAAGGCATCTGGCCCCTCATGGAACAAGTTCTCAAGGATACGGGCATCATGGCACCCTCCCAGGACACCTTGTACAGACATCTAAAGATGTGATCCTGATGATCACGGATTAACTGCATGTTGATGGAATGGAACCCAAATCTACTCAGCTGTATTGTAATACGGCTCTCTCAATGCAACGTGTGTACAGTCTCCTGTGCCCTGCACTTGCAAGAAGCCAACTCATTTGCAAAGAGCAGGCTGCAGCACTTGTCATAGGAACATGAGATGAAGTGGTGTGATCTGGCACCACTGCACCGGTAACAGCCGTGGTACATTTCTCACATATGCACTGCAGGGTCCCACACAGGGCCCCAACGTGTTCTTCGAAAGGGCCTTCAGGTTATGACTCAGATTCTCCCCACAAGGGCCTGCGTCATTCATTGATGTGTCCTGAGCATCGTCAAGTTCTCAGTGATGCTGCTGCTATTCTGCTGCTGCTTTAGCTCAGAATCATGAAACTATTGCCTAGTGTCTCCATCGCTAAATCTGGCTGCCTAATCCTATCAGGCTCGCCCAGCTGTGGAAATCCTGGGCTGGCAGTTGGCATCAGAAAGTCATGCATTCGAGCCCCATGCCATAGTCTGCTGCTTAACTGTTTTATTAAGGTAGAATTCCGGTGGTGCCTTACTTCAGTTGAGATGTTGAACTGAAATCCATCTTCTCTTGGGTAGATGTAAACGATTCTACAGCATAATCTTAAAAAAAAACCCAAGAGATGTCCCTGTGATAATGGGAACTGCAGATGCTGGAGAATCCGAGATAACAAAGTGTGAAGCTGGATGAACACAGCAGGCCAAGCAGCATCTCAGGAGAACAAAAGCTGATGTTTCGGGCCTGGACCCTTCATCAGAGGGGGGGATGGGGAGAGGGTTCTGGAATAAATAGGGAGAGAGGGGGAGGCAGACTGAAGATGGAGAGAAAAGAAGATAGGTGGAGAGGGAGAGTATAGGTGGGGAGGTAGGGAGGGGATAGGTCAGTCCAGGGAAGATGGACAGGTCAAGGAGGCGGGATGAGGTTAGTAGGTAGGAAATGGAGGTGCGGCTTGAGGTGGGAGGAAGGGATGGGTGAGAGGAAGAACAGGTTAGGGAGGCGGGGACAAACTGGGCTGGTTTTGGGATGCAGTGGGGGGAGGGGATGAGCTGGGCTGGTTGTGTGATGCAGTGGGTGTGAGGGTTGTGTTGCAGGAAATGTGGGAGACGCGGTCAAGGGCTTTCTCGAACACTGCAGGGGGAAAGTTGCTGTCCTTGAAGAACGTGGACATCTGGGATGTGCGGGAGTGGAATGCCTCATCCTGGGGGCAGATGCGTTAGAGGCGGAGGAATTGGGAATAGGGGGTAGAATTTTTGCAGGAGGGTGAGTGGGAGGAGGTGTATTCTAGGTAGCTGTGGGAGTCAGTGGGCTTGAAATGGACATCAGTTTCTAGCTGGTTACCTGAGATGGAGACTGAGAGGTCCAGGAAGGTGAGGGTCCCTGTTAATATTTAACCCTGAATGAACATCACTGAAACAAAAGAGCTGATAAGTTATTTATTATTGCTCTTAATTTCCTCGTGCATTTTGTAATTGATAGAGAACACAAAGGCGATTCTTCAGGGTGAAAGACAAAGAGCGGAATGCTCTTTGGAGGGTCGGTGTGGACTTGATTGGCCGAATGGCCTGTTTCCACACTGTAGAAGTTCAATGATTCTGTGATCCAATGAATATTCAGGGTAGTAGCCAGGCTCCATCATGGGCTCACACATTGAGCTTCAGGACCACATTGAGTTCCCAAGCCCACAACTGCAGGCAGCAGGAGCAGTTGAGTAGTCGCCCAGGAGGAAGCCTCTAAATGGGATGAGTGCAACATCTGGCTGGGGATGGTGTGTGGCTTCTCAATGCTGTCATCAAGAGAATCCCTGGAAGATTTGACAGTTACTGGGGCAGCTTGAGAATCTCTCGGGCATATTGCATTGGGAGGTACACTCACTGATCTGCACCACAGGAGCCCAAATCCAAATGCTGTAAAGTTTCCCCCTCATTGGGAGTCTGAACTTCCTTCATCACTTGCTTGTGTCCATGGCACAGATACCCAGATCCTCTCCCCAGTTCCCTCTGGGAAACCTTCGCACTGATCTGAATCCATCAGTGAATCACTGACGTGGCTTCTCCTATTTTCCTGGCTCCCTTGCTTTTATCCCTGTGTCCAAAGGCCAGGAAAATCCAGCCCAGTGAGTTTCCCAGAAAAGGCCTGGTAACTGCTTGTTGTTGGAATCACTGGATTCTTTATTTTTCAATACTGTTTTGTGGATTCTACATGTATATCAATATTTATAATGCCTTTGGAAATTGGACATAATGCACATTCACATATTTGCATGTGAAATGGTTTAATAATACATGTATTCTCAAACACTTGAGTCTATTATATGATCAAGCTCATTCATATATATTTAAGGAAATATGGTAGTTATTAATTACTGTATTTTTTTGTAAAGAATATTTTTAATGAGCTTTATCAAAAACCTACTTGATCAGTTGAAAAGAGATGATTGTCAGTGCCTTGCAATTTTTATATTTGTAGAACAGAATTGGGTACGGTTTCAGAATACAGAATGAGCAAAAGAAGAGAATATAAAATAAAACAGTTAATGCTTGAAATAGTTGACAGCCACGTTTGGCATCATCCGAGGGGCAAAAAAGGCAAACAGATACGCTAGTCCTGCTGAGTTTTCCAGGATTTCTGTTTTGATTTCCAACTAATATCTGCTTTTCAATGGAAAAGAAAAAATAAAACAGTCTAAAAGATGAGGTGTGTGTGTGTGTGTGTGTGTGTGTGTGTGTGTATACAGAGAGAGTGTGCGTGTGCGTATGCACGCATAAGCATCTCCTGTGAGTGCCACACTGATTTCCTCGCTGTTTTCTGCCACACCTGTTTTGTACATCACCCAACTCTGCCTGAGCTCAACTGTTGCTGAAGCCTTAACCCATGCTTTTGTTCCTCCCAATTTGATTAGTCCAGTTTTCTCCTGGTCGGCTACCATAAACGTACCTCATCCAGACTCTGCTGACCACATCCTAACTTCATTTATTCCTGGTCACCTTTCTCCTCTGAGATTGCTGGTCTACATTGTCTCCCTATTAGAAACATCTAAATTTAAAAATTCTCAACTTTGTTTTTAAATCCCTCCATGACCCCTCCTCTCCCTATCTGTGTAAACTCCTCTCCCCCAAGGTTTTTACTCTTCAAAATCTTCTAGTCAGGGAGAGTATCTCAATTGGAGGAGAGGGGCTAAGATTAGAATAAGGAAGGCTAAGAGGAAGCATGAAGAAAGGATGGCAGCTTGCACTCAAATAAATCATAAAATATTCTTCAAACATATTAATAGTCAAAGATTAGTGAAGGACAGAGTGGGGCCCATAAAGGAACAAGCAGAGGTAAAAGTTAGGGCAGGGCACTAAGTGAATAATTTGCTTGACAATCGCCCAATTGAAAATGTGGATGTTGAACAACTGAGCAGTATAGTGATGGATAAAGAACAGGCTGGTAGTGCTTTAGGTAGAGAAGTCACCGTGCTTCCTAGATTGGTGAAGGAGGTAAAGGAGTGAATCACGGAATGGTTAACAGAAATTTTCCAGGCTCCTCTGAACACAGGATTAGCCCCAGGGAGACTGGAGGATTGCAAATTTGAAACACCATAGTTTAAAAGGGGGACAAAGGATAACACAGGACATTACACACCTGTCAGCTTGACATCAAAAGTGGGAAAATTGATGGAGGCCAGAGTATGGCATAAGATAAATATACACTGAGAAAAATAAGTTAATACTATAAAGTTAAGATGGCTTTGAAAAGGGCAGGTCATGTTTGACCAATTTGTTTAAGTCCTTTGCTGAGGTGACTCAGGCAGTGGATGAGGGTAGTTGTATGTTTGGAAGCTGTATATTTGGGCTTTCAGAAAGCATTTGATATAGTTCCACGTTGTAGGTTGGTTTGCAAATTAGAAATGTTTGGCATTGATGGGCTGTTGACAGCATGGATTAGAAGTTGGCTAAAAAATAGGAAACAGATGGTAGGTACAGATGTGCATTTCTCAGATTGGAGATGAGTTAAAAGTTCCCCAGGTATTGGAACCCTTGCTTTTTCTGATTTATATGAACAATTTTGGAGGCAGGTATTGAGGGCAAAATCCCTAAATTTGTAGATGGTACTGAGCTAGGGTGATTGGTGAACTGAAGGTCACACTGAGCAACTTCAAAGGGACATTGATAAATTGGCCAAATAGGCAGACACCTGGCAGATGAATTTCAATGCAGAGACATGTGAGGTAATGCATTGTGGTAATAGTGACAAAGGACGATACAGTGTTATAGAGCAGAGGTTGACCCCTGTCTGAGAAAAACCAAAACACCCGAAGAGGAACACCTCACCTAATAATATGTTTAAAAGGAACGTGAAATGTCGTGTAACCTGCCTTTCAGCGACTTCTAGTGGTTAACTAAAATAAATCCCTGACACGCACTTTAATACCAACAAGTAACAATTCATTTATCTACTCTAACAGTGAAGAATTAACTGAACAACTAACAAACCAAATGAATCCGTTCGAACTACTAACTACTCCCAAATAAAACTAGATTCTAATTGTATGCTGTTCATAAAAATACAAGTCCCACTTATATAAAATAAAATAAAGAATTTAATCTTTTGAAATTACAGCCAGGTCACGTGTCTTCTGGAATGTTCTTTACCTTCTCTGTCGAACATGTTGTCAGGAATGTTAACTAGTTGTGCCATAGGTACCTTTTGAGATCTCTGTGGTGCTTTCTCTAAGACTTAGAGAAGACTGAGAGCCAGCGATTCTGTCTTAGAGCTGAGATCTGTTAGCTCTGGCAGATGGCAGTTAGTTCTCTTGTCTAAGTCCATCTGCCCTCTCCTTTTATACCCATGATGACACATCACTTTTTCTCAATAGGATTGGTCCTATGTTGTCTAAATCATCAGATTTAAATTTAATTGATTTTGGTATCTAAGTGCTTGTTTCAAATTGATTGGCTAAATTCAAAACTTGCCTTGGTAGAAACTGCTGCTTGGCCTGCTAATTGTACAGCTTTTTGGTACAAATGTTTCGATTCAGGTGCTATGTACACCGGAAAACCCACAAGCTGTTGCTCATAGACACCTTTTTTGAATCTCTAAGCAAAGGAAAAGCACATTGTCATTTAAAGGGACCATGCACTAATTTCACCCTTAACATTTTACACACACCAAATTCTGCCTTCCTGCCTTTCAATCCACAAGCACTCTACCCAACTTTACAACAATAGGCTCAATGGTACAACTTTGAGGCGTGTATACAGGAGCAGAGGGACCTCAGGGCTCAAGTGCATAGTTCTCTGAAGGTGGCCAGGGAACTTGTTAGAAGGCTTGTAGGTTCCTTGGGTTTATTAATACAGGCATAGAGCATAAAAGCAAGGAAGTGATGCTATACCTCTGCAAGTCATTGGTTAGACCACATTTGGAGTACTGTGCTCACGTTCTTACCACCTTATTTAAGGAAGGATGTTAAAGCCCTGGAGAGAGTACAAATGAGATTTACTAGAATGACACCAGGAATGAGTGATTTTAGATATGGAAGTATGGAGATAATTTTCCTTGGAGCAGAGATGATTAAGAGGTGACCTTTGTGAAGAATTTTGGCAGATTAAAGAAGGATTTTCTATTTCTAAGAGTTGGCATGTCAGTAACTAGGGGTCACAGCTGTCAGCATGAGAAGTAGGAATGAGACGAGGAAAAACTTTTTCAGAGAGTTGTTAAGGTTTGGTATGCACTGCCTGGGAAAGTGGTGGGGGTGGGATTTCAAAAGAGAGCTGAAAATGATAAATATAGAGGGTTAAAGAGATAGGGCTGGAGAATGGGACAAGCTGGGTAGCTATTTTGGGGGGTCCTGTACAGACATGATGGGCCGAATATCTTCCTCCTGTACTGTAAAACTCTAATGATTTTTCTGAATCCCAATTTTAATCACAACATCAGCAACAGCCAGAATTTCACAGTTGTCTAGGCCTGAGCTCTGTAATTCCCTCCTTAAAGCTCTCTGTTTCTCAGAATCATTGAATTATTATAGCACAGAAGGCGGCTGTTTGGCTCATCAAGTCTGCACGGACTCTCCAAATGAGCATCTTAACTTAGTGCCATTCTTCTGTCCTTCCCCGTAACCTTGCATGTTGTTTCTTTTTAAATGATCATCTGATGCCCTCATGAATGCCTCAGTTGAAGCTGCCTCCAGCTGATTTCCAGGCAATGCATTCCAGATGCAAACTGCTCGCTTTGTGAAAGTGCTTTTTCTCGCATCACGCATACTTTATTTGCAATTGATTTTAAATCCACACCCTCTCATTCTTGATACTTTTGTGCTCTGTCCAGACTTTTCCTGTTTTTAAGAATTTGCCCAGGGATGGGGACACGTGCTAACTAGGCCAGCATTCCCAGAGGGCAGTTGAGAATCTGGAGTCGCAAAAGACAGATAGGAATTTTGAAAACATTTTTCAAGCTTTCTCTCGATCTCCTCTTCAAGGAAAACAGACCTAGTGTCTCCAATCTGTCTTAATAACAACGTTTCTCATTTGTGGAACCTTTCTCAGAAACCCTTTCTGTACTTACTGCAATGCATTCACACCCTTCCTATAGTGCGACACCCAGAATAGTACACAGTATTGCAGCTGAGGTCTAACCAGTGTCTTATACAGGTTCAGGAAAATGCTTCTGCTTCTATACCCGAAGCACCTATTAATAAATCCTAAGAGACTGAATGCTTTATCAACTGCTCTATAAACCTTTAAAGACTTACGTGCATAAGCACCCAGGATTTGCCTACTCCTGCACAGCCTTCATATCATACTGTCGATCCAGTTTTTTCTCCATGAGGATGTATCACCTTACATTTTTCCACATTGAACTTCACCTGCTGCCTATCCGCCCACTTCAGCAACTTGTCTATGTCCTTTTGATGTTCTACACTGTCCTTCTCACTGTTTATAATTCTTCCAAGTTTTGTATCGCCTGCAAACTTTGAAATTCTCCCCTGCGTTCCAAGATCTAGATCATTAACATAAATCTAAATGTATAATTAATTATCCAAGTATTTTATATAAATAAAAATATATGCTTCTCTTTCCTCCTTTGAATGTACCACATTCATATCTTCTTGTGTGGCTGTGTCACCCTTGAAGTGCCATGGGATATTTTATGATAAAGACAGTATATTAACCTTGTCTTATTTTCCTGTTCAGAGTAAATTTACCTCTCGACTCATCTACCTTGCCCTGTGTTACCATTGGGTCCTCCCGGCTCTGTATCTGTCTCTCAGTTTATCTGCTGCTGCTCTGTACTGCCTCAACTTTCTTAGTGTTGTTAAGATCAAGTCTGTCTTTGATTTACCCTATCCCTCAGTCTTTGCTGACATTAACAGCTGCAGTTCAACTTGTCCACTCCTTCCATCACCCCACAACCATAATTGCCCCTGCCAAGATTCTCATCAACTAACTACCTTAAGGGTTGTGAACCTCAGCCATTACTAGCTAACAGTTCTTTCAACGTACTTTCAATACTAATACTGAACCGATAGAAGCACTGAGAAACCATTCTATAAACTTAAAAAGAAATTCTAGCTGCACAACGCTTGAGATTGGAAGCGAAGGCCCCAGCTTCAAATTGGGGTTTTGGTTCCACTTGTGCAAGTGGGAAAACTTGATATAAAGGTGTTTATTTGATCAATACTGGATTAGACAAACCTGTGTCAGTCAAAATATATATTCAGTCTCTTCTCCCATGATTTTCCTCCCACTTCCAAGGAAGTCACTAGCAGCAAACATTGAACAGTCAAATCTTTTACCTAGAGTCTTTCACTCTAAGACCTCTTTGTTCTAGCAAAGCTCAATACCTTTTCTCCACTGCAAAGCATCATAATCAATTACTCAGCCTTCCCTGCTGACCTGTGTGTAAAGAAGCAGTGCTTCAGTTGAGCAGAGCCTTGGTTAGGATTTCTCAATCTTTTCTGCCTCCCAGAAACTTATCAATTTTTCATAAGCCTGTTTTGCTTTCCATATAAATAAGCTGTCTCACTCTACAAGTCTATGACCCCTTGAAAGTAACAACAATTAACATTTATATAGTGCCTTTAATTTGGTAAGGCCTGCCTTCAGCCATCATGACGATGGAATAGGAAAATGGAATGTAGTTTGATTATGAGGCTGGGGTAACACTTCTTTGAATTGCAGGAAGGGGTATGAGTGGCAAGGCCATAATTGAGGAGAGAGAGGAAATGGGATGCAGGGTTTAGAGTGGGAATTTCAGAGCCTGGAACCTAAACAGCAGAAAGCACACCTACTTAAAACAATGCCAAAAGGAGATAAGAAGCTGAAGCTTTACATCTCACACTCATCAGAACTTGGATGCAAGGAACTGTTTTTAAAAAATGGACATCATTTTATACAGAAGAAGAGGATGCTGACTGGGGCTTGGCCCCTCATTGGCTGGAGATGCAGTGGATGCAGTTAACTGTCAATCTTAATTCTCAAACCAAACAGGTAGATCCTGATTGGCCATGATATTGCCAAGGGGAGGCAGCAGGTTTTGGCTGTCTCTGTGCCCTCCTTTGGAAGAGGTGCAATGTTTCTAGCAACTCCTTCTCTCCAAATCAAGCATAGTCCTGTGCATATATGTGTAGCTTGTAGCACGTGCGAGTTCAGACTGTGTGGGCCTGGCTGATGATTCTTAAATTGGTTTCTGGTGTAACTCTTAGTGACTCTGGATTATACCATAAATGATTTCAATGGAGGGATCACATCTGATAGTGGATGTACTTATGAGGCCTGTAAGCGTAGGTTGGTTGAATATGAGTGGCCCATTGCCCCCTGCAGATGGTCATTGGGACCATTTCAGCCCATGCTTGCCAGACTCCAAAAAGTAGATACTTATTTGTATCACCATCTCTAGTGCCTTATCAGATCTTAAGGCATCTTATTTGTGGAGCTGATAACAAATGGGGAAGGGGTGGAGAACCTTTACCCATTTGGGGGCTTAACTTCAGGGTGCTTCATTCGATACTGAGTTAGTGAACTCCAACCAGACTGAGTGGTCCCAGCAGCATTGTGAGTTGTTGCTTGTCAAGTGGATAAATTCCCTGTGCCTGTAATATATGAAGTGGAGGTGCCAGTGTTGGACTGGGGGTGGACAAGGTCAGAAATCACACGACACCAGGTTATAGTCCAACAGGTTTATTTAAAATCTCAAGCTTTTGGAGTCTCGCTCCATCTTCAGGTGTCAGTGAGAGAGGTGACATCAGACACAGAATTCATAAGCAAAAGATCAAAGGGTCATAGAACTGATGTGAATGTGTTGAACAAACATAAGATGGCTGTTAAATCTTTAATCAGTTAGAATGGATTAATATGCAAATTCCTGAATTTCTTTCAAGGTCCCTGTCCTGAGATAACTAAAGGTTTTATCAGTTCCCTCTACCAGAGATGACATCCAGATCAGACAATGCATTTTAGGTGTGAGGCCTTGTTTAGAATCTGTCTGTGTATCAGTTTGGAGTCAGACTGGTTTTATTTCCAAAGCAGGAATTTATAAAATGCCACATTGACTGTCCACAAGTTGGCGTGTTTTTTGAACAATATAGAATCTATTTGCAACGGATGATTGGCTGCCATGCAATAATCACCAGGCAGTGAGGTTCCCTCCCATTTGGGAAATACTCCAGTGGTCAAGGACATTTGGCCTCAGATCTTCAAATAAAAGTTCTCCAAGGCAGACTTCCAAAACACAACAAAGCAGAGTTGTCTAGCACAGGCTGATGGCCAAGAAAGGTCGGTAACCAACTGGGATCTTGTGTCCATGTTGCACTACAGGTGATCCCACCAGACCACACACTCTCACACACACATATGTACACACACTGTCTCACACATACACACTCTCATACACATACAGACACACACAGACACTCTTTCAAACACATGCTGTGTCTCTCTTTTTATCTCTCTCTCTCACACACACACACACACACCCCTGAGTTCTGCTGAAGGGTTCTGACCCCAAAACATTGACATTCCCGCTCCTCGGATACTGCCTGGCCTGCGGTGTTCCTCCAGCTCTACACTGTGTAGACTGACTCTAGCATCTGCAGTTCTTGCTCACTTTCTCTGTCTGTCTGTCTCTCACTCTCTCACATGCACATACACACACACACACACACACATACACACACACACACACACACACACACACACACACACACTCACAGTCACACTCTTTCTTGTACTCTCTCATACTCACGCTCTCTCTCTCTCTCACTCTTTTACGTGTGCGCACACACACGCGCACACGCACACATATAAATCTGTGGGATGAATTTGCATTTGCAGATACATTCTATTTTATTCAAAACAAAGCACACAATTTGTAGGCAGTCAATGTGGCATTTTATAAATTCCTGCTTTGGAAATAAAACCAATCTGACTCCAAGTTCATTCACAGCCAGAATCTAAACAAGGCCTCACACCTGAAGTACATTGTCTGGCTCGAGATGTATCCTAATATACTGATGGAACTGAGAAAACCTTCAGTTTTTAAAACCTCAGGGCAGTGACTTGAAATAAATTCAGGAATATGCATATTAACCCTTTCTAACTGATTAAAGACTTAAGTCATTTTAGGTTTGTTCAATTTATCGGCATTAGTTCTATGATCCTTTTATCTTTTGCATTTAAATTCAATGTTTGATGCCACCTCTCTCACTGACACCTGAAGAAGGAGCGAGACTGCAAAAGCTTGTGTCTTCAAGTAAACCTGTTGGACTATAACCTGGTGACGTGTGATTTTTGACTGCAATATATGACAACAGTGATAAATCTGCCTGATATGAGCTATTATCCTTGGATGCATCCAATGGAAAATTGAATTATTTTGGTGGAGATTCATGGAAAATGTGTAGCAGAGCCAAATAAAGACGCACAGGTTGCGTTTGTTATTTTTAGGGGAGGAATAACAGTGTAACATTCATTCAGTTTAACAGTGAGACAGAATCTCAGGGTAGTGAATCACCATCAAACAGGCAGATAGCCACAGAACAAGTATGACACACTCAAATAAACAGCTCCTGAAAACCTAAGCAGCTGTCAAACCTACTGATAATGTATTTGGACATTTTAACCATCTGGGACTTCTCCCAAAGCACAACCAATATAGTTCAACAAGATTTCTCCTTTCATGTATTTGGATTCACGCCACATTCTTTACTAGACTCCAACTTTGGATCAAATAAGTTGCAATGTGGGAATGAAATTGACGCAGTCACAAAGCTTACGTTAGAACCATTATCTAAATTTTTCATTTTAGTGCCCCATATAAAGCAAAGTTTGGGTGGTGGATAGCTGACATGCCAGATTCCCATTTTCCAGTTGCTTTCCTAGAACTGGCTTGCCATTCAGGTATTGGTTTTCCACACGTAGTGACCCACAAAACACCAGGAAAGTCTATAATAAATAAAAAAGAAACTCAACTGAAAATCAGTTCCTGAAGAAAGTCTTTACACAAGGCCAGTGCTTCAAGGCACTTTTCTCAACATTACATTCCTTCCATTATGTTGTAACTCAAGATCCGTTCAACAACACATTCATGTGGCTGTACAGTTGACGGTTGCTCACTTGTCAGCCTGAGGAACAGATGCTTCAGAAATACTAGGGAGATGGGGTGGGGTGGGGGACACGTTATCCCTGGGCCTAGAAGAATTATGTTGACACAGTGCCCAAACAATCACGAGGAAAACTCACCATTTCTATTTCTGATCATCCTAATAACAGACTACACTGGAATGTAGCCCCCACCCCTCATTAAAGTCTGCAATGCATGTAGGACAGCAAGCATAATTCTGGATGGCAGCCGCACAGGACACGCTGTACAGCGTTGACAGAGATACTGACTTTCAGATGTGAAGTTAAATAGAGATGTCTTCCCTCTCAGAAGGGTGTAAAAGATTAGCTGGCACAGAACAAGGGGGTTTGCCCTGGTGCTCTGTTCAACATTTATCCTTGAAATGGCATCATTAAAAATAACTGTCATTATCTCAGCTGTTTGTGGGAGCTAAGATAACAAGGTGTAGAACTGGGTAAATGCAGCAGGCCAAGCAGCATCAGAGGAGCAGGAAGGCTGACGTTTCAGCTGTTTTTCCCACGTTACAACATTACCTTGTTTCTGTAAAGCTCTTTAGGACATAGGGACATAGAAATGTACAGAGCGGAAACAGACCCTTCAGTCCAATTCATCCATGCCAACCTGATATCGTAAATTAACCTTGTGGACGTGAGAGAGGTTGCTATATAAAGGCAAGCCTTTCTTTTCTCCTGGAAATGTTACGTAGCTGCTATGTTCAATATGTAGCTAAGAACTGAGTATCGTTTGTATCAGAGGAACTATAAAGATAGACTTTGTTAGCAAAATGTAACATGATGAATTATAAAAAAAAGACCACTAGCTCCTTCATAGTTGAAACAGGATAGTCTATTGAAATGCAAATGGTGAGGTTTGCTGTGAAACTCTAGTGAAATTTTAATATACGTCCAATATATGGAATTAGTATTTTTTGATTCTTTTGATAGGTAGGCACTGTAATGATCCAAGTAACCATGGTAACCTGCTGTAGGACAGTGTATAATGGAAGAAATAATGGGGAATTGTGGAGAAGGTATGGTGATTATCATGGGAGATTTTAACTTACAGATTGTCCAAATCAAATTGGCAAGGACAGCCAGGGTGATGAGTTAATGAGTGTTTTCAAGACAGGTTCAGAGTGGTAGGATATTTAGGCAACCAGAGATCACCCTATATTGCATCTGATAAAGTGCTCTGGCAAAGGATTAAGTAATGACCTCATAGTGAAGGTACCCCTATTTAGCAGTGAACATAATATGATTGAATATCATCTCCATTTTAAGGAAGAGGAGTACAGATCTTAAAATTAGTATATTGAAACATAATTAAGGGCAATTATGAGTGCACAAAGACGGAGATAGCTAAAATGAACTGTGACTTCTTGTTACAAGATAAGCCAGTAGGGATGTAGTGGCAGATGTTTGAGATGCTTTAGAATACCTCTTAAAAAGTACACGTAAGTGAGAAAGAAAGACCCCATGAGGAGGACAAGTATCTGTGCCTCTCGTAAAATATTAAAAAGAGTATTAAGTTGAAAGAAAAACAATGTGCAAATACGGGTAACAAATCAAAGGATTGGACAGAATGTAAAGATCAGAAAAGTTTGTCAAAAAGGTTAATAAGAATGGGAGAAATCAGAATTTGAGAGAAAGCTAGCTGGAAATGAAAAGCAAATAGTAAGAGTTGTGCCAGGTATTTAAAAAGGGAATGGATCAGTTTGTGACGTGTTAGTCCTCTAATGAGAATCTGGGGAATTAATAATGAAAAATGAGGAAGTGGCAGGGAAATTGAACAGATGTTTTGCATCTATTATCATTGCAGAGGAATAAATAGCACCTCAGAAATATGAATCAAGTTTCTACTGTAAGAGCAAATACATAGATTTTACTTTTCCAAAACTTTTTTGATTCTGGAAAGATCTCATAAGACTGTAAACGAGTGAATGTAACTCCTCTATTCAGGAAACTCAGGTGGGATAGACAGAAAGCAGGGACTACAGGTCAGCTGGTTAACATCCTTCGTAAGAAAAATGCTGGAATCTTTTATTGAGGAGGATATAACGGAGCACTTAGAAACTCTTAATGCAACCAGGACAGAATCAACATGCTTTGGTGAAAGGGAAATTGTATTCAATTAACTTAATGGAGATAATGGGAACTGCAGATGCTGGAGAATCCAAGATAACAAAATGTGAGGCTGGATGAACACAGCAGGCCCAGCAGCATCTCAGGAACTTAATGGAGGCCTTTTTTGAGGGAGTAACAAACAATATTTATAAAGAGGAACCTATAGTACCTACAGAGTTACACAATCCTACAGTACAAAGGCAGGCCCCTCAGCCCAAACTGGTCCATGCCGACCGAAATATCCATCCACGCTAAGTCCACTTCCCTGCATTTGGCCCATATCCTTCTAAACCTTTCCTAGCTACGTATTCATCCAAATGCCTTTTAAATGTTGTTAATGTACCCACCTCAACCATTTCTGCTGGCAGCTCATTCCATATGTGTACCGCCCTCTGTGTACAAAAGTTGCCCCTCAGGTTCCCACGTATTCTTTCCCCTCTTAGCTTAAACTGATGCCCTGTAGTCCTCGATTCCCCAACCCTGGGAAAAAGACTGCGTGTATTCGCCCTACCCATGCCTCTCATGATCTTATACACCTCTATTAGATCCCCCCCCCTCAGTCTCCAACGCTCTAAAGAAAAAGGCCTAACTTGCCCAACCTCTCCCTGTAATTCAGTCCCTTGAGTCCTGGCAACATCCTCGTAAATTTCTTCTGCACTCTTTCCTGTTTAATGACATCCTTCCTATAGCAAGGTGACCAAAACTGAACACAATACTCGAAGAGCTGCCTCACCAATGCCCCGTACAACTGAAACATAACTTGCCAACTTCGGTACTCAATGCCCTGACTGATCAAGGCCAGTGAGCCAAAAGTCTTCTTCACTGCCCTGTCTACCTGTGACTCCACTTTCAGGGAACTGTGCACTTGAACTCCAAGGCCCTTCTGTTCCATTGTACTCCTTAAGACCCTACCATTCACCGTCTTGCTTTGACTTTCCAAAATGCAACACTTATCTATATTAAACTGCATTTGCCATTTCTTGGCCCACTTCCCCAGCTGATCAAAATCCTGTTGCAATTCCTGATAAGCTTCCTTAAAATGTCACCGCAAACTTACAAATCATGCCTTGTACATTTTTATCCAAATCGTTGATATAGATAACAAACAGCAATGGGCCCAGCACCAACCCCTGAGGCACACCACTAGTCATAGCCCTCCAGTCCGACAAGCATCTTCCTGCTCCTATGGTGCTGCTTGGCCTGCTCTGTTCATCCAGCTCTACACCTTGTTATTCCACTTTGCACTCTGCTCCCTACCGTCAAGCCAATTGTGATTTCAATTTGCCAGCTCTCCCTGGATTCCATGCGATCTCCTTCCAGAGCAGCCTGTCATGTGGAACCTTATCAAAGATCTTACTGAAATCCATATTGACTACATCTAGTGCCCTGCTCTCCATCAACCTTCCTTGTCACTTTATCAAAGAACTCCAACAAATTTGTGAGGCATGATCTCTCATGCACGAAGCCATGCTGACTACTCCTAATCAAGCCCTGTCTTTCCAAATGCATGTATATCTTATGCCTCAAGATCTTCTCAAGTAACTTACTTACCACAGATGTTAAGCTTACTGGTCTGTAATTCCCAGGTTTTTCTTTGCAATTCTTCTTGAATAAAGACACAACATTTGCTACTCTCCAGTCTTCAGGGACCTCACCCATGGCTAACAGTGATGCAAATATGTCAGCCAGGGGCCCCACAATTTCTTCTCTAGCCTCTTGCAGGGTTCTTGGATATATCAGGTCAGGACCAGGAGATTTATCTGTCTTCATACACTCTAATACTTTCAACACCTTCTCGACTGTGATATGGACTGACCCCAAGATAGCGCCACTAACTTCCCAAAGTTCCCAAGTTTTCATGAGTTTCTCCATGGTAAACACAGAGGAGGAATGTTCATTGAGGACCTCACCCATCTCCTGTGGTTCCACACATACACGTCCACTTTGGTCCTCGAGGGGTCCTATTTTCTCTCTAGTTATTCTTTTCCCTTTAATTTACTGAAAGAATCTCTCTGGATTCACCCTAATCTTCTCAGCTGAAGCTATCTTGAGTACTCTTTTTGCCCTTCTGATTCCCTTCTTCAGTAAACTCCTGTATACCTCCGGGGATTCCTGTGATCTCAGCTGCCTGTACCTGAACCATGCATCCTTTTTTCTGGTTGAAGCTTCAATATATCTTGCCATGCAGGGTTCCTTACTCCTGACAACCTGACTCTTCACCCTCGGAGGAACGTATAGACCTTGAACTCTCGCTATCACACTTTTAAAGGCCCCACACTTGCCAGGGGTCCCTTTGCCTGCAAAACAAAACTACTCCAATCAACCGCTGAAGGCTCCTGTGTAATTCCATCAAAATTCACCTTGCCCCAGTTTAGAACTTGAACCTGTGGGCCAGTTTTGTCCTTCTCAGTGACTATTTTAAAATTTGTAGAACTGTGGTCTCTAGTCGCAAAGTGCTCCCCCACTGTCACCTCAGTCACCTGTCCTGCCCTATTTCCCAAGAGCAGGTTGAGTTTTGCCCCTTCCTGAGTAGTACCCTCTACATACTGCTGGAGGAAACTTTCCTGAAAACATTTAACAAATTCCACCCCATCTAAGCCCTGAACACCATGGCAGCCCCAGGCTATGTTAGGAAAATGGTGCAGGGGGTAATATAAGAACCCGCACAGTGGATTGGTTAAACCACTGAGTTTAAGCAAAACACTTTAGTAATACGCCATAGTTAAAATATAAACAAAAAATGAAATGGAATAACTAACTCTGTCAACATACTTAGCACAATAACACAGTGCCTTACACTTGCCTTTAACTAAAAATTAGGGTCTAAGCTATCACCTTGATGTATTTTGAGGGGGTTTGGTCTGGTCCATAAGTAATTAATTTTGGGTTGGCAGCTGTAAATTGTGCAGGGCCGTAGAGCTTAGTGCTAGGGCCTTAACTATTTACTTGGACACAACATAATCCAACGTACGGCTACCCAATTTGCGGATGGCACAAAGGTGGTTCGGAACGTTAGGCTGTGAAAGAGGATATAGGGAGTCTGCAAAGGAATATAGTCAAGTGAGTGGGCAAAAGATTTGGCAGATGGAGTATTATGTAGGAAAATGTGATCTTGTCCACTTTTGCATGAAGAATGTGAAAGCGGCATATTGTTTAAATGGAGAACAATCGCAGAACTCTGTGGTACAGTGTCTGGTGCACAAATGCAGATACAGCAAGTGATTAGGAAGGCAAATGGAACATTGTTGTTTGTTGTAAGGGGAATAGAATATAAAAGTAAAGGATATTTTGATGCAGTTGTAATGGCTTTGTTGACACTAGTCTGGAGCACTGGTGAATGATTAGTGTTTCCTTATTTAGGGAAGAATATAAATGTGTTAACAGTTCAGAAAAGATTCACTCTACTGATATTTGGTATGGCAAGGAAGTTACCTCATGAGCAAAGGTTGTACAGGGCCTGTATCCATTAGAATGAGAAGTGATCTCATTGAGACATGTAAGATTCTGGATGGGTTTGACAGGCTGGATTCCGAAAAGGTGTAGGGATCCCTTTGTGGGAGGAACTAGAACAAGGGTCACATTTCAAAATAGGGGTCTTGCATTGATGATGAAAATGAGAACTTGTTGCTTTCAGAGGGTCATGAGACTTTGGAACTCTTCCCCACAGAATTTTAGAGGCAGAGTCGTTGGATATTTTTAAGGTGGAAATAGGTTTTTGACTAAAAAGGGGAGTCAAAGATTATTGGAGGCTGTCAGGATTCTGAAGCCACAGACAGAGTTACCATCATTTTTTTGACTGTCAGAACAGTCTCATGCGACTGAATGGCCTTCTCCTGCCCCTAATTTGTATATTTGTATGAAAAGCCAGTGTAGGACCCATGACCATGGGGAGTGAGTACTCCAAAGGACAACACAAACATGGGAGATTTAGCTGTAGTAGTGTCGACCTGCCTAAGGATACTCTGTTCATTTCTCTATGCTTTCTTAGGCTTTCTCACAAGAAACTGCCATTTTCATTTCTAGTAAGTAATGTGACCAGGAAAACAAATTCATGAGCTGGTTTAAAATTGCCTTCCACGTGTGCTTTCCAAACCTAAATTCTTTTCCTCAAATATCCTCCACTTCTGAGCATCCAGTCTTCTTTGAAGTTCCAGCTTTCCTGCTGTTACCAATGAAAGAACAGGAAATGGCATCACCAATGCAGGAAATGACATCACCAACCCAAGGAAACCTAAACAGATAAATAGAAAGCGGGACATAACACCAGCGCTCCACCGAAGGCTCACTGATGATGTTACCTAGAATGGTGATGAAACGTCTGAAAACTAACCTTCCAGCTCAGCGAGCAAACTCACATCCAGAAACTCAACCTGAGCTACAAATCTTCTCAAAACTCGCTAGTTACCAATGAAAATTTGATGGTTCCACTGTTGGCTGTGTTTGATAGATCTGAGCATGGGATCCTTACCTGTTCTATGGTGTGGGGGAGTTGGGGGGAACTAACAAAAACACAAGGGAATTTGAGGGAGAAAAAGCAAGCCGCCAGTGCTCAGAATCACTGCCCATACAAACCTCTCAGAACAAGCTTCCCATCATCCTGCCAACAGTCTGATTCTGGTCAATGCTACTCATCGTCAGTATTTTAGGAGCCCAGTTCTGATGCTCACATTAACTCCAGCATTAAGTTAAAAAAAATTTGCCATTTTCAGAATGGCTGGTGTCTAAACTATGGTATTTTTTCACATGATGTGTACGTTCTTTGCATCTCACTTTAAATCTGTGCCGTGTTCTTGATCCTCTTACGAGTGGAACAGCTTCTACCTATCTAGTCTGTCCAGTCGCCTCATGATTTTGAAGACCCCTAACAGATCTCCTGTAGCTTTCTTCTCTGTACGAAGGACAGTCCCAATTTCTTCAATCCACCCATATAACTCATGTCTGGAACTCACTCAGACACGTTCACATCTTTCCTATAGTGTGGCACCCAGACTGTATATAGTACTGCAGCTGTGGTCTAACTAGTGTCTTATGCAGATTGATCGTCACATCCTTGCTCTTGTATACAGTGCCCCTGAGATTAAAGCTGAGAACACTGTTTCATTGATAGCTTTCTTCAACTGACCTGCCACCTTCAATGATCTGTACACATATATATCCAGGTCCATCTACTCCTGCACCTCCTTTAGAATTATACCTCTTATCTTCTGTTGGCTATTCACATTCTTTTGGGCAAAGTATATCGCTTAACACTCCTTCATATCCTGCGACATATTCCCCCTCTCCACCAATTTGTCAATGTCATTTTAGTTGACCACTGTTCCTCCTTACCACTTACAACAATTCCAAGTTTTGTATTATCTGAAAACTTAGAAATTGTTTCCTGCATACCAAGATCTAGAGCTTTGAAAAAAATTTAGCGAAAAGAAAGCGCCCCGATACTGAGTCCTGGTGAGCTCCACTACAAGACTTCCTCCAGCCCCAAAATACATATTTTTCATTACTCTTGGTTTCCTATCACTCAGACATTTTTGTATTCATGTTGCTATAGCCCCTTTTATTTCATGAGCTATAGCTCTGTTGTATAGCACTGTATCAAATGCTTTCTGGAAGTCCATGTATACCACATCAACAGCATTATCCTCATCAAGCCTCTCTGTTACTTCCTCAGAAACTCCAGCAAGTTAGTTAAACATGACTTCCCCCTTAGAAATCCATCTGACTGTTCCTAATAATCCTCCATCCTACTAAATCTATCCTGAATAATGGTTTCTAGCTACTTTCCAACCAGTTAAATTATACCAGTTGGCCCGTAACTGCTGAGCTTATCTTTACAACTGTTTTCAAACAAGGATGTAACATTTGCAATTCTCTAGTTTTCTGGTGTCTCCACTGAGTTCGGGGAAGACCGAAAGATTACCGCCATTTCTGCTGTCACTTCCTTCAGTCTTCTTGAATGCATCTCACTCAGCCCAGGTGTTTTGTCAACTTTAAGTACCTAAATCCATCCAAAACTTCGTCCTTATCGATTTGGAACTTTTCTGGTGACTGAGTTCCCTTCTCTGATGCTGTGGTCTGGGCACTTTCCCTTCTTTATAAATACAAATGCAAATTATTCAATAAATATCTCAGCAACTACCCCCTGCACTCAAGAGTAAATTCTCTTTTTGGTCCTTAATTAGCCCTACTTCTCTTTTTAATCTTTTTTTTGCTACTTGTATGCCTGTAGGAGACATTTTGATTTCTCTCTATATTGGCTTCCAGACATGCCTCTTTCTTTATTTTCTTCTTCTCTAATATGCTGTGTCACCTCCTTTATGAACCTTTTCCTCTTTAACTTAGTTTCTATCTCCTTTGTCATCTACTGAGCTCTGAATATACCTTGACTGTACCCAAACCATCTCCGATTTGAAAGTAGCCCATTGTTCAGTTACAGGTCTTTCCCCCAAAGTATTTGGTTCAGCTCCCATTGTGCCACATTGAAATAGGCTCTTTGCCAATTTCTTACTCCAGATTGAACATTGCCTTTCTTCACCATCATCCGGAGTCATCCAATATAATAACCAACCAGCATCCTAAATCTTTCCCCACTGATGCTTGATCCACTTGGCCCATTTCATTGGTAAGGACCACGTCCAACAATGCATCATTTCTTGTTGGTCTGGACACATGCTGCTGCTGTTGGAAGCTCTCCTGCGTATGTATAGGAACACTTTCCCCTCATTACCCTTTACACTGCAAGTATCCCAGTCAATATTTGGGTAGCATAACAACATAACATAAGAACCAGGAGCAGGAATAGGCCATCTAGCCCTTCGAGCCTGCTCCCCCATTCAGTAAGATCATCGATGATATTTTTGTGGCCTCAGCTCCACTTATCCACTCTCTCACCATAACCCTTAACTTTTTGAATAGTAAAGGAATTATCTATGTTAGCTTTAGAAACATTCAATGAGGAAGCATCAACACTGGGCAGGAAATTCCATAGATTCACAACCCTTTGGGTGAAGAAGTTCCTCCTCAATTCAGTCCTCAATCTGCTCCCCCTAAGATGGAGGCTGTGCCCTCTTGCTCTAGTTTTACCTGCCAGTGGAAACATCCTTCTTGCTTTTATCTTATCTATTCCCTAATAATTTGATATGTTTCTGTAATATCCCACTCATTTTTATAAATTCCAATGAATATAATCCCAGTCTGTTCAGATTCTCTTCATAAGCCAACTCTCTCAACTCCAGAATCAACCTAGTAAATCTCCTCTGCACTCGCTCCAGTGCCAGGACATCCCTTCTCATGTAAGAGACCAAAACTGCACTCACCAGCTGCAACATAATCTTCCTGCTTTTAAACTTAATCCCTCTAGCAATGAAAGACAAAATTCCATTTGCCTTCTTAATTTTCTGTTGTATGAACCAACCTTCTGTGATTCATGCATAGGGACACCCAGGTCCCTCTGCGCGGCAGCATGCTGCAATATTTCACTGTTCAAATAATAGTCCCTTTTTACTGTTATTCCTACAAAATGGATGACTTTATATTTATCAACATTGTACTCCATCTGCCAGACCGTCGCCCATTCACTTAAACTGTCTATATCCCAGTGCAAACTTTCAGAGTCCTCTGCATATTTCAATCTGCCACTCATCTTGTTTCATTTGCAAACTTTGACATGCTATACTTGGTCCCCAACTCCAAATCATCTGTGTAAATTGTAAACAATTGCAATCCCAACACTGATCACTGAGGCACATTACTAGTCACTGTTCACTAACCAGAAAGGCACTTATTTATCCCCATTTCTTTGCTTCCTGTTACTTAACCAATCCTCATCCGTGCTAATACAGAGTTAATGCAATGCTGTGCACTTTTATCGTATGCAGAAGCCTTTTGTGCAGCACCTTGTTGAATGCCTTCTGGAAATTCAGATACGCTGCATCTACTGGGTCCCCGTAGTCCACTGCGCTTATAATGTCTTCATAGAATTCCAGTAAATTAGTCAAGTATAACCTGCCTTGCATGAACCCATGCTGCGTCTCCTCAATGGGACAATTACTATGTAAATGTCTTGCTGTTTCTCTCTTGGTGATAGATTCGAGCATTTTCCCTACTACAGACGTTAAGCTGACCGGCTATAATTCCCCATCTTTTGTCTACCTCCTTTTTTGACAAGGGAGTCACATTGGCTGTTTTTCAATCTGCTGGAACTATCCAGTGCCCAGCGAATTTTGGAAAATTATGAGCACATTTGCTATTTCTCCCGCTATCTCTTTTAGTACCCTGGGATGCATTCCACCAGGGCCAGGAGACTTGTCTACCTTTAGCTCCGTTAGCTTGCCTAACACTACTTCTTTAATGATAATGATCGTGTCTAGGTCCTCACCTACCTTAGTTTCTTTGTCATCAATTATGGGCAAGTTATTCATGTCCTCCACTATGAAGACTGACACAAAATTCCAGTTCAATGCCTCAGCTATTTCATCAATTCCTGTTATTAAATCCCCGTTCTCATCCCCAGTGTCTACCTTAGCCACTCTTTTTCATTTTATATGTTTGTGGAAACTGTTGCTATCTGTCTTTTACTCTCAAATCTATCTTACTTTTCTTTGCAGCATTTTTGTGGCTTTCTGTTGACTTAAAGTTTTCTCAATCTTTTAGTTTCTCACTGGTCTTTGCAGCTTTGTGTGCCTTACTTTCCAATTTGATAGTCTCCCTTATTTCTTTAGACATCCCTGGCTGATTATCCCTTTTCCTACAGTCCTTCCTTTTCACTGGTGTATACTTTTGCTGTGCACTTTGAAAAATTGCTTTGAAAGTCCTCCACTGTTCCTCAACTACCTGTCTTGGATTACAGCCTGTATCCAAGTGGTTATTTTCAGATTTGGATTAATATAATTAAGAGAAGGCTCGACAATAGCAATTTGCTTAAATCTGAATGTTTATTAAGTAATAATAAATTATTATGGTGATAATAATAAATGATTATAGTGGTAGTAATAACTGGAAGAGAAATGAGAAAAAGCAACAAGCCTCACGCCCTTCTGCCCATTGGGGGTCGCCTCGATTAATGGCTGGCCTAGAGGCTTAGATTCATTCCTGCCACCGTTCACGATTCCGAGTCAAGGCAAAGTCCTGCACCTTGGAACAAAACTCTGTCTCTTATACATTGTAACAAATAGCCAGCACAGAGAAAGCAGAGACAGAAAAATAAAACTGTTGGCCAGTATAGAAAACACCAGATGGGAAAAGAAGTGCAGGTGTTGCCTTTGGCCCATAAAGGAATAGTCACAGGACTCATACCAAGTCGTGCAACTTGTCAAGTGTCATCATTAACTTTTACCCCATCAGCCCATCCCTACTGTCCCACCATAAAATGTTTGCATCCAGTCAACTTTTGCCAAGTCCTCCATCGTCCTATTATAGATTCCTTTGTTTAAGCACAGGACCCTGGTATTGGATTTTACCTTCTCACTTTCCATCTGTATTCTAAATTCAACCAACCTGGGATCACTCCTTCCAAGAGGATCCCTAACTATGAGGACCAGATCGAGGATATCTTGCTCCCTTATAGGTTCCATTACACACTGCTCAAGAAAGCTGACATTGAAACATTCAATGAACTCCTCCTCAAGGCTGCTTTGACTGACTTGGTTTGACCAATCGACATGAAATCTCCCACGATATTTGCCCATTCCAATGGGATGTTATTATTTGGTGGCCTATAGACTATGCCTATCAGTGACATTTTCTCCTTAGAATTTCTAATTTCTACCAAATGGAATCAGAGTTATTTTCCACAGAACCTGTATCATCTCTCACTACTGCCCTGATGTCATCCTTAATTATCAGAGCTATGCCCCGTGTCTGTCCTTCCGAACAGTCTGATACCCTTGGATATTCAATTCCCAGTCATGACCATGTTGCAGCTACAATAACATTCAGTAATGGTTACTGAATTATACTCATTTGTGATGATTTGTGCCATTAAATCATCTACGAGCATTCAGTTAAAGTGCCTTTATGCTAGTTTTCATACCTTCTTTTTGAATTCTAACTCCAGCTCCATTAATAATATCTCCTGGGTCTTTGATGCAGTTAAACCCTCCTGCACTCATTAACCCGCTGCTTTCTTTTCTATTTATCATTATGCTTCCTGTTGTTTTCCCCCAGTTCATTAGCTTAAAGTCCTAGTGACGACCTTATTTATCCTTTTCGCTAGAACACTGGTTCCAGATTACGTCCAGTGGAGACGTCCCAATGGTAAGGATCTCTCCTGTTCCAAATCTGATGCCAATACCCCATAAAGAACCCCTTATCTCCCACACTACTCCTTTAGCCATGTGTTTCCTTCCCTAATTGTATTATCCCTCTGCCAATTTGAACGTGGTTTGGGTAGAAATCTGGAGATTATAACCCTCGGGCACCTGTTCCTTAATTTTGTTCCTGGTGCTTGATAATCCCAAACAGGTCCTCCTTCCTAGATAACAAAGTGTGGAGCTGGATGAACACAGCAGGCCAAGCAGCATCCTTGGAGCACAAAAGCTGACGTTTCGGGCCTAGACCCTTCATCAGAGAGGCGGATGGGGAGAGCGTTCTGGAATAAATAGGGAGAGAGGGGGAGGCAGACCGAAGACGGAGAGAAAAGAAGATAGGTGGAGAGGAGAGTATAGGTGGGGAGGTAGGGAGGGGATAGGTCAGTCCGGGGAGGACGGACAGGTCACTGCAGCTCGCAATGGGAACTACCAGCTCCTCTATCATACAGCCATCTCTCCTTCATTAATTACTTTATGTAAATTTATTAATGAGATAATTAATTTATTAATACATCTTGGCTGTGTTCTATTTCAAATTTAGTGCAGATTTCCTATCAGCTAATCAGGCCACAGCCTCCCTGTGATGTCGCCGCAGTTTTTTCTTCGCAGCTACAGTTGTGCCCAGAGCTCAGCTGGTTTTATACTCACTCTGTGTTCCCGCTCCACTGTCCGACTGCTCCCTACAGACTATGCCACGATTCCCAAGCTCAGTTAGTTTTATACTCACCCTGTGCTGCTGCTCTACTCTCAAACTGCTCCCTTTCATTAAAGTAATGTAATGAAAGTCCTCCATTGTAGCCACTCCACTATGTTGGCATCTCTGTAATTTCCCTGCAGATATGTTCCTCTATCTCCTTTCTATTCCTTTGTGCTAAATGAACTGTACTGAGCAATGTAATTGTACCCAAATGAAAGGAAAATACTGCAGATACTGGAAATTTAAAACAAAAACAGAAGCAGGTGCAGAGATATTTTATTGCAACTTCTTAACTACTTTTTTTAACAGTTAGCCCTCAGTCCCTATAATAACTGCAAATCCAGGCAAGGCATTTTGTCTTACAATTTAATGCATTAAGGTACTTTCTTCAACAGAAAAAGTACTATAATGCATAACAAACTTACACAATGGTGGGCAATGTCAGAGTCAACTTGCCTTCTCAAGACAAATTCCTTTGATGAATCGCTGCATGACAAGTATGTTTCCTCTACACCATAGCAACTAATAATGACATTTGAAGGTGATAATACATTTTGCACATACCTTTCAGAATATTCTGAATTCTCAGCAAACTGAACCTAATTATCATGAAGTCTCCAAGGCGATATGCATTTTTTTTCTCTTTTAGCGCTTTCAAAACCCACACCAGCACAAGGCAATTATGTGCAGGAGAAAATAAGTTTTCCTATCACCCTCACTGTGGGGACCCTGAGCTTGGAAAAGGTGCATGGGCATTTTGCATCCCCTATTGTCCTGAATAATGAAACAGCAGCAATAAAACAAAACTAAGTTCAATGTTCCATGACATGATTTATGCTTCCATTGGGAGATGAAAATGCAGCCCAAAGTCTAAAGTTGATGCTGTGTGAATTATATAATCTAGTTACATCATGTTTTACATGAAATTAAAGGTAACGTTATGAAATCTGATCTTAAAGTTAAATGGTAACAGCATTGATGTGTAGATTATGGAGTGTTCATGATATCTGTTAGAACAGGACCAAGTGTGATAGTCTATTGCCAATCTGACAATGATCATTATGAATGTGAATCACAAATGGAATGATGTACAAGTCGCCCATGATCTGATTAAGGGACTGAATGGCCTTACTCCAGTTTCTTTGAGCCCTGCATTTGTATCTTTGTCTAGGTGTAGACAGCTGGATGTGCCTGAGTGAAATTGACCCAGATGAGGAGGTCCAAGGGGAGATCCACCTTCGGATCGAGATCTGCGGAGAGAGCTCAACACGAAAGCTGCGTTGCCATGTATTTGAAGCAAGGTAGGGAGTGTTCGATGAAGGCCTTCTTGAAATGCTGCACCACATTTTCTGTAAGGACACCCCGCAAAGGAAGTTCATAGGGTTTTGGCCCAGTGACACTGAAAAAACATCCAGTGTATTTCATGGTCAGGATGGCATGTGACTTGCAGTTGGTGGTGTTCCCATGCTTCTGCTACGCTTGTTGTTCTAGATGGTAGAAATCTTTGATTTGAAAGACCTTTGGTGAATTATTTTTCCACATCTTGCAGATGGTACACACTGCTGCCATTGTGCATCTGTGGTGAAGGCTAAGAATGTTGATGGTGATGTGTGGTGTTCTAATCAAGCGGCTGCTTTGTCTTGGATGGTGTCAAGCTTCTTGAGTGTCGTTGGAGCCACACTCAGCCAGGCAAGTGGGGAGTATTCCATCACAACCAAGAACTTGTGTTTTGCACATGGTAGACAGGCATTGAGGAGTCAGGAGATGCGTTACTTGCTGCAGAATTCCTAGCCTCTGAACTGCTGTAGTAATCACAGTAGTTATATGGAAGGTCCAGTTCACTTTCTGGTCAAGGTAATCCTCAAGAAGTTGAAAGTCAAGTATTCATTGATGGTAACACCATTGAAGTCAATGTTAGATTCTCTCTTTCATGCTGTATGTTCACCAACTAATGATAATATATCACCCACAGCTCTGTGCTGGAACTTGTCTTGTGTATGATAATGTTGTGTGTCACTTGTTGAATGCCTTTTGAAAATCAATGTTTGCCACATCCACTGATATGTCAAACTCGATTCTTCTTCAGTAAGTTCATGTCAACTTGTTCGCATCATATTTTGCTCCATTAAAAGTTGATTGTTAAGACTTTGTCAGCAATAAATTCCACCATATTCCCAAGGACTGATGTCAGGCTAACTGACTTGACATGCCTGTTTTCTCTCATCTTCCTTTAATTTAATGCCAGTGTCACATGGTAATTTCCAATCTTCTGGGACTATTTCAGAACTGAGGAAATTTTTGGAAAGTTATAGCCAATCCATCCACCATTTCTGCAACTATCTCTTTTAAACCTTGGGATATATGCCCTCATATCGTGGGGTTTTATCAGGTATTAATCCTTTGAATTTCTCCAGTATTTTTTTCTGCTGATATTTGTTACATTAATTTTCTCACTTTTCCTAGCCATAGGTTACCCTGCCCATTTCTGATGAATAAGTTGTGTCTTCCTATATGAAGGCTGAAAGAAAATGTGTTTTCAGCATCTCTGCCATTTCCTCATTCCCCTGCATAACTTCTCCGCATCAGTTAGGCTATTCCATTAAAGTATATTTTCTAACTTTTAATAAGGATGTTTATTTACTTTTAACCCTTTTCCATGCAGGTCTTTTATGAATTTCAGTTATGTCATGGGCAGGTTAAGGGCGTTTGCTGGCTTCCCACACGGAGACCAGTCTGACTGGAAACAATGAGGTTGTAGACATGCTGGCCAGGCCAGTGGGTTTGATTGCAAATGTTTTGTCACCCTGGGCATCATTGGTGTTCATTACCAACAGATGGCAATAGACCCAACACTACAGTTCGGAAATCGAATGAACACCAACTAGCCATCAAGAGACACGACGACTTCTAGATTGCCTCACTAGACATGGACAATGAGGGACACAAATTCGACTGGGACAACGCATCCAAAATGGCACAAGCCAAACAGAGACACGCCAGGGAATTCCTGGAGGCTTGGTATTCCAACTGGAACTCCGTCAGCAAACACATTGAAGTAGACCCTGTGTACAAACCACTGAAAGAGAGACCCGGAAGTAACACCAGTCACTCCAGCAAACCAAGGCATATAGATAACAAGCGGGACAGAACACTGATGCTTCACTGTAGGCGCACTGACAATGTCATCTAGCAGGGTGACAAAATGTTTGCAACTAAACCCACCAGCTTGGCGAGCGTGGCTACAGCGTTATCCACAACCCAAATTACAAATCTTCTCGAAAACATTAGACTGAAAACACGTTTGAAAAATGCACACCTAAACTATTTTTGAAACCTTTATCTTGCCCAGGGGAGATGGAGGTGTCATGGTAATATCTCTGGTCAAGTATTCCAGAGATCTAGAGCTATTGCTTTGATGAGATTGGCCTCAATCCCACCAATGTGGCTGGTCAAATTCCAAGTCAATTGGTAAAACCTGGGATTGATAGCTAATCTCAGTAGGGATTGTGGTTAACTAATGTCCTTCACTGATGGAATCTGCCATCCTTACCAAGTACAGTAATTTGGTTGAATCTGAAAAGGTCTGGGACTCCATTCAGTTTAAGGGCAGTTAGGAATGCACAATGAGGCTGGTCTTACCACTGACAGCTTCATCCCATGAAATAAGAAATCTTAAAGAATGTTTGACCCGGGATCACTTCTACGGAGTTGTAAGTGTCGGTGCTGAACATAAATTACAAACATTGGTATTTTGCTGTCTTTCTGTGGTCTCATCCAATTGGTATTTCTGTTTTAATTGGTATTCTAAGCTGCATTTAAAATTAGATCAGTTGTTACTTGAACAGAACAAGATCAAGGGTTAGAAATTCTAATTTAAATACGTTCTGACATGTGTGTGTTTCCCAAAGGCTTCCCACTGTGACCCCACTTTGAGGCTGGAAACCTATCGCGACCCGTCATTCAGGGAGTGGGGGTGGGATCTGTGAGAGTGGCGATAGGAAAGGCCTGTGATGGCAAGGTGGGAGACCCTGTTACAGTGGGAGCATGGCGGCCAAAACACGGTCAGAGCAACCGCTACTGTTTTGGTGCGCCTGATAAAATCTGAGCTTGTGACCGCTTCTGGGGTCTTGACCCTCAGTTTGGGAGCCCTGCCTTATGTAGACACTGATCTAGTCATGCCTGAATCATATACAGAAGCAGCACACACGCCAAGGCAACACAAGTACATCTTGACAACAGCAACATGTTCACTTTGCTAATTCGGACTGCTGCTCTGTCATGACATATCCAAGTCCCATACCAAACTGACTCGATATATATCTCCCACTCATTTATTGGGGAAAGTATCCTGAAATTCTGTGTCTGTTTGCATTGAGTGTACCACCAGGCACACTACAGTGGTTCCCAAATGAAAGCCCACCATCACCTTTCCGGAAGATAATTAGTAAATGCCAGTGGGCAGGTTGTCCACATCCTGTGACAGTTACACAAGGAAAGCCACTTTTGGCCTGAGTTCAAACAATGCCTTATGAATGCCTGACAAAATGCGATTCAAGTCCTTCTCAGTTATGAGGTGAAAATTTGGGACTTGGAAGCTTTGGGGTCTGAATGCAAACTCCATTATGTTTCCCTCATGGTTTTCCCTAAGCTCCAGCAGCCATAATTGATTCATAGCAGTAGCAGTCAGTTGAATGGACAAATCCATTCCTTTACATTGCGAGCTATTTCAGAAGAGCCTGATTCGGAGGAACAAATCTCAGAGTCAGTTATTTGTAATTCATCACTGCTGACTCAAGACATACAGCTTGCCATGAAACGAGCTAGAGATCTGAATCTGTGAGCCCTGAGTGAGGGCTGCCCATCCTGACAGGCATCAGACTGACTGGACATAAAATTCAGAGAATAATCAGCAGGTCTTTATACTGTTAAAAGCCAGAAGTCAAGTGACTTCTGACTTAATTACAATGAAGTTCAGCATTGTTCACTTCTTTCTCTATCACATTTGAAGGCATGAAATGAGGCAATGGAACAAAGATGATGTGACACTTTAGCAGCAGTGATGTGTGCACTATAAGTAGTAATGAAAGTACACTTTGAAAAATAAAACATGTATGAATGATTTACATTAGACTGTAAATCAGTCTTAAGTGGGTGGATTTTCACAAGGCAAGGTTGGGATTTGATATTCTTATTGTTGGATCCATGTATTGCCATTTCTCAGTTGAATGACCAGCTTAAAAGACAATTCATTGTGATCAATCAAAGTTCATCTGCTGCTAAATAAGAGGCTACAGTTTTCTCTTCTGTGAGCCAAGAGCTAGTTCTCCATCTGTCTGTGATTTTAACATTTCACATATTGAATTTACTAACTTACTTCCTGTATCATAGCTTTGCAAAAGGATGCTTTGCAAAGGAAATTCTTTGGAGCTGGGTATAGCCCTATCAGATTGCATCAACATCTTCCATAGTATTTTGTTGTCACAATAACACTTAATTTTACACTGCTGGTGACCTCAGTGTTCCATGAGATGACTCACTTCTCAGCCACTTGATGCGTATCAGATCTTTAAAGATTGTGGGAACTGCAGATGCTGAAGAATCTGAGATAACAAGGTGTAGAGCTGGATGAACACAGCAGGCCAAAGAGCATCAGAGGAGTAGGAAAGCTCACGTTTCAGTCCTAGACCCCTTCTTCTGAAGAAGGGACTGTCAAATCCGATGCCTACTTGAATGCTTGCTGCTTCCACCACATTTCCAGGCAGTGCATTCCATAAGCTAAGCTTTTTTACTTCACATCACCTTTGCTTCTTCTGCAATCACTTTAAATCTATGCCTTGTTGTTCTCGTTCTTCCTATAAACAGGAACAGTTTCTCCCTATCTGTTCTATCCAGTCTGCTCCTGATTTTGCAAGTCTCTATCAAATCTCCTCTTAGCTTTCTTCTCTCTGGGGTAGCAAAGTGGCTCAGTAGTTCATACTGCTGCCCCAAACCAGGGATCCTTGGGCAGCTGTCTGCACAGGTTTCCACCCACATTCCAAAGATGTGCAGGTCAGGTGACTGGCCATACTAAATTGTGTCATTGTGTACAGGGATGTGCAGGCTGTGCGGATTAGCCATGGGAAATGCAGGGTTACAGAGATAAGGTAAAGGAGTGAGTCTGAGTAGGCTGCTCTTTGGAGGGTCAGTGTGAACTCAGTGGGCTGAATGGCCTGCTTTGCACTGTAAGGATTCTATGAAGGAAAACTGTCCATCCTTCTCAAAAAAAGGACTTGTGTCTTGCATTGTTATCCAAAGCTGAAACCACTTTAAACCTTAACCCAAAGCACCGAACTCTGCTTCATCACTGTGGCCAGTAGGATTGGCTACCATATCTAATGGGTATCCGGCCTAGTAAAACAGACTAACAGTTCCCTGTCAATTTGTTCAACTTCCACCACAGTAGTTTAAGGATTGAAGTCAGTCCTTAAAATGTATGGAAATAAGAAGACTGGGATTGGTAAAAGTGGTCAGAAAGATGCAAAAATTTTTGTAAACAGTTCATTAATGTCCTCCAGGAAAGAAAACCTATTTCCCTTATCTGCTTTGCAATCCCACACTAATGTGGTTGACTCTATATGTTTCTTTGAAGTGGTGTAGCCAGTCATACATAAGGCAGATCATCATAGGGACAAAGGTCGATTAGTTAGGAAAAGTCAGCATGGATTTGTAAAAGAAAAATGAAGGGTTCGCTGTTATATGGTGTACCTGGACTTTGAGAAGGCTTCTGATGCAGTGTTGTACAACAGGCCTGTTAAGATTATGTTATAAAAGGGACAGAGAGTTCTATTGAACTTAAAAATTTTCACCTTTTTTTGCAAACATAACCCTCAGTGGGATATCTTATTCTCTCAGCCTGAGCAAAACAACATGACTTCCTGTTGATTGCCCACTGGGGCTCACCTCACTATGATTGAAGAGCAGTTGTATTTCTTAGCAAGAGAACTGGGTGTTAATGGAAAAAAAATAACTTATTCTGACCTTTACCAAACATTTAATCAAGTACCACACTCCATTATATTGTGGTCTGTAGCAGGGACTTGGTGCAGCCCCACTGTGGGTGGGGGTCACATACCTCCACCAATCCGATACTCAGCTTCATGTGTTGCTGCTTGTTTTCCCGCTGCTCCTCCAATCACAGGCTGGTCCTGTATCTCCTTCGCTCGCCAGGGAGCCTAACAGCAGCAGGCGTAGGAAAGAAGCCTCCTGTGATTGAAGGAATAGTTCCTTGCAGATTCTGCCACGTTCTCTCAGTGGTTGCCCCCTAAGTAGAAGTTCCTGGGCATTTTGGACTGGGGTGCTTTCGGGGGGTGAATTTGGCTGCACCCTCTCACCCCCACCAACCTCGATCTGAATCAGGAATGCACACCTGCACCCCTCTGTATGAGGAAAGCAGGTAGAGTGTGCCAGAAGTGGAAAATACTAAATGACATTTTATAACCAGACTTGGTAGCAGTGAGTAAAGCAGATTGGTTGTTGAGATGCATTAAAAGGTCAACATTGAGCTAAAATAGCAATGTAGCCCCGCAACTTTAAAGATTGTTGGTTTAATTGTGCTCAGTGTACTGTGTAGAACTTTGGTTGCCACAGAGTGGACAGAATATTGCAGACATTAAGTGGATACAGAGCAGAGCAACAATTTGGGATTGAGGGGATAAAGGCTTAGCTAATGGGTTGCAATAATGCAAATTGGGCACTCTCACACTGATAATGAGGAGGTTGAGAGCTGCAGTAATGGCTGTTTTTTGTTGGAAACTAAATAATATACACTGAGATAAGTGACCTCAGTTTGTCCAGAACAGTGGAATTAAAGGACATCAGCTGTAATTGGAGAGGCTACATTTAAAACAAATCTGCAGAAATTATACTTCAGTGAACAAGTGTTAAAGCTCTGGAATAGGTTTGTCAGCAAGACAGTGGAAGCAAATAGTACTGATTTGTTCATGCAAATTAAATTGATTCTTTTGGAAATTAATATTTTGGGATATAGTGTATAAGTAATTTGGCAAGTATAATGTGCTTGAGGAGAGAACAGGTGACTTTGGATCTGTGATTCTCCATTCTCCCCATTGGCTTCCTTCGTCTCTGGTCCCAGTCATTGGTGATTAATCCATTTACACCTCAACTAAATATTAAGAAGACCAAAGCCATTGTTTTAGCAATGCATGGACTCTATCCTTCTCCCCGGCAACTGTCTGAGCCTTAGCGTCGAGAATATGTCATATTTGACCCAAGATAAGGTTCTAACCAGCTCTCTAAGCCACCATGAATTCAGCCATCCTAACCCTCGGTAACATTGCCCGACTCTGACCCTGCCTCACATTATTTGGTGCTGAAAGCTGTGTTTGTAACCTCTAGACAAACCTGACTGTCTGATGAAGGGTCTAGGCCCGAAACGTCAGCTTTTGTGCTCCTGAGATGCTGCTTGGCCTGCTGTGTTCATCCAGCCTCACATTTTATTATCTTGGAATTCTCCAGCATCTGCAGTTCCCATTATCTCTGTCCCAGTGTACTCCTGGCTAGTCTCCATCCTTCAATAAACTTGTGGTCATCCAAAACACTGCTGCTCATATCTTGACTAGTGCTAAGTCTCCTTACCCAACACCACATGTTTGCTGAGCATCAGTGGCTTCTGGTTAAATGATGCCTTGATTTTAAAATTCTCATCCTTCTTTTCAAATTTCTGCAGGGTAATCTCTCCCCACTAACCTGATCTTCTCCAGTTCTACATTGCTTCTGGCATTTTTTTGCACACCTTTAATCCTGACACCATGAACGTTCCTGATTTTAATACTTCCACTATTGACAGCTGTACCTTCACTACCAAGGCTGTAAAATCTAAAATTCCTTCCCTACACTTCTCCAACTCTCTACCTCTTTGATTTAAGAAGCTTCTTCAAAACCTATCTCTCTGGTCATTTTGATGATTTTGGTCATCTGCTGCAATATCTCCTGTGGCTCGGTGTTGAACTTTATTCCATAATACAGTGCACACGCATCTTGGAAGGTTTTTCTATACTAAAAGTGCAATATGAATCCATGTTATTGCTATTTGATTCCAATATTCTTCGGAAGATTTAGAATTGAGGTTCTCCTCCACAAGATTCAAAAATTAACATCTCGGTCGGATTGTGTTTTATCAACATCTTGAGGAGTTTCTTTGTCACTGCACAGTTGAAGGTTAGAAATGCTTGATGGTTAGAAATGCTCGATTGTTCAAAAGTGATTAAAATTAGAAAAGCAATTGCTTAAGGAGACAAAAAAAGCAGGAGGGTGACAGAAGTGAAGCTGGAGTGAAATATTGCGAGTTGAGGCAAGAACAGGGAGAGAGAGCAAGCGCTGACAACAATTGTCCAAAGTAATGAAACCTGTAGATCTGCTGCCTGTGATACTAATTTTGCTGTGAGAATTGTGCAAAGTTCTCCTTTTCCCCTCAACGTAACATGTATTTTCTTGTCGGGTAGTAAGAACTGCCCATGCTGGAATCAGAGATAACACAGTGTGGAGCTGGAGGCGCAGAGAGGTCTTCAAAAAGAAGGTCCCTGACCTGAAACATCAACTTTCCTGCTCCTCTGATGCTGCCTGGCCTACTGCGTTTGCTTGTGCCCTTTTTTTAAAAATGGGAAATATCTGGTAGGACTGTTGCAAACTGGGGATTTATCCTTCCTGTAGCTTCACTGTTCGGCTTTCACCAGGATAATATATACTTGTATATCGAGGGTGTGAGACTGACTCTGTGCCCGGGATCAGCATTGTAAATTTTGTGAAGCTGGTATCAAGCGAAATTGAGCAATAAGTGGCAAAACTTCAAGAAAAGGCTGTACTTGCAGCAGATTGTGAAGCAGATGTTTCTCAGCAGTCGTCATGGTAGCTGCAGAGACTATAATATGTGTGTTCATAATTCTGTTAGTAAAACTAAATGCTTTGCCTTTTGTCAATTTGATTGTTTTTCTTCTTCCTGACTTTTCAAACTACCAGCCTTTGCATTGTGCGGAATTTGTGAATTAATAAGTTGCCTCTTTTGTTGGCTAATTTTTTCACACAAATGTAGTGAGTGAAGTGGGTGAATTTATCCCAATTCCCATGATTTATTAGAACATTGTGTTCAGTTGGAACGTTCAACCTTCTATTTTCTTGTGTGTGCCGATCCCTGCTGTTCAGTTGCTGCACTTCATCGGTTCATTTTCATATGAGTCACACAAGAAGCTCCTAAATTGATGGTGGCTGTGACTGTCGCATCAGTCATTAATGTTGATTGAGCCCTAATGTGACTTCCATTTGATTGTGTTGTCGAGGTTAAAAGGGTGAGCCATATGGAGATAAAGTAATTTAGTGACTGCTCATCAGAAGTGTCAGCGGGTTCCTAGAGGCAAAAATGGTTAGGCCTTGTTGATGGCCCTCTTCACTGTGCTGCAACACAGAAGTGAGTTTTAGCCCAGTCTTGCATGAGACAATTATTAGTTATTCTCCTGCCTGGAAAGAACGATTTAAAAGTGAATGGCTGTGAATCCAGAGGGATATTTTCTTTATTCATTCATAAACTGCCTAGGCCAGCATTTGTTGCGCAAGAGGGCAGTTAAGAGTCAATCACATTACCATGGATCTGGAGTCGTATGTGGGCTAGACTGCATTAGAGTATACTCTCCTCCCCACCTATCTTCTTTTCTCTCCATCTTCGGTCCGCCTCCCCCTCTCTCCCTATTTATTCCAGAAGCCTCTCCCCATCCCCCTCTCTGATGAAGGTCTAAGCCCGAAACGTCAGCTTTTGTGCTCCTGAGATGTTGCTTGGCCTGCTGTGTTCATCCAGCCTCACATTTTATTATCTTGCATTAGAGTGTGATTTCCTTTCCTAAAGGATTGTAGTGAAACTAGATGAGTTTTTATGACAATTAACAATCTGCATGGTTGACATCAGGCTAGCTTTTAATGCCAGAATTTTTTTTATTGAATTCAAATGTCACCATCTGCCATGGTTGTGTTTGAACCCATCCTAAATAATTAACCTAGGGTTCTGGGCTACGAGTCAATGTTCCCACTACACCACTGCCTCCACTTGATTGCCTGAATTCAGACGCAGTAACCAGCCATGTGACCAATTGGCCAAATAGAGCCCTTGCAGAAGACATTCTGCTCCTTTCTGATAGAGCTGGCCTGCGTATTCTGACTTGGGTTAAATAGTTCCCTTGTCCTTCAATGAAGGACAGCAGAGGTGGAGCTGTCTACATTTCTATGCTTTCACTTTAAGTTTTATCTCAGGATCCCAGAGAAGTTGCTTTCATCGTATCAAAGATCTGCAAATTTGTTTGACTTTGAGAGAGATTTGGGGATCCATTAGATCTGGTGCTGTAGAGAGGTTACACCACCCACAAGTGAATTATCTGTTGACAAAATAATTCACTAAAGCCATTCAGTCCATCAAGTCTTCTCTTTCCCACACATAAAAGGTAAGTTACATAATAATTCTCTCTGATTTCACAAGAAAATTTGAAGAGACAACAGCAGAATATTCACTGAGTCTGTATATGAAACCCTGCAAGTATCGCCAGCCTCCTTCCCACCCCTCTCCCCACCAACCCTTTCCTAATCTGTCCAAACTCCAACAAAGTGAAAGGAGGAGCTGCCAGATACTTTTGTGGGAAAGCAAGGTTGTCAGATATTATGCTGCAAAGAAGATGCTTTTTGCGTTTCATTACAGTTTTAGATCATAAGACCGTAAGAAATAGGAACTGGAGTAGGTCATTTGGCCCCTTGAGCCTCCTCTGCCATTCAGAGATCACAGCTGATCCAACATTCCTCGTATCTACTTTCCTGCCCTTTTCCCAGAACTCCCTAGATTCCCCAAATGAACAAGACTCTATGTATTTCAGCCTTAAATATATACAAGGACTCTGCCCTCACCACGCTCTGTGACAAGGAATTCCAAACACACTCAACCTTCTGAGAGAAGAAATTCCTCCCCAGTCTTAAATTGGTGCTCCTTCTTCTGACACTATGCCCTTGGTCCTAGACTGTCCCAGGAGGTGAAACATCTTCTCAACATTTAACCTGTCTAGTCCCTTAAGAATCCCACATATTTCAATGAAATCACCTCCCATTCTTCTAAACTCCAGTGAGTACAGTCCCAAACTGTTTACTTTGTAAGACATTCCCACTATACTGGAGATCATCAACCTTCTCTGAACTGTCTCCAATGAAATAAGGGGACCAGAACTGCTCACAGTACTCTATGTGTGGTCTCACTAGCATCTTGTCCAGTTGCTCTAAGACTTCCCTGCTCTTATTCTCCAATGCCCTTGAAGTAAGCACCAACATTTCATTAACCTTCCTGATTACCTGCTACCCTTGTGTGCTAGCTTTCTGTGTTTTATAACCTGAAGTCCTTTGTGTTGGAGCTTTTTGCAGTTTTCATCCATTTAAATAATGTTGTGTTCTTTTGTTCTCTCTTCCAAAATGCATTTTCCCACATTATACTCTATTTGCCAACTTTTGCCCATTTACATAACCTGTCACCATCTCGCTGTAAACTATTTATATCCCTCTCACAACCTGCATTTTCAAATATTTTAAGTATTTTAAATGGAGGAATTGCAGATCGGAGGGTATGGAATTATTTGCAGTGGGTTGGTCTATATTTCTGTGCTATAAAATGTAATATTGCACTGGTATTAATGAATATGTCATGAATCCATTGTTGTATTTTGTGTATCTTATATTGTACCATTTTGGGCATTTGGATTTCAAATAGAGATGGATGAATTTTGGTCAGAACTGTAAGGGTTCCTTCTTTAATAGGTCAGGAATTTTTTTCTCAAAGAAGGCATATGACATCAGTAAGTACCTAGATGACCCCTAAAGTGCTCGTGGATAAAAGGCTTTTACTGTTGAGTTTATGACAGACCCGTTAAACATGTTAGGCAATTTATTTAATGTTGACTTCAGCGTACAAGGTGTCATGTCTCAGTGTGAAAGAAGTTGGACTGAAGCATTTGTTTCCATGCTGTTTAGGTCTACAACTCTATAACCCTGAGTTCAATTCAGAAGAGGATAGTTTTTCTTCTAGCAGGAACACCAAGTTTTATAGTTCAGTTCAGGAGAACCAATCAACTCAATATAAACAGTTTCTAATCCATGGAGCTTCCAAACCAGGGAAGTCTCTTTGGAACTTTCTGCATTGTTAGAGCTAAAAACTAAGCTTGCTTTGTGAGTGGTTCATGCCTCGTGACTAAGAAAGAATTTGGAAAATTGCCTTTACAATTTAAGAAAAAGAAAGTTAGCTAAGTAAAAATTTAAAAGCTGAGATAGGAGTGATGGGTCATGAGGATCAAGTCTTTGCAGTGGATCTTGTTGGAAACCACAGGTTGAAGCTTTGTTTTGATGCTTCTGTTGAGGTTTTTCTGACTGTCTTCTCTATATATGTATATCAGCAATGTTTTATTTTCCTTCCCTTTCGTTATAAACCTATGTTCTGTCCTTAAAGAACATGTGCAGTCTTGTGTGAATATATTTCAGTGACTAACCAAGTAACTAACTGCAAAAACTGGCATATGACTTATCAATTTGGATTTTGTTCTGGGATTGGACTAGTCCAGTATTACTGGGATCAGCTGGAATCATACCATATTGTTATAACTTATACATGCAAACTGCATTATTGCTGTTGTTCTATGTTCTATTATGGATGATGATGGAATAGTGCAGGGGGATGGGCTTAGATTAGTTCACAGGTCGGCACAACATCGAGGGCCGAAGGGCCTGTTCTGCGCTTTGTTGTTCTATGTTCTGCGTTCTATTTGCCAGTTGGGTAAGCTAAAATTGAAAAAGGATATGATTTTTTCTGCACCAACCCTTCCCTTCATCTCCTCTGCTATTGTTCAGCAGTCAAGCTTATGTTATACTTAATATTCATGGTTTATCATTCAATCGTCTCATCATTTTGGGAGAAGGCAGCTTCTGTTTTGGAACATATTCCAACCTCCTTGCGGTATAACCCTGAGCCAGGAATGATGTGTTAACCGGAACGCTGTGGTGAATGAGAAGAATTGGCAGCTGAACCTGTGGTTCATATGTTTGTGAATGTATTATCGAAATCATCTCCGATCTCCAGCACATTGTGAGTTGTCTGGGAGCTAATTTAAAGAGAAATGCACTGGGAGAAAATATTTCTCGTACAACCAAAAACTTATTTATTGACAGTACAGGCTTTCAAATTTTGATAAGCTCGAGTCAAATGTTTCCCACTGACAAACTAATGTGGCATAGGCGACCAACTTTGTCAAAAATGAATTTCTTAAAGCTCGGTGTAATGACCCAACTCTTTATCCAGCAGCAGATCATGACCTCCTAGGAACACGATAAAACAATACATTTCTCAAGAATCTACCACAGGACCAGTTAGAAATCAACATTCTTCCAATACTGTGATAATGGGAACTGCAGATGCTGTAGAAGCCGAGATAACAAAGTGTGGAGCTGGATGAACACGGCAGGCCAAGCAGCATCTCAGGAGCACAAAAGCTGACATTTCGGGCCTAGACCTCTCTGATGAAGGGTCTAGGCCCGAAACATCAGCTTTTGTGCTCCTGAGATACTGCTTGGCCTGCTGTGTTCATCCAGCTCCACACTTTGTTATCACTTATTCTTCCAATACTGTCCGGTTACACCCATAACTGATTCTGGCAAATAGGGAAGAGAGTTGTTGGGTAAAATGAAGAGATTGAGAAGGCGTTGATACAAAAGTGAAAGATGGGAAGCTCACTCTGCGTTTTGTGAAATTAATTATTGTGGTGTGTGATCTGGTATTTCTTGCCCAGGCCTAGAAATGGTGATGTTGGGTCAGCCGGAGGTTACACGTTCGAGAGCTTTCCCGCTTGTTCTGGCCTGGCAGCGGACCCAGGGACTTCTGGTTGTTGAGCAAGTCTGGGTTCGGTGGCATCAGTGCAGTGGGCCCAGTGGCAAAGAGACGGTGCCTATAGTGGGGTGACTCCTATGCTGGTGGGTGTGACACAGACAGTGGCAAGGTGATGGAGGTCTCCCTTGAAGCTGGGTGCCAGCATGAACTGGGTCAGAAAGACTGTCATTCTGAACTTTTTACTTCTGTATTTTTCTCATTTATTCCTATGACCTATGATGTTGGATTTTTTTTGTTTCCTAAGAATTTGATCTTGAGTATCTTTACCTCGGTACCTTTGTTCCTAAGATGGTGCTGTAGTGTGGCGACTGGAAACTTTTTACTGTACTAATGTGACAATAAAGCTAATTCAATTCAGTTCTTGCTTGTAAATCAAATCTCACAAATCAGTAAATCAGATGGAGGATGTTGCAACTTTCGCTGAATTATCACAGCCCGTATTTCATGAATTTGCTGTCAACTTGTGACTGACTGTCTTAAAAATGGAGCCCTTTGTTATCGGTTTGCAGTTGTCAGAGCTGAAGACTGGTTTATTATTCCTCACGGAAGGGCAAACCATGAAGAATTGGAATATTACTGAGAATGTTACTGTCACCTTTTTGTCGCACAAATCAATTAGACAGTTCAGTCACAGTTATTGTCAAGTTTGGAGCTTTACAAAAATTAAGCAGTCAGCAGCATAAAGCTTAAAAATGTGAAGCATTTTACTGCTGGATCAAAGTTAGTGTCTATTTTGGATTTTTGAGAAGGTCTCTACTTTCCAGAAACCACGTCTGGTGAATAAAAGTTAAATCAGGAACAAATACGGAAGTTGCTGGAAAAGCTCGGCAGGCCCGGCAGCATCTGTGAAGAAAAACGTCAGAGTTAACATTTTGGGTCTGGTGACCCTTCCTCAGAAAGAACCTCTTGTTCCGAGGAAGGGCCATCGGACCCGAAACGGTAACTGTGACTTTTTCTTCACAGACGCTGCCAGAGCTCCTAGCTTTTCCAGCAATTTCTGTTTTTGTTCCTGATTTACAGCATCCGTAGTTCATTCAGTTATTATTAAAACAGGACACTTAGGTTTGATACTATCAGAACTTAAAAGTGTATGCAGATTAATTGGGAACCAGGTTTGAAATATTAAAGGGTGAATTTTAACATTTTGCCACGTTGGAAGCCAAGATACCTGGATGGATGTGCATGAGAAATGTATTTTCCCATATGCACTGAAGATTTAACTCCATGCACTGTATCATTTTTCACTGGCACCTTCCGCATTCAGGGGGCATTGATTTGAGACGCTGGCTGATTGGCATGCAGGTTGTTTTTCTAACTTTGATGCTGGGGATGTGTGTCTGATGTGGTCAGCAGGGGGTGGGGTGGGGGAATGGGGCTGAGGCTGCAACATTTGAGAGAAAGCATGCCTTCTGCTCTGAACCATGAGACATGTTGTAAAACTTCTTACCTTCTGCCTGAGGTTGAACTCGCCTGCCTTCAGTTTGCTGGGATTCTGGGAAACCAGACTTACTGGCTGAGCCCGTAATTGGGTTAAACCCGAGACTTCCAGCACGTTTAACATATTTAAAATAGCACCCAGATTCCTTCACAACACCGTTCCATTTTTTAACGCACTTCACCACCACCCACATCTAATCATATCTGCTCACCATAGTTTAAAACTTCCCCCCTCCAGTGTGACCCACAGTAGCCTTCCTAAAACCCATAAAAACAAAAGCTTGGGCGCTCTACCTTTTGAGAACATCATTAATTTGACATTTGCCTGTTATAGTTGTCCAATTATTGACCTCCATAAACTATAATGGACAATGCAAGCATTTTTAGTCATGGGGCCACAGGGATATTCAGCCCAGAAACAGACCCTTTCATCCAACTGGTCCATCCCTACCAGATATCCTAGATAAGTCTTGTCCTATTTGCCAGCATGTGGCACATATCCTCTAAACCTTTCGTATTCATATCCATCCAGAATCCTTTTAAATGTTGTCATTGTACCAGCCTCCACCACTTCCTCTGGCAGCTCGTTTCATACACGCACCACCCTCTGCATGAAAAATTGCCCTTTAGGTCCCTTTTAAATCTTTCTCCTCTCGCCTTAAACCTATGCCCCTCTAATTTTGGACTCCCCCACCCCAGGGAAAAGACCTTGCCCATTCACCCTATCCATGCTCCTCATGATTTTAGAAACCTCTGTAAGATCACCCCTCAGCCTCCGATGCTCCTGGGAAAATAGCCCCAGCCTATTCAGCCTCTCCCTGTAGCTCAAACCCTCCAAACCTGGCAATATCCCTGTAAATCATTTCTGAAACCTTTCATGTTTCACAGCATCCTTCCTATAGCAGGAAACACAGAAAAGAACATAATGTTCTAAAAGTGGCCCAACCAATGTCCTGTACAGCTACAAATATAACCTTCTAACTCCGATACTCAATGCACTGACCAATAAAGGCAAGCATAGCAAACGCTGCCTTCACTATCCTATCGACCTGGAACTCCACTTTCAAGGAACTATGAACCTGCACTCCAAGTCCTCTTTGTTCAGCAGCACTCCCCAAGACCTTACCATTAAGCCCTTCCCTGATTTGCCTTTCCAAAATGCAGCATCTCACATTCATCTGAATTAAATTCAATCTGCCTCTCCTTGGTCCATTTGCCCATTTGATCAAGATCCTGTTGTACTCTGAGGTAACCTTCTTTGCTGTCCACTACACCCCCAATTTTAGTGTCATCTGCAAAATTACTAACCATAATCCCCTATGTTCACATCCAGATCCATTGTATAAATGGCAAAAAGCAGTGGACACAGCACCGATCCTTGTGGCACACCACTGGTCATAGAACTCCAGTCTGAAAAGCAACCCTCCACCACCCTCTGTCTTCTACCTTCCAGCCAGTTCTGCCTCAAAGTAGCTAGTTTTCCATCTATTCCATGTGATCGCACCTGGCTAACTAATCTACACTGAGAAATCTTGCCAAACATCTTACTGAAGTTCCAAAAGATCACGCCTACGGCTCTGCCCTCATCAATCTTCCTCATTACTTCTTCGGAACACTCAATCAGTTAGTGAGACATGATTTCCCACATACAAAGCCATGTTGACTATCGTCTATCAGTCCTTGCCTCTCCAAACACGTAAACGCTGTCCCTCAGGATTCCCTCCAACAACTTTCCCACCACCAGTGTCAGGCACAACACTCTATAGTTCCCTGGCTTTTCCTCAGCACCTTTCTTAAATAGTGGCACCACATTAGCCACCCTCCAGTCCTCCAGCACCTCACCTTTGGCTATCAATGAGGCACATATCTCAGCAAGGGGCCCAGCAATCCCACCCCTAGCCTTAGAGTACACCTGATCAGGTCCCAGAGGTTTATCCACTTTTATGCATTTTAAGCCATCCAGCACCACCATATCTGTGATAGGGACATTTTTCAAGATGTTGCTACTTATTTCCACACGTTCTACATCTTCCATAACCCTTTCCACAATCAATACTGATGCAAAATACTCGTTTAGTATCTCCTTCATCTCCTGTGAGTCCACACCTTGCTGATCTTTAAGGAGCCCTATTCTCTCCCCAGGTACCCTTCTGTTCTTAATGTATTTATAAAATACTATTTGGATTCACCATAACCCTATTTACCTAGGCTATCTCACGTTCCCTTTTTGCCCTCCTGATTTCCCTCTTGAGTATTGCCCTACTGCCATTCAAATGATTTAGTTTGATTTATTTTTATGGCATGTACCGAGGCAAGGTGAAAAGGTTCAGTTGCTACTCAGTCTATTTCTGAAAACCTTTGCTGCATTTTTAACTTTAATTTAATAAGGTATATCCATAACAACTTCCCTTTAGGTTGTGTGATGTGTTTCATTCCTTTACTGTCACTCCAGCCAGCATGATTGTTTCACTCAATTAACACTTCATGTCTTGAATTAAAGCTGAAACTCCAGTTCAAGGAGTGAGGAGGCTGGACTAATACTTGATGCTTTGATGATCTGTGCCCTTAATCAAGGCTCCTTGGTTCATGAATGATCATTGCTTTCCTTTCAGATATCACTTGCTTCCCTTGTTTCTTTTAATGAAAATTTACAATTGGATAAATGTTTAAACTGCACTGGGGATTTATTGTTGAAGACAAGCAACAGGAAATTGATTAAACACAGTGTCGGAGAAAATTACAGCAGATGCTAGAGTCTGTTTTGAAAACAACAAACGCTGGAGATCACAGCGGGTCAGGCAGCATCCATGGAGAGACAGTAAGCTAATGTTATGCGTCTACATTGAAGGGTCATCCAGACTCAACGTCAGCTTGCTTTCTCTCCATGGTTGCTGTGATCTCCAGCGTTTGTTGCTTTCACCAGGACATGGATTCTCTTCTGGCCTAAACAAAGCCCCTGAAGTGATACTGAGGATCCCTCTAATGGCCCAAATACATTCACCTTAATTCGCCTGTTATTATTTGTTTGAATGCTGATAGTTCGCAGTCTACATTCAGGGTCTAAGAGAAATCCAGGCCATTGTTTGGACTGAAGTAAACAAGGAATGCACATGGAGAGATGATGGGCTTGTGGTAATGCCACTAATCTAGGAGTCCAGTGGTCCAGGCTAGTTCTCCAGGGACATGGATTCCCATTACACCATGACGGCTGGTCGGGTTTATTAAATTCATGGAATAAAATCTGAGTGAGAGCCTGCAATTGCCACTATTCTTTGTGAGGAAACCCCATCTGGTTCACAGATGTTCTTCAGGGAAGGAAATCTACCGTCCTTACTTGGTCTGGGCCTACATGTGACTCCAGTCCTACTGAAATGTGGTCCACTCTTGACTGGCCCCCGAAGTGGGCCTCTCTCATTGCAGCAAGCACACTGCAAACATTGATGGGAATGGCTGATGGTGGACTCCAGTTATTCGGAGACCGTCACCACCACTAGCCCAGGGACTGGGCCGTTTCTAATCAGGGTTGGGGGGGGGGTTGGCCACAGGCAGTCAGGCAGTATGTCCAGTAGAGATCCAGGGGATCCACACCATTGTAATCTGGAAACTGGTCCTCAGGCAGACCTGGAAGGCGAGTGAAGACAGTCAGTGGTTTACTTGTCAGTCAGAATCAGTGAGGGGGTTTGAGAGGAGGGGGCCATGATGAGTTGTGGGTCATGTGGCCAAATCAGCTCCGATGGATGAACTATACACTGAGTTATGGTGGGTTGGGGTGGGGGAGGTGCAGGGGGAAGGGAATGACCATACTCCAGGGGCATTTCCTCGTCATACCTTGGAGTTCCTATGGCTGCAGCCAACTGAAGTCAGGGAATTGAGTTTGTTGTATTATGTGCCTGAAAGAATGGTCACAGCGCTGGGGCCAGTTACTGACAACAGGGTGGCATCTGGTAGTGTATCAGAGGGGTCATTATGCAGGGTGGGGTGGAGGAGAGTATGCTTCAGCCAGGGCATCCTCACTCTGGCCTCTGGGGTGAGAATTGAGGCATAGTATGGGCATAGAAACTTTGACTATAATTCATTATAATGTGAAGGGGCTGAACAGAATCATGAAGGATTATTGATACGACAATGATGGTAACAGGAAAGGGGAGATGAAGAATGGTGGGGGGGGTGCGGTCGGGTGGTTGGGGGGGTGGGTGGTGGCAGTTGGTTGTTAAATCATGGGTCAGTGACAGACCTTGCAAGTCACTTACATAAATATACAGTTGAACCTCACTGTATTGATCCAGGACGATTGGAAACAAGAATGAAAAGCTTACAAAGCAGAAGTACTGTTTTTACCAAATCTGGTGGAGTGTAGTTCTGGATTGTAAGCCTTTCCAAGAGGCTGCTGTACTGATAATTATTCAAGTGAATAAACAATGTGAGCCATCTGTCTTCAATTCATAGTCAATCTAAAAGCCAACATTCTTCAAATCATCTAACTCAGACATGCACTCATTAAGTCCTCTGCGTAGGTTCAACCCTCCCCTCTGTGAATGCATTACATTCAGCCTCGCTGTGAATGATCTCAACGCTCAGGTGTGCCTTTAATATATACTCTTTAATCTGACCTTCCTCATGGATCTGCCTCTACCTAAGCACAGAATGGCTAAGTCTAATCACACCAGTTTTTTTTTACTGCCCCTCAGAAGAAATGGGTGAAAAGAGAACAGCCGCTACAGGCACAAGAGGGACAGCAGGCTCCATACACTAGTGCTCAGCCTCGACTGGGAGAACAAGGAAGATCACGTCCACCAAGGAGGCAGGAGTTCTTGTGTGGAACCAGGTCTACAGATTGGATTGTAACTCTCTGCAAACCGCTGAGTGTGCTGGAATACTCCCCATTCGCCTGGATGGGTACATCTCCAACAACACTGGAGAAGCTTGACACCATCTAGGACGAAGCAGCACCACTTGATTGGCATCACATCCACAAACATCCACTCTCTCCACCACCAAAGTTCAGTAGCAGCAGTGTGTACCATCCACAAGATGTACTCAGGAACTCACCAAACTCTCCCACAGCATGTTCTAAGCACAGTCTTTACCATCTAGAAGGACCAAGGGCAGCAGTTACGTGGGAACACTGCCACCTGCAAAACCCCCCAAAAACCACTCACCATCCTGTCTTGGAAACATTATCACCATTCTTTCACTGCTGGCAAATATAATCCTGCTCAACCTTCGACCAGCGCCATTGTAGAACAGACCACAGGCCTCCTGAAGATGAGGCTGTCATGCCTGGACTGGACAGCCAAACCATAAATATCCCAGACAAGGTTCTCTGTGCCATTATGGTGTGTTGCATTCTCCACAATGTGAGACACTGCTTGGGGGGTGTGTTGGATGAGGAGGAAATGAGGACAAAGAGGAAGATGGGGGTGAGGATCTTGACGTGGCTCTTGAGGAGTCTCAAAGGGAAGAAAACATAGCAATGACCTGGAAAGCATGAGAGGCGTGAGACAGCTGCTTAGTCACTGGCTTCCAGATTGATTGAGCTGGAGGGAGACTATTTTCTCACTGTAATACCCCTTGTTCAGTTGGTCTACGGCTCTCTGTGTTGTGTCTTACACATTCCTACACATTTCTGCTCATTGCTGTAATCAATAAAACTTTGTTCCTCATTCTTATATGGATCCAATTGCCTCATCTCTGTGAAAGTGCAGCGCATGTGCAAATCATTCCTCACAGCCCTGTTAGTGATAAAGCAGCTGTGGTCAACGAGATTAGATTACTCGGCTGGATGTTTTTGCTAATACGGTCCTAGTGCTCAAGACATGAGTCATTTCAGGAAGGCCATTCTCTCATGAGGGCTACCATATTGTCACTCATCCTGAAAATGTTCCAAGTAAGAGATTCTCCATCACTATCTGTTCAGTGCATCATTTTGCAGTAAGGCTGCAGTAGTCCATTATAGTACCGTGGCATCCTATCTGACGGAGTTAAACTGCAGTGATTTGTCTACCTGTTGAGTACAGAGTGCTGAAATTAGTAATGGAATCAAATCCAGAAGGAAATGGAGCATTGAGACATCTGAACTATACAAAGATTGTATTTGGATTGGGAATTCCAGTGGTAGTGTGGCCGAAATTCCTGCGCGTCCTCCACACATTCTGGCCACAGAACTGCATTTCAGATAAAAACATGAATCCATGACCTACTCACTGGCACTCGGTGGCTGAATGTTTGCAGACTGTTAATTACAAAGGGAAAGTCTCACGATTTGTAACTCTGAGGCCATTGGCCATCTCTGAAACTTCTCCTCTTCGACTTACAGCAGAGGCAGCCTGCAACCCCATTGAAATGCTGGGCTTTGCTATAAATCTCTGAAACAGTGGATAATGTGGGCAGCTTGTGGTTAATTAAAATGCTTAGGTTAATCATCAACATATAATAGTGGTGGGTGCAAATGAGAATTACACTCTTGGAACTAACAGCTTGGTTACTGTAGCAACCGACGATCTCAAGTGTTAGCTGAGTCCTGTAACCAAACCACTATCAAAGTACTGAACAGAACAGTGGTTATGTGGCTGAACAAAGCCTTATACTGTTACTCAGAGTTCAAATCTCATTAGATTTTTTAAGAATTCAAATCCAGACTCGGGCATCAGTAAAATGTTCATGAAATTAGGTAGATTGCTGGTAAAAACTGGTTCACAGACCTTTATGAAATTTGCCACCCCCAGTTCACCCAATAAGTTGCACACCAATGTGGCTGAATAGTAACCTCTCTCTGAAATGGTCTAACAAACCATTCAACTGTGTAAAACTTTAGCGCAACTAGCTTTGGCCATATATGTTGGTCTTGCGAAAGTAACAAAATGAATAGTCTACCATTCCATTTGCTTGTGGGAAAAGTTTGGTGCTCAGTAGCAATGATCTCTATAAAGCTGTCTGTGAAATCGGTTTGATCCCATTATCAGGAGGAGAGTGAGGAGTGATCTTAGTAGAACGTATAAAATCTTGAGGGGCCTGGTAGGGTAGATAGTGGGAGAATGTTACCTTTTGTTGGGGACATTATAGGAGGCATAATTCAAGAAATAGCAGTCTCCCTCCCAGAGCAGAGATGAGAATTTATTTTTTTCTATTGAATTATCTTTCCCAGAAGTTAGTGGATGCTGGGTCTTTAAATTTATTTGAGGCTGGATTCAGTGGATTTTTGATTTTTGAATCAAGGATTATAGGGATAGAAAGGAAATTATAGCTGAGACTACAATCAGGGCAGCAAAGACCATATTGGATGGAGAACCAGACTCAAAGGTCTAAATGTGCTGCTGCTCCTGGGTTCTACATCCCTATGTTCTATGAGAGCCAGCACTTGTAAACAATCGGTGGGTTTCATCCTCTTTTCCCCACACACCTTTATAGTCCATCGGATGGAATGTACTAGTGAGAATTTGAAGTTTGGATTCTGATGTTGATGTGGTATTTGACGGCATGGCCTTGGGTACACTGAGATGCCCTGCTTGTGCTTTTCACATCAGTGCAGCATTTCAATTACATAGATTACTGATTAATGTTCAGTTCCTTTCTGCTATCTCCATTTCTCTGGAGGCTTTTAAATGTTTTGTTCAAACAGTGCGTACCAATGATTCTGCAGTAGGTAATTAACTGGTAGCAACTCCTGATTCTGGCTGTGTGAGGAAGCTTAACTTCATAGATACACAAGGACACTGAAACACTGTTGAACAAATGACTGGATCAGAATGCAACTTCCCTCATTGCGTGGCTTAGTAACTAACCCAAGGCAGCCTGATTCTAGACTTAATTTTGAAGAGATCTGTCTCTTGACATATGATACAGAAGCTTTTCTATGAATTATACCTGCCCAGTTTTCATTTTTCTGGGTATCTGACACTAGGTACATTTTTTAAATCAAACATCAGACAGCGCCAGTTCATGGTCAGCTCAGAGTGAAGTAACTTACCCTGTCGTCCTGTGCCTACAATGTACAAAACTCAAACAGGCCATTCAGCCCAACAGGTTCAGACTAGTGTTTATACATCAAGTAAGGCTCCTCCCATCCAACTTTATCCTCTAACTGTATCACCATATCTTTACATTCCGTTCTCCCTTATACCCATATCTAATTTCCAATTAAATGCATCAGTGCTATTCGACTACTCTTCGTAGAAGTAAATTCTAAATTCCAGAACCTGGCCATGTGTAAGCAAGGCAATTTTCCCACTGTTCCTTATTATATTTAACAGAGGTGATCTTAGATCAAGCAATTTCAATAACCAGAGCCATTTTTACAGTCAGTAACTCCTAGTTACCTTGCCACGATCAAGCCATCTCCTCTTTCAGGTTACCAATTTCATCTTCAAGGTGGACACTGGGGTCTTGGAAATTATTTGTATAATGTTCTTCCTGCATCAAAAATTCATATATTCGCTGAATTCCATCACACTCTCAGAGCAGTGTCTGGGGGATTTGCATGTGAATGAAGCTACTTGTAAACAATTAAGAACTCTATTATTAAAATGGAGAGGGTGCAGAAAGATTTACCAGGATGTTACAGGGACTGGAGGGTTTGAGTTATAAGGAGAGGCTGGTGCTATTTTCCCTGTATCTGGAAGGTTGAGGGGTGACCTTATAGAAATGTATAAAATCTTAGGAGGTTTATGTAAAGTAAATAGCAAAGGTCTTTCCCTAAAGTTGGGGAGTCCAAAACTGGAAGGCATAATTTTAATGTGAGAGGGAGAAGATTTAAAAGGGACTTGAGGGGCAACTTTTTCACACAGAGAGTGGTTCATATGTGGAATGAACTACCAGAGGAAGTGGTAAATGCAGGTATAGTTACAAGATTTCAAAGACATTTGGACAGGTACATGAATTGGAAAGGTTTCAAGGGATATGGGCAAATGCAGGTAGATGGGACTAGTTTAGTTTGGGAAACCTGGTCAGCATGGCAGGGGTGGAATGAAAGGTCTGTTTCCATGCTGTTTGAATCTGTGAATCTAGTTAAAAATCCAATCCTGCTTGTAAAACTTGACCTGTGCCACATGCAGACAGACTCGTTTTTTAAAAAAAATGGTATCAAGGGTGTAGGGAAAGACTGGGAGGGCAGTTCAATGGTACCTGTCAACAGAGTTCATTGAGATGATTTATTGGCCTGTCAGGTCCAACAGTTCCTTGATCTTCCTCCTCCAGGTAGTTGCAGGAGGCACAGAGTGACTGGTACATGATTATAAGTCTCTGACTTATTGATAAAAACTAACAGCTGATGAGGGAAATATTGTTTGCTGTCTTCTAATGCAGCTTCAAAAATTCAGGGTTATTGTTAATACCTTTTATGAATTATTTTTTAAAAGGTAGCCTTCCTTATACTAAAGTGCATTGTGACATTCTGCTTTAGTTTTCTTTTCTGTCTCTGTTTCACTAATCTTTTAAAATTATTTCTTTTAGAAGTATCTTATTCAATGACTCAGAGATAGTAGGAACTGCAGATGCTGGAGAATCCGAGATAACAAGGTGTAGAGCTGGATGAGCACAGCAGGCCAAGCAGCGTCAGTGGAGCAGGAAGGCTGACGTTTCAGGCCTAGACCCTTCTTCATATTTCTAACCACTACTCCCCCACACCACTTCAGCCATCCTTTATTCCTACTCCACATCAATGACTCTTCTCTGTTTTCCTGGATTGTAAAATACATCTTTCTTCAAAACGTAGACAAAAATTAATTTTTTTGGTATTACAGCGGCAAGTTACATTTATATGCAGCTGTCAATTCCAAGAAATGTGCCAAGTACTTCAATCAAAAAGATAATTATTGAGCCAAGAAGGAGGTAATAGATATTGAGGCAAAGGAGGAGAATCAGTGGAGTAAGAAAGTTTGTGACCAATTTTAACTCTGTATATGTGAATGGGTTTTGAGTGAAAGAATATTGGACCCGATGCTCCAAGTTGATGATCTTTCTTCAGAACGTGAGTGGCCAAAATCTTGGTCAAACAATGAATTTTGAGGACATTATTCAACAAGTAGAAAGGGATAGTGTTGGTCAAGATATTTGTCCACATTTTTGCACTTTGTAATACAAAAGTTCATATTAACATTATCATCCCTTACCAAATGGTCGTCTATTAACACTATTGAGTGTTAGTCACTGTCATGTGGAAGCTTCATCCAGTGACTACACATAATGTGAAAGATGAATGTTTCGCCAATGATTTCCCATCTATTGAGAGCTGTTGATGGAAAGTTGGCCTTCAAAAATAATATTGGGCTGTGGTTATGGCCAGAATTTTTCCCAGATTGAGATCTCAAATGCTTGGCCAGAATATTGTGGGCAGTGCTGCTGCAATTTTCTGATGTGCATAATCAAGGCTCCCGACTAGGACATTGACCTTGAAGATTAAATGAATTATCTCATCACGGAATATCAAACGTGTTCTACTCTAAATGATTGAGTTGAAAAACCATACTGATGTTCTCCCCTAATTCCTCCATGTTAGCTCCCTCCCCTGTTAGGTGCCCTATTTCAGAGAAGCTAAAAGGTATATCATTGAAATTGCCACCAAATGTTGCCACTTTCTGTCTGGAGATGACCATTCAGAGGACCTCAGCGAGGGACATCCACCTGAGCTGCAGGAATGTAGTCTTTTTTGGAAAGTCACTGCAGCTTTCAGATCAAAACAAGTGCTAGATTGACAGCTACTGGTGTCATAAATACTCAATCCTCTGCTGTCCAGAGGTTTTACAGCATTATAAAGCTGGTGGGTGATTACAGGGTTACCTCTAACTTTAGAGAAATATCTCTGCGATACAGTTTTATAACAGATTAATGAATACACATCAACAAAATGTCAAAATGGACATTGGAGACCTATATTAAAACTTAAGGTTTGTACAAATGCACTACGAGTGCTATTTAATGGCCCAATGTGACAGTTAAATGGTTCCTAGGCAACAGGCTAGAAATGTCACTGAGTATTGCCCAACATCCATTCACTATAATGTCCAAGAGAGTAATACACATTGGGCCTTTCTCATCTCAAAGTTTGTAGATGATACCCTTTTGGATGGGAGGGTGAACTGTGACGAGGATACAGAGATCCTTCAGCATGATCCTGACAGGTTGGGTGAGTGGACAAATCAATGGCAGGTGCAGTATAATTTGGATAAATGTGAGGTTATTCACTTTGGAAGCAAAAACGTGAAGGCAGATTATTACCTGAATGGCTATAAATTGGGAGAGGGGAGTGTGCAGCAGGACCTGGGCGTCCCTGTGCACAAGTTGCTGATGGTAAGCATGAAGGGGTACAGGTGGTAAAGAAGGCAAATGGTATGCTCACTGCAAGAGATTTCGAGTACAGGAGTAGGGATATGTTGTTGCAGTTATATGGGGCCTTGGTGAGGCCACACCTAGGATAGTGTGTACAGTTTTGGTCTCCTTTTCTGAGGAAGGATGCTCTTGGGGGAGAGCAGCAAAGATTTGCCAGGCTGATTCCAGGAATGGTGGGTCTGACGTATGAGGAGAGATTGACTAGGTCCCATTAGCAACTATTCACCCTTCCAGCTGGATCGATATCAACTCCTTTCACTCTCCCACTGTTCTTCTCTTTCTTTAGGCCCTATTCTATCATTTACTGCCTGCCCCAACCATCTCCCTATTTTCTGCATATAAACTGATGTTTTCCCAGCTACTATCAGTTCTGAGGAAAAATCACTGGACCTGAAACATTATCTTTTTTTGCTTCACAGATGCTGCCAGAACTGCTGAACTTTTCCAGCAACTTCTGTTTTTGTTCTTGACTAGGTTAGGATTGTTTTTGCTGAGGTTCAGACGAAAGAAGGGGAATCTCATAGAATCTAACAGAGCTAGACAGGGTAGATGCAGGGAGGATGTTCCTGATGGTGCATGTGGCCAGAACTAGGGGTCACAGCATGAGGATTTGGGGTAGATGATTTAGGATGAAGATGAGGAGACCTTTCTCCACCCAAAGAGTGGTGAGCCTGTGGAATTCATTACCATAGGAAGTAGTTGATGCCAAAACATTGAATGTATTCAAGAGGCGATTAGATATTGCACTTGGAGCGAATGGGTTCAAAGGTTATGGGGAGAAAGTAGGATTAGGCTATTGAGTTAGATGATCAGCCACAATCATGATGAATGGTGAAGCAGGCCCGAAGGCCTTCTCCTGCTCCTAACTTCTGTGTTTCTATTTAAGAGCTTTTGTAATCTCAGCTATCCCAAACTGTCTTCAAACTGTTAAGTGCTTTTGAAGTGTCCAATCTTCCATGCTTCTGTATTTCCCCCTGTGGTTAAGTAATGAGTTGACCAAAGGTCACTGAGTGACTTGACTCCCTTCAATACATGGTGAAAGTACAATGCATATGGATCTGAATCACATCCTACCTTTAGGCCCGGACCAAAAGACCAAATCATTGATATATTGGAAAGTGGATTTTCCAACTGATCTTTGCTCTTTCCTGACGACTGTGAGTGGGAATTGTGATGGGAAATTTCCCACAGAGTGATCAACACAGGAGATGTAAAGTCAGTGATGCAGAAGAGTAACTTTTGACCAGTGGTATGGCTTTTCACAGAGAACAGTTGTTGCTTTTCCTCCTGTCTTTGACCCATCTTCAGCTTAAAGACAAGTCCCCAATATCGAATCCCCAGTTCTGACAAAGGGTCACTGGATCCAAAATGTTAACTTTGCTTTCACTCCACAGATGCTGCCAGATCTGCTGAGCTTTTCCAGCAATTTCTGCTTTTGTTTCTGATTTACAGCATCCGCAGTTCTTTTGTTTTGCATAGAGCCTGCATTGTGTTGCAGCATTGAAAGTAAGTTTTTTGCACTCAGCGCTTCCCACTCTGTGACACATCAGCCTGCCAGCCCTCTCCCACACAAAGAACACATTTACATATCTACAGGATGAATTATCAATATAAACAAACATTAGGAATGACAGGTTAATAAAGTGTGGAGCTGGATGAACACAGCAGGCCAAGCAGCATCTCAGGAGCACAAAAGCTGATGTTTAGGGCCTAGACCTTTCGTCAGAGAGGGGGATGGGGTGAGGGAACTGGAATAAATAGGGAGAGAGGGGGAGGCGGACCGAAGATGGAGAGAAAAGAAGATAGGTGGAAAGGGAGAGTATAGGTGGGGAGGTAGGGAGGGGATGGGTCAGTCCATGGAAGACGGACAGGTCAAGGAGGTGGGATGAGGTTAGTAGGTAGGAGATGGAGGTGCGGCTTGAGGTGGGAGGAAGGGATGGGTGAGAGGAAGAACAGGTTAGGGAGGCAGAGACAGGCTGGGCTGGTTTTGTGATGCAGTGGGTGGAGGGGAAGAGCAGGGCTGATTGTGTGATGCACTGGCGGGAGGGGACGAACTGGGCTGGTTTTGGGATGCGGTGGGGAAGGGGAGATTTTGAAGCTGGTGAAGTTCACATTGATACCGTTGGGCTGCGGAATATGAGTTGCTGTTCCTGCAACCTTCGGGTGGCATCATTGTGGCACTGCAGGAGGCCCAGGATGGACATGTCGTCGAAAGAATGTGGGGGGAGTTAAAATGGTTTGCTACTGGGAGGTGCAGTTGTTTATTGCGAACCGAGCGGAGGTGTTCTGCAAAGCGGTCCCCAAGCCTCCGCTTGGTTTCCCCAATGTAGAGGAAGCCACACCGGGTACAATGGATATTGCGAACTGAGCAGAGGTAGTTCAGGCAGAGTGCATTCTTGGCTATTTGATCATGTGACATTTGATCACATGACATTTTAGTGTGTAACTTCAGACCCCTGTAACTGAATGTCTTTGCTACCTCACAACAGCCTAATTAGAAGAAAGAAAAACAGGAACAAGTACATACTTGTATAAAGGTCAACTGTTAAGTAACCTGTTTTTTAGTGATCTTATTCATTGCTAAATCAATATTTATAAACTGCACTCATATTGTAAGGTTTGCTCTTTTAGAAGGATTAAAGGTTGCATCAGACCATTCCCTGAAAGTAGAAAAGATGAGTTATGTATTCTATTTAATAGAAGTTTATGTAGCGAAGCAAAATTATGAGGTTACTCTAGTGCTATCTCCATGTCACTTACAATTAAAATTAATATTAAAATTTAAAATTAATTCTGTAGCATTCTACAACAGTTAAAGTTCATTTTTCAACATGTATACATACATAATTATTGAAATGCAAAGGAGTCATTTAAATCGAATTTTATTTCCTGTGAAGATTTTCTTTGGGGACACTTGTGAAGATTTGTCATTGCATCAAGTGTTCGAAATCAAAAATATAAGAGTAGTGTAGTCCAGTGATTATGTGTGTGTTGAAAGATAGTATTTATAGTCATGCTTATTTATAACATAAGTTTTAAACTTTTGGCAATTGCTTAACATGTCCCATGAAACTGACTCAGCATTTGACCAGTTTTGGTTGTTATCCAAACTTGGCATCTCCCTTGGGTTGTTCTCTCACATTTGGTCATTCCATACTTTAGAGCATATGTTTTCTGACCCAATCCCTCCACCATCACTGTACTGGGGGCAGGATGGAATTGGAGTTAAAATTTGAAGTTATCACTTCATCTCCCAAGAGATAAATTGTTGATTCCAGGAGATTCCCAGACATTGGCTTTCCTAACGAAAATTCCTTTCAACATTTTTAATTCTGCAAATCACTTAATCCTTCTACTGTTATACTGTTCTTTTCATTTTCAATATAAAGTCATCCCGGCATTGCCACAAATGTTCAGAACTACCGATAGTAGAAATTCAGGGAAACTCTTCTTCAGCAATCCTGTGGGATCAAGGATGACTTGCTTACATTCCAGTTCAATGAATTCCAAAACAGCTGATAAATCCAGTGTGTGATCTGCAAACTCTATCACATTTAGGCCAGGTAGCACTTGGACATTTGTATGAATGGGTTGTTTGGAGGCTTGTGTGCTTCCTCTCGTACCTCTGCACTGCCTTTGCATGTTCCCATTGAGATTCTTCAACGTCTTCTGAGCTTCCCTGAATCAGTCTGTGCCAATTTATTAGTCACATGGGTTTCCCATGAGTTGTCTTCAGGGATGCTTTGAGAATGTCCCTGTTTTCCTGGGATCATCTCTCTGTCACCAGTTAGAATTGTCAGCTACTGTTGATGATTAGCGCTTTGATGCTTTGTGTGAGTTTGCCTGGGAGGGGATACTGTTGCACTGCTTTTCTTGCTACAGGATTTGGAGGATCTTGCAAAGGTGCTTGTTGGTGGTACCTGCTGTAAGTTTTCTAAGCCTCTAAAGGAAGTAGAAACCCGTGGAACACTGGTGCCAGATAAACCATCGTCTCACTCCTGGGTTTGTGAACCTGCTCCTCAAACACACTTATCCTCAGTGGGCTGCAGGCTGAGCAAACGCATTGGCGGAGATGAAGACGTCGGTCATCCATGTCTGCCTTTTTCAATTTAGGAGAACTAAATAGTGGCTCAAAGAATGTTAGAAACAAAGAAGTTGTATAGTACATTCGATGACCTCAGGATATTTCAAAGAATCTGGCAGCTAATGAAATACTCTTGAAGAGCAGTCACTATTGGAATGCTAGACAAATAACATGTGTACACTGCAAGATGCCCATTTAAGTAAATAAAATATCAGTGCAGAAAGCGCTCTGATTTCCCAAGTTATCTCGATTGCTAACAGAAGTCTAGCATGTATGCAAATGAATTAAGAGTTGTTTAGTTGTAGCTATGATTAGCACATCCAAAATGACAACGGTGCACTTTAGCAACTGCACATGGGTCATTAACCCTGATTACCTACCATTCATATGCAGATAAAGCTCTAACAAACCTACAGTTTTGGATTACAGTTCTGTAGATTAAAATGGCCCACTGCCATTATTAAAAGAATGCTGAACAGAAAATTAAAGTTATGCAATTGACTAATCATTCAAATGATCTGATAATTCAGTATTTTGTGCAAAATTTGAACTTCTCTGCATTATTTATATTCTGAATTAAATTTTTGCGTTTTAGCTGACAAGAAGTGAATTTATTGTCCATTCCTAGTTATCCTTGACCTGATTCTCATAAGTACTTTGTCTTGGACTATGACAATCCGTGTGATAGCAGTACTTCCAGTGTCATTTGATAGAGAGTTTGGGTTTTTTTTTCATCCTGTGATGGTAAAGGAACAGTAGCAGCACTAGAGAACAAAGTGTGGAGCTGGATGAACACAGCAGGCCAAGCAGCATCTTAGGAGCTCAAAAGCTGACGTTTCGGTTCGGGCCTAGACCCTTCATTAGAAAAGCTCCTAAGATGCTGCTTGGCCTGCTGTGTTCATCCAGCTCCTGGATTCTCCAGCATCTGCAGTTCCCATTACCTCAGTAGCAGTACTAGGATCGTTTTTCACTTGGAAGGGAACTTGGAATTGGTGCTACTCCCTTGCAGCTCAGAGATAGCAAGAACTGCAGATGATGGAGTCAGAGACTCTGATGCTGCCTGGCCTACTGTGTTCCTCCAGCTCCACTCTGTGTTGTTCCTTGCAGCTCCTTTACCCTTCTAGTTGGTGAAGGTTACAAGTTTGGAAAGTCTTGTTGATGAAACCACAGCATGTTGTTGAAGTATAGGCCTTGTGGGGATGTTATTTTCTTCAGTTGTGGGGCACTGGTAGTGGAGGAAGTGGATATTTAAGACACAAAAGCTATTGATCATACTTCTTTTGTGTATACATAACTTAGTGTCACTTAGTGAGGAGTAGAAATATTACAGAAGTGTAATGTTGTATATTTGAACAATAGTTATTGTCAGACACATGAAATAGGGGTCATGAACAGAAATGTATTGAATGACCGATTACTCCTACTTTCCTGATATTAGTTGAGGGCTGACTGTTGTCTCAGACATGAGGAAAGCTTTCTGTTCCTCATCACCATAGGATCATTCACATTTGCCTGAGCAAATAAACGGTGGTAATTTAAATCTTAATCAGATGACAGATTTTCAACACTATCTCCCTTCAGTACAGCATTGAAAAGTCAGCCTAGCTTCAGTGCTCAGGTTTGTTGTTGGATTTGAATCCATTATCTTCTGACTTGGAGGTGAGTAATTTCACTGAAACAAGCCAGCGAGTAGTGAATGAACTTATGAAACAGAGCCAGTGGTTGCACTGTCGAGCACTACAGCTGGCTGGTCAATTGGCAATTTAGCTACAACATTGTAATGTTCATACTCCCACACTAATCTGTTTGGTGTGAAGTTTTGAAGCAACCTCATTTCTTGAAAGCACCTTTATCTGGCAATGGCTAAATGAAAAGGACATTTAGGAAGTTGAATGGATACACAAATATATCTTCTGACAAATGGGCTATTTGCTGAATTCAGTATTTTGCAAATTAAGGCCAATAAAATCTTCCCTTGTAATTTAGCCTGTTCATTTAGAAATGAGTATTATTATGAATAAGGTGTACTGAGGCAGACAATGTCCTCAGGCTAGTTTATAATGTTTTGTGATTTGAATTAAAGCAAAGAACGTTTTAGTTTTCTTCTATCGTGTAATGCTTGTCATGTATCAAAAGTGGGTGTGTAACTCGGGGAGGCGATGGCCCAATGGTATTCTCTGTGGACTCGGGAATGTTCCAGGGACCTGGGTTCAATTAATTTCAACTCATTTAAATGACTCCAGATCCATAACAATGTGGTTGACTCTCAACTGCTTTCTGGGCTGCAAGTGCAATGAATGCTAGCCTAGGCAGCGATGCCCTCATCCTGTGAATGAATTTTTTTTTAAATTGCATTCCTGTTCCAATGTCACTGTTAGGTGGTCAACATTATAATGGGATGTATGCTATTGGAACTGCAGATATTTCTCCTATAACGTGACAGTTGCGCTGTTGTGTGACCTTGCGCTGTAGAAAATTGTGCTATCGAAAATTGCATTATCGGGACATCGCAATAGAAAATCGCTATACCTGTACAGCAGAAAGTTTGTGTTATCCAGACGGCATCCACAATTCATCAGTCGCGTTACAGCCAATTTGCGTTAATGAAACACACATGAAATACCTGCATCTATGAGCTCAACATCAAAAGTAATATGAAGAAATGAGTAAGCCTAGTTAAATGACTTTACAATGGAGATGGTGTACTATCCAAAGTTATGGATCATAACTCATTAGTTAACAGACAGATTAACTGCCTGTGGTGGGACTGGAGATTTGTTCATCTCTCTTGGCAATATGAAAAATACCCAAACTGCCCAGGTGGTTATCTATCATGTTCCTTTTTAGGTAAATATAATCAACTGAAGTAACAAAAAGAAATTAATTTTCAATGGTGCTAATAACAAGAATGCTGAGGTGGGAATCTTAAGTACACAAATCAAATCTCCTTTATCATTCCTGATCTTAGTAAAAGTGATGATGAAGCTAACAGATTGCTGTAAAAATCCACATGTCTTTTCAGGGAGGAGCCACCCCCTCACTTGGTCTGGCCAATATGTGACTCAGTACTAACACCTCGCTTTACTCAAGATCGGCAATAAATACCAGCTTTGACAGATTCAGCGAATTAATTAAAAAATAGATATCTACATAAACTCAAAACTAATCCCTCCCAAGCATAAACTTGCTCATCAATCAATCCATTCCTATCTCACATTAAGCGCATTATCAGTCTCACTGCTGCCCAGAGCAGCTATTTCACAGGTGACAATCATAGGTTGTAAACCAGTAACGCAGTAGTAATCTTATAATGACAGCTTCCAGGCTTGGAGTTTTGTGGGGCAGTGGTGGTGCCCTTATCTCTGACCCAGGAGGCTTGGGTTCAAACCCTACCTGCTCCAGAGTTGTGTCATAATATCTCCAAAGAGTTTGACTAGAAAATATCTAACCCCCAGGCTTATGTCAACAAACATCTAGCTACCTTGTAATATGTTTAAAGAGCTTGGGGATTTAAATGCCTTGATAGCCTGACAGTTCACTTAGTTAATCCATTTGTGACACATGTTCCTGTCCACTTTTATTAATTCCAAAGGCACCTTATCTCTCCCAAGGCATTCATGGACTTATCCAAAATAATACTGTGCCTCCAAATTATTCATACAGCTTTTGCTCAAACAGGTAAAGCCAATGAATTCTGTTTTGGATATCCCATTAATGACAATTGTATCTGTTTTTACATATGTAGCTCCCTTTGTGATCCATGAATAAGTAAAATATAACCTCCTGGTAAGAAATCTGGGCTCTAGCGCTATGTTAGCTACACGGAGTCTCTGTCCTTGTGAAAATGCTCCCTGACTGGCTGAGAATTTGCAACATTTTTCTGTGTTTGATTCAGGTTTTCAGAAGCTGTAGCATTTTTCTTCTGAGTTCTCCTGGGTACCCTTGCCAATATTTATCCATTAACCAGCATCGCTAAAGTAGATTATCAAATCATTATTCCCTTTGTAAAACCTCACTTTGTGCTACATTTTCTACATTCCAACAGTGACAACTTTGAAAACATGGATTCCCTCCCTAAGGACATTGTGATCTCGGGGCAGTGACTTGAAAGAAATTCTGGGATTTGCATTTTAATCAATCAAAACCTGCATCTCCTTTCTAATTGATTAAAGATTTAACAGGAGAGATCCAGCCAGCCATTTTAGAGTTATTAAATACATTCGCATCAGTTGTATGATCTTTTGAGCTTTTACTTGTAAATTCTGTGTCTTGATGCCTCTCTCACTACACCTGATGAAGCAGCAATGCTCCAAAAGCTAGTGTTTTCAAATAAACCTGTTGGACTATAACCTGATGCTGTGTGATTTTTGACCTTGTCCACCCCTGTCCAATGCTGGCACCTCCACATTGGGGCTTTGTGGGTCACCGTACAGAACATGCACTGTAGAGGTTTAAGAGGGCAGCTTACCACCACCTACTCAGGGGCAATTAAGGACGGGCAGCGAATGCTGGACAGTGAGCGACACCCACATCCCACAAATGAATAAAAAATCTATTCACTGTCTGTACTTCATTGGCTGAGAAGCACTTCAGAATGTCTGGAGCTCATGGAAGATGCTCTCTAAATGCCAATGACTAACCTCTCTTTTTTTCCCTATTGAAGACATCAGAAAAGAGCCTGAGTCTACACAACATCTTTTGAACTTTCAGACTTGCAAAGGAACCTTGACAAATGCGTTTATTAAATGAGCAGCGCTGAGCCAACAGCATTCTATGGAGTTAACTGACTTTAATAGGATTTAATAGCTGCTTGCATCTCAATTAGCAAATTGCAGAGCAAATTAAATATTCGGATAGTGTGCTTGCAGCTTTATAAGACAGATTGCATTGATTCAGCTCCAGAACAAACAGTCTAATGATTTTCACTAGGAATGCCAAAGAATAGCCCCATGAAGTGATGATTGTGTAACAAAATGCTTCACTGAGTATCACAAAATAAGATCTCCTTTGATGTGGCAACTCTTTACTGATCAAAATACCTCCGTTTAAATAACACTGAATTCGCGTGTGAGCCTGTAGGGTGTCTTCAGCCTATAATGAAGTTGTATGCTTCAGCTTGAGCTTATCGAAGAGCCAGCTTCCCACCCTTCTAACTCGCTTCAAGCTCTTTACACATTACCTGTACGTTTGGGTGACTGAATTTGGTTCCTTGTCTCCTCAGATTTAAAATTCTCATTCTCATGTTCAAATCCTTCACTCTCCCCCAGCTCTATAGACTCCTCCAACCCTACAATTCTCGTAAGATCTCAGCATTCCGCTGATTCTAGTCTCTGGTATCTCCTGATTCTGGGCTTTCTTTGTGCCAGTATTAGTGAGCTACCTTCAGGGGTCTGGGTTTTAAGCTTGCCCTCCCTTTCTTTCTTCTCCTCCTCCCTCCTTCTTAACTTCTTAAAATTGAGCCCTTATTCAGCCAGCAGTGTTACTTTCTTCTTTGGTTCATTTCCATCTTTTTTAATTGAGATATGATCCTTTGATGGAGGTTGGGATATTTTACAGTGTTCAAGATGCTAGTTTCTTATCGAGGAATTATTTATTACTGTGCTGATTAACATATTAAGAAGCAGTAGAATCTTTCAGTTTTATGCTTTGTTCAGTGACTTGTGAAGTGTGACGTAACATTAGGTGGACACTTGCTAGCTTATGTCATTTAGAATTGGGGGATTAAATAGTTTGGGTGTAGTGCATGGTAAGAGGAAAGTGTACACACACTGAGAAAGGAGTGAGGTCGATGGGCTGACTGGTCTTTTCTCAGTCTGTGCTTAATACCTGCTTTGTTGGCCATTCTGTAATAAGTTGGGATAATTGGAGGTGTAATGAACGAACAAGATAAAGGAAGGCCAGATGCTAGTATTGGTATTCGGCAACAAATGAAATTTTAGTTTGAGACAATCAAGGGCTAGTTAACTACTTCCAGTGTCTGTTCAAAGGAGAGGACTAGGCCAATCAGCCTATCGAGCTTACTCTGCCATGCGCTTTTCCAGCAATTTCTGTTTTCATGTCTGATTTCTAGCATCTGAAGTTCTTTCGGTTTCTTTAAATGGTATATCTTTACCTCAAATCAGTTGACTCACCTTAACTTTATATACCCAAGAGATTAAACAAGACTAGACCTGTTTATCATACAATTTCTTTCATTAGTCAGGCTGGTAGAATTTCACAACGTTCCATTTTAGAATCATAGAATCCCTATAGTGTGGAGAGAGGCCATTCAGCCCACTAAGTCCACACCAACCCTCCAAAGACAATCCCACCCAGACCCAGCACGCCACCCAATCCCTGTAACTCTGTGTTTCTCATGGCTAATCCACCTAGCTTGCATTTCCCTGCAACCACAGGCAATTTAGCAAGACTGATCTACCCACCCTGTGCATCTTTGGACTGTGGAAGGAAACTGGAGCATCCAGCGGAAACCCACACAGACAGGGGGAGAATGTGCAACCTTCACACAGATAGTCGCCCAAGGCTGGAATTGAATCCTTGGCGCTGTGAGGCAGCAGTGCTCACCACTGAGCCACCGTGCCAAGAGGTGCGAGCACGTCCAATGAGAACAACACTTCATCACGAAGCCATGTATGGCCCAGCCACGGGTTCCGGTATGTCACAAAAGCTTGGACTCAAAGTGGCAGCATTCGAGAATGCAGAGCTTTAGCTGCATTCATTAGGGAAGTGGTGGGGGGGATGTGGAGAGGTACAAAGGACTGGATCTTTGAATTGTCCTCTGATTGCAGCCCGTCCTACAGGGATGAGTCACAAAGTGGGGGAGTGGGTAAATGTAGCAGAAGTTGTAAGTATGGCGCTTGATATTTGTGGTGCTGATAAGTTTAAAATGGATTTGTTATTTAATTTGTGTCCTTTGTGGGAAAACAATGTTTTCATGTGATTCATATAGAGTGTTTCTTCATTACAGATTTCCTGACAATATATTTCAAAAGGTGACATTTAAATGGCTAGCAATTTCTGACGGATTGCACTATTTTAGAAATTGAGGAACACTTCGTTATAAAACATGCACTCTTGGTCATGCAATTATAGTGCACAAGTTTGTCATCCAACTATGTATCACAGTTTTAATAATAACTGATACAAATACTTTTCTCAAGAGTCAATTCTCTTGAACCTGCTTTTTCTTTCCGTTGGAATCTCTCTGCTTTTTTTTCTGAAATCTGCATTGTTTCAAGACTGAGGCTGGTCAATGAAGGATCACACAGACATAAGGCCAGTTGGGAGCTTGGTTACTTGCCTTAGACTTCGCAGCCTCTGACCTGCTCTTGGAGCCACAGTATTTATATGGCTAGGCCAGTTCATTTTCTCGTCAATGGTGACCAGTGGGGTGCTGACAATGGAGAGGGTGGGACTTCAATGAATGGCCAGCAGCTCTCTGAGTTAACAGCCCCTCCCCAGAGGGGTAAGGAGGTCTCACCTTCCAGCCACCAAAGCACTGCCAAAGGGGACAGCCAGTATCGGTGGCTACAAAAACAGAAATTGCTGGAAAAGCTCAGCAGGCCTGGCAGCATGTTGGGAGAGAAATCAGACTTAATGCTTTGAGTTGACTGATCCTTTCTCAGACCTGCTGAGCTTTTTCAGCAATTTCTGTTTTTGTTTCTGGTTGTACAGCATCAGCGGTTCTTTTGGATTTTATTTAGTATCAGAGGATAAACATGTCCCCTCCTACTGATGTTCTTCACACAACGGGAAACACCAGCATCCAAAACAATCCCACCCATGGTTCCAGTGTTGAAAACACATCATTCGGTTCCCTGTTTACAGACTGTTCCTAAACTTTGATAACGACAGACACAAAGGGAGCAATTCAAAAATGGTTTCTGAAACTCAACATTACGGAGTCAATTTTTGAAAGACGTTAGATATAGTTTTTACTTCGAACTCAAAGGAACAGTAGTTCTTTAATTCCATCCTAAAATGGGTTGCCAATTCTTTTTTGCAAGCTTCAGAATCAGGAAATGAAACAGCTTTGTTGGCATAAACCTGCCTTGGCAACTTCTGCTTTTACTCAAAGCTAGATTAATTCTGTTGTTTCCTGGATAGAAGACAGGATTTTCAGTTCTCACTGATTAAAGAGGTCATCTTCTGTTCACTTAATCAAAACAAAAATCAAACTAAGTTATTGAGCTTGTTCGATCTATAAATGTTGTTGCTCCGGTCAGCTCATGGAAGTCCTTGCAATGAATCACTGATGGATGATTCAATGTTTATACATCCCATTCACAGTGTTAGCAGAGTCTTTATGGGGTTTTGCAAGCAGCGTGTGCTTTTATTCTGCAGTCTCCTGGCTTAAAGGGGTTTAGTTGAGGAGTTGATGACCTAGTGGCATTATCACTGGACTATTAATCCATAGACCCAGATAATGTTCCGGGGACTCGCGTTCGAATCCTGCCATGGCCGATGGTGGAAATTGAATTCAGTAAATATCTAGAATTAAGAGTCAAATGATGATCATAAATCCATCACCAATTGTCAGGAAAAACCCATCTGGTTCACTAATGTCCTTTAGGGAAGGAAACAGCCATCCTTACCTGATCTGGCCTATATGTGACTCCAGAACCACAGCAATATGGTTGACTCTTACCTGCCCTCTGGGCAGTTAGGGATGGGCAATAAATGCTGCCTGGCCAGCGATGCCCATGTCCTGTGAATGAATAAAGAAAAAAAGTTAAACTCTTACTGAGTAGGTCATGGGGGAGAAGCAGGGTTAGTCTACTTTATGCCCTTTAACTCAGTGGCAGCCCCCTTCAGTCAGCCTAAGGTGATTGCAGATGAATGGCAGTAAGTGGCTCAGTGCTTAGCACCGCTGTCTCACAGCACCAGGGACCCAGGCTCAGTTCCAGCCTTGGGTAACTCTCCGAGTGGAGTTTGCATGTTTTTGATGTGCCTATGTTGGTTTCCTCAGGTGCTGTGGCTTCCCCCCACAGTCCAAAGATGTGCAGGTTAGGTGGTTTGGCTAAATTGCCCCATAGTGTCCAAAGATGTGCAGGCTAGGCAGATTAGCTGTGGGAAATATGGGGTTAGGGGGGAGCTGGGTCTGGATGGGATGCTCTTTAGAGGATCAGTACAGACTCAATGGGCCGAATGGCCTGTTTCAGTACTGTAGGGATTCTATGATTCTGTGTTTGCTTGACAAGTTTAAATATCAATGCCAGGTTGACACACTTACATGGCTGTCAGCGAGTTGTTGTACTATCAAATATCCCACCTCTCACTTCAGGTATTAAATCAAGATGTCATCTCAGGTAAATGTGAGAGATCCCATGGCAAGAAGAGGAGCAGGGAACTCCCCTGGTGCTCTGACCAACCTCTGAGCAGGTGATCTTCTCATTGTCTCATTGCTGTTTGATGCACCTTGCTCTGTGCAAATTAGCTACATGACAGATGAGAATACACTTCACTGACCATTAAACATTTTAGGATATCCTCAAGACATATTTGAAACATAGAAGATCCTGAAAGATCTTGACGGGGTAAATGGATCATGTCCAGGCAGGTGGACCTAACTTGGAATGGCATCATTTTCAGCACCGACATGGTGGGCTGAAGAGTCTGATCCTATGCTGTACTGTTTGATATTCTGTTCTATGTGAAAAGGATGTTTCCTCTTATAATAGAATTTAGAAATAGAGATCGTCCATTTTAAACAGAGATAAGGCAATTTGATTCTCTGAGGATCATAATTCTTTGAAATTTTTTTCCTGAAATGTAGGTAGAAGCAGAGTCTTTGAATGTTTTAAAGTAGGGGCGGCACGGTGGCTCAGTGGTTAGCACTGCAGCCTCACAGCACCAGGGACCTGGGTTTGATTCCAGCCTCAGGATATTGTCTGTGTGGAGTTTGCACATTCTCCTCGTGTCTGTGTGGGTTTCCTCTGGGTGCTCCGGTTTCCTCCCACAGTCCAAAGATGTGCAAGTTAGGTGGATCGGCCATGCTAAATTGCCTGTAGTGTTCAGGGGTGTGTGGGTTATAGGGGGATGGGTCTGGGTGGGATGCTTCAAGGGGAGTTGTGGACTTGTTGGGCCGAAGGGCCTGTTTCCACACTGTAGGGAATCTAATCTAATCATCTAGAGTTGGATTTATTGTTAGAAAGAAAAAGGCGTGGGGAGGGGGTGAAACATTGCCAGAGGTAGATGAGAATATGGGTTTAAGGTTACAATCAGTCAGTCAGTATCGTATTAACAGAGTTGGCTCAATGTTCAAGGGGTTGCCATTTTTTGATCAGGGTTAAAACATTCCCAATCTTTCCATTCTCTGGCTTTATCTAAGGAAAATGAGAAGGTTGGGGTCAGTGTCTGTGGAATTTCCACTGTTGTATCCATCAGCAAGCTAGGATTTCTACCAGGAGGCTGCTTCTTACTGAAGTTCCTTGTCTTCACCCGTGATTGTCTTATCCAATTTCTCTACCTCCTTCAGTATTCCTGCACTGGGCAGTGTCCACTTCTTCTCATGAGATCTGTTGTGAGGTATTGGTTTGGTCCCTCACCTGTGCCTTCAGTGTCCACAAAGAGTTTGCCATTTAATCCCCCATTGGCCCACTTTCCTTTGCCTTTAGCCTTGACCTATTTATGTTTTTACAGAAGGCGTTTGTATACTTTCTTAGATTCGCTGCTGGTATGTCTACGTCTTCAGTTGTCCAGGGAGGTCTAATCCTTGTTCTACACCCCTCACCTGAATGTTATCATGTGAGCAAGTACAATCTACCATTGAAGTTTTCGCTGTGAGTTTTTCATTCTAACCCATCTGAATCTCTTTTCAACTCCCTGAAATTACCGCCGTCCTTGTTTTATATATCCATTTACAGTTCGTTTTTCATTCTGCTATTGCTGCCCAGTGCAGGAATACTGAAGGAGGTAGAGAAATTGCTATTGCATGACTGTTCTTTTTCATTTGTTTGTGGGAACTTGCAGCATCCACATTGGCTGCTACATTTCTTTACATGTCAGTGGTAACTGCATCAGTGAGGTAGTTCCTCAGTTGTGAAGAGACCTTAGCAAGGCTTGACAATTGTGGGGATGTGCTGCATCAATTCAAGTTGTCCTTCTCAATGTCATAAAAGGAATTAAACTGGTTGATGTCCGTTGGTGCATTTCTCATGGAGAGTCTGTGAAGTTATGGAGGGAGTAAGGTGGCAAACATTGGCACCCTCTGGAGAAGGCATGAAGGAAGCTGTCCAGATGGCATGGCCAGCACCTTCAGCTGTTGCTTGTGTGATCCACGCAATGCCTTGGATCCCCCTGTCTGCACCTGAAATCTCCAAACAGACCTTCTCATGACATAAAGCAGTATTTATAAACCTGCACTGTGCGAGTGCATTTGGCTTGGGCAGCACAGTGGCTCAGTGGCTAGCACTGCTGCCTCACAGCGCCAGGGGCCTGGGTTCACATCCACCCTCGAGCAACTGTCTGCGTGGAGTTTGCACATTCTCCCCGTGTCTGCGTGGGTTTGCACCGGGTGCTCCTGTTTCCTCCCACAGTCCAAAGGTGTGCAGGTTGGGAGGATTGGCCATGGGAAATTGCCCGTACTGCCTGGGGATGTGCAGGCTAAATGGGTTAGCAATGGGAAATGCAGGGTAACAGGGATAGAGTGGGGACTGAGTCTGGGTGGGATGTCTTTGGAGGGTTGGTGTGGACTTGATGAGTCGAATGGCCTGCTTCCACACTGTAGGGATTCTTTGATTCTATATTCACTGAACACGCAGCGAAGAACAAGTGTCCAGTTACAGGAGGAGTCCAGCATGAGCTCAATTTAAATGAAAAGAAACCCCATTTCCATGCCAGGTAGATCTGAATAATTTCTGTAATTGCAAGTTCTGAGGACGTTCTGTGCAGCAAATTTTAGGAGGAGTTACGATGGTCTCCAGGATTTGGCAGGGAGTGGTACTGCACCTGCACAAGGAGGGCTGAGGATTTGGAAATCTGTTCATACAAGGACAGTGGCAGACATGTGAGCTGGAAATGAAGAGCCTTCGGGTCAGCAACACATCAGGGAGATGCAGCTCACCCTGCAGAGAAAGAAAACTCTGTGCTGCCCACTCTGCCAAATTGGAGACACCATCCCTCCCACGTTCCTTTGCATTCTGGCCAATGCACCCAGCATCTGAATATGCATTTGCACCCATGTCTTCTCAAATGCTGCACCATTGAGGGTAAGATCAAGCTCCTGCAGCAGAATTCATCTGTGACATGTACTATCCTTTCTCTGGCCAACTGCATTACTTCACTCTTGGGCAGATTGAATTCCACTTCCCATTAATCGGACCATCTGACCAGCCCGTCTGCATCCTCCAGTAATCTAAGTCTTCCTCTTCATTACTTACCACTCCACCGGTTGATGTTGGATTCTTCAGGCCCAAGTAGAGCCTGCAGCAAGTGCGATCATACTTGTCACCCACCATTGCTGCTCTGCTTCTTTCCGTTGTTATACCACCCGTACGAGAGAGGCAAGACTGTCAGTGAGGGTATTGTGACTTCTTGCCGCCACTGCATCTAGATGGGGTATACATATTGCGTGTGTGCCCCATGACGATACTCCCAGCAGCCACTGCAGGTCTCTCCCTGACAATCGCTGCATTGCTCCTGACCACTGCAGCTTCACTGCACACCTCACTCACTGCCCTGCACTCTAATCCCTATCTCCTCACTGGATGCTGCCACTGGCGCCCCGTTCATCTCCTATCCACTGGCAGTCTTGTCAACTGCCTTGCTCACAACACTTGAGCCCTTGCTGCCTCACCTGCCACCTCACTTGGGCAGGGAGCAGGGCATCAGGCTGGCTAGCAAATGAGGCAGTAAGGGAGATGGCAGTCAGAAGGCAGTAATAATGGTGGACGATAATGATAGTGATGCTAACATCGTGTATTGTACAACAGTGTGGTACAGCACTGTGCTGAAGCAATATACCTGCCACAGTTGAATAGGTTGTTTTCATTCATTCAGTGGATGTGGCCGTCACTGGCTGGATGAGCATTTATTCCCCATCCTTTATTGACCTTGAGAACTCAGTCCTAAGTTGCTATCTCAAAGTGCTGCAGTCCTGGAGCAGAAAGTAAGGAATGCAACGTTAGCTGACTGTGAGGCTATCTGGATGTTAATTGTGAGTCTCCTGCTCCAGAGGCTGGTGATGGGAGCGAGGCATACTGAGCATGTAAGAAGTTGGTGGCTGAGGGATGTTTTGTTTGATCTATAGGTAGATTAAAATCTCCTGTGATTATCGCAGCATTTTGCTTAAAAGTCCCAATTATTTCTTGATGTGGAAACTGTCCCATAGTGTAGCTACTGTCAAGGGGCCTTTAAACAACAAGACAGCACCAGATGTACCCGTGATGCAGCAACAAGTGCAGGCAGTTTTGGACCCAAAAAATGCCAAATACCAATTTGCAGCTCATGGTGTTTAATGGCTCACGTGGAATTGTTTTATCTGGAATGTCCCTTTAAGGCATGTTTTTGCGTTTCCCCTTAAAACATTTATGAAGAATTATCAGGATTCCTTGTGGACAGAAGCCATCGTTACATTTTCACAAAAGTGACCTTACTTATATTTTTTCAGTGTTATTAATGATCTTTAGTGCTGATACATCATTACAACCTTGGCTTTAGTCAACAATGCTCGTGTTAATAACGTAGAGAAATCTCAAAATCATATGTAGAGCTTTTTGAAAGCTGTAATTGGGTACCATGCAAAGGTTTGATGATTTTGATGCTGATATAATTTCATCCATTTTCTGCAGAGGCGTGACCTTGAACTGACTACAGCTCATTATTCTGAATGAACTGTTAACTTCTTGCCTGTGTTCCCTCCAGGCTTGTCATGGCTCTTCACAATGCTCGGGGTCATCACAATGGAAGCAGTTTCACTTTCTATTCAAGACAGGACCTTTCTCCAAAAAGCTGCTAAAAATATATTTGAAATACAGTCGAATGGCACAATCTCAGTCACACATAACTAAAGACATTCCACCACTCTGTCCACAGCCAACATCAATAAAGAGATGCACTGTCATAACCTCCAGTACCCTCATTAATAGCACCCTAATTATCAGGAGCTGATCAAGGCTGGGTACTGTATATCCAAGATTAATTGATACTTTGCGAAGGCAGTTTCTTTTACAGTTATCACAGTCATTATATTTTGCTAATATAAGAATTTTTACTCACTTTGTTTTGTTAACATCAAGTGATGGATGCAGGTGCAATTATAATGTTTAAAAGACATTTGGATCAGTACATGAATGGGAAGGGTTTGGAGGGATATGGGCCAGGAGCAGGCAGGTGGGACTAGTTTAGTTTGGAATTATGCTTGGCATGGACTGGTTGGACTGAAGGGTCTGTTTCCATGCTGTATGACTCTGTGACAGGAATATAGGAAAGGGGGATGAGGTGGCTTTACTAGTAAAAGATGAGATCAGGACAGTAATGAGAAATGACCTTGCTTCAGTGGATCAAATTGTAGAATGAATTTGTGGAGAAGTAAGAAATAGTAAATAAGAGAAATCACTGGTGGGAATTGTTTAAAGGCCCCTTGACAGTAGCTACACTATGGGACAGTTTCCACATCAAGCAATAATTGGGACTTTTAAGCAAAATGCTGCGATAATCACAGGAGATTTTAATCTACCTATAAATCAAACAAAACATTTTGCCAAAGGTAACCTTGAGTACATAGACTATATTCAGGACAATTTCTCAGTACAACATCTGGCAGCAGGTTATATTAGACCTTATAACGAATAATAAGACAATATTAATGACCTAATGGTAATGGATTGTTGGGGAAGAGGCAGAATTTTACATTATGGCCTGAAACTAGATAAAAACTGAAAGAACTGCAGATGCTGTAAATCAGGAACAAAAACAGAAGTTGCTGGAAAAGCTCATCAGGTCTGGCAGCATCTGTGAAGAAAAAGTCAGAGTTAATGCTTCTTGGTCAGGCTGCAGGAATCAATTCTGAGGAAGGGTCACTGGACCCGAAATGCTAACTCTGACTTTTTCTTCACAAATGCTGCCGGACCTGTGGAGCTTTTCCAGCAACTTCTGTTTGTGGTCTGAAACTAGAGTTGTAAACTTAAATAAGGGCAGTTGCAAGGTCATGAAACAGAGTTGGCTGAAGTGGCATGGAAAAATAGTTTAAAAACTGAGACGATAGAGTAGCAATGGCAGGTGTCTTAGGTGATATCTCAATAACTCTCAACAAAAGTATAATCCACTGAGACAGAATAACCCTTGTGAAGGATACACCATCTATGGCTAGCTAAGGATGTTAAAGATGGTATTAAACTGAAAATCAAAGCTACACAATGCTGTGAAGGTTTACTGGTAGACCAGGACATTGGGATTTTACCTTAGAAACCAACAGAGGATGACAGAAAAAAAGAGGAAAAATTATATATGAGAGAAAGCGAGCAAGAAATATAAAAACAGACAGTAAGACATCTTGTACAAGTATTTATAAAGGAAAAGAGCAGCTAAATAAGCATTGTTCCTTTAGAGGATGAGATTAGGCAATTAATAATAGGAAACAAGGCAATGGCAGAGATTTTGAACATGTCTTTTGCAGCTCTCTACACGGGAGAAGATATAAAAAAGTACCTGAAGAACAGTGAAAATAATCAAGAGGAAAAGGGAAGGAGTAATGTAAAGCAATCACCATCACTAGAGAATATGCGCTAGAAATAAAGTCAGGTAAGTCCTCTGGACTTGATGACCTGCACTCTAGGGTCTGTAAGTATGTAGTGACAGAGTGAGAGAGCACATTGTTTATAATCTTGTAAAATTGCCAGGATTGTGGAAGTCCTAGCAGATTGGAAAACTGCAATCGTAATATTTTGATTCAAAAAAGGAGAGAATAGAGAACTGGGAACCAGTTAGCCTCATATAGGCAAAATGCTAGGATCTGTTACAAAGGAAATAGTATCAGGAAATTTAGAAAATCATGACACAATCAGGCAGAGTCATTACGGTTTTGGGAAAGGAGACTGGTCTTTAACAATGTGTTCAGATATTTTTGAGAATGTAATCAGCAGGGTGGATAAAGGGAGCCAGGTAAACGTAGATGAAATCAGGGACTTCATTGACCTGCACAGAGAGGAACAGGAGTGGCGGAGACACAATGGTCCTCATTGCTTGGGAGGTGCCATGCTGCAGTGAGTCATGTGATTCTTTAGTTGCCCCCATGGATAGGTTGGTGGTTGCCATGGAGAGCCAGGCCCAGCATCCTCAGGGTCTACTGGAGAGCTGTACACACCTACATTCCAACAGCCCAGCCACTGGTCCTCACGGCCGAAGGCATAGCGACAGAGGGATTGAGAATGTGATAAACACTCTATGTGCCCCATTCTCACAAGGAGACAGAAGACAGTGCCAGGAGGCACTCAGCTACAGAAGGAACCAAGCACACACGCTGCTCAGAAGTCTCAAGTCAGGACAGCCAAAGGTGGCTGCATCCTCCACCTCCAGCCTACCTCCCCCAACCTTGGACATCTATGCCCAGGAAGGTGACCCTTGACATGTCTGGCCCTAACCAAACCTCCAGAGCCAATGGGATCTAGTGTCAAGCAGGCCCTCTGCATCCCAGCTGCAGGACCAGGAAATAGAGTAAGACTTAGGAGGAGGGAGAGGAAGAAAGAAACAAGCCAAGGGCACTTTGGTAGAATTGGTAACAATGTCCTTACGTAATTTAGCACTCTGTTTTATAAATGGTATTGCCTTGACCTTGCACCTGATTGTTGCCTGTCTCTCTGCATACCCCGAATGTAACAGTGCCAGCACGCTACCTAACTTCCTGGCCTCGCAAGATGTACCGTGTGCATATTGAGAGCTGGCTGCTACATGTGATGCATGTAAAAGTGATAGCAACAACATATACGCAGAATAATGTGTCCGGCTAACTCCATTGTCCCTGGCCTCCAAACTCCCAGCTGTTTACCAGGGCTGTGTGTGCAGAAGCGCTGGCATGAATGAGGTGGTCAACAATGTGTGGGGCAGAGAGGCGAGCAGCATACAAAGGTCCAATGCATTAAGACGGCCAGGGATAATGGAGCCTGCAGGTCTGTGTCTTACACAGTGCATAGCTCTGTATTTAATGTGAAACACCCTGACAGTGGAGGGTCTTACAGCTCCTTTCCACATGCCTGGCTTCACAGCCACTTCCATTGCGCACTTTCAATTTCCAGCATGACAGAAGGTGACGGCCAATAGCTTTCAGCATCCGCCTCAATGTCTCTCTGAGTCCCAAACTCAAAACCCCCTTCCTAGTAACCCTCGTCATGAACCCCATCAGGTTTACATCTCTGCAGGACCCCACCCAATCCCATCCACTTCACCTGAAACCCCTTTGGTATATGAGATGATCGTGCCGGGTGTGGTCATGCACTGTGCCCCCTTGAAACCAAGGAGCTTCTGACTATGGAAGAAATCCCCACCCTTGCTCGATGTCCTTCCCTTCCATACTGTATTCCCACCCCAACCCTGCTTTGCTGATACAGCTACCCCTTCTCAGTTGTCAATCCCCCTCTTTCCCCATACCAGCAGCCTCCTGCAGTGAAGGATAAATTTCTGGGACTCATTTCCATGTCTGATATCCTGCTTTGTCCCCTAACCCTGGTAGAAGCTGGATGCAAGTCCCTGTGGACAGGGGCTGCGTGTGACTGTGCCCATCGATTGTGCCCTGACATTCAATTTGGTCCCAAGCAACATTTTCTTGAAAATGCGCAGGTACAACAAGTAATTAGGAAGGTAGTCGAAGGATTAGCTTATATTGCAATTGGAATGCAGTATAGATGGAGGGAAGTCATGCCAACATCTGCAGAAGGCATGGTTGAGATAACACCTCCAGCAGCAAATGCAGCTTTGGTCCCCTTACTTAAGAAGGGATCTAATGCATTGGGAGGGGTGTAGAGAAGGTTTATGAAGCTGACCTCTGAATGAAGGAGTTTTATAGAGGATGGTTTGTGCAAATTGAGTCCGTTGAAACTTAGAAGAATGAGAGGTGACCTTATTGGAATATAAATTTCTGAGAAGATTTTCTAGGGTAGATGCTGAGAGGATGCTTCCTTTCATGTTGTATTTACCGAATCATGACAGTGACATGCCAACACATTGGTTGTAAATTACTTGGTGATATTCTGAGGATTTGAGAGGGATTGTAGAATTTATTTCCTTTCATACACCCAAATGAAGCAGGAGTTCTCCTCTGAACCTCTAGGGATAGTTTACAACTCCGTCACCCTGGGCTATCCCACTCTTTCGTGCTGTGGGACTCATCTCGACACCTTCTCAGACCACATATCTTAATAACACTTACTTCCATGCCAGGAGCGCGCCTTTAGCTGCCTGGATATTTTCCACAGCCCTTCAATCCAGATCTGATTGAGAAAACAGCCAAGAGTCTTAATGATGGGTAAGGTTGACTTGTCAGAAACAGGATGAAATCTAACAAAATCATGTCTCTCCCTCTCTCTTTCTGATTGTGTTTTTACTCAGTGAGTGAGGGACAGTCTGGATTTGGACCCTCCTGTGGGAGGTGGGGCAGAGCCCTGGTAGACAAGTTAAAAGGTTGACTTCCATTCACTGATACAGTGTCCTGCTTGGTGGAAATGAGTGTGAGGTCTGCCTCACCCTTCACCCCCTACCCCACCTGTGCTACTACCCTCTGTTCCCTATACCCCCTTCATATCTCTTTATCCCCCTCATCCCAATCATTTAGCCCAGATAACACCCCTACATAACCCATTCGCCATCATCGTCTAAACCTGTCATAACCCAAGACCATTCCACATTACCCCATATCCCCAGCTCTCTCTGAAATAGCCGTTGTAAACAGAATTCTGGAGACTAGTAATAACATTTGCAATGCTTTGCAATGCTCATAAATGTGTCAAAGTAGACATGCTTGCTTGAACGGTCACTTTAGAATTATCCTTTTTCGAAACAGATAACCTTTTTTGTCCCTCCTGACAGCTGTATCAACAGCCCTGAGTCAGGGAAGTGCATTTGTGGATTGGACATCAGCTAAGCAAACGAAATGAGGTTCCACTGAACAACTGTGTAAACAAATCCTTCTGAACAGAATCTGAGTTTGATTCTAAAGGGCGGAAAACTTCAAAGCTGTAGGAATCTTACACAACATAAGATCCGGATTTCACTGTAGTACAATGCAAAATGGCATCCTGACTATTCCAATTTATTCCATGACATCTAAATGTTTTTTCACTTTAATAAAGCTGTTTATTCCTTTGATAACTTATCAGATATTAGAAATAATAATCGGACAACCGCATTATTTGCTATGAGATATAACAAAGCGCTATGAGATCATCCATTTTATTGAAAGCATATAAAAATTATGATACAATAAATCTTCATGACTTGTGAGGTAGGCAACATCTTTTGTGCTTATATTTCAAATACTGGTATCAAGTATGGATTCCCCCCATCGTTTATAACGTCTTTACTTTGGTGGGATTCAAGTTGGATTCTAAAACTCGCTTGATTCAATCGACATTGCAGAAAATCTCAATGCCTTAATTAGCAGTAATGCTGGCATTTCCGTGACAGCAGTGTAGGAGTTTCCAACCCATGCCGACATATCAACCCAACCAGTACAACAAACAACTAAGTGTTCAAAGTCTGAGATCTCAAACCCAGCACCAAGCTCATGGTCTCCAGAGCAGCCATGGTTCCTACCCTCCTGTATGCGTCAGAAACATGGACCGTGTACTGCAGACCCGTCCAATACCTGGAGAGTTATCGCCACCGCTGCCTTCACAAACTCCTGCAAATCCATCTGCAGGATAGACATTCCAATGTGAGTGCCCTCTCCCACGCCGATATCCCTAGTATCGAGGCAGGGGTCGCCCACCACCTGCTCTGATGGCCTGGACACATTGTCTGCATGCCTGCACAAGACTCCCGAAACAACTGCTCCACTCCGAGCTCTGCAATGGTAAGTGATCACTGGGAGGGCAAAGGAAACACTACAAGGATCTACTGAAACCCTCTCTAAACATATGAAACATGCCCAGCAACGTGGGAATCGCAATCCCTGGAACACACAAACTGGAGAAGGAGCATCCATGAAGTAACTAATGACTTTCAGTGTTACTGAGTGGAGCAGCTGGAGGCCAAGTGGAAAGAGTGCCCAGAATACAGAGTGTCACAACCACCCACCCACCGCAAACACCAGCTGCCCTTCCTGTGGCTGTTCACCCTCCACAGAACCCTGAGGGGAAACCAGTCATCCTCGACCGCAAGGGACTGTCAAAGAAGATCGACCCACACTAGTATACCAACCCACACTAGTATACCAACCCACATCAGTATACCAACCCACACTAGTATACCAACCCACACTAGTATACCAACCCACATCAGTATACCAACCCACACTAGTATACCAACCCACACTAGTATACCAACCCACACTAGTATACCAACCCACATCAGTATACCAACCCACACTAGTATACCAACCCACATTAGTATACCAACCCACACTAGTATACCCACCCACATTAGTATACCAACCCACACTAGTATACCAACCCACACTAGTATACCAACCCACATCAGTATACCAACCCACACTAGTATACCAACCCACACTAGTATACCAACCCACATCAGTATACCAACCCACACTAGTATACCAACCCACATTAGTATACCAACCCACACTAGTATACCCACCCACATTAGTATACCAACCCACACTAGTATACCAACCCACATTAGTATACCAACCCACACTAGTGTACCAACCCACATTAGTATACCAACCCACACTAGTGTACCATCCCACACTAGTATACCAACCCACACTAGTATACCACTCACACTAGTATACCAACCCACACTAGTATACCAACCCACACTAGTGTACCAACCCACATTAGTATACCAACCCACACTAGTGTACCATCCCACACTAGTATACCAACCCACACTAGTATACCAACCCACACTAGTATACCACTCACACTAGTATACCAACCCACACTAGTATACCAACCCACATTAGTATACCAACCCACACTAGTATACCAACCCACACTAGTATACCCACCCACACTAGTATGCCACCCATACTAGTATACCAGCCCACTCAATACACCAAACCAGTGCCAACCAGCCCTAGTATACCACTCCATCCTAGTGTGCCAGAGAGTGAAAAGTCTCAGCTCTGGGAATGGATTAGGAATCTAGAATTCAGGTCCCACCTGTTTATCTCGGAAGCCCCCATAATGCACTTCATCTTCAGGTCAGGAAAATCAAATGTAGAAGTGATGCAGCTTCTGTTTCTGAATTCTAAATGCTGTGTTGAGAAGTGAGGATAGGCATAAGTCATTTAAACAGTTGCTTAAAACACCCTAATATCTGTTTATAGGTTTTAGAATTTCCAACCTGACCGTGACAGAACATACCGTCAGACTCACCCATGAGAGAAATACAGAATTTATAGAATCATCAAAAATGATTTTATTTTGAAGATTTTGCACTTAAATGAAAATACTTCCCTCTCTGGAAACCTCTCCTGCAATTTTTCCAGGTGCAGGGAGAGCAGTGAGCGTGCTGACTGATTGTGACATGGCTCAGTGCTCAATATTACCACAAAGCTGCTTGTGGAACTTTGCTGGGAGCAAATTAGTTGTGTGTCTCCACCATTCTAATGTTGAATATATTTCATAAAAGACTGCATCAGCTACTAAGCAGTATTAGTGGATTCTAAGGGGTATGGCATCTGTATGTTTTCATTTCTGGCTACGGAAATGTATCTGTGAAAGAGACCTGTAACTTTAAATTGTATGTGGCTGATCTTTTGTTACATCATTTTGTGCCTACATCTAGAAGCTTGGGTTCAAGGCACACTGCTCCATCAAAAGGTAATGTTAAAAACTGTTTATAGTGTTTGGCTTCTTTATAATACTGTGTTCAGCTTACAAAAGTTAAATATTCCAATAAAAAATAATCAGGCTCTAACCTTACTGTTATTAAAAGACTACTCAATGAACCTTACCACCTAATGCTGGTCACTGTATTCTGCGTACCTCTTTACATACATTTTCTCTTTATCTTTCTCAGTCTGAGATGACTTCTTTTCATCACATTTCCTGTACTTTTTTTCTGTTTATCTCCCACTCATCCCCTTTGACTTCATTCATATGTATCAGTGGATGGGCCTGGAAAGTCTGTAACTAGGTTGAGATAGAGTTGGTGGGCTTTTCTCTTCGCTGCTGACTAACAGAAGCGTCTTGGTTTATGTAACTGCAGGATGTGTTGGGAAGTTGTGTTGTTTCGTCTTCTCCATAAGTATTTGGAATTGCTAATGGTATTACCTCTCTGACAAAAGAATTGATAAGTTTGTAAATTGACAGCATAAAGCCATTCTTCAATGTTCTGTTCCAAGGCAGAATACACTTGCTGGCTTTGAAACCATTTGTTTTGATGCTAGATGTGTGCTTGGAGAAATTGCTTCTTTTCTTGCAATGAAAAAATCGTTAGCATAAGGCTGGGCAGTTCTGTCTTTGTTGATGTGGGATTTTGGATCCACACCTGCGACAAGACACATTAGATTTTGCCTAGGATTTTGCACTAAGGTTTTCACATGTGGTGTTTTTTTTAGATGAGACAGCAGTCGCCTCTGATCAAATGCTCAATTGCACTTTAAGTAATTAACACCCCTAAAGAATGTTTTGTATTAAATGAAAACTTTGCTTTGTCAAGCATCTTTAACTGTTTTCCAGAACTTATTTTCACTGCTATGTGGGCTAGTGATTCTATAGTTAGATCCACTTTTGATGGAAGAAGTTCAGAAACTGATTCGTCTAAGAGATCAACAGTGATTCCGTCACAAATGAGCTCCTGTTGGAAGTTTACATAGTTGCATGTTTCGGGTAGTATATACAGATCATTAATAAAGCTGTCTCCAGATTATTGATGGAGTGTTGGTGACTGCTGTTGGAACACGATCTCGCCACTGTCTTGTTGGTTCTTGAAATAAAATATTGACCAAATATTGTTGGGGAAATATAAAGCAAATATAAAACCATTCTGAGGAAGGCTCACCTGATGCAAAACGTCAACTCTGATTTTTCTTCACAGATGCTCCCAGACCTGCTGTATTTTTCCAGCAACTTCTCTTTTTGTTCCTGATTTGCAGCATCCGCAGTTCTTTTGGATTTTAAAACATAATTTGTTCCTCATTGAACTTCATCAATGTCACAGAAGATACGATGTTCTTCCACTGTAGCGCAGAAATACGCAAATCTGATCTGCATTTGATTTGTTGCTCGATCCCAAATTCTGCTTAAAAAGTTAGGAAGTGTGCTTTCCACATTTGCCAATTTACTGATCAATCAAATGGATCTGATGAATCAAATGGAGTTGAATATCTCTGGTGGAAGGATTGGCACCAGTAAATTTTGTTGCATTGGCTAATCATTGATAGGCTGATTGTTGTTGATTATTTTCTTGATTTGGACAATCGTTGTTAGGATTTTGGTTTTCTTGTCCAGCATTTATTTTGATGTCTTAGTGTATTCTTTGTTGAGTAAACTTCTTATAGAAACTTTAGTGTTGTAAAGATTGTTGTTGTAATACTAAACTCCAAAACTCCCAATTCCAGCAAATGACCTTTGTAGATGATTCATTTCAAGCCTGTTTCTGAAGAATTCTCTCAAACTTTGTCCTTAAGTAAATCATTTAGAAATTATTAAATCACAGTTAGAAGTCTAAACTGTGCTTTCTAACTTAGTTTTTCAGGGTTTTCTTTCCTCCTAAGGGATTAAATCTGTTGTGGGTGACCAGTAATTAGCATGTTTTGATGTGTCCTCAATTTGGATTTATCCCCTTAGCTCCCAACAGGCTGTTACTATTCTCACTGTTTGTTTCATAAGAGCTTGTTTCCCCTATTATTGGTTGCGAAAAAGTTTTATTGAGATTTATTGTTGTCTTCGGTGGTTTCACTGCAGAGGTTTTCTGTTTAGAGATCTTTCTTTTACAACAGGGGTACAGTTCTGTGACTTTACTGGCTTACAGTTCATCTTAAGCCTGTACCACTGAATTTTTTGAAGAAGTGATTTCCAAGTTCTTAAACGATGTTTGCTGTTTCTTGAGCTTCATTGCTGCTACAGTTCTCAACACAATCAAATCCATTGATGCTGCCATCTTTTCTCATGTGACCTTATGCCCACGTCCATGTATTTGGGTTCACTACAAGCTGGTCAAAGAAAAGGCAAAATCAAGAACTGTCTTCAGGCTTAGGCTTCTTTATAATACTTGCATGATACAATAAGGTTAAATATTATGATCCATTATATACAAAGATATGCCACACATTGATCTTAGTGTTTGCATTATTGAAAGACTATTCTATTAACTCTACCACTCAATGCTAGTCAGTCTATTCCATTGCAAATATTTCTCTCTGTTTGCTGCTCACTCTAACTTTGCCCACACCGGGCTATGTAAGCCCATTCAGTAGCAGCTCTATGACATCATCATAATATTGCTCCAGGGTCTCTAACGCCTTACAAAATAGCTGCATTTTGCCCTGATCTAACAAAGCCAGCAGTAACTCTCCAGAAAGCTGCAGGCAGCTGTAATCCATCAGTAATTACTCAAAACCATCTGATCAGCTTTTCTGTAGATCCTTTTTCTCCAATTCTCCCTTGGGCTGTCCTGAAACCTCACTCCTAAATTGGACTGCTTGTGAGGATGGAAGTTTTGAAAGCTCTAACAGACATAAGATTGTCAAGGTGCTGCTGATACATCTTAAACAGGCCATCATATCACAATGATCTTTGCCCTGGAAATTTTAGACTAAGTTTACAAGAGGAAGGTTGAAGCAGAAGGCACTGTTAATAATGGCTATTTGCATTAGTCCAGGAGTTTACTGAACCACTGTGCCGCTATAATTTCTGCAATCAATCTTCCATTTTTTATTACTTAAGAGAAAGTAAGGATAATGGAGCTCACACGCTGTATTTCCCTCACTGAAATATTTAGGCAGGAGGATTTTCCTGAAATGAGGCTGTTATTTTTGCACAGTGAGTCCTGCTGATGCTGTTTAGTAGCGTTCACGAATGTGCTAGCCATTTAGAATGTGTTTGTCAAGGCCACAGTCTGGCTGCCAGAAAATGACAGAGTGCAATTTCATAAGATTGAACAAAACTCCACCTTAGTCTTTGCCTGTAAAAAAAAAGTCCACGGGGATAACTGGCTATTGAGATGTGGAACGTGCCCTGGACAGTTGAAAGAGGCTAGAAAGAAGTTTGGGAGAGGCGTGATCAAAGATATTTGAGTAATTCCTTTTCCTATCTTTCCACATGAGAAACAGCATGAGCAGCAAGAGATATATGCTAGCAGTCTTGAGGTCAGCCCGTTGGCCATTCAGTTAAATCATGGCTGATCCAACTCCAACAGGAAATCAAGAATAATCTTTTGGCAGTGTAGAGTTAGAAATTAGCAGATAATTGACCTTGGGCACACAAGAGGTAAATTATTCATCCGTTTAAGGCTAGATGTTGTATCATTAGCTTTGCAAAATAAAATTTGGATATTTCTGTGAGCAAAAGTACTGTATTTTGGTGCAAAACACCCTTTTCACAATATGGGCCTCACCTTCCCTTTTGAGTGGATGTAAAAGACCACAAGGCAATATTGGTAAAAGTGTAGGAGAACTCTTCCATTATCTTGGCTAACATTTGCTCCTCAGACAGCAGTTATCTGCACATTAACTCTTGGAAATGATTGTGAAATCTTGCTGTACACATCTTGACAGCTGCAAGATGACAGCGATTGTGTTCCAGAAACATAATCGGTGACAAAGTGCTTTCAAGTGCTGTCAGGATATGAAGGGTGCAACATGAAGGCAGGTCAATTTTGTTTTACCTGGATTAGGTACTGATGACCATGTGAAATGCTAATAGTGTGTTCCAGTCTATCTGAACCAGAGCAGGGTGCTTATTCCCCAGTAAACTGGCCAGTATTTATCCTACAACCAATATCACCAGCAGATTACCTGGTCATTACCATATTGTTATTTTTAGGCCCTTGCTGCTTGCTGTTCTGTTTTCCAAATTACAACAGTGACTTCACATCAAAGTACTTAATTGACTGTAAACACTTTGAAATGTATATTTAAATGCATTTCTTTGCTTCTTTCCAATGAGTTGTAAACATTAACCTGTCAGATCATTGCAGTCAGATGAAACTATTTATTTACAAGTGCAAGATATACATAACGGGGTATGGAGCCTATAAGCAGGTTTTACAGAGCTGCAATACTTAGAGAAAACTGGATAACAATTTGCATCGCAATTTTAGATTTAAGAAAAAGCTAAACTCAAGAGGCAAAGTGAGGGTGACTTTTCTTGATATCAAGGCAGAATGTAGCATCGAGAAGCTCTCACAAAACTGGCGCCAATGGAAATCAGGGGAGAGCACTCCACTAGTTGGGGTCATATCTAACACAAAGGAAGATGGTTGTAACAAAGTGTGGAGCTGGATGAACACAGCAGGCCAAGCAGCATCATCAGAGCAGGAAAGCTGACGTTTCAGGCCTAGACCCTTCTTCCACACCTTGTTATCTCAGATTCTCCAGCAACTGCAGTTCCTGCTATCTCTGGAAGATGGTTGTAATTGCCGGAGATCGATCATCTCGCTCCACATCATGACTGTGGGAGTTCCTCAGAGTAGTGTCTGAGGACCAACCTCTTCAGCAGCTTCATCAGCCACTTTCTCCCCAGCATAAGGCCAGAAGTGGGCAATTTGCCAATTATTGTACAATGTACAGCATCATTCATGGCTAATAGCAGCTGGTCTCCAAATGCAGCACGAACTGTACAGCATTTAGGCTTGGGCTGAGAAATGGCAAGTAAAATATGTGCTACACAAGTGCCAGACAATTTACTATCTCCACCGAGAAAGAATGCACCCATTGTCCTTTGACATTTAATGGCATTACCATTGCTGAATTCCTAGCCATCAACTTCTTGGGTGTTACCATTGAACAGAAATTGAACCAGACCAGCTACATAAATACTGTGACTACAAGAGTGGATCAGAGCCTAGGAATCCTGTGGCAAATAATTCACCACCTGACTTCTCATAGCTGTCTACCCGTGGTGCCATCTACAAGGCACAAGTCAAAAATATGATCAAATACTCTCCACTTGCCTGGGTGCATGAAGTTCTAGCAATACACAAGAAGCTTGAAACCATCTAGGACCAGGCAGCCTGTTTGGTTAGTCCCCCATCCATCACCTTCAGCATCTGCTCCCTCCATTACTCATCGACAATAGCAATTGTGTGTGTGCTACCTACAAGGTATGCAGTAAAAACTCCTTCATCAGCACCTTCCAATTCCTGTGACCATTATAACTAAAAGGACCGGAGCAGCACATACAAGGGAGCACCAGCAAATTCTTCTCTACAGCACACATCATCTTGTTTTGGAAATACATCACTGTTCCATCACTGTGTCTGGATCAAAATCCTGTAATTCCCTGCAAAACAGCACCTTTGGTGTTCCTATACCACATGGGTTGCATTGGTTTTAGAAGGTAAATAGAGTTTGGCAGTAAATGCTGGCCGAGACTGTGATGCCCACATCCCAGCTATGATTTTAAAGAACAATTGACCAGGCAATTCACAAACCATGAAGGTGAGCTATGAGCAGGCACGGATGGGGAATGGAGATGGTGGGGAAGAAGCACCAAAAATATCACCAGTCTTATTGTTCAGTATAAAAAGAAGCTATAGCATAAACATTGGGATATTTGTTGACTGATTTCTGTGTTAAGATCACGGGAGATGTAATAACATGACGGCAGAAATTGCTGGGAATACTGAATGAGTTGGGAAACATCTGCAGAGGGACAGAGAGTGGAATGTTTTGGGGGCCTGAGTGATGCGATCTTCTACACTTTTCACAAGCAGTGTGGCCAGATTCTCCCTGGGCAGTGATGAGTTACCAATTGGCGGTGATTAACACTTGTTAAGGGACTTGCTGATGGCCCAATTTGCCACATTAATATTCCCATTGCGATCTTACCAAACTCACTGAACAAACTGGACCATGTGAAGGCCTGGCATAGAGGGCAGAGTGAGTGCTTGGCAGGTTGAACTTGCTCCAAATGACCTCCCTGTTTGACACTGGGCTCTATGGGCACTGGCGCACTTACCCCACATCCACGAACATTAGTATCCAACATATGTCAGTCTCTAAGAACTCTTGTGGCAAATCGCTGATTAACTTATAGGTCACTGCTGCCGTTCAGTGCCCAGGCTGCGCCATGTGCTCTCATTATCATGTATCATAGCAGCAAGGACACTGTGCACTCAGGGACATACACCCAGCTCATGGACTGGACCAATCTGCATCTCCAGCCTGTTTGCTCGCTGTCATAGAGCTCACTCACTCAGAGTCAACCCGGATTCCCACAGCATTTCGGCCTTGCACTTTTACCCTGTAAGCCTCATATCTCTACTGTCTTGCCTTGCTGTTTATCGCGGACGCAAAGGCAGAAAGCTTGTCATGGTTGACAGTGAGCGTCAGTCACTTCAAAGGGGCAGCCTCTGCTACCAGTCCAGGCCCTGCTCAGCGTGCTCTGGGTCAGAATCTTCTCATAAAGGGTGAGGAGCTGCATATCAGGCAGTCCACCACCCATCTTGCCTCTCACTGTCCAGATTTCCTCCTGGGCATTTCTCCAAACGGCTGGGACTGCTGTAACCCCGGACCAGGCTGGCATAGTCAGGTTGTGGACGTCATAGCTGATCCTGGGGGAAGAGGGGGTTCCACCTCTGTCCCTGCCCATCCAGGAGGATCTCCAGGTCCCTGAAGACACAGCGGGTGCAGATCTCCCTCTGTCTGTTATGTCCAGGGCAAATGTTAGGAAATGGGTAGGGCAGCTCTAGAATGACAGTGCTTGTCTGGGTGCACAATGGACATCCTGTGCCAGTGATGATGGTCAATTCCAGGATCTCTGGCAAATTGTTCCGTGAAGGGCAGGTGGTAAGATGGGCACGGAAATTGGGTGGATTGGGAACGGCAATTAACGCAGTGAGAGTTGGGTTAGATTGAATGAGAAATCATTGTCAGCATTGCAGCATGAATTACACCACAAAATTCAGCCCAGAGTTTCAAGCCATAGTGTTCTAATGAAAGGTCATTGGCATGAAATGTTAATTTTTTTTCCTAATATATGCAGCCTGAGCAGTGGGTTTTCCGAGCATTTTCCGGTTTGATATCCGAGTTCCAGAATCTAATGTGTTTTCTTTTGCACTGGAAGTAAAGAGATGGTGAATTCAGATGTTATGGTTTGCGGCTTCATTAACATCCAATGATACTGCAGTATGACAATAATCAGTTCCCTGAACTCATTATCCATTTTCCTGTTATATTTGGAAGCTGTCTAACTGTGGTCTGGTTAGTATTGCGCTATTAGCATCATCAGAGATAACGTTTATTTGCTTTAATGTGCGCAGATGTGTGTTATAGTTAGGAAGAGGTACTAGGGTAAATTTCCCCCTTTTTGTCTCACCATCCGATGAATTCAGTGAGATATATGCTTTTACAAAGGAATGTTGTGCCTTTAAGGCTAGATAGACACAAACAAGCTTTCTGATGAGTTTAAATTAGAAGAAAGAATAAATGTTTAATCATACAACTCCTGAAATATAAATGTAATGAAAACACCCACACTCAATCTCTTGCTGTCTCTCTCTCTCTCTCTCACACACACACACACACACACACACACACACACACACACACACACACACACACACACAGTCTCTCACACTCACTCTCCCCACCCCATACAGTCTTTCTCTCACACACTTACACATATTCCCACTCTCTCTCTCACTTACACACACACACTCACTCACACTTGCACACACATTCTGTCACGCACACACTCTCACAAACACGCATTCTCTCTCATACATGCACTCACTGTCTCGTGCACACGTAGGCACACTCTCACACACGCACACTCTCACATACGCTCACTCTTACACACACACTGTCATACACCCGCTCTCACAAACTCTCTCACACACACTTCTGTCTCTCTCACACTCGTCATACACACACAAACTCCACACACACGCAAGAAATTATAAGTTTTACACATGAACGCTTACACTTGGGTCATTAATAGAATAAGAAGAACAAGTGATGTGTTTAATTCTGTGCAATGGGTCATGTTGCAGATCTGATTGAATCCTTCATTTGGTTCACTGAAGATAAATCAGTGTTGAAGTTCTCTGCTTTTTTGCCTGATGTTGTGACTCACTTTCCGGAGGCGAAAATAAATTAGCCTCCCCACCTACACTTTCGGACTGCCTTGGATGACCATATTAGGCAGGGTTCTGTGCTGGAGGATTGACCTGTTGGGTCTCTGGTCTGATCTCTCCCCTCGAATAATAAGTTGTCTTATTGCAAGTCAATATCACTCGTGGAATCAGATGAACTATGTCCCTTTTAACCACAATGTGTTGCTATGTTGATAGAAGTCATTACTGTATCATGGAGGATGAATGGTGCTGCTCACATTGGCTTATGGTAAGCTGCTTTCTTCTTATCTCTCTTTGTTAGGTTTCGATTTCATAGACATTGAGCTTGGGGGAACCTTTGTAATTGAGTTTCTATAGATACCTAGACAATAGGAGTAGTAAATTCGAAAAGAATTCTCAAATTTTGAGGGAAATTTACCTTTTAATGACTTTCCAAAACCTTAACTTCATCATTGTCTGAGCAAAAATCAGAAAAGGTGCCTTAGACTCCATTTTGGGCCAAATGAAATTGTTCATATGCCAAGCTGAAATAAAAGATAAAAATTTCCATCATCTCCATAGGTTCAGGAACATATCACTGGATCACAGAATATTTACAGGGCAGATAGTGGCATTTCAGCCCATCATGTGAGCTCTGATTCTCCGAATGTTCACTTAACACCTTATTCCCACGTAACTCCGCACATTCTTCCTTTTGAAATAACAACTAAACTTGTCCCCACTGCACTCTGAGACAGTGCATTCATGGCTTTAATCACTTGCTGTATGAAAATGCTTTTCCCCATGTTGCTTTTTTTTTCATGAACAGGGTAAGTTTCTCCCTATCTATTCTGTCCAGCCTTTTCATGATTTTGAATCTCTCTATCAAATCTCTTCTCAGCCTCTTTCTCTTCATGATAAACAGCCCTAAATTCTCCCCTTTGGAATGCGAGCATCAGATTTACAACATAAGCCTTCGCTTCCCTCACCTCCCCCCAGCATGTTAAACTGCAGCTCTGGAATGGAAACAGAATTTATGCAGCACAGATAAATGTTAAATTACGGAATGGAAACCTAGCCAAGAAGTAGAGGACTTTGCAAAGATTTCATGAACAAACACACAGCGAGTATTGCTCACCAAGAAGAGAAATATTTACATCTCTGTCTTTTTTTCTCACGTATCAACTAAAACCTGTGCTGTATCATTTTGGAAAGAGCCTGGCCTGGCACCAATGCACGAGTCAATCTCAAACTTTCAGCCATTATTTAATCACTCTGCATACACAACGGGCAACTTGATTAATACCTAATTGATGCAACCTGCAATCTGGCCCATTTCCCTTACATTGCGCAATTGACTGCAGTCTGATACCTGCCGCTACATCTTTGGGATAATAAAATGTGAGGCTGGATGAACACAGCAGGCCAAGCAGCATCTCAGGAGCACAAAAGCTGACGTTTCGGGCCTAGACCCTTCATCAGAGAGCTGCTACATCTTTGGGTCCGTCTTGCTCATGTTTTATGTGAAGAGTCTGTTGGACAGGCACTGGAAAGATCATAAATGTTAATATTCTAATATTCCCATTAATGATGTCAAAGGTGTGACAACTCTGGACTAAATTTGCTCTCCCTGCCACTGGCCAGTATATCTAACGGTCAACACTCGCATTGACGAGCAACCATGGGACAGCAACAATTTTACAGACATCTTCTATCTCCAAGGTTCAGAATACAGGAGCCAATCATAATAGAAGAAAGAAAACCTTGCGGCTATACAGTGCCTTTCACAACCTCACATTGCTCTACACGCCATGACAGTCAATGAAGTATTTCCGAAATGTAGCTGCTGTTGCGAGGTATGAGAGCATCAGCACTGGATTTGGCATAAGATTAAGCCATTTGGCCCCTCAAGCTTGTTACACCACTTCACAATATCATGACCACGTTCCTAATCATCCCCGATAATGAGTGACTACCTTTTTAGTGAAGAATCTATTTACCTCTGCTTTAAAAATATGCAGAGATCCCACCTGCACGACTGTTTTGGAAAGAGAGTTTGAAAGGTTCAAGATCTCCGAATGAAAATGGGAGACCCCTGATGTTCACACAGTGTCCCCTTGTTCTGATGTCTCTTACAAGGTGAAATTCCTCCAGCCAAAGTTCACATTTCCCCATATTATATTCAATCGGCAAAATTCTTTCCCACTTGTTTAACCTTTCTATAGCTCTTTGCAGACTTTTTAAACTTCTTTACGGCATGCATTCCTACCTATCTTTGCTTTTACAGCAAAAGTAGCAACTATACACTTGGTCCTTTTATCCAATTGTTAATAATTGTATTAATTAATAAACTGTATGGCACACAATTCATCACATCTTGCCAGCCCAAAAATGACCTACTTATGCCCACCCTCTGCTCCTAATAGTTACTAATCCTCTACTAATAATAATTTATTACATCCCTTAGCCATGAACATGCAGTATTCTTGCATGTGGCACTTTGTCAAATGCCTTTTGTATCTGTAAGTACAGTACATCCACAGGTTTCCCTTTAGCTATGTGCTTGTTACTTCAGCTAAGAACACCAATAAATTAGTCAAATATGATTTCCCTTTCACAAAACTATGTTGACTCTGCCTGACTGCATTAAAATTTTCTCTGTTCCCTGCTATAACTTCTTTAATGATAGATTGTAGCATTTGTTAAAAATTCAATCACAGGATGCGGATAATATTGGCTAGGCCAGCATTTCTTGCCCGTCCTTAATTGCTCAAAGGGGCAGTTAAGCATCAAGTACGTTGCTGTGGGTTCGGAGTCAGATGTAGGCCGGACTGGGTGAGGATGGCAATTAACCTTCACTAAAAGACATTAACAAACCAGGTAGGGTTATCTGACCATCAGCGCTGGTTTCACGGTCATCCTTAGACTCTTAATTCCAGATATTTTATTAAATTCAAACTCCACCATCTGCTATGTCAGGATACAAAGAACATTATCTGGTTCTCTCAATTAATCGTCTCGTGACAACATAACTAGGCTGTCATCTCCCTATCACAGATTTTAGACTAACTGTAGTTTGCTGTTCTCTCTCTCCCTCCTTAAGGAGTGGAGTTACATTCACTACTTTACAACCTGATGGGACTTTTCCATAATTTAATGAGTTTTGTGAAATGAAAGCCAATACATTCACCATCACAGCAGCCACCTTAAAATTTAATTCTCCCTGTCTCCATTCACTGGTGATGGTGATTGTTTTAAGCTTCTAGTTTCTTTTCACCATCTGGTTCAGTTATTTTATTTCTGCAATGTTATTTTTATACTCCTTCCTGAAGGTACACAAAATAGCTTTTCAATTTATCCACCATTTCCCTATTTTCCATTATTAAATCCCCAGATTCTAGAACACCAGTCATCATTTCACTTACTCTTATCCTTTTTCAATTCTTACAGAAACTTTAATATTGCTATTTAGCTTTCTCTTGTCTCTAATTTCCCTTCCCTATCTTTTAGTCATTCTTTGTTGTTTTCTTATATTCTAGCAAGTCTTCTGACCTATCGTCCATTTTCTACCATGCATTTTCTTTCAGTTTGGCACATATCTTTAACCATCTTAGTTAGTCTTGGAGGCTGTGATTTTCCCCTCAAATCTTTCTCACTAGAATGTAACTAGAATGTTCTGAATTATCTTTAGATGTCTGCCACGTATCTCTTTCGACCTGTCCCTTAATCTAGTTTAATCTAATCTTAATCTTAACCTTAATCTAATCAATAAACAACTGCACCTCCCAGTCGCAAACCATTTCCACTCCCCCTCCCATTCTCTGGATGACATGTCCATCATGGGCCTCCTGCACTGCCACAATGATGCCACCCGAAGGTTGCAGGAACAGCAACTCATATTCCGCTTGGGAACCCTGCAGCCTGATGGTATCAATGTGGACTTCACCAGCTTCAAAATCTCCCCTTCCCCCACCGCATCCCAAAACCAGCCCAGTTTGTCCCCTCCCCCCACTGCACCACACAACCAGCCCAGCTCTTCCCCTCCACCCACTGCATCCCAAAACCAGTCCAACCTGTCTCTGCCTCCCTAACCTGTTCTTCCTCTCACCCATCCCTTCCTCCCACCCCAAGCCGCACCTCCATCTCCTACCTACTAACCTCATCCCACCTCCTTGACCTGTCCGTCTTCCCTGGACTGACCTATCCCCTCCCTACCTCCCCACCTATACTCTCTCCACCTATCTTCTTTTCTCTCCATCTTCGGTCCGCCTCCCCCTCTCTCCCTATTTATTCCAGAACCCTCACCCCATCCCCCTCTCTGATGAAGGGTCTAGGCCCGAAACGTCAGCTTTTGTGCTCCTGAGATGCTGCTTGGCCTGCTGTGTTCATCCAGCCTCACATTTTGTTGTCCTTAATCTAGTTTCCCAGTTTGCTTTAGCCAGCTCTGCCTTCATGTCCTCACTTGAATTTAACTCGTTTGTGGTCTCCCGCAAACTGAGAGATCAATTCAGTCATATTATGATCACCATTACCTAGGGATGCCTATACTATGAGGTCATTAATTAATTGTGTTTCCTTGGACATTAGTACAGCCCGCTGTCTGGTTGGCTGAAGAACATGCTAAGAAACTGTCCCAAACCAACTATATGAACTAATCACCCAGCCACTCTTACCATTCTAATTCATCCAATCTATACATAGATTAAAATTACTGACGAATATCTTTGCATCTTTCTCGCAAATCCCCTTTCCCTCTCACATGTCAACATAATTTCCCTTAATGTGCATCTATGCTATTTGCTTTAACTGCTCCCTGCAAAAGCAAGCTCACCGTCTGCGTAAAGCGTTTCTCCTAGCTTCCATAATTGTTTAGTAACTGTTATCTATTTATAGTCCCTAGTTGTGGCCTTCTCTCAATAAAAAACATCTACATGTCTGCCCCATCAAACTTTATAATCTCAAAGCCCACAGTCCTGGTTTCTTCACTATTCGATAGTTCCAGCCAGTGTTTCCAGCTCTATCTATTTTAGGTGTTGGTTGAAGGTGCGTGTTGCTAAGAGTTAGAGCAATCTCCCTTGCTCATCCTTACATCCAACTGTCAACAGATGAGGCTCGAGTTTATCACCTCTGCTGTACCACTGACAGTGCAGTATTCCCTCAGCAATGCGCAGTGAAAGGTTGCTGTCAGCCTCAATGATATACTTGGCTCTCTAGAGTGGCAGCCTGTTTATTCGGACATGAGACCGCTACCAACTAAGCCATGGTTCACAATTACCCTTCAAACTCTTTCCATACTGGGCAGGTTTTTGGGTTAAGTTAGTCATCAAAATGAATACATCCAACCACTCTAAAAATAGCTCAGCTGTCTATGGTTTCTTTGATAGCAATATGGATGTGGGAGCATTTCACTGCACCAGATGTTGTAAATTAGAACAAAAAACACTTTCATTGCTTGCATTCAGACTGATTGTTGAAAGTCATTTATCCTGTGATTCCTCAGTAGGCTTCTTTTATTGATTAGATAGCAAGAAAAGCTGTTCAGAAATGAGTGGAAACAATGACATACTTTCGTTTGTTTCCCCAGTTCCAATGCCCGCACCCACCTCCTGCCTCATTCCCCCCGTACCCCCAATTTATTTGCAATTCCCCACCCCTGACAATTACTTCTGCCACTTCTCCCACTGACCTCAGTGGTTCTACTTCTTTGAAAAAGCCACTTCCTCCTCCTCATGCCACATGCACACATACTTTGCAACCTAAAGCCAAAGCCGTTCTCTCTCTGTCAAATTTGGCTTATGCATACCTCTTTTCATAGCTGTTGCTATCAGCTTCTCTTCTAAAGACATAACGGAAACTTCTTCTCCCATTTTATTAAACCATCACTCTGAGACTTTATCATCAAGGTTCCTGAACACATCACCGCCATTGAACCGATGGCCTCCCCTGGCAGTGCATTATTCTTGGGTTACCTCCTGTCTGTTTCCTGACATGCCCACAGCCTGAAGCCTGGACAAGATAACTTATGACAGTCAGTGTGTTTACAGTACCACCATGGTTCATTTCACCACCTCCATCCCTACAGTTCACCATTCCATTTCCTCTGATCTACAATCCATCTTTAAAGTGCTACTTTCTCCTGGGCCTCTGCCATTGAGACAGATGATCAAAAAACATCTAAACCTCAGGGTTTAGAGTGCCAGAGCATGCTTAGGGGGCTGAATGGCCTACTGTTGCTCCTGTGTTCCTCGCAGGCCATGTCTCTCACTCTGAATCACATTCCAGTGGTCCACCATTGCAATCTAGGCCCCCCCCCCCGACTTTATTAGGCCCTATCTCTCTCCAACTTGCTCCAAAGTTGCTTTGCCTTGCCACCTCATAATACTGCAGATGTGGATTAAAAACAGAAATTGCTGGTCAGCAGGTCAGACAGCATCTGTGTGCTCCTTCCTTCCCTGCCATGTTATCCTTGCATTTTCTGATTTTATTTGCTGTGCCATTTCCCTTGAAAAGCCCCTTAGAATCCTCTAAGTTTGATTGTTCTTGTAATCTTATCTTGGCCTCCCCTGTGTCCTTTCCCAATTCTTAACCTAATGCTCTTCTGACCCTGTTGTAAAGTAGCACTCTGACAGGAGTTCTGTGTCAGGTGCACTCTGTAAATGTTTGCACTCTGTTCTAATGCTGCAGGACGGCCTGCATGAAGAGGACCTAAGTCAACCAGAGGCTGTTTTTTTTGGATAACTCAGCATCTTGTGAAACAGAAAGAGGTGTTGTCTTTATTGCCGACAACTGTTTTCCTGATGGAGTTTGCTCGTGTTCAAGGTCATTAGATAACCCTACTTGGGACATTGATTTGAAAGCATTTTCCTAAAAGTTGCTTTTTTGCCATGAAAGAACAAAATAAATACAGATGTGAACAGCACTCTACCCACTCTCCTGCCACGCATTCAAATGACTCATCCCATTCAATCAGAAAGAAACGCTGTGAGCAGCTCTGAATAGAACACAGAGCAGTTAAATGCTGAATGCATTATTTTCAAGGACATTAATGTTATTTTGTTTTAAGAGGGCTTAGCTGAATTCCCTGCTTCTGGGTTTGTTTTCCATTGTAAATGAATCACATAGCTTTAACTCAGGAGCACCTGACAAATCTGAGAAAAGCTTGGCTTTCTGTGCTAATTAAATCAGCTGTTTTCCATCCAGAAAGCTGCGTAAAATTGGGGAGATTTTAACTCCTAGGAACATGTGTGCTGTGGCTAGTGGGTTGTAAACATTCTTAAAACCTTTAAACCCGACCGTAACCTGATTGCTTAGTCCTAAACAGAGATGGGTTGGCTGAGCTGCTCTCATCAATGGGTTAGAATCATACAGATTTAACAGCACAGATAAAGCCCTTCAGCCCATCGTGTCTCCACTAGATATCAAACATCCAGCCACTCTCATCCTATTTCCCAGCAATTGACCCATAGCATTGTATGCTATGGCATTTCAAGTGCTCATCTGAATAGACTTAGATTTTATTGTCATGAGTACTCCAGTACAGGAGTACATTGAAAGGTGCACAAAGTCACCATTTTCTGCTGCCATTTTGGTACACAAAAGATTAAAAACAGAAATGAAAGGAACAGCCAAAAGAAAAGGAAACACCAGTTGACTCCCCTGCTTCCTCCGTGAATCCTCACCTGCCAGACAAACAAAGTCACAAAGCCCCATCCCTCAGTCTGCGAGCACTCAGCTGCCCTGTGTCCCCGCATGCCGCCACAGCTCGAGCATCACCAGCTCAGCCATCAGGTACCCAGGCCCAACCATGGCCTGGAGCCACCACTGGAACAGTGTCGCCATTCTTCAGTGCCATCTTGCCTCTACTGAGGTCATCGCTGCCATGAGTCCACTGAATCTGCTGGCTCCCGAACTGAGTTCAGTCTCTCTGCTGGGCTAACCATGCCGAAGCAGCCAGTGCCTTGTACTGGCTTACAACGCTGCCTCCTGGGACCACCATAATATAAGTATTGATGGTTCTTACCTTTACCAGCTTTTCAGGCAGTGAGCTCCACATATCCACCACAAACTGGTTGAAAAATACTTTCTTCGAATTTACTGTAGGCTTTCTGCTCCTTACCTTAAAGATGACCCACCTGGTTATTGATCTCTTGTACTGAGGGGAAAATTCCTCCCTATCCACCCTTTCTATGCCCCTCCAACCTTAGTACATCTCAGTCAGATCCCGTCCTCAGCCTTGCCTGGTCTAAGGATAACAATTCCAGCCTATCTGGTCTCTCTTCAAGGTATTGGTCAGGCAGCATCAGAGGAGTAGGAGAGTCCAAGTTTCGGGTTGAAACCTTTCTTCAGATAGGAAGGGTCCCGACCCAAAACATCAGCTTTTCTGCTCCTCTGATGCTGCCTGGCCTGCTGTGTTCCTCCGGCTCCACACTGTGATGCCAGCATCTGCGGTTCTTGCAATCCCTCTCTCCAAGGTCTCGATTGGTGAATGCTTTTAAAAGGATCTGTGTGTCTCCATTTTAGCAGGGTTTTAGTCTTTAATCTGACAAGTCCAGGTTTTCCAAGGTTCCATGTGGCCCAGCAGGTAAAAAGCGATAAATAGGACCAAATCAATGAGATAAATGCATTTACAGCATGGCCTGTGGGCTGGGAGGAGCACGAGTTGTTCATTAACCCGACCCCATACTGACCATTCAATTAACCAATGCCTCCCATCCACATTAATCTCTGACCCACTCAATCCCCAATTTTCCATGCCTTTTAACATCATTCTCCATCCATTCTGCTGAATAGGCTAGGGCTTTTTCTCCCCTGGAGCGTTGGAGGGTGAGGGGACACCTTGTAGAATTTTATAAAATCATGAGGGGAATGGATATGGTGAATAGCCAAGGTTTTTTTGCAGGGGTAGGGGAGTCCAAAACTAGAGGCCATAGCCTTAAGGCAAAAGGGGAAATATTTAAACAGGACCTGAGGGGCAACATTTTCACACAAACAGCAGTGGCAGCCTGGAACGAGCTGCCAGAGGAAGTGGCAGCATCTGGGTTCTGCCAGGGCCACTTGGTACCTGACCTCGTTACAGCCTTGATCCAAATATAAACAAAGGATATAAACATCGGGGTGATGTGAGAGTAACAGCCCCAGACATCGAGGCAGTATTTTACTGAGTGTGAAAAGGAGGAGTCTGAACAAAACTGGATTCAGTAAGTATCAGAAAACTTCCCCCTATCGGGAGTCACATCTAGTACAAAGTTGTGATTGTTAGAGGTTAGTTATTTGGCCTCCAGGACATCTCTGCAGGAGTTCTTCAGGGTAGTGTGCTAGGCCCAGCCATCTTCAGGTGCTTCATCAATGACCTTCCCTCCATCATAAGGTCAGATGTAGGGATGTTCACCGAAGATTGCACAATGTTCAGCATCATTTGTAACTCCTTGGATACTGAAGCAATCCATGTTCAAATGCAGCAAAACCTGCACAATATCCAGATTGGGGCCAACAAGGAGCAATTAACATTCACACCACACAAATGCCAGGCAATGACATCTCCAATAAGAAAGAATCTAACCATCATCCCTTTACATTCAATAACATTGCTATCACTGAATCCCTCACTACCAACATCCTGGTCGGTTACCAATAACCAGGATTCAGAGTGGGTTAGCCATATAAGTGGCTATATGAGCAGGTCAAAGTCTAAGAATTCAATGCAATAAACTCACCTCTTAACTCCTCACATCCTCCCCACTATGAACAAGATACAAGTCAGGAGTGATGGACTCCAACACAGCACCCCCCTCACCCTACCCCCAGCCCCTGTCTGGATGTGAGTAGTTCCAACAACACTCCAGAAGTTCAACACCCTCCAGGACAAAGCAGCCTCTTTGATTAGCACCCCGTATGGCACCTTAAACATTTCCCTACTCCACCTCGAGCAAGTAACCTTTCAAATCTCACACCATCTTGACTTGGAACTATACCATCATTCCTTCACTGTCACTTGGCTAAATTCTGGGAATTCCTTCCCCAGCAGCTCTGTGGGTATAATTACAGTTTGAGATTCAACACTGTCTTTTCGACAACAATTGTTGATGGACAATAAATTTCCACATGTTCAAATTTAAAAAAACACATTCTGCCCCCTCTCTGTTTATGAGAAGGGAATTCCACTGCTCCAACACATTCACCTTTCTTAAACAGGGAGCCTTTGCTTTCTCTGCAATTCCTCACCTCCCCTTTTATCCCTCCATTACCACCACTCATCCTGAGCCTTGTGCACTGTGATGCATCGGTTCATATAGGCATCCTCACCAAATATTCTGCACTCATCAAGTAAACATGTTTCTGTCATTCACTCATAGGTTTGTTCTTTCACCCCTTGCAAGGGAAGTAAATCATAGAATCCCTGCAGTGTGGAGGTAGGACATTCAGCCCATCAAGTGTACACCAACCCACCAAAGGGTATCCCACCCAGACCCACCCCCCTACCCAAACCCTGTAACTCCAATGGCTAATCCACCTAGCCTGTATATCCGTGGACACTGTGGGTAATTGAGCATGGCCAATGCACCTAACTTGCATATCTTTGGACTGTGGGAGGAAACCCACGCTGACACAGGGAGAACATGCAAACTCCACATGGACGGTCGCCCGTGGCTGAAATTGAACCACTGAGAGGCAGCAGTTCTTGCACTGTGCCTCACAATACATAACACTAATACATAATACTTAATACTAGAGATGGATTGCCATGCACTAGCACAGATACTCACATTATGTAGGGTCTAGTTAAACACTTAGCGCACTTAATGATTCACACATGGCAACTTGAGCTGATACAAAGGCAGGGGAAGCCATGGAGAGTTTCCATGGAGGGTACAATCCTTTCCCAGCTCTGCTAAGCTGGTGACAGAAGCTGATCATTGAGGGTGTTATAATAGAGACTATATAATAGAGAATGCTAGAGGGGCTTTATCAACCTAACCAGGTAACCGGGCACGACGCACACACGCCGCATAGCAGAGAAAGGCTAGAGGAGTGTATTTTCAACAAGAGGGGGTAAAGATAGCAAACCTTGAAGAGTATGGATACCTCCCTAGAAACTGTAGCACAAGTTAACATTGATAAATAAAAATAATGGAGCCTTTAACCATAATGTGCAGGAGACATCTGCTGTCATAAATACAATGGCAGATACTTTATTTGTGGCATTGCAACATGCCATTGATCTTCACCAAGCTGCCCTCCTGCATCGCAGTAAGAGGTTTGTTTTGCCCCTTTGGGTAGGTGGTGGAAACATTTCCAGGCTCGCTAACCATATCATGGACACTACCTCCATGATCAACAACTCTTGCATTGGGAACCTGGAGCTTCTGGCCCAGTGGCAGGGGCACTATTCACTCTCCAACTACAGTGACTTTACAGAGGAGCAATGTGCACTGGCCTAGAGGAAGGATACTGGCAGAATAGGACAATGGAGTTAGGAGCTCCATTCCAATCACTCCAACATTGCACCCACTGCAAACATTGGGAAATGCTTAAGTGAACTGACACATTTATCAGAGTGAAGTCTTTGTGGGCTTCTTCATCTTTAGGAACAATCTCAGAATGAGCATAGATAATGGGAACTGCAGATGCTATAGAATCCGAGATAACAAAGTGTGGGGCTGGATGAACACAGTAGGCCAAGCAGCATCTTAGGAGCACAAAAGCTGATGTTTTGGGTCTCGAAGGGTCTAAGCCTGCTGTGTTCATCCAGCCCCACACTTTGTTATCTCAGAATGAGCATAGGAGCTTCCAAAGTTTTGTCGCTAATGGATAAGATCAGCCTGTTCCTTTTCACAAATACAGTGATGACAATTTTGAAAGATACAAACACTTCTTACATCCTCATTCGTTATGCAAATCTGTTCAAGAGAATAGAGCAGTCCTTTCATTTCAAAGGCATAATGCTACTAATTAAGCCAACCTCCACCTCTGCTGAAGTCATAGGGGATGCTACATTAGAAGTGGTGGAAAGCTATTGTCATTCACCAAGAGTATGCATGTGGGTGTTTAACAGAATTTTAAGTTGTTAAGTCTCCTTTTTTTTTGTAATAGCATATAAAGTGTAATTATTTACAGCACTTTGCAGTTGTTCCCATTATTGAATCACGCATGTTAACTCATGATGAATATCAAAGTTGGTCTGAATAATCAGTAGATTATGCCATAGTTCAAGTCAAGGATTTATGTGAAGTTTGTATCACTTGGTCAGTGTGGGGAACTGCTGGAAGCTGGGCAGATCTGATTTGTTCAATTGGTACTGAACATCCAGCTACCACAAAGACGCCATAAGAAACAAAAGTTCATGAGGGAGAAGATCAGTGTCTCGACCCTACAGGAGCCTGACCAAAAAGAGGGATTTCAAAAGGAATTTCAGAAAATCCTCACAAACGCAACCCAGTTTCAGAACAAAATGCGACTGGTTCTTTTGGTTTGAGCTTCATTTTCACCAGCACTAGTTCAATGCTGAAATATATGACTTTCTGCCATAAAAACAAGTGGCCTACATTGCCTGGCAGGGCAACCCAAAGTTGCAAGTCTAGATGACAGCATTCCAACAATTCAATTCCGATGGCCAAAGCCTAATTCAGAAAATAAATGACATGTGGTAGGAAGAATTGCATGATCAGCCATGATCATATTGAGTGGTGAAGCAAGCTCGATGGGCCAAATAGCCTACTGGCGTCCCCACATCTTATGGTCTTAAATTTCATGCTGTGGAAGCAATTGAGTTATCTCCCTGTCATCTATTGCAGCAAAAGTCCAGAAACCTCCTAAATTGCCTACGCCCAATGGCTGAGAAATTTGTCCCAGTTACATTGTGCCTTTAGACCTTCCAGAGGAACTTCTGACATGGCTTTTGTCACCAGACAAATCCAAGCAAAGTGTCAAGAGCAATATCAGAAACCCTTAATTTAATTCATCAACCTGACTGAAGCAATTGGCTTAGTAAACTAAGGGGCTCTGTGGGCTGCTTCCCAGAGATTGAGTTGTCTAAGAGGCCTCATCACAATCTTGCAACCACCTCATACAAAGGATATGACTGCAGCTGTCTTGAATGGAAATTGTAGGACAGTGGCCATAATTTTTAGCCTTCCTTCGACTGAGGAAAGATGCCAAAAAGGCTGGAGAATTGCAAACGTTATGTCCTTGTTTAAAAAAAAGGTAGTAAGGATAAGTTCAGCAATTATGTTTAACATCAGTGATGAGGATGCTCCTCAAAGAAACAGTTATTTGAGACAGAATTAGCAGTCACATGGAAAAGGGTCGGTTTTAGAAGAATGTGCCAACATGGAGTTTGAAGGGGAAGTTTTGTTTAACCAACTTGCTGGAGTTTCTGAAAAGATAACAGAAAGGGTTGATGAGTGTAATGCCATTAATATGGTATACATGGTCTGCCCTAGGCATTCAATCTAGTGCCACAAAACAGACGTGAGAAATATTGTAGTTTGTAGTTATAAACATTATAGTTTATGAATAAAAGGAGCAATAGTAAAATGAACTGAGTGATAGGAAACAGGGAGTAATGGTCAATGAATTTTTTTGGGCTGAGGAAGGTTTGTGGCCAAGTTCCACAGGGGTCAATGCTGGGACACTTGCTTCTCAAGATATATACTAATAATCTAGATCTTGATGTGCAGGAGCAGTTTGAAAGTTTGTAGATGATACAAAGCTCTGATAGATGATTTCAAAAACATAAAGATTCGGGATAGAGTAAGTAGGAAGAAACTGTTCCCACTTACAAAAGGATCAAGAATGAGGTGACACAGATCTAAAGTGGTTTAGCGAGTTTTGAGAAGATTTGTAGCTCAGGTTGAAGTTCTGAATGTGAGTTTGCTCGCTGAGCTAGAAGGTTCGTTTTCAGACGTTTCGTCACCTTTTTTTTATTTGAAAAAATATACTTTATTCATAAGATGTACAAAAAACAAAACATATTTATACACCTACCCAGTCATGCAAGCTGCTCCGGGTTACCCAGGGGGTACGTACACCAACTAAAGGATAAGAACAAACAAAGAAGAAAAAAAAAACAAAGCAAAGAAAATACCCCGGCAGTAGTCTCCCCACACAGTCCCCGTTGGCCCCCTGACTACTTGGGGAAGGCGCCAGCTGGGCCCAGTTACCAGATAGGGCCCTTTTTTTCTATTCTGGACGAGGGGTTTCATACCGTGGTCTTTCCCCACCGCACCTTGACGGCAGCTGCTCCAAGCTTTAGCGCGTCCCTCAGCACGTAGTCCTGGACCTTGGAGTGCGCCAGTCTGCAACATTGGGTCAGGGTCAGTTCTTTCAGCTGGCAGACCAGCAAGTTGCAGGCAGACCAAAGAGCGTCTTTCACCGCATTGATGGTCCTCCAGGCGCAGTTGATGTTGGTCTCAGTGTGTGTCCCGGGAAACAGCCCGTAGAGCACAGAGTCCCGCATCACGGAGCTGCTCGGGACAAACCTCGACAAATACCACTGCATCCCCCTCCAGACCTCCTGTGCATAGGCACACTCCAGAAGGAAGTGATCGACGGTCTCGTCCACCCCGCAGCCACCTCGAGGGCAGCGTGCGGTGGCACAGAGATTCCGGGCATGCATAAAGGATCTCACTGGCAGAACCCCTCTCACCACCAGCCAAGCAATGTCCTTGTGCTTGTTTGAAAGTTCTGGCGATGAGGCATTCTGCCAAACGACTTTGGCAGTCTGCGTGGGGAACCACACGACGGGATCCACCCTCTCCTTTTCCCGAAGGGTCTCAAGGATACTACGTGCTGACCACTGCCTGATGGCCTTGTGGTCAAAGGTGTTTCCTTTCAAAAATTTCTCCACGAAGGACAGGTGGTACGGGACGGTCCAACTACTCGGAGCGTTCCGCGGCAATGAGGCCAGGCCCATTCTTCGCAACACCGGGGACAGGTAGAACCTCAGTAAGTAGTGACACTTGGTGTTTGCGTACTGAGGATCTACACACAGCTTGATGCAGCCGCACACAAAGGTAGCCGTCAGGGCAAGGGTGGCGTTCGGTATGCCCTTTCCCCTATTTTCCAGGTCTTTGTACATGGTGTCCCTGCGGACCCGGTCCATCCTCGATCCCCAAATGAAGTGGAAGATGGCTCGGGTGACCGCAGCAGCACAGGTCCAGGGAATAGGCCAGGCCTGTGCCACATACGACAGTACCGAAAGCCCCTCGCACCTGACAACCAGGTTCTTACCCGTGATGGAGAGGGACCGAAGCGTCCACCTGCTCAGCTTCTGCTTCAGTTTGGTGATACGCTCCTCCCAAGTCTTAGCGCACGCCCCAGCTCCACCAAACCAAACACCTAGCACCTTCAGGTAGTCTGTCCTGATGGTGAAAGGGATGAAGGAGCAGTCGTCCCAGTTCCCGAAGAACATGGCTTCGCTCTTACCCCTATTGACTTTGACACCCGAGGCCAGTTCAAACTGGCCGCAGATGTCCAACAGTCTACTCACCGACCGACGACCGGTGCAGAAGACGGCGACATCGTCCATGTACAGGGAGGTCTTGACCTGAAGGCCTCCGCTGCCTGAGATAGTCACGCCCTTCAGGCTCACGTCCTTCCTTTTGGACGCGGTGAAGGGCTCCACACAGCACACGAACAAGGCAGGAGAGAGCAGGCAGCCCTGCCTGACTCCAGATCTGACGGGAAAACTGTCTGATTCCCACCCGTTGATCGAGACTGCGCTAACGATGTTGGTGTAGAGCAGCCGGATCCAATTGCGGATGCCCTCCCCGAACCCCAATTTGGAGAGGACGTCCCTCATGTAAGCATGAGAGACCCTGTCGAAGGCCTTCTCCTGGCCCAGGCTGACGAGGCAGGTGTCCACCCGCCTGTCCTGCACGTAGGCGATTGTATCCCTGATGAGCGTGAGGCTCTCAGCGATCTTCCTGCCCGGCACAGCACAGGTTTGGTCAGGGTGAATCACTGACTCCAGAACAGACCTGACCCGGTTGGCTATGACCTTGCCCAGGATTTTGTAGTCCACGTTCAATAGTGAAATGGGACACCAATTCTTAATTTCTTCCCTCTCCCCCTTCCTCTTGTAAATGAGGGTGATGATGCCCTTCCTCATGGACTTGCACATTTCCCCTGCCCGAAGTGCACTATTGTACACCTCCAGCAGGTCCTGGCCGACCAGGTCCCACAGAGCGGAATACAGCTCGACCGGTAAGCCATCGCTCCCGGGAGTCCTATTCCTCTCCAAGGACTTGAAGGCTCTGGTCAGCTCATCCAGGGATATCGGCCGGTCCAGCCACTCCCTCGTGCCGTCGTCTAAGACCTCCGTGATAGACGACAGGAACGACTCGGAGGCCGTGCTGTCCGTGGGCTTCATGTCGTACAGTCCGGCATAGAAGGATCTGCTGATCCTCAAAATGTCGGGCCGAGACAACGTCACCGAGCCGTTGGCCTCCTTCAGCCGGCTAAGCACAGAGCTCTCTTTGTGCACCTTCTGAAAGAAGAAACGCGAGCACGTCTCGTCCTGCTCCACAGAGCGGACCCTGGACCGGAAGATTATCCTGGAGGCCTCCGCGGTGAAGAGCGAGGCTTGCTGGCCCCTCACCTCACGGAGGTCCTCCATGACATTGACCCCCATCAACTGCAGAAGGAGCAGGTTCTGCACCTTTTTCTGGAGTCGCGACAGCTTCCCCCACCTCTCTCTCGCCTTCCGAACACCCTTGAGGACAAAGAACCTCTTGATGTTCTCTTTCACCGTCTCCCACCAGTCGCCCGGAGACTCAAAGAGGGGTTTCACAGTTCTCCAACCAGCGTATTCCCTCTTAAGCTCCTTGACGTTCTCTGGGGTCAACAGAGTTGTGTTGAGCTTCCACGTCCCCTTGCCGGCCGGCTGGTCGTCCTGTAAGTGACAGTCGGCTAGCAGGAGGCAGTGGTCAGAGAAGAACACCAGCTCGACGCCGGTGGACCTGACCGAGAACGCCCGTGACACAAACAGGAAATCTATCCTTGAGCGAATAGACCCGTCTGGCCGCGACCAGGTGTTCCTCCACTGCACTCCGTCTGCAGGGGCGCTGAAGACGTCGAGCAGCTTGGCGTCCTTCACCGTGCCCATCAGGAATCTGGAAGTGATGTCCAGTTGACTCCCCCACCCGCTGTCCCCACGCCGGATCTACCGTCTGCATTGATGATGCAGTTGAAGTCTCCGTCTAGGATGACCGGCCTGGACGTAGCCAGCAGGGGTGGAAGCCGCTGCAGGACGTCCAACCGCTCACTCCGTACCGCTGGGGCGTACACGTTGATCAGCCTCAGGGGAGCGTTCCTGTAGGTGATGTCAGCCACTAGGAGGCGCCCCCCCACCACCTCCTGAACTTGAGAGATGGTGAATTTGCGCCCCCGCAGCAGAATAGCCAGGCCCGAGGAGCGACAGCCGTTACCCCCGACCAGATTGAAGGCCCACAGGTCCTGTCGCCGGACCAATTCCCGTACCTGCCGAGGTGCGGTATCCCGCACTCCTGCAGAAACAGGAGGTCCACCTTGACGGTGGTCAGGTAGGCCAACGTGGACACACATCTTGTGGTGGACTTGACGCTATGTACATTAATGCTCGCAACTCGTATGCCCATTGTGGGCAGTGACCGCAGTACCCTCCCCAAGTCCAAGGTCCAGCCCCTCCATCTGTCCCTTCATGCCCATTGCCCGGACTAACTGCTAGACGCTCTCCGGGCTCAGGAAACCATCCGTGCTGCCTTCCGGGTGGCATCCCCCCGTCGGGGGTACGTAGGCAGGAGAGTGCGGCTCTGGGTCAGGCTGGGGACATGCTGTTTCCTCCTTCCCGCCTGGAAGTTCCGGGGGGCCCTCCAGTGCCCCAGCAGCACGTGATTGGGTGTCGGAGGGAGCCTCAGGACGCCTCCCCTCACCTGGAAGTGGCGTGTTGCCTTCCTTCTCCCTTGAGATCTTTAGCTTCTGCTTTGGGTGGACCTCCTCCGAATCTCCCTTGTCAGAGGAGCTGTTATAGGCCCCCTGTAGCTGCCTCTTCCTGCCTGATGGTTGCGGTGCCTGGGCCCGCCGACGCACCTTCCTCCTTGCTTTCCGGACCGTTGTCCACTCCCATGGGCCGCCTGTTGCCGCCTCCATCGACTCCGGTTTGTCGGGGGGGGAGCGGAGCCTGCAGGGGCGCTTTGCTGGCCTCGGGCCCATCCTGCAGGTCTGGGCCCTCCTGCACGACCTGGCCCTCCTGCACATTAGTGGGGTCCTTGCTGGGCCCTGGTGCCTTCCTCTCCTCCGGGGGGGCTGACCCCGCATTGTCCCTGCCGGCGACCTGGGCATAGGTGGTCCCCCGCTGCGGGCATGCACTATAGAGGTGGCCCACTTCCCCGCAAAGGTTGCAGCTTTTCTCTTGTGGGCAATCCTTTGCAAGGTGTCCCTCCTCCCTGCAGATGGTGGCTTTGCAATCGGCCGCCACGTGACCTGACCTACCACAGGCATGGCAGACTTTAGGTTGCCTTGCGTAGGTCAGGTAGCCCTTGCTCCCGCCAATCGCGAAGCTGGATGGTGGGTGTATGATATTCCCATCCACGCCCATCCTCAGCGTCACCTTGACCTGCCTCTTACTGGTCCACATCCCGAAGGGGTCCATGATGTCAGTTAGGTCCCCTTCCACCTTCACGTACCTTCCAAGGAAGGTCAGGACATCAACTGCTGGCACATGTGGGTTGTACATGTGTACAGTCACCATACGGCTCCTCTGCGCTGGCATCACAAACAGCGGGACAGCGGTCAATACAGAGAGGGGGCCCTCACCTCCTTTCTCCTTCAAAACCTCCAGGAAGCGCTTGCAAAGCTTGGCACTCCTGAAGGTTACATCATAAAAACCTCCTCCAGGGAAATCCTGCAGGCAGTAATGTCCGCAGCAGCGAACCCACAACAGTCCAACAGGACCCTCTTCACGAAGAAGGCGCGGTCCACAGGTGCACCTTCATCCACCTTCTTCACGGAACCGTGGATGGTGTTCCGGACCCCCTGACCTGGGGCACGAGCACTTGCCATAGCCATCGTTGCAGGTTGGCTGCTCCCCTGAACCAGCTTTAGGCCAAAGCCAGCATTAATATCCACTGGTCGCAAGGGTGCACAGCCAACCCGACGTCTTCCTTTCACCTCCAACACAGCGCTCTCCTCCTCTCGGTCCACAAGAGAGTGGGTCTTTATTTTGTTCCGGATGTAAGCTGGTTCACTGAGCTTGAAGGTGTGTTCCCAGATGTTTCGTCACCATTCTAGGTAACATCATCAGTGAGCCTCCGACGAAGCGCTGGTCTTATGTCCCGCTTTCTATTTATCTGGTTAGGTTTCCTTGGGTTGGTGATGTCATTTCCTGCATTGGTGATGTCATTTCCTGTTCTTTTTCTCAGAGGGTGGTAGATTGGCTCCAAATCAATGTGTTTTATGGAGTTCCGGTTGGAATGCCATGCTTCTAGGAATTCTCGTGCGTGTCTCTGTTTGGCTTGTCCTAGGATGGATGTGTTGTCCCAATCAAAGTGGTGTCCTTCCTCATCTGTATGTAAGGATACGAGTGATAGTGGGTCAGGTCGTTTTGTGGCTAGTTGATGTTCATGTATCCTGGTGGCTAGCTTTCTGCCAGTTTGTCCAATGTAGTGTTTGTCACAGTTCTTGCAAGGTATTTTGTAGATGACGTTCATTTTATTTGTTGTCTGTATAGGGTCTTTTAAGCTCATTAGCTGCTGTTTTAGTGTGTTGGTGGGTTTGTGGGCTACCCTGATGCCAAGAGGTCCGAGTAGTCTGGCAGTCATTTCGAAAATATCTTTGATGTAGGGGAGAGTGGTTATGGTTTCTGAGCCCGTTTTGTCTGTTTGTTTGGGTTTATTGCTGAGGAATTGGCGGATTGTGTTCATAGGGTACCCATTCTTTTTGAATACGCTGTATAGGTGATTTTCCTCTGCTCTGCATAGTTCCTCTGCTGCAGTGTGTGGTGGCTCATTGGAATAATGTTCTAATGCAGCTTCGTTTGTGGGTGTTGGGATGGTTGCTCCTGTAGTTCAGTATTTGGTCCGTATGTGTTGTTTTCCTGTAGACGCTGGTTTGAAGTTCCCCATTGGCTGTTCGCTCTACTGTGACATCTAGGAATGGCAGTTTGACACGCACGAGAATTCCTAGAAGCATGGCATTCCAACCGGAACTCCATCAACAAACACATTGATTTGGAGCCAATCTACCACCCTCTGAGAAAAAGAACAGGAAATGACATCACCAATGCAGGAAATGACATCACCAACCCAAGGAATAGATAAATAGAAAGCGGGACACAACACCAGCGCTTCACCGGAGGCTCACTGATGATGTTACCTAGAATGGTGACGAAACGTCTGAAAACGAACCTTCCAGCTCAGCGAGCAAACTCACATCCTAAAGTGGTTTTGTAAAAGAAGCAAATGTGATGTGAGAAGAAGACTTTTTTCCACACAGCAAGTGGCTCAGGTCACAAATGCAATGCCTGGAAGTGTGGTGGAGGCAGCTTAATTGAGACATTCAAGAGGGCATTGTTATTTATTTGATTAGAAACATGGCATGCGGGTATAAGGAAAAGGCTGTAGAATCAGGTATGATGCTCATTTGGAGAACTAGTGCAGACACAAGGGGCCAAGTAGCCTCCTGCACTATAATAGTTCTGTGATTCAGTGGGCAATCTGACATCCTGACTGGTGACAAGCAAAAATGTGTGATATTGCTGTTTATGATCTGCCTGAGAGTGGTTATTCACTGCAAGGATCCATTGCCCATTGCTGTGAGAACTAAATAAATGGAAAACTCTTCAACCTCAGTCACCTCAATGTCAGAACCAAATGACCACTGTATGCATATGTCATTGCCCTCTCTGCACCATATCCACTCTCAATCTCTTCCATTCTGTACACTAGAGACTCAGCCTGTCTTCAGATGTTGCCAAACTCATATTTCATCCTTGTCTGGTTAAGTATTCCACCTGCTGTACACATTGAAGGAGAGACTCTGGTATATGTTGAGCACTTATCACACCTTGGTTCCCATCCCTCTCAAAAGGCCACCATTGATGGGAGCACTTACCGCACCTTGGTTCCATTTCTGAAAAGGCCACTATTGTTGAGGGAGGTGCAACATCAGACCAAGTCAGTTTTCTACAAATGTTCGTAATTGCCTGCTTGATCTCAGTAAAGAACTCAGCTAGTTAACAAAAGCCTAATGTACCACACCCCTGTAGTGTAGTGAGACCTGGACTATAGAACAGTGACAGAGAAGAGAGTTAGTGAAATTCCACCAGTGCCACCGCTGCTATATTTTCCAGATTCAGTGGAGGACTGTCAAACTAATGTCAGTTTTCTTCGTAATGCCAGCTTCACAGGCAAAATTCCTGAAATAAATTGACCACGGATACAGCGCATGGATGGTTAAAATGTATGTCCCATGCGAGCTCTTGTTTTACCTCTGAGAGCAATTACAGGGACCTTCCAATTGACCTCACAAATTATAGAACCCATTTAACAAATAGAAAGGAAAAGAATTACACATATCCTTTGCAATGCGCATGTAACATTAACTGATCAATGCTTTTGCCAGTCTTATTACATCATAACTTCCCCAGAATAGAATCCCAGTGAACATTAATAATAGTTAAACAATTTGAGAGCAGAATTAAATGCTTCCATATTTTCAAATATGGTAAAATACTCTCTTGGTTTCTGAAAGGTCACAGACTCTATCTGTTTCTGTTAGCTGATGCTGGCTTCATTCTGTAATTATTATTCCCAAGCAGACCTGTATGTGCCCTCACAAGAAAATAAATCTGATGAATGATTGAGTAATGTTTGATTTAGGAAATATAGGGACAGGCTAACTCCACACAAAGTGATCTCAGGGAGAGAAGATGCCCTCCTATTGATTGATTGTTTTGTGACATTGGCAGTAAAGGAACTGCCAGTCCCACTTTGTGGAAGCGGTGAGAGAATGAATTGAATAATTTAGCTTTCCTGACACACATACTCAACATTAGTACAGCGAAATATTTACAAGTTGCCACTTACGGTGCTGTCTGAGTACAAAGGTACCTAGGTACAGATTCTTGAGTACAAATACTTAAAAGAAGAAAAATTAAAGAAATAAAATTTCCAGCATTACAGTCCTTCAAAAGTACAGTAATAAATTTTTTAAAAAAGAAACAAAATGTTCAGAATAACATTCCTTCCATAATAATTTAATTTAAAAATTTTGAAAAAGAGAAATTAGTCTGTTTCATGGCAGTAGGAGGACAATGAGGAGTGGAAGGGTCAATACCAAAACCTCAAGTACAATAACCCTTGTCAAACGCTAATAATTCTGTTAGTTGCTGTGGAAGTGCAATTAACTTGGTTTAGAATTTATTTATCTACATAATTAGAAACTTTGCATACGATCAGTATAATAGAATGTGAGAGGTTTAGAGTGGCGAATATTTTCAAACTGTGAATGGGAAGAACAGAGTTGCCCTTTCAGAAATCCAGTACAAGGTATAATAGGCAAAATGGCCTGCATTTATAAAATGCTGTGATCTATGTCAGAACAACATGATTGATCATGTCCTGGAAAAGCAAATCAGCTTTAACTCAAGTTTTGTTGTTTGGAAGTAGCTTTCAAATTAGATTAGATTCCCTACAGTGTAGAAACAGGTCCTTCAGCCCAACAAGTCCCAACTGCCCCTTGGAGCATCCCACCCAGACCCATCCCACTATAACCCACACACCCCTGAACACTACGGACAATTTAGCATGGCCGATCCACCTAGCCTGCACATCTTTGGACTGTGGGAGGAAACCGGAGCACCCGGAGGAAACCCACGCAGACACGGGGAGAATGTGCAAACTCTGCACAGACAGTTACCTGAGGCTGGAATTGAACTTGGGACCCTGGCGCTGTGAGGCTGCAGTGCTAACCACTGAGCCACTGTGCCGCTCCCAAATTCTCTGTTTGAAATTTGCAGATGGTGTATCCTTGGGGCTTTTATAAATGTTGTAAATCCATTTTGCCTGCCCTACTGATTTTATCTGACATCTGTGCATCTCTCACAAAGAATAAAAAAGAAAATGTTATAGTGTGAATATCGGCAGCTGAGCAGTACCATGTACCAAGCTGTAGAAAAACGGGACAAAGTATTTGGATGGGAACTAATTCAATGTCGAGCACCTCAGACACAGCACATGAGCTGACAGAATCCATCTGCAAAGTAATTAAGGGCATCTGTTGATGCCTGATAAATCTCAAGTTTCATGAGATACTGTACAAAAAATGGATCATATAGACACAACAAACAGCAGAATAGGCCAGGCATGCCTGCTTTCCCCAACATCATTCAAACAAATTTAATCATATGTTTGTTAACCATGAACCTGTTATGAACCACAAACTAGCCCTACATTTGCCATCATGAACCTATCTGAATTGGAGGAGAATCCTGCATACATTTGACGGTTACCCACACAGTGTGGAATTAATCTGTATCAATACTGTGAGTAGGTGATTTGGTCAATTTTACTCCACTGACTGAATAACTTGTTCAGAATTAATTGATAAATACAGTAACTGGATAACTCGGTGACCTGGTAGTTATTGTAGATGTTTTTAATCAACCTGATCAGATCGATATGACATACCTACTGGAGCAGATGGGACCTGCTGGTTGTTAGGTGAGGATACTCCCACTGCACCACACGAGCCCTCCAGTAGGGATGGTAGATATTTTCTAATCAACCTTTTGTTAACCTATGCAAGATATATATAACTTGGTGCATGGTAATATTGATATTCACAATAAAACATTTATATTTTTATTCCTTGTGAGAGATGCACAGAAATATCTTCAGATAATACTCAGGCAGGGCAGGACTAGACAAATGGATCTACAACATTTATAAAATTCTCTGGAGCAGGTGGGACTTATTAAATTTGGTCTGAAAGGTTAAGTGATTCATTTTAATAAGAACCACCCATTGTGCTGAAGTCACAGGGATTTGGTCAGGATAAAGAAGGAATATGTAAAGAGACAGATTCGGGCTGGAGTACCCCTAATAGTCTTTGTTACAATGGGGCAGATATGCATGTAAGTTGTAAGAAGTGGTTGTAATGCAATGAACTTTGTCTTGTTTGTTCAACAAGATTCTCTGGTTAGACTAGTAAGGTAGACATCCTAACCCACACTTTATCATTTTGGACTTGAAGGTAACCATACACAATGGAGTTACAAAGAACAATGGCAAAGCAGAGTGAGTTGAACTCAAATCAGACAAAAAAGGAGAAATATAGCAGGGGAAAGAAAAATTGGGAAAGAGAGAGATCGGGTATAAAAGGATATAACTGGAAAAAAATTGCAAAATTTGACAGTTCTAAAATCTCCAAAGTGGTTCACTAACTGAACTAGTGGGATGCCAGTTTAGACTGTTCACTTTCTGCACCAGAGTGGTTGCCTGGAAGTCATTAACAATACTCACACCATCCTTACTTGGAGTTATGTTGCCATTCTCTAACTCACTGTTACTGGCTCTATATCCTGCGATACTGTTCCTAAAAGCACTGTGGGTGTACCATACCATGTGAACTACAGTGGTTCACATTCTCAAGGGTAGTTTAGGGATGGACAATAAATGCTGGCCTGACTGGCAATGCCCACATCATGTGAACAAATAAAATTTCCAAAATGTACTTGTACCACTTGTTGCTCAGCTTATCTTTATGTGAGAAGTTTAAAGGGTGATTAATTTGCAACTTTGACAAATTCTTAAAAATAATATGGTGAGCTTCGGTTTGTGCAGGTAATGAGGGGTGCAACTTGATACACTTTTGGAGACTCGTGACTCACATGAATCTCATAATCACTTCTTTGTCAGCTAGTCTGTACTTTAACAACTGCATGCCTTATACACACATTATTTTTCCAGGTAATTGCAAATGCTGAGACATGCTGAAATCGCTGCTCCAAATTCAAGGCAGTCAGTTTTACAAAGAGCTGTGTAAAAGCCTCAAACCCTGCAAGTTTTTTATTTAAGCTGCAGCTCGGACTAAAGCAACTAAGTCTCCAGCTCCCAATGCTTTATAAGCTGCCTGTGAGGAGAAACCTTTACAAGAGATAGTTGACAGGCCAACTTTGTTAAATTACAGTGTGAACTAGTGAATCCCTTAAAAACTGGATGCAAAGGTAAATAGGGGCTCGGGAGTGATCCATGTGACTGCCGCATTTTCACTCATTCGATTAAACAGGGAAAATGAAGAACCATTAGCCCACCTCTGCCTAGTTTGGAACAGACGCTGGTTATGACTCAGCTTGTGAAAGGTCTCCTGATTCAAATCATTCAGAAATGTCTCCCTGTGGAAATTCTGTGACTGTTACCACGTCAGATTAAATGGAGCTATTTTTAAATCGGGAGGAGGTGGAATAGTCAGAGAGGCTGCATTACTCACCTTTCTCTTTTCCTGGTCAGCCCTGTCTCTGATCAATGCCCTTTCTCTCCTCCACGCCACTATCACAAAGGGCATCTTCCTCAGAAGGGGCACATTAGAAAGCAGAGTGAGAATAATACACACTCGGGCCTTTGTTCATCTCAGTGCATTGTGAAGAATTCTAATCTTGTCGTCTGGTTGTCTTGTTAATGCAAATCCCCAGTGATCCCATTCTCATGGCCAATTACATGATTTGATATGCAACCCAGTAGATATTTCAATTTGTGGCTTGTACAAAAGAGCTGATTTCTTGATGGTAATGTTGCAATTGGTGATATTTGATTTTGATTTGATTTATTATTGTCATATGTGCCAAGAAAAGCATCGGTTTGCATGCTGTCCAGGCAAATCATCCCTTACATTAGTACATCAGGGTAATAGAACAGAATGCAGACTATAGTGTTACAGCTACAGGGAACATGTGAAGGAAGATCAACTGTAACATATGTAAAGCCCATTCAAAAGTCTGATAAGAGAGGGGAAGAAGTTGTTCTTGAATCTGTTGGTACATGTTTTCAAACTTTTGTATCTTCTCCCCAAGGGCCATTTCAGAGTTTCTTCAGGTTTTCAGACTTTCCTTCACTTACATTTATTTTGCATCAGTCCTTGTTATAAAATAAACATGTGACTTTTCTCCAAACTCACAGCAATGCCACAGACTTCACTGCAGTTTGTCTGAAGAGCGCTTTGGGGAGGCTATGTGCTGTGTAAGGTGCTGTATAAATGCAAAGTGTTTCTTTTCCTTTTCAGAGACCTGGCTCGAAAAGATCTAAATGGCGCATCAGATCCCTTTGTCAGAGTGCAATACAATGGGAAAACCCAAGAAAGCTGTGTGAGTCCAACCTCTCCCTTCTGTGCTAATTCAGAACTGACTAAACACCAGCCAAAAGGTGCTAGTAATTCGCATTTCAATTTCCTCGTTTCATCATTGAGTGAGGTGTGGGGAATTGTTCTGACAATAATCTAATCATGTTATTTAACCAGCAGACAGTTTAAGCATAATATTCAAAAGGGGCCTTCGCCACCATTCAATAAAAGCATGCTGGGAGGCTCTCTTGTGGTGCAGTACTAGTGCCCCTGTCCCCGGACTGGGAGGCCTGGATTCAAGTCCCACCCACTGTGGAGGAGTGTAATAACATCTCTGAACCGTTTGATTAGAAAAATAGGTCAATTGTGTTTTCAAAAAACATTTCTGTTGTTTTAAAGAAAATTATTCAACATTCCCAGCTATCCATGGTAGCCTTGCACCCCTGGTTTAACGAATCTGTCTACGTCTGCCATAAAAGTATTCAAAGACTTTGCTTCCACCCGGTTTTGAGGAACAGAATTTCAAAGGCTTACAGTCCCTTGTGTGAAAAAAAAATCATCTGTGCGACCTCTTATTTTGTGACAATGATCCCTAGTCATTCTCGCAAAAGAGGAAGCAATCTTTGCTCATCCACCCTGTCAAGACCATTCAGGATCTTACAAGTGCCACACAACAGACTTGCGAGATAAGTTATAAGTTTTGGAACAAATGAGACTGTTTCAATTGAAAATACAGAATTGGCCAAAGGATAGAAGATGGGGAGTAATAGTTAATGGGCATTTTTCAAGGGTAAGAGAGGTTTGTATGGCATCCCCTATGAAGGTCTCAGAGTGTAGGGACAACTTCCCAGATGGTGAATGATACAAAACCTGGAAACATTGTAAACTGTGAGGAATGCAGTGTAAAACTACAAAAAGAAAGTTAGAGATTGATGCAGTGGGTAGGCAGGTGGCAGATGAAGTTCAAAATGGAGAAAAGAACATGGGCATATAGGATAAAATAAAGGATTGGAAGAATGCAAAAGGACCTGGGTGTATATGTGTGTAAGTCATTAAAGGTACCAGTGCAGTTAAAGTGAGAAGTCAATAAACTCAGTATCCTCATCTTTACTCATTGGGGAATAAAGTACAGGATCAAAGAATGTGGTGATGAATCTATATAAGACACAAGTTATACCTCGGCTGGAGTATTGTGTACCACTCTTGAGGACTACACTTTAGGAAGGATGTGAATATATTGGAGAGCATGCAGAGCAGCTTTATAAGATTGATTCTGTGGTAGATTGGAGAAGTTTAGAATGTCTTTCTTGGAGAGAAGAAGGCTGGAAGGATGTCTGTTGGTATTTTCAAAGTCAGAAATCACACAACACCAGGTTATAGTCCAACAGGTTTATTTGAAATCACAAGCATTTAGAGAGCTGCTGTTTCATCAGGTGAAGTCTTCATTGGTCCTTACACCTACATTGGTATGGACTGCCACACTCCAAACAATGTAAGTCTCAGAAAAACTATCACTGATTCCTAGATTATGAGTCCTCTTCCCGTGACAGGTAATTGGTGGATTTACAAATGGCTAGAGTCGGAAGAACACAATTTGGAAAAGCTAGTTCTCAGAACGCTGCAGGGTTGGAGAGGGTTACGAGGTGGGGCGTAGCAGAGCCCTGTGGGCACTTAAACACAAGGATACTGTTCTGTGTACAAGGCATTGATTGAAGCATTAGTAAACTTACAGAAATTGGCCTCTTCTGTACAAATTATGTCTTTTTTATCATTTTGGAACCGCATCAATTCAGCCTGAGCCATGACTCATGTGATTCAGAGATTTACAATAGTTATTAAAATTGGAGCTTCTTCTTTAAAACTTGCTTTATTAGTTAGATAAAATAACTCTCAGGAGAAGTCCACACTGTTCTTGTCCCTGTGCACAGTTCCAGGGGTAAACTCAATTGACACCATCAGGAGGAGACCAAAACTGTGTATAAGTCAGTTGTAAAGAAACATGGATAATTAAAGGAGAACATCACAAGGGAGAGTCAAAATTTTACAAAATTTCTGAAGTTGCAAGCCGTACATCTCCACCTATGAGCAGCCTCTGACAAGATGGGTACATCAAAATGAGGCAGGAATATGGACCATCTTCTGGAGGTCTCATCACATGATCTCCCACCTCTCCCAGTCACACACTTTGTCTTGCAGTTTTAAAGCTGACAAACAAATGCGTTCAAAGAAAAAGTGAGAAAATTAATTTCTTTTAGTGCCTCAATAATGGAGATTGCTCGCTACTGTGTGAATGAGATGACTTTTTCAGTCCACCCAATCCCGGAGGCTTGGCAGCCTTGGGCAGATCTGATCTCGGTTGGATTTTTCAGCCACTGCTTTATTAGTGTATCCATATAGGGAGCTGAGAAGTTAAATACAAGCCTCATGATTTATACCCTTAACAAATGAAATTTGTTATAAAATGAAGCCATTTTGATGGCACTATTTAGACCAGTCCTTGCTATTAACTATGGTAGTGCAAATCATAATGCCATTGTTAATCATTCTGCGGCATTGTATGTTTTTTCCTCCCATTTTAATCTTTATATTTTATGGTGAATATTTGCCCTTTGTAATGTAATGTACTGCGCTACCAGAGAGAGATGAAATACTGTACTGAAGAAGGGTCCTGACCAGAAACGTCAACTTTCCTGTTCCTCTGATGCTGCTTGGCCTGCTGTGTTCATCCAGCTCCACACTGTGTTATTGCAGTTTGGGCTTTCCTCCTTAATTGCAATTTATCAGACACTTTGTAGAACATAAATTAAACTGCTATAAATACAGAGCTCCATTTCCCACATCAGCCCTCCTAGTAAGACCAGTAATTCACTACAATGCCTGCTGAATTGAATAGTTCCTTACCAGGGGTAGTATTGACTGCTAACCAATCTGGAGATCTTCAAATGCATTTCCATTGGCAGACAAGGTAGATTTTCATTTGATCAGTTTGACTTGATTGAAATTTTTTTATGCACCTGAATGAACAGCATTTTCTAGCGTGTTTAACACTAGAAGAATGTTGGAAAGCTCCATTATGGTGTAAAGCCTCAGGAAAGATGGGTCCAGGCCAGAATTTGAGCCACTGTCCTAATAACGCTGTCTCTGACCTGTACTTGCTTGTAGCAAGGCTCCGCAGTACCTCAGAAGAAATTCTCCCAGCAGCACCCATCAGTCAGTGATTATTAGAGCATCTAGCGACGTAACTGTCAGCTTGATTGTCATTATCGCTTGCGTACCTCGTCGCTTTTAATACTTGGATTAACAGCATAGAACATAGAACATATTGTTGAAATTGAGTGAAAACTGTTCATACTGTGATCTTTTGATGTAGGTTGTGAAGAAATCCTGTTACCCCCGCTGGAATGAGGTATTTGAGTTTGCCCTGGATGACACTGGCGCAGAGAACGCATTGCATGTGGAGGTCTGGGACTGGGACTTGGTCAGCAAGAATGATTTCCTGGGAAAGGTAGGTAACACCTTGATCAATACCTGACTCGAAGCTTTTGGTTGTTTCCAGTTATACTGCAGCTGAGACAATCCCTTTCACATTCAGGAAAAGTCCTGCATTGATGTATTTCACACTCATAGGATGTCCCAAAGCTCTTCACAGTCAGTGGGTTAGCCAGCTTGACCACAGAAACATCCTGCATGTAGAATGTGATGATGATCGGATAATCTGTTTTTGTGATGTTGAGTGAGGGATGAATGTTGACCCGGACGCGGGGAATACGCACCTTGTCTGTATTGAAATAGTGGCATGTCTTATGTCCACCAGAGAGAGTTGATGAGGCATCTGAAAGTGCAGACCCCTCCCCCACCTCCCTCCATTTTTGAACTGCAGTATCAGCCAGGATTATGTCCCAAGTCACTCAATTGACAGTTGAGCCCATAATCTCCTGCCTCAGAGTTTGAGGGAACTATTATTGAGCCAAGCCTGATTCCCAAATAATAACTGACCAGGGAATAGGGATAATGGTTAGGACTTGAGTTGTATGAATGGCAGTGAAGATGCTTTTAATTCTGGCTCTCAGCTTTAAAGAGAATGACCTGAGGAACTGTTCTCTCCAGGTATTTGCCATGGACTGCAGCAAAACAGAGTCCAATGCACAGAGACTGTCTCTCCAACTGGACTTCAAACAGCCACCATCTTGAACCTAATGAGACTGACCTGTAGGTCTCTGGGGGCTCCCCTGACTTTAGCTCAGTTGCGGTTCAGGTAGATCAACTAAGCAGAAACAGTGCGCCAGATTTTCAGAGGAAGGACAAGCTCATGCAGCTTCTGATAGAAGATTCTGACCAGGGCTCCCTCAAAAATGTGACGCCTTCTTCCGTTCTGACAGTTCTGTCGAAGTGAATGCATCAGGAGAGGGTCAACCAGGCAGCCACTTTAACAGCTGCTATCACACAGTAAGACAGTAATGTAAGTGTGACGGTAAGGTGCCAGATGAGGGTGGGGTGCCGGTAGATAGAGTACCATACATATAGTGGGTAGGGTGCTGGGGTCAGGGTACCAGACAGGTAGAGGTATGGTACCACATGGATAGGATCAAGGGGCTAGCGGATAAGATGCCAGATGAATGGAGTGGGATGCCAGGCAAGTACAGTGCCAGTTGAGCTTGGAGTAAGATGTCAAGTGGGAAGAGTGTGCGGTCTGCCAGTCGTGTCAGGAGGGATCGGATGTGGGAAGCAAATTGTGGCGGGGGAATGAGGGTCGGTCCTACTCAGCCTGGATTTGGAGAAAGGAGGGGTGGCAGTGGGGCCTGGGGAGGTCAGGTGTGAAACAGGGCAAAGGGGATCGGGCACGGAATTGGGGAAAGGGGATCGGATGCAGAGAGGGGGATTGGATACAGAGTGGGAGAAAGGGGATTGGATTCAAAGCAAGGAAAAAGGTATTGAGTGCAGAGAAGGGGAAAAGTGATTGGGTGTGGAATGGGGAAAATGAATCGAGTGCAGACGGGGAATAGGGAATCGTGTGCAGAAGAGGAGGAAGGGAATTGAGTACAGAGCAGGGGGAATGGGATTGAGTGCAGAGCAGGGGAAGGGGGTCAATTCCCTCTGAGTCTGCTCCAATGGCATATTCTGCAGTCTTCCCATGAGCACCCCCCCCCCCAATCTGTGCTGGGATAATGCTGTCTGGCCAGTAGCAAATCGAGGCCCATGATCTCTATTGACGTAATCTCGATGGATAGCAACACTGAAAAAAACTGAATGATGGAATGATCGCAGTGAAGGGCAACAAGATTTCATGTTTTGAAACTTCAAAAATCAAACCAAAGTTAACATAGATTAAAAGTGGCCTAATGATCTGACAGACAAATTGCACAGACATAAACTATAAATTACACTTCAACGAGCAGACAGAACAAGGCTAGATCTGACAGGTTTATTAAACTGCCCATTTAGCTGGTAAATATTGTTATGAAGTTGTGTAGAGTAATTGTGAATTGGAAGGCAGGAAGCTAGAATTTGTTTGTAAAAAAAAGATATATGGGAGAAGAGTGTGTGGTTCCTTTAAGAGTAAAATGCTTTTCCAAGCTTAGAGAATTGTACAGAAAAAAACATGTGTCTGTATGTAGCTGAAGATGTACAGTCAGTTTTCAGATGGAAACATGTATCAGTTGGCTGTGTGATTAGAAACATTAGGTTTGTTTCGATGTTTTAGCATTTCGCAACAATCTGTCAATGAACTTAAACCAACCACTCAGCGATTGGAAGCTAATTGAATTTAATTCCGATGGTTTTGACAAACTCGGACCAATGCTACAGTAAGAAAATTGATATGTAATCCAAGTTATATAAGGAGAGAGTTTTGGAAAATTGGTGTGAGAATGAACCACCATCTGAGAAATAAACACCTAGCTCACACAAGAAATCGCTAAACTGTCTTAGAAAGCACCAACCGCCCATAAAAGGTACCACGGCACTTCTAGCTAAGAATCCTCACAGAAGACTTTACAGAGAAAATTTCTCGGACAGCTAGATCAGCAGGAGAAATTGTTTCAGAGATAGTAGGAGAATCAGATGCTGGAGTGGTTGTACTAAGAAAGGTAATGTGGCTGTAGCACTAAACCCTATCCTAAACCCCACCTCTTCCTCCGTTCCTAAACCCTACCTCTTCCTCCGTTCCTAAACCCTACTTCTTCCTCCGTTACATCGATGACTGTATCGGCGCCGGCTCATGCACTTCATCCACTTCACCAACACCTTCCACCCCAACCTTAAGTTCACCTGGACCATCTCTAATACCGCTCTCACCTTCCTGGACCTCTCTGTCTCCATCCCCAGGAACCACATAGAAACCATATCCATTTCAAGCCTGCCAACTCCCACAGCTACCGAGAATGCACATTCTCCCACCCACCTTCCTGCAAAAATTCCATCCCCTATTCCCAATTCCTTCGCCTCCGCCGCTGCTGCTCCCAGGATGAGGCATTCCACTCCCGTACATCTCAGATGCCCTTGTTTTCAAAGGACCGCAACTTCCTGCCCTCAGTAGTCGAGAACGCCCTCGACCGTGTCTCCCGCATTTCCCACAACTCATCCCTCACACCACGTCCCCGCAATAAAAACCGAAACAGAATCCCCCTCATCCTCACATACCATCCCACCAACCTCTGGATCCAAAGCATCATCCTCTGACACTTTCGCCATCTACAATCCGACCCCACCACCAAAGACACTTTTCCCTCCCCACCCTTATCTGCCTTCCAGAGTGACCAGTCTCTCCATGACTCGCTTGTCTGCTCCACACTCCCCTCTAGCCCCACCACACCCGGCACCTTCCCCTGCAACCGCAGGAAGTGCTACTACACCTGCCCCCAACACCTTCTCCCTCACACCCACCCCAGGCCCCAAAAAACTTTCCACATCAAACACATGTTCACCTGCACATCTGCCAATGTGGTATACTGCATCCACTGTACCCATTATGGCCTCCTCTACATCGGGGAAACCAAGCGGAGGCTTGAGGACAGCTTTGCAAAACACCTCCGCTCAGTTCGCACTAAACAACTACACCTCCCAGTCGCAAACCACTTCAACTCCCCCTCCCATTCCACAGACGACATGTCCATCCTGGGCCTCCTGCAGTGCCACAACGATGCCACCCGAAGGTTGCAGGAACAGCAACTCATATTCCGCTTGGGAACCCTGCAGTCCAATGGTATCAATGTGGACTTCACAAGCTTCAAAATCCCCTCTCCCCCTACTGCATCCCAAAACAAGCCCAGCCCGTCCCTGCCTCCCTAACCTGTCCTTGCTCCCACCTATCTCCTCCTCTCACCTCAAGCCCCACCCCCATCTCCTACCTACTAACCTCATCCCACCCCCTTGACCTATCTCCTCCCGAACCCCCCACCTAGACTCACCTTTACTGGCTCCATCCCCGTCCGTTTGACCGGTCTGTCTCCTCTCCACATATCTTCTACTCTATCCATCTCCTATCTGCCTCCCCCTCTCTCCCTATTTATTTCAAAATCCCCTTCCTCTCCCCCATTTCTGAAGAAGGGCCTAGGCTTGAAACATCAGCTTCCCTGTTCCTCTGATGCCACTTGGCCTGCTGTTTTCATCCAGCTCTGCACCTTGTTATCTCAGCAGAAGAAAGGTGTTTATGTTTTGAGAATAACAGAAGAAAGGCATGTAGACGTTGAGAGACTAAGTTTTCGTTTATTTTCTTTATTTATTTATATATAAGTGTATCTGTGTTTATTGGAACAGCATATCAGTAGAATTTAGTTCAGTTAGGGAATAATTAATAGTTTAGAGGTATTTGTTAAGTTTGTTAGAAATTCTGTTAATTTGTTCACGGTTAAATAAAAAAGTTGTTATTTGTTACCTATAAAGTGACTATCAGGGATTTTCTTTCATTTAACCACAATTTTTAACAGATTTTAAAGGCAAGGCGAGCTCCTCTGTGTGTTTCAGGCTTAATTATTAAAAGGGAACCTTTACTCCTGACAGAACAGACTGGCAGGAAGAAGAGTCTCGACCCGAAACATCAGCTTTCCTGCTTCTCTGATGCTGCTTGGCCTGAAGTGTTCATCCAGCTCTACACCTTGTTGTCTTAGAGCGGACTTGGGGGCTTGTGTTACAGTTTAATTATCAGGAGAGTTCAAACTCCTCGCTGCAACAAAGTGGCACCAATTCCAAAACTCTGAACTTCCTCAGGCCAAGTTCTAGCCTCTTCACTTTGAGGCCTTAGTGCCAAGTCCCATCAGACTTCAGTTTTACTCCTCCTCAGTTCCATTGTTACAGTCCCCCCCAACAAAAGGCCCACCCTTCCAGATCCCTCATGGTTCTGCTACCCGACCCAGCTGCCTCGGTCTTTCCTGTCTCAGACTATGTAGGGCTCAACTGTCTTCTCCTGAAGATCAGTCACATCCCATTGATTAGCATGGATTGTTATAGATCCTGGAATGTTTCTATTGCATTTTATCGATGGCCTATTGGCACTGTGCCTGGGCAGAGCAGTTTAGGGAGATTGTGCATGTTTTACAGCTGCACTGGGTCTTGCTGCTGGCAGTCGGTCGGCTCTGAACTCCTCTCAGGGAAACTAAACAGACCCACCCAAGGCAAATGAACTCAGCCTCAGCTGTACTCTTCTCTAAAGTGGAGCTGTCCTTGACCAATGTCTTCTGCCCATCCCCCGTGGGATCATCTGTTTTGCCTCCTAATCTGTTCTAAATGCTTCTTGGAAATTTCACTGTAATAAACGTGGCACCACTCCTCTTGGTCAGCATATGAGAGTCCATCACACAACATTTGGCTGCATTTTTAAGGTGACAAAATGCCTTAAGGAATCAAAATCAAAACCTATTCGGCACATCAAGGACGTTCTTTCCATAAATCAATTGTAATTATGGGTGTTATCTCCTGAGGGAAAATTGTACATAAAACTTCCATTTATAAAGTATCTTTCACCAACTGAGGGAGATGACAAAAGCACTTTATAGCCAATCAAGCACTCTTGAAATTCAGTCACTGTTGAAATGTAGGGAACTGTGCAATTGCCCAGACAGCACCTGAATTGATATTCATAGCAATAGTTACATTGCAAAGTTAGTACAAAGGAACACACAAATTGCAGAAATCTCAAACAAAATGATGCAAATGAACAGCTGACTCATTAGTCCCTGGAGGTAAATAGATTAATGTTTATATGTGAACCTTCATTAGCATGTAAGTTATTTCAGTCACTGAGTGATATCAATCACTTGTAAACTCAGCATTTGGTGACTCATAAATGGTATGATCGGCAGAATTTATAAAATGAACATTAATGGTCTCTATAAAGAGTAGTACATGCATTGGTCTAACTGCAGGCTGTACTTTAATAAAAGGTCAGACAAAGTTGATAAATATTATAATAACTCCATCTCATGATTATATTGCAGAAATCACTTACTGCTGTTCTTAGAAAATAAGTCTGTTTTCAAAAAGCTTCTCCAGTTTATTTTGGATTACAACAGCAATTTATATTTATATAAGCCCATTAAATATGCTGCGCTTCAGGGGAATGTGATAAACCAAACATGGCATTGTGTCACATGAAGAGATGTCAGATGTGCAATAACAAAACAGGATCCCCCTCATCCTCACATAGCATCCCACCAACCTTCAGATCCAACACATCATCCTCCGATACTTCCGCCATCTGCAATCCAATCCCACCACCAGATACATTTTTCTCTTTTCACCCTTATCTGCCTGCTGGAGGGATCACTCTCTCCGTGACTCCCTCATCCGTTCCACACTCCCCACCAGCCCCACCACACCCGGCACTTGCCCCTGCAACCGCAGGAAGTGCTACAACTGCCCCTACACCTCCCCCCTCACCCCCATCCCAGACGCCAAGAAGATTTTCCCTATCAAGCAGATGTTCACCTGCACATTTGCTACTATGGTATACTGCATCCGCTGTTCCCATTGTGGCCTGCTGTACGTCGGGAAACCAAGCGGAGGCTTGGGGACCACTTTGTGGAGTAGCTACATTTCATTCGCAACAAATGACCGCACCTCCCAGTCGCAAACCACTTCAGCTCCCCCTCCCACTCCTTGGATGACATGCAGTGCCACAACGATGCTACCCGAAGAACAGCACTTCATATTTCGCTTGGGAACCCTGCAGCCCAATGGTATCAATGTGAATTTCACAAGCTTCAAAATCTCCCCTCCCGCGACTGCATCCCAAAACCAGCACAGCTCGTCTCTGCCTCCCTAGTCTGTCTGTCGTTTCTCCCACCTATTCACTCCTCCCACCTCAACCCCCAACCCCACCACCTACCTATCAGCCTCAACCCCACCTCCTTGACCTGTCCATCCTCCCTGGACTGACCAATCCCCACCCTACCTCCCCACCTACACTCACCTTTGCTGGCTCCATATCCACCTCTTTGACCTGTCCGCCTCCTCTCCACCTATCTGCTCCTTTATCCGTCTCCATCCGCCTCTCTTTCTCTCTCTCTCTCTCTCCCCCTCTATTTATTTCAGAATCCCCTCACCCCCAAGTTCCTCTCCAAGTCATGTGCAAAAGGGTCTAGGCCCAAAACGTCAGCCTTCCTGTTCCTCTGATGCTGCTTGGCCTGCTGTGTTCATCCAGCTCCACACCTTGTTATCTCAGATTCTCTGGCATTGGCAGTTCCTACTATCTCAGATGTGATGGAGGTAGTTTTTGAGCAGCATTTTTAAGAAAGAAAGCAAAGTAGAGAGACAGAGAAGCATAGAAAAGGAATTCCAGAGCACTGGGCCTGGGTGACAAAGGCACAGTTAAAATCAGGGATGCTGAAGAATCCAGATCTAGGTGAGTTCAAAGTTTGAAGAGTTATTTGGATGAAGTTATGACAGGGCTAGGGAGGAGCAAAACCATAAAGGCTTTGAAACATTTTTGGAAATTATAAAGCCAAAATGTTGCTTAACCTGTTTAGATCAGTTGACATTGGGTGATAGGCCCCTTGTAAATTGAGACATGGGAACTGGAGATTCAGAAGCCCCAGATTTATGAAAGATGGAATGTGGGAGACCAGTCAGGAGTTCAGCCTTCCCAATATTTAAATAGAAGAAGGTTCTTGTCAGATAAACAGGCTGAAACTTTAGCAACAGTGGAATAGTTGAGCAAGGTGATTGTGAGATGGGGCTTGGTTCTTTTAAGCATATGTGTTTAAACTAAAGCTCTGCTTTTGGAGGGTGTTCCTGAGGGGCAGCTTGTAGATGAGAAACAAAACTGAGCTGAAGTCAGATTCCTGTGGGATACCCGAAGTAACTGTGTGGGATTAGGCAGAGAAGGCTTTTCAATTGATGGGGGTAGATAGATCAAAGAGAGAGCCAGGTAGGAGCTGCCTTGTCCGGATACGAAAACTGAAATTGCTGGGAAAGCCTGGCAGGTCTGGCAGCAACGATGGAGAAAAGTCAGAGTTAATGTTTCAGGTCAGGTCCTCAGTTCTGAGGAAGGGTCACTTAACCCGAAACATTAACTCTGACATCTCTCCACACGTGTCACCTGACCTGCTGAGCTTTTCCAGCTATTTCTCCTTTTGTTTCTGATCCAGCTTCCACAATTCTTTCAGATTTTTTTATCAGTCTTATCCAGGCGTCTGACAATAGAGAGACCTGGAAGAGGTGCAGTCTGTCATGCCAAGTGCTGCAGACAGCTTGGGAAGGATAAATAGGGAGATTCACTTTGTCGACTGTCACATAGAATGCACTTTATATCGGTAAAAACTGTTTGATACTTTAGTGGAGGCAGAAAGCTGACGGAGGTGGAGGATTCAAACATGGATGGACGCATCATGGCAGTGTCAAAATTGTCTTTTAATCTTGTCCAAATCTGTGAAATGAAATATTAAGAAAAATAGCCTCAATTATATTGTATATATTTAATCATGAAAGCCAGGAGTCTCTACAACAGGATTGCAGTTAAAAATGCATGTCTTATTCTCAATTTTTCGGTTTAGATTGTTAGTGACAAGCCTGGCTTTTATCACTGTCTGGAGTTTCCCTTGCAGAACCGCGATATAATAGAGCAGCTGAGATTCGTCTCTATTGAAGTGGGACTGGATTCATGCAGGGGCCACACCAATTAATGCGCAGTTGCCCTTTCTAAAAACAAAGGGGAAACATTTGAGTCAGTATTAAAATTTTCAGTCTGCTAGGGTGGGATTTGTCCTATCGATTGGGAACTTGGGAAGGTGTTGGATTTCCACGGTCTTTCTGAGTCATTCCAAGTAGAAGAGCTATAGCCTTAGATCACTGGACTGCACCTCATCATCTCATCATCTGTTGTTTCTTCTGCTCTCAAGGTGGCATTCAACATCAACAAGCTCCTGACGATTCAGCAGAAAGAAGGCTGGTTCCTGCTGCTCCCTGATAAAGCACGAAGGAGGGAGACTGAGTAAGTCATCTTTTCTTAACAGCCTTTTGCCTCCTGTACTGCAGAATGGAATGAAAGAAAGACCTTTGCACTTATTTAGCAGCTTTTATAATCTCAGACATCCCAAACTGCCTTAAAACGGCAAGATCCCTCAAACAACATAGGGCAATGACCAGATAATTAGTTTCCCTAATATTGTGTGAGAGACTCCAGGCAGAACTCTGCTGTTCTTTAAATAGTGTCACAGGATCTTCTGCATTAGACTGAAGAGTTCCACATGCTGCTGAAAGACAGTGCCTCTTTTTGTGCAGCACTTCCACTACATAGCCCTGAAATGTTAGTCTGGATTTGGACATCATATTTCTTGAGTGTGGGACTTGTCCCCATAACCTTATAGCTCAGAGGCATGAGTCACCACTGAGATAAAGCAGACCTTTTCTGGAGAGCACTGTGTCCCAGCGTAGGGGACCATGCATGTCTACAAATTGCTCAGACGCACATCAGTGCGATGGTGTGAAGGCACATGTCTCTGACGGATGCATTTGAACACGTTTGAGTGATTTATCTGCACTGTCAAATTGATGCTGACAGAGCAGATTTTAGACCAAATCCTGGAGGCTACAACAAACTTCAGGTTAGTGGGAATAGAAGCTATAATCAGCCCATTGTCAACAGTGAAACAGGAATGGAAAGGAAAGAGGATGATTGTCAGCAAGTCCAGGCCTACGAAGAGGGCAGAATTACACTTATTCAGTGAATCACACCAAAACTGCTCATGTTTCATCTCTTATTGAGTTTTAATTTTAATGATTAGACCAGTGGATCGAGAGGCTGTCTACCCATTAGTACCCAGTTCCTAACCAGAGTCTCATTAATAGCATGTTTCTCATGGGTTCATCTTGGAGCTAAGTTGCTGTTGATCTTGGGGAACCTGGAGGCAATCCAGCTGGAGGAAGGCAGGGCAGAAACTGTGAGGGAGGTGATAACCGAGTGGTATCATTGCTGGACTGTTAATCCAGACACCCAGGACATGTTCCCAGGCACCTGGGTTCAAATCGTACCATGGTGCAATTTGATTTAAATTTTTTTAAAAACCTGGAAGTAAAAGTCAACAGTGATCACAAAACTGTTTTCCATTATCAGGAAAATCTCATCTGTTCCCCAGTGTCTTTTAGGGAAGGTACCACCTGTCCTTGTGACTCCAGACGCACAGCAATGTGGTTGATTCATAACTGCGGTCTGGGCAATTAGGGATGGACAAGAAATGCTGGCCTGACTGGCGATGCTCTCACCCTGTCATTGACTAAAACAAAGCAGCAAGGGGTAACCTGGGCCAACAGTTGCCCTCATCATTCTGGAGGAACATTTGTGCCCTGCTTGACCTTCCGCTGTTCCATTTGGGTTCATTGCATGCAGTGGCCACATCTAACTCCCACTCCTGCTCACTAACCATTTAAAGAGTCTGTGTGTGCCTGAGGACCCCAACTGGCAGATGGTAATGGGGCTGCCACCTGACTTAGGCAGGTGCCCCAACCACCCCAAGGAATACCCTGGGGCAGTTACTAGAAGACACAGGGATGTCCTGTTAAATCCAACTTCTCCATTTTAACTCTGCCGCTGCTCTGCTTTCACCAGGGCATGTCAAAATCTCCTCCTTAATAAGTAACAAATATGGACAGAATAATATGTATAAGGGAGAAGGGAGTAGAGAGATTTCAGGGACAGGCTCACTGGGGTGGCACAGTGGCTCAGCGGTTAGCACTGCTGCCTCACAGAGCCAGAGACCCGGGTTCAGTTCTAACCTCGGGCACCTGTCTGTGTGGAGTTTGCACATTCTCCCTGTGTCTGAATGGGGTTTCTTCTGGATGCTCCGGTTTCCTCCCACAGTCCAAAGATGTGCAGGCTTAGTGGTATGGCTGTACTAAATTGCGCATAGGTTAAATGGATTAGCCATTGGGACTGAAGGGTTATGTAGATTGGGTAGGGGGCTGGGTCTGGGTAAGATGTGCTATGGGGAGTTGATGTGAGCTCGATGGGCTGAATGGCCTGATTAGAAGGAACACTAGAATGAGAGGAGGATTGTGTGCAGTTTAACACCAGCTTAGATCAGAGGACCAAGTAGCCTGTTTCTATGCTGTAGAATTCATGTCCTACATTTGTCAGGTCATGGGTAATATTACTGGATGGAATTTTTCCCTCCCTGCTGTGCTGTGAGCAATGGTGAGATCAGTGGGAAAATACAGTGAGAATGAAACATCAGATTCTGTACATCAAGAAGAAGTTTCCTGTTTTTCCCCTTTAAATTGCAGCTTCCCAATGTTACCATTGAGTGGTGCCAACCTCATTTCCATGCATTTGTATATATTTAAAGCCCTAACTTGCCTTATTCAAACTCCACTTCCAATTCTCCTCTCTTTCATCAAAAAATTAGATGATGCAAATTCCTGAAATGTAAGTCAGAGCTGGTACTTTTTTATTTAATTTGCTCACAAGAGGCAGGCATTACTGGTTAGGATAGCATTTATTGTCTTATCGGAGAGAAAACAAACCTCATCTCCGAGAGCAGTGAATCTATGGAATTCTTTAGCACAGAGGGCTGTAGAGGCTAGGTTATCAAATATATTCAGGCTGAGATAGGCTGATTTTGAATCAGTATGGGAATCAACGGCTATGGCGCAAAAACAAGAAAGTGGTGTTGAAGATTATCAGATCAGCCGTGATCACACTGAATGGGTTACAGACAGGTGAATGGGCAGAATCTTGGCAGATGGAATATAACGTGGGAAAACGTAAGATTATGCATTTGGCAGGAGGAACAGAAGACCTGAATATTATTTAACTAGAGAAATACTGCAGAAAGCTGTGGATCAGAGGGATTTGGGAATGATCAGGCAAAAAGCTTGCATCTAATCCATCAGGTAATAGGGAAGGCAAATGCAATATTGGCCTTTATTCGCAAGGGAATGGAGTATAAAAATAGTGAGGTCTTGCTTAAGCTATACAAGGGAATATTTAGACCACACCTAAAGTACTGTGAAATGTTTTGGACCTCTTATCTAAGAAAACATTTTGGCATTGAGGGTGTCCAGTGAAAGATCACTTGGCTGATCGTAGGATGGATGGACTGTCTTATGAGGAGATGCTGAAGAGGTTGTCCTGCACTCTTTAGAGTTTACAAGAAAGAGGCAACTTTATTGAAGTATACATGATTGTAAGGGGTTTTGCCAGGGTAGATGTGGGTAGGTTATTTCTCCTTGTGTGAGAGTCTAGGACTAGAGGGCAAAATCTTAGAAAAAGGCGTTGCTCATTTATATCACAGATGAGGATGAATTTCTTCTCTCAGAGGGCAGTGAATCTTTACTGCTAAGGGCTGTAAAGGCTGGGTCATTATATATTTAAGGCTGAGACAGACACAGTTTTTCTCAAATCAGTGAGAGAATCAAGGTTATGGGAGTAATGCAGGAAAGTGGATTTAAGGATTATCAGATCAGTCTTGATCTCATTGAATGGTGGAACAGACTCGATGGGCTGAGTGGTCTGTTCCTGCAGTCATATCTTGTGGCTTGTGACAATGGAATCACTGAACAGGCTATGACGTGGCGTGTTGGGTATCTGTCCAAGTGGCACATGTGGCATGTGGCATCGGTTTAGTTGGCAGGCACACTGCATGTGCTTCAAGTGAAACTCAGAGAGGAGCGTCTGATGATCGGGGGGGATACCATTACCAGTCAGTTGGGGGCTTATCCTATTCCTTTTGAGAGAGTTGGCCATTGTCAATCAGACTCTTGGTCCTACCCAAGTCTGGGGACCCATACCTTTGCAGTGATGGGAATTGGACTATGGTCTGTCCTGCAGGGCAAGTGCAACTAGCCCAGTAATTGCAGGTAATAAAATGTGAGGCTGGATGAACACAGCAGGCCAAGCAGCATCTCAGGAGCACAAAAGCTGACGTTTCGGGCCTAGACCCTTCATCAGAGAGGGTTAGGGTTCTCTGATGAAGGGTCTAGGCCCGAAACGTCAGCTTTTGTGCTCCTGAGATGCTGCTTGGCCTGCTGTGTTCATCCAGCCTCACATTTTATTATCTTGGAATTCTCCAGCATCTGCAGTTCCCATTATCAGTAATTGCAGGTAGCTCGCTCAGGAAGCTGTTGAGAGAGACATCTCTCCGGGCTTGGGCCAGTTTCTCTTGAGGCAAGCCAAAAGAAGAATCGGGAATGATGGAAGTGAATGGAAGATCACTCAGTGGCATTGCATTGTCCGGGAGGCGTTGAGCCGTTCTCAGTGAGTGTGTAGGAAGCACAGAGAGCAGGAAGAGTGTAAGAGGTCATTGACTGAACATGATGCTTGCAGTACTGAGATGTGTTTGCAGTGGCAGAGTTAGAGTGTTGGTGCTGTTAGTGTGAGGAAGCTGAGAAAAGATGATGGTACCTACCCTTGGGGAATGCAGAAGACTATTGACCTTCTCCCTGCACAGCTTCCACTTCAATCTGGACGCAACACTGACCCAAGGTGCAATTTATAAGTATGCTGCCATGTCCCAAAATGTCTATATTTAATGAAATACAAGACTGTGCCTGCAATCTGTGCTTAAAATTTAACTCTTTTAACCCCAGTATCTTTCTGATGATATTTGACTCTACCGCTTCCAAGGGTAACGTATCTTTCCTGAGGTGTAGTGCCTAGACCAGCATGCACAACCCAAGAAAGTTTATATGAAGCTCTGTGCAACAGAAGAGAGGTTGGTCAAATGAGAAGTTTCCATAAAAAGGAGTTAATGAGTTACCAGAATGCTCCCAAATCAAAAACAGGAGTTAATGAGTTACAGAAAAGCTCCCAAATCAAAAACAGGAGTTAATGAGTTACCAAAACGTATTTCAAGATTTAAAGGCTGTTGCTGAATATGTACCTGAGTAAAATCAGCTCCTTAATTTCTAAATACGTGAGCTTTCTCAATTCTCAATTTTAAGATTGCCGCATAATGCATGTGCATTTTAATTAAACAACAAAGTGATAACAGGGCCATGAAAGATTAAAGAACATAACGACAGAAAGAAGTTGTCGCAGCCAGGCTGTAACAGTATGATTACATCTGTTAAATGACTGTTTCAAGACAAACAAAAGGTTTTATTTATGCTCTGACCAAAGCAAATCCAGCCTTTGGATAGCAGTGACGTGCTGGAGAGTATCATCCATTGCTTTGCAATGTTGTTGCGTGGGTCATAGATGATCCATACTACACAATACTTCAGTGACAGTCATCAAATGGTGAGTCATCTCACTTCAGCTACTGGAGACATCTATCCAAATTAGACTGTAAAACGAGCTTCAAAGAGAGGCTCTGGTGTGCCATCTCAGGGATTTGCCCTCGTCTCAGAAGAAAGTGCAAATTTAATCTCTTAGTCATACCTGCGCGGCATCATTTAAAACATTTTTTTAATGCTTAAATTTAATGTGACATTTTTCCTTTCATTCTCTCCCACGATTTCAGCCATCATCTACCCCGCTTTCCTCCCCCGCCATTTTGCCCTTTGCCTTGAATGCATACAATCCCTACAGTGCAGAGGCAGGCCATTCTGTCCATCAAGTCCACACCAACCTTCCAAACAGTGTCCCTGCCTGACACCCCTCTTCCAACTTATCCATTTAACCCTGCATTTTCTCTGGCCAATCCACCTAACCCGCACATCTTAGAACTGCGGGAGGAAACCAGAGCATCCGGAGGAATCCCACACAGACATGGGGAGAATGTTCAAACTCCACACAGAGAATCGTCCTTGGACGGAATTGATCCCAGGTTCCTGGTGCTGTGAGGCCGCAGCGCTAACCACTGAGTCATTATGTTGCCCCTTGAGTTAGATACCAGTTAACAGGCAGGATCTGTTCTTTTGCTCAAATTTCTGTTCATCAAGGTCAGAGACTGCACTTAGAATTAGAACATTTCAACTGCTTTGTATTAAGATTAGGTGCAGATGATTAGATGTAAATCCTTCCGATATCCCATTTCATGAGACTGCGCCGCTAAGAGATGTGTTCTACCTTGTTTCTCTTGTAGAGGAGTTCAGTCACCGCAGTGCCAAAATATCTCCTTCAGACAGGCAGTCAATAAACAGCTTTGAGTTCTCCCTGGGTGATTTTTTAAGACAAAAGAATCTTGAGTGGGTGGGGTCAGGCTCACACAGATCCAAAAAAGATTTTGGATTTGCTTTTATTTAGTTGGTGGCTTTTGCTTTCTGCTGCAGTGAAAGCCTGAGTTCTCTGCTGCTAGGGTGAAGTCTTAGACAGAGAGGTTTCCTCTTAAAAATCAAAAGGGGCAGATTGTTTCTTTCGGTGTTTCTTTCTAATGGACTAGAGAGAGACAGCACGTGAGAATAATAACTGTGTTGCTGAATTGCCTCTGCCAAAGATGTGTTTGTAGGATGCTGCCTATATTACAACAGTTGATGATTAAGTAATCTATTAAATAATACATTATCTAGTTAGATATTTCATAAAATTATGCTAATTATTTTTGTGTAACTTTATTGTAAGAATAAAGTATATTTTGATTAAAACTTAGTGGTAGACAAGTTCAATCATATCTGGAATGCAATAGCTTGCACTTGCTTTTGTGTGGTTGTAGTCCCAGCTTGGGACTGTGGGAAGAATTGGAAAGTCGGCAGCCAACTGACCACCCACCTTACAATGGGGGTGGACTGAATTGGGGCAGAGTTGGCCATCTGACCCTCATTGCTGGATTGCCCACCTGTTCCAGCAGTCCCAGCAGCATTAAACGCTCAGTACTGGATTGCCTCCATTGTTTCTGGGACCTGGATAAAGCTGAGGCATTGGGCAGGGAGGATTCAAATATCTTACAAATGTGTGGCTGAAGGGATGGGATTTAAAGTCAAAGCCAGGAGAAAGGAAGTGGAGGTACGACTTTCTGGGCCCCCAAACTGCTGGAGCTATCCCTGTTGTTGTATATGGGATCGTCCTATAATTGAACAGGAACTGGGACACTTTGGTCTCAAGTGACACTGTGGGCTGTTTCTTTAAGTATGTCTTCCATGGTTGGACCATTGTTTTCACTAGATCATTGGACAATGGGTGGTATGGAGCTGTTCTTATGTGCCGAATGCCATTGGACCTTAGGAAATATTCAAACTCCCCGCTGGTAAATGATGATCCAATGTCTGTGACCAATACTTCCGAGGAACTGTGTATTGCGAACGATGCTTGCAGCTTCTCAATCGTCATCCCTGAACTTTATGCACATCCAACCACTTTGAACGGGCATCCATATGATCAGGAACATTGAGCCCATGAAAGGACCAGCATAGCCAACATGCAACTGAGTCCTAAATTTACCCAGCCATTCCCATGAATGCGAGGGCACTCTGGGCACTGCCCCACCAATGCAGCTACATCGTCATCCAATCCTGGCCACCAGACGTAGCTTCCTGTAGCATCTTCACGTAGGAAACCCCTGGGTGGCCCTGGTGGAGTTCAGCCAACATGTGGCAGCGACCTTTGCTCAGGACAATCACTCTTGTTTCCCACAGTAATATGCTGTTGCCCATCTGGTCTGGTCTTGCTGTGCCCAGAAAGATTTCAGTCCTGGTTGCGATGGCCCTTCCGTCTCCCCCATTACTACCAGCTCTTTCAGTTTCACTAGGACAGGATCTTTTTGTGTCCACAGTCAGATATTGACCACGGTGACTGGAAGAGTGTCCAGGAAATTCAAAACCAAAATGGACACTTCCGGAGGAGGCACCACTGGTGGAGTATCTGCCAGTGGGAGGCAACTCACAGCATCCACATTAGCCACTCAACTTTTTCGACAGTATTCTAACTTGTACACGCTGAGAATGAGGGCCTGATGCTGAATTCTACTGTAAGCTATTGGTGGCACCATCTTGCCTTCCTTCAGTAGCCTTGGCGGGGCTTTGTGATCTGTTACTGTGACAAATTCCCATCCATAAAGGCACTGGTGGAGCTTCCTCACGCCAAAAAATGTCCCCCAAACCTTCCTTGTCTATCTGAGCATATTTATGTGCAGCGTCAGCCGAAGTGCGGGAAGCGTACTCTATCAGGTGTTCCTGTCCGTTGTGCCACCGGTGAGCCAACACTACCGTCATACCGTACGCGGAGGCATCGCGTGTCAGCACTGCTTCTCTGTTCGGATGGTAGGGGGTCAACACCTTACATGACAATAGCTGCCTTTTCATTTCCCTAAGGGCTACTTCTTGGCTACATGACCATTTCCAAGGCTGACCCTTTTTCAATAGCAGGTACAAAGATGCCAAGATGGAGGCCAGGTTATTTATGAATTTTCCAGAATAATTCCTTAATTAGCTTTGGCAACTCTTGGACAGTGTTAGTGTCTGGTGCCCCAGGAAAATTAAGCCCCTAATAACCGAAAAGGCTGTGGGTACGCAAGCAGTCACAAAGATTACTCATTGGTCTTTATCAGCCCCCTGTTACTTGCCTGAAAGAAATATCACATTCTTCCCATGTTCTGTGCCTGGTCTTCGACACCAGGATCAAATGAATCAAGTTCCCAAATAAAGGCATGATGCCAGAAATGCTTACCCCAACTCCAAGATGACTTTTGCACACGAATGTTCTTCACGCACATCCTGTTTTCTCTCGTCATTACTGAAAGAACTGCACAATCACCAAGTCACCCTTTACTTACTTGTGCACAGTACACTGACTGTGGCCAGCCAGCTTGGAGTCAGTCCCTGAACTGAGGTGATAGAAAATCCCCTGTTTACATTTTTTTTCCTGGTTATACTCTTTTATTCATATAAAGTTACAGTATCACTCAATACATAGCATCAGTCACTACAAATCAAAACAAGTTACAAAAAAGCAGCGACGCTGAATAAAGAACATCCTATAGAAGTACATCTCAATTTAAACAGTAAATCCTAAGTCCATGTAAGGGTACAGTGTTTCAAACATGACAAGTGGCAAAGTCCATTGTATCAAGGCAATTCGCTAAAGAGCAGAGAAATGACATGGAACATCATGTAGAAACACAACTCATTCTCAACAATAGTACAAAATAGTACAAATAAACTTACATCAAAGTCCACATTAGGTTACGGTATTTCAAACACGGCACATAGCAAAGTCACTGTGCATTAACGTGAGTTGCCAAGGAGCAGAGACGTTGACATCGAACATAATATAGAAAAACATCTCATTTCAAACAACTGTACAAAATGTTACAGATAAGCGCACATTCCCCAGGGCAATTAGTCAACCTACACATGGACAAGCTATTAGTCGGCCACCACATAGGCCAGTGGGGACACAAGAAGGCGCAACACATGCGCAAAAAGATAGTCCAAACATGAAAATACCATATGTGCACAAAGGCCCAGTCCTACACACGAAGGCCCGGTCCTACACGCAAAGGCCTGGTCCTACACACGAAGGCCTGGTCCTACACAGAAAGGCCCGGTCCAACACGCGAAGGCTTGGTCCAACATGCGAAGGCTCGGTCCAACACACAAAGGCATGGCCCAACACACGGAGGCATGGTCCAACACACATGGAGGCTTGGTCTACCCATGAAGGCCCATTCCACACACAAAAGTTCAGTCTGGGACCCATATACTGAAACAGCGGCATAAAGACTGGGTCCTGTAACCGAGTCACCCTTTTATTTTACCAGTACAACAGTACACTAGCTTTGGCCAACCAGTTCAGAGTCAGTGGCCTGAACTGAGGAAACTCCAAACCTCCTGGTTAGATATATTTTTTCTTCTTTTTCTTTCCTTTTTTTCCTGCAGCTAGCACCCTGTTGTCTGAAAGAAGAACATTTAATAATGCAATAGGGAGAAAACAGTTCCCAGTTGTGAAAAGATTGAGAGCAAGAGGGCACAGATTTACTGTAACTGGCAAAAGGAACAAAAGTGCTGTGAGGAAAAAAAAATTACGTGGTTAAAGCCGGTGAAATAACTGCAATCAGGCCGGGTCCCATACCAAGTCACCCTTTATTTACTAGTGCACCGAACCCTGGCTGTCGCCAACCAGCTTGGAGTCACTTCTTAAAACTGAGGAGGTTCTAATCTCCTGGTTCTTTTGGTCAGCCAGGGCTTTCCTAATTGGCTCAGGTTAACAATACCAGTCCACAACCTCATAGTCAACCAGGTCAACCTAGTCCAAATCACCACACAATCTGTAGGCTCTTTTAAAAACGTTAACAAAATACTGGGCTGCCACTCCTCATGCCTGTCCATGTCAACCGTGTTATGGCATTGGTAGGATTACATTGGCATCGGTTGTGCTTTTAATAGGCTCCGTTGACCGTTAACTATTTATTCAGATATGGTCGGTAGGCTGCAAGATTTGATGGTTGTCCGTTCTCTCCATAATGAGGGTCGGCTACAATGTGGATGGCACTGACCCAGTTATACAAGCCTGCCACACCCTGCCCATCCATGATCAATGCTGGCAGGTCAGTAGAGTGCTGGCGAAGTGCAGTATTGTCAGAGGTGCTGTCTGTTGGATGAGGCCTTAAATGGAGATGCCCAGTAATCCTCCAGCTGGATGAGAAAGATTCTGTGCCATTATATACAAGAGCTGTGGAGCGCACCCTGATGTACCAGCCAGAACTGATACCTCAGCCAATGTAATGAAAACAGAGAGCCGATCATTGTCACTGTTCATGCACCTGCTCTTAGATGTGCCTGAACTGCTGGAGACATTGGCATGTCTGCAATTCCCTCATTACGACATTCTTTTCATTCATTGGCTTCACTGCCCAGATCAGCATTTATTGCCCATCTCTAATTGTACAGAGTAAAGAGTCAACCACATTGTGGGTCTGGAGTCAAGTGTAAGCTAAATCAGCTGAGGACGGCAGTTTCTTTCCCTAAAGGACATTATTGAATCACATGGGTTTTTCCAACAATTGACACTGTTTTATTATAATAATAATGGAGGTGTTACTATTGGTTTTAGGTGATTAACATGAAACATTTATGACGCCTCTGTGCTGTACTCAGAAAACTCTTTTCCCACCTATCCTTGACCTCTAGGTCTCCCTTGCTGCTTGATGACTTTCTGCTTCCACCTCCTGCTGATATCTCCGGAGAGGTCAATAATGATTATTGTGTTAAATGGACCCATTTCCCTTAAAATCTAAACATTGAAAAACCATGTCAGTGCATTAACCATTTATTCACCAACGTTGCACCCAGGAATTATTAGGTAGTGCTATCAGTTTTACAATAGTATGATTTTAGTGTGTTATGGTTCATTCTTGGATGACAATGTGTGCTTTGTGTTCTGTGTTTGTATGCGCTGTATTCTGGGGCAGGAGTCTGGTGGTGCAGTAATGTTGTCCCTATCTCAAGGTCACTGGGTTAACATCCCGTCTCCAGATTTCAAGGCCAAGGAAGGCATGCCATATCACGACCAAAGGATCAATCTGAAAATCCTTCAGATATTCCCATAGCAGACGGTAATGCTACAGAGACTCCTGATCAACCAGAGCCGTATGTTGGCTGCAGTGTAAAGCCTCCTTAAGTTAAAAAGACTCCACATGCAGGTTCCTGTCCATAAGCAAGTGTCATCCATAGAACCATAAAATATAGCAGCAGGAGTAGGCCATTCAGCCTTTCAAACCTGCTACACCATTCAATATTATCATAGTTGATTATCCACCTCAGTATCTTGTTCCCATTTTCTCCGCATTTGCTTTGATCCCTTTACCCCTGCGAACTCCATCGTGAAAAGATCCGAGGGACTAGCACACGCACGGTGCGGAGCTATGGAAAGCACCAGTTCATAGCCAGGGATACTGATTACATTGGTTTTCCTTGTCCATTGAATCCTGGAGAGAAGCCTTAACCAGGATCTTCTTGCTCAGAGACAGGAAAGCTAGCTGCTGCACTGCATGACAGCCCCTATGTAGTTATGTTCCACATGGAAACTATTAGCCAGATAATCCTCGAATTTATCAATAGACATTGTTGACTGGATTGATGGAGGGAAATATTTTGAATTTGTTGTCGAAATATGTGGTTCATGTGCATTTGACATTTAAATCAGATAGATTCCTTTTATGTTAGATTTGTTTTTTTTCTACTTCGGTTTCCTAAACAAATCATCAATGCATACTCCTGGATCTAAGTCCTAAATCGGAGGCTGATTACTTTGGTTCCTATAATTGTTTTGCCTGCTCCCCCTGGGGAATATCTGGTTGAGGAGTTGCTTGTTGCTGAACCTGATTGTTTTCGACCCATTGATATGATTGAAATGTGAATCAGACCGTTTCTGAACTAAAACCTCCCACAAGATTACAGTGAAAATGTAACCACTTCTTACATTTTTAGAACTGTCTCAATGGGTGATGCCAAACATACCTATTTACTGCTCAAGTACTATCATCTAAATTGATTATCTGTGAAAGGTTGTGAAGCAAATACTTTAATTTTGAAATTTGTAAATTTACTCCTTTTTCATATGATTTCAAAATGTCTGGTGCTCTGATGATTAAAGCTATTAGATTTGGTGTTAAGATCTGGGGCCCTGCTGTAAATGAGAAGTAAACATCTGCTAACAAACAGAGATAGTAGGAACTGAAGATGCTGAAGAATCCGAGATAACAAGGTATAGAGCTGGATGAACACAACAGGCCAAGCAGCATCAGAGGAGCAGGAAAGCTGACATTTCGGGCCTAGACCCTTCAACAGATGAAGGATCTAGGCCCGAAATGTCAGCTTTCCTGCTCCTCTGATGCTGCTTGGCCTGTTGTGTTCATCCAGCTCGACACCTTGTTACCTCTGCTGACAAGCGGAATTTCTTTTTTCAGCTGCAAGACTGACGCATTGAAATTTGCGATCAGTTTCTATACTTAGCTATTTCTGTCGTGTCAGATTCCTGGGATTCTCTCTGACTTCCCAAACCTCAGCTCTTTGCTTGAAATGTGTGAAATTGACTTGCAGCATTTTCTGACAGGAGGAGCAAGACTCCAGTATTCACCACCTCCCCCTCCCCATCAGAGCTGGCACCATGCTCTTCAATTGGTCTTTGCTGGGTTTGCACCCCCTGAGGCTAACAGCTATGTGCTAGCCTTCTTGGCATTTGCACGACTAAACCTGGACCGCTGATACAGTTCTCAATGGAACTGGAATAGGGCATACAACCTCTTGTAATTGTGAAAAGAAATCATAGAATCATAGAATTTTACAGTACAGAAGGAGGCCATTTGATCCAATGTGTCTGTACTGGCTCCCCAAAGGACTACCCAGCTGCCCCACCCTCCAATCCTATTTCCGTTGACTTCTAACTCCATCACTTTCAAATAAAGTCCATCTCTGTTTTGAAATCTCATCTGGAATCCACCTCCAACACTTTCCCAGTCAGTGTATTCCACATCCTAACTCTCGAAGCAAAAGTTCTGCTGTTCAGAAAGATTTTGGCTGCTGTTTACCTTACCTCCACATTCCTTGATTCCCTAATCCTTCATGCTCCTGTGAAATAACTATACATCTCAGCCTTCAGGTTTTCAAACAGTGCAGTACCATTCTTTTATGAGATCTTGCCTTGCAACCTTATTTGATATGTTTCACTCTTACAATAATGACTAAAATTAAGGAGTACTTCATCAGCTTTGATGTACATTTTGAGACATCCTAAAGAGCATGAATGTTGTGATTATAAATGCGAGCTGTCTATTTTCTGCTTCCTATCATGAGAAAAGGCAGACTGGATTATCATTTATACTCCGATCAATGTTGAGGACTGAATACCAATGAAAGGCTGAAAGTTTCTTTGTAAACACCTGCCATTAAAGGCTCTCAGAAGTGACCGAGCTGAAACGTTGGTTTAGCCTGATGTTTAACTTTGGTGAAAGAAGCTTGTGTTAGAGACAGGATCTTTGATTGCTAGTGCTCAACAAGGAAGGTGGAGATGGTGTTTTTGTGACTAGCACTTGATCTTACCAGCGTCTCATAACAGGGATTACACGATTGGGATTAAAATGGTCAGTGCTAAGGATTTCTTGCACTAGCTAAAGGTTCACCGCTTCTTACCATTTACCCACTGCTGAAGATTTGATGAAGTCTTTTGAAACTCATTGGGAGATATTCTGGTGCAGTTGGTCAAGGCTTCACCAAACCTTTATTCTCAATTCTTTGAGGGTTGACTTACTCTAGTTAATATTCAATTGCATAGGGCATCTTATAGGAGCATCCTCAATAAGGGTCACAGTCCGCTTGTTAGGAGACCCCCATGGTCTTCAGTGAAAATGGGGCAAGGTCAAGAAGCCAAGCAGAAGGGGAATAGAATGGTCTCCTCCTCCAGACCTTCACCAGGATCCCCACTGCCATATCCAAGTGCCCTTTCCCTGGGTCCCTGAGTGATTCTGAAACATGCCACTGTTTGCCAGCCAGCACATTCTACACCCTCAGTGGGAGCAGGGTGTAAAGTACACACTTCCAAAACAGTTGCATCTCGTCAACTTGGGGTAGTAAACTTAGAGGTGTCGGCTGGATATCTTAAACTGATCTCATCCTATTTGCCAGCATTTGGCCTATATCCCTCTAAACTCTTTCTATTAATGTACCCATTCAGATGCATTTTAAATGTTGCAATCGTACCAGCCTATACCACTTCCTCTGGCAGCTCATTCCCTCCATGCACCACAGTGGCTCAGTCGCTAGCACTGCTGCCTCGCAGTGCCTGGAGCCCAGGTTCGATTCCACCCTCACGTGACTGTGTGTGTGGAGTTTGCACATTCTCCCTGTGTCTGTGTGGGCTTCCGCTGGGTACTCCACTGTCCTCCCACAATCCAAAGATGTGGAGACTAGGTGGATTGGCCATGCTAAATTGCCCGTAGTGTGCAGGATTGTGTTGGTTAGGTGGGTCAAAGGGGGATGGGTCTGGGCGGGATGCTGTGAAGGTCATTGTGGACTTGTTGGGCTGAAGGGTCTGTTGGCAGACTGTAGGGAACGTATGAAAAGTTTGAGTTATGGAAATCAGCAGTGAGGTACACGTTTGCATGTGGAGTCCATACTTTCAAAGAGTGGTATCTTATTTGTACAGCACCGATTTAACTGCCATTCCCACCATTCCCACAACATTACACATTGGTACTTGTTCTCCTCTGTGCCTCCCCAAGCATCTTCTCCACAACCAGCCTGATACAGGTTTTTGGAAGTGCTCCCCTGCTGACCTGATTCAGAGAACACAGAATGAACTTAAAATTAGCAACACAAGAATCGTTGTAGTTCTTTATGGTAAGATGATATTAGAGCAATTTGTTACATGGAATCAAGCCAACCAAATACAGAATAAATCACAGGTTGATCCCTTGACAGTAGGTTTATTTGCATGACGCAGCCTTACACATCTCTGCTTTTTAGCTACTGACTCAGTGTCACAGCTGAAACCCTCTATTTGCATTCTTGGAATATTTTCTAATCATTCCATTGGAGCAGGCAGGACTTGAACCCAGGCCTCTTGGTCCAGGTGGAGGGTTACTACCACTGCACCACAAGAAGCCCTCTATTTGCACTCTCAGATGTGTTGTGATAGACCCCTGGAGAAGGTGGGACTGAAACCCAGGCCCTCTGATTCAGAGGGAAGGATATTTGCATTCTTAGATATTTTCTAATCAGCCTGTTCAGCGATGCGGAACTTGAATGCAGGTCTCCTGGCTCCAAGGTAGGGATGCAGCCATTGTATCATAGGAGCCCAAATTGATGGTGAAGGAAGGTATTTGCAGATATTTGTCATCCACTTGTTCAGAAATGTCATTACACACCTCTGGAGTAGATTGGATTTGAACCTGGGCCTCCTGGCTCAGAGGCAGGGGCATGATCAATGCACCACAAGGGTTCCACTTATGCACTCGGTCCTTAATCATAACACCTTTGTATCTTTAACACCACTGTCAACCAACCATTGACATAACCAACACTATTAGGGTGTTTGGTGATCTCATTGTAGCCAGTGAAGGAATGATGGAATAGACTCTCAAGCTCTTTGTCTGCCCATGACAAGTATTGTGGAATCTTCTGGGAAACTTCACAGATTGAATTAAGTAGTTTTGTCAATTTTTATTGCATTTGTTAAAGGAGCATATTGGGTTTAAGGGACCCACTGTTGTCGCATGCAGTGTGTTCAGTTAAAGATGATTTATATGGTGTATCATATTGTCCATATTTCTGAAGAAGGGTCCAGACCAAAAACGTCAGCTTTCTCTGCTCCTCTGATGTTGCTTGGCCAGCTGTGTTCATCCAGCTCTTCACCTTGCTTCTGGGTGTCTTGTTACGAGCTCAACAATGAATTCAAGAGTTTCTGTAAAAAGGAAACAAAGGTGTTGAACCAATCTCTGACCAGACCTGAGCACAGCAGCAGTCTTTCGATTAATGATAGCTGCCAAAATAGAGGAATCAATACTTCCTCATTGTCAAGTCAAATCTAGAATGTACAATTATGTGAGAATTATGGAAATGGAGGAGATTTCTGATCACAAAAGAATACTGGAGTTTGCCTGTCGCTACTACAATCGGCATCTATGTACCAGTGCTGGATTTTAATGATCACTGAACTCGTGGTGTTGGGTCACTACATTCACAACGTAATACGAAACTATATGCAATGGCCATAAGACAATCTTTGTCCCTGGCAGTGACCTGGTGAGAGCTGGTGTACCCCAGAGTGGGCCACTGGCAGTGACTTGGTGTGAGCCAGTGTAGCCCAGAGTGGGCCCCTGGCAGTGACATGGTGTGAGCTGGTGTAGCCCAGAGTAGTGCCCTGGCAGTGACATGGTGTGAGCCAGTGTAGTGCAGAGTGGGCCCCTGGCAGTGACATGTTGTGAGCCGGTGTAGTGCAGAGTGGGCCCCTGGCAGTGACATGGTGTGAGCCAGTGTAGTGCAAAGTGGGCCCCTGGCAGTGACATGGTGTGAGCTGGTGTAGCCCAGAGTTGGCCCCTGGCAGTGACATAGTGTGAGCCGGTGTAGCCCAGAGTTGGCCCCTGGCAGTGACATGGTGTGAGCTGGCGTAGTCCAAAGTGGGCTCCTGGCAGTGACATGGTGAGTGTAGCCCAGAGTAGGACTGTAGTGGCAGAGAAGAAAATGTTGGATTCCCTTTATGTTTTCGTTCTACTTTTTATTTTAAGTTCATGTGAATGGCACCTAGGCATGGCGACAGTACGCACTTTTCATTATTTTCTATTGAATAGATGCGATAATAAATGATTCAATTCAATTTAATTGTTAGTGATAGGCAGTGTAGCTTTGTGCCGGGAATGTCATGTCTCAGCAACTTGAGTTCTATGAGGAAGTGACAAGAATGATTAATGAGGGTAGGGTAGTGGATGTTGTCTATGTAGACATTTTTAAAGTATTTGATGAGGTACCTCCTGGTAGGCTAGCACAGAAGGTAGAGTGTCATGGGATCCAGGGTGAGCTGGCTAGATGGATACAAAACTGGTTTGGGCATTGAAGACAGACAGTAGCGATGGAAGCTGATAACGCCCTTGACCGCGTCTCCCGCATTTCCCGCAACACATCCCTCACACCCCGCCCCCGCCACAACCGCCCCAAGAGGATCCCCCTCGTTCTCACACACCACCCTACCAACCTCCGGATACAACGCATCATCCTCCGACACTTTCGCCATTTACAATCCGACCCCACCACCACATTTTTCCATCCCCACCCCTGTCTGCTTTCCGGAGAGACCACTCTCTCCGTGACTCCCTTGTTCGCTCCACACTGCCCTCCAACCCCACCATACCCGGCACCTTCCCCTGCAACCGCAGGAAATGCTACACTTGCCCCCACACCTCCTCCCTCACCCCTATCCCAGGCCCCAAGATGACATTCCACATTAAGCAGAGGTTCACCTGCACATCTGCCAATGTGGTATACTGCATCCACTGTACCCGGTGCGGCTCCCTCTACATTGGGGAAACCAAGCGGAGGCTTGGAGACCGCTTTGCAGAACACCTCCGCTCAGTTCGCAACAAACAACTGCACCTCCCAGTCGCAAACCATTTCCACTCCCCCTCCCATTCTCTAGATGACATGTCCATCATGGGCCTCCTGCACTGCCACAATGATGCCACCTGAAGGATGCAGGAACAGCAACTCATATTCCGCCTGGGAACCCTGCAGCCCAATGGTATCAATGTGGACTTCACCAGTTTCAAAATCTCCCCTTCCCCTACTGCATCCCTAAACCAGCCCAGTTCGTCCCCTCCCCCCACTGCACCACACAACCAGCCCAGCTCTTCCCCCCCACCCACTGCATCCCAAAACCAGTCCAACCTGTCTCTGCCTCCCTAACCTGTTCTTTCTCTCACCCATCCCTTCCTCCCACCCCAAGCCGCACCCCCATCTACCTACTAACCTCATCCCACCTCCTTGACCTGTCCGTCTTCCCTGGACTGACCTATCCCCTTCCTACCTCCCCACCTATACTCTCTCCACCTATCTTCTTTACTCTTCATCTTCGGTCCGCCTCCCCCTCTCTCCCTATTTATTCCAGTTCCCTCTCCCCATCCTCCTCTCTGATGAAGGGTCTAGGCCCGAAACGTCAGCTTTTGTGCTCCTGAGATGCTGCTTGGCCTGCTGTGTTCATCCACCCTCACATTTTATTATCGTAGCGATGGAAGGGTGTTTTTTCAGAATGGAGATCAGTAACTAGTGGTGTTCCATAGTGCTGGGGGCTTCATTGTTTGTAATATGTATAAATGATCTGGAGGAAAATGTAAATTGCCTGATTAGTGAATTTGCATATGACACCAAAATTATTGGAGTTGCAAACAGTGAGGAGGAGTGTCAAAGGATACAATGGGATACATTTAGGTTGCAGATTTGGGCAAATGGAGTTTAATCTGGATAAATGGAAGGTCATATTCAGGTGTGAATTATACAATAAATGGCAAAACGTTTCGGAGCATTGACATGCAGAGGGATCTGGGTGTACACGTCCACAGATCCCATCTTGGCCATAGTTGGATAAAGTAGTCAAGAAGGCACACGGCGCACTTACCTTCATCAGCCAGGGCATCGATTATGAAAGTTATGTCGCAACTGTACGAAACGTTAGTTAGCCCACATATTGATTATTGTGTGTACTTCCGGTCACCACACTACCAGAGGGACGTGGATGATTTTGAGAGGTTCCAGGGAAGGTTTACCAGGATGTTGTCTGGTCGGACGGTTTTAGTTATGAGGAAAAGTTGGATAAATTTGGATTGTTCTCACTGGAAAGATAGAACCTGACAGGTGACCTGATGGAGGTCTACAAAATTATACGAGGCCAAAAGTAAGGTAGATTATCAGAGGCTTTTTCCCAGGGTGGAAAGGTCAACTACAGGAGGACACAGGTTCAAGGTGAGAGGGAAAAGTTTAGGTGGGAAGTGTAGGGAAAGTTTTTCACACGGAGGGCAGTGGAACACACTGCAAATGGAGATGATGGAAGCAAGCAAGTTAGCAGCATTTAAGGCTATCTTGTTAGACACATGATCAGGAGGTGAACACAGGGATAGAACACTCATGTGCGCAATAAATAGCAGATTAGGTATCAGTGCAGGCTTGATGGGCTGAAGGGCCTGTTCCTGTATTGTATCATATTACTGCTTAAATCTGTATCTGTGCTCTGTCTCTTATATTGCTATCACTTGCCATTTCTGGTCACAGTATTGCTTCACATAAGAGATGCCTGTTTCACAGCAACCTCCTGTAATCTCTCCTTTCACACCAATAACACTCTGTTCCTTTTAATTATTTGTTTCAGCCAGACTATTAAAGTGAAGCCTGAATAAAGTTGGATAATTCTATGTGGCACCACCTTATAGAAAACTACATATTCCATCCAGCATGTGTGAGCAGCACGGTGGCTCAGTTATTAGCACTGCTGCCTCACAGTGCCAGAGACCCAGGCTCAATTCCACCCTCAGGTGACTCTCCGTGTGGAGTTTGCACATTCTCCTCGTGTCTGCTGTGTCCTGTGGTTTTCTCCCACAGTCAAAGATGTGTGGGCTAGGTGAATTGGCTGTGCTAATTTGCCCCTAGTGTCTAGGGATGTGTAGGTTAGGTGTGATAGCCATGGGAAATGCAGGGTTACAAGGAAAAGGTAGGGGATGGGTCTGGATGAGATGCTCTTCAGAGGGTCAGTGTGGATTCATTGGGTCGAATGGCTGTTTCCACATTGAAGTGATACTGTGATCCCTCATTAGCAGCCATGCAATGCTGTCTATTTTTCATCGAAGCTCAATTATATTATAGAAACAGGCAACTACTAATTAAACAAACAGGTCTGAAATTTTGAGAGCGGTCGGACTGTTGTCCTTCTCAAGGCCAGCCCTGCTTTTACAGTACTTCATTGAGTGGTCTGTCAAGTCTAAAGGTACCGTCAGTTGCATGAACCCAAAGAAAAGGGGGAGACAGAAAGTAACAAATGGTGCACTGTTATCCTAACAGTATATCTAACTGCAATATGATTAATTCTTCCTTACTCAATTAAAAAAAATGAAAAATAGCAGACCAGAGGATGACCACATATCCCAACTCATCACTGCTACTTTAACTCAAGTCAGAATTGTTTGGTTCTAAGAATAATCAACATCAGTTCTCCACTTCATTATCATTGTTTCAATGGAGAGAGACTGCAGAATGCTGCCACGCCGAGAAATCTGGTGTCCTTGTTCAGCACATGAATCTCAATGTTTGCATATAGTATGGGCACTTAATTAGGAAGACAAATGAAGTCTTGCTATTGCTATACAGGGCATTGGTGAATGCATGCCTGGAGGACTATCTGCACCTTTGGTCTCCTTGCTGAAGGAGGGATATACTTGCGTTGTCAGTAGTATACAGCAGGTTCTCTGTGCTGATTCCAGGGATGAAAAGATGGCCTAATTGCTGCAGATTAAATCTGACTCATTACAATTTAGAAAACTAGAAGTTACCTCACTGAAAGATACAAGTTTCTAAGGGACTTAACAGGATCAATGCTGGGCGGCTATTTCCTCTTGCAGGGAAATCTAATAGTAAGGAGCTCATTTAAAAATAAAGTCAACCCGATTTAAGATGGGGATGATGTGGAATTTCTCCCTTGAGGGTTGTTACTAATTGTAAGTCTTCGTTTTAATATATCTTTGTCAGATGTGGGCCTACTGGCTGGACCAGCATTTATTCCCATCCTAAATTGCCTTTGAGAAAGTGATGACCAGCTGCCACCTTGAAGCAGTGCAGTCCATCGGTTGATGGATATGCCCAGAACACTGTTAGGAAGAGTGTTTCAGGATTTTCGCCCAGAGTCAGTGAAGGAGCAGGGACATAGTTGCAAGTCAAGATGGTATGTGTCTTGGTGGGAACTTGCAGGTGGTTGTTCTCCAACACATTTGACCTTCTAGATTGTAGAGGTCATGGGTTTGGAAGGTACCTCTAAAGGAACCTTGGTGAATCGTTGCAATGCATTGTGTAGCTGGTGCACACTGCTTCTACTGTTTGACATGACGGAGGAATAAAGGTTTAAGATGGTAAATGAGTTGCCCATAAATAGACAGCTTGGTTCTGAATGGCGTCGAGCTTGTTCGATGTTTTTGGACCTGCACTATGCACATAGGATGTGTTTGAGCAGTTTTCCACATTGCGAGGCACATGCCATTGTTCTAACTGTACTGGTACTAACAAATCCTGCCAGGCCTACTTAAAGTGGATAAGGCAGTGGTGCCCATAGCTTCAGGCTGAACTCAGCAGTGAGCTCTAATACTAAGTGGGTATAATTATAAGTTGGAAAACTGTCCAGGAGGCTGAGTAGCCAATGCAGATGCATTGAGATGCCTCCCTCTGGCTGGTACATCACTGGTTCTACCACCACAGGAAGAGTCTATAATGGTTCAAAATTTTCTGGACACTCTTCTAGTCACAGCTTTATCAGACTTTGGACACAGAAAGATCTGGTCCCAAAACAGTTGGTATGGACGGGGCAAACCAAAGGGCCATCACAGCCAGAATTGAAACCATTTTAGAGCCAGAGAGACCAGATCACAGTAGGGGACGGCATATTATTGTGGGAAGCAAGAGTGAGTGTCCTGAGCAAAGGTCGCCACTGAAGTCCACTGGGGTCACCCGGGGTTTCTAAAATAAAGATGTTGGCAAGAAGCTATGTCTGGTGGCTAGGATTGGATGCAGATACAGCTGCATTGGCACGGCAGTGTCCAGAGTGCCCACAAGGACAGAAATTACTGCCAGCAGCTCCCCTACATTCATGGGAACGTCTGGATAAGCCCTGGCTTCAGTGACACATCAACTATGCAGGCCCTTTCATGTGCTTAAAGTTCTTAGTCATTGTGGACACTCACTTAAAATGGCTGGATGTGCATAGAGTTCATTTGTTAAACATGGGGACAACGAAGGAAAATCTGCAATACATGGATTCCCGGAAGTCTCGGTCACAGATAACGGGCATCATTTACCAGCAGGGAATTTGTGTATTTCCGAAAGTTGAATAGTATCCATCATATAAGGACATCGCCATATCATCCATCATCCAATGTTCTGACAGAAAGAACATTTCAAACTTTGAAGGCAGGCTTAAAGAAACAGCCTACAGCTTTACCAGGACCAAACTGTCCTGGTTCCTATTTGCTTATAGGACCACCCCTTTTGAAACTACAAGGATAGCTTCAGCAGAGTTGCTAATGTGGAGAAGACTTCATACCCTCAAATCTGATCTTCCAAGACCTTGGGGCAGGGTGCAACGGCATCAGGAACACCATTGCTGGACACAGAGTCTGCTGAGCAAGAGAAATAGTTTAGTTCAGGAGACAAAGTTTTGTGTAGGAACTACAGGAATGGCCCTGCATGGGTAAGACAAATGGCCAATGCCCAGTGACATATAAAGTTTAGATAGGTGCACCAGTCCTGAACAAGCACAAAGAACATATGAAAGCTGCAAAATTTCAAACAGCACGGTAGCTAAATGTGCCCTGGTCCTCAATTGCCTTTCTGTCTGTTCTGGAACCCGATAGTTCTCCCTCTCCATCAAGCATTGAAGATGCTTCGGAATCTGAGACGGACATGGTTGATGTTCCCACCCCGATGCCTTTGCCACCTGAAGAAGAGAATGATGTTTTCTGATATGCTTCAGGCACAAGAGGCGAGCTACTGTGTATTACACACTGTCCATATCCGGGGCAGTGTCAGGGGAACCTGACCCCGTGCTAAAACGTCCCAGGAGAAGCTACAAAATAAAACAACCTACCTATGTCCTCGGACTCAGAAAAAGAGGGATGTAGTGATGAAAATAAGGTAAGCCTTGTAGAATATGAGTTCCCTGGCTGGGGCTGTTAATCAGGTCCAATCAGGGAGCCCTGGCTGACAGATATAAATAGGAGGATCAGGAGCCCTGCTCACTCTGAGAGGTGGCTCTGAGGAAGCTGGATCAACGTCAAGGACTTTCCATGTGTAAATAAAGGGTAACTTGGTGGTGGGATACCAACCTCTGTGGAGTTATTTCACAAAATTTAGGCAGTTGAAAATCTGCCTGCCTTTGAGGTAGTGATTAAAATCAGCAATACACAAGAGGTTTGAATTGAAGGTGCACAAATATTTCAGAGTGTTATTGGGCTGGAAGAGAATACAGAGATAATTTGAGGTGTGGGATTTCAAAGCAATTTTGAAAGTGAGACGTTGGCAGACTGGAAGCCAGTGCTGTTCAGCAAGCATAGGGAAGACGGGTCAATGAGAAGAACAGCTACCCTTTACTTCAGAATCCTTCGATAATACTTTAGTTTTTGAGGAGAATTGACAGATGGTGAGTGACAGATAATCAGTGTAACAAAGCATTGAAGTTAGGAGTCAAGAGAGGGTTAGGATTACATGTAAGAGGATTAACTGAAAAAATCATATTCTATGTTAAGAATCTCCTGACACTTTCAGGCAAGTCACTGAGGTAAGATAAATTGGTTGACACTGAGCGTGCTTAGGAGCTGGAGTACCGAGAGTTCAATTAGTGCCAAGCTCTAGGTGTTTACAGCAATTCTTCTGTAGAATCAGACTTTATTTTTGTTTAATCCTGGGATGTGAGCATTGCAGGCTAGGCCGACATCCGGCCCAACTCGAATTACTTTTGAGAAGGGAGTGATGAGCTGCCTCTTGACCCATTGCGGTCTGGTATACCCACAGTGCTGTTAGGAATGGAGTGTGAAGATTTTGATCCAGTTACAGCGAAGCATGACAGTTCCGAGCCAGGCCAGTGAGAGTCTTCGAGGGGAATTTGCAGGAGATGGCGTTCCCACATCCCTCCTGCCCTTGTCCTTCTAGATGGATGTGGTTGTGGCTTCGGAAGGTACTGATGATGATGTCTTGAAAAGTTGCTACAATGCACTTTGTATGTGATTCATGCTGTTGTTACAGTGTGCCAGTGAGGATAATGTGTTCACTCCTGCCACAGATCATCCTGATAGACATGTTCTTCAGGATTCGGCCAGTTTGGATTGTAGCGGTGCCAACTGAGACATTTTGGTGCTGGACATTGAAGCGTACAGTCTATGCTCTTGCCCTCATTGCTTCTTCCAAATGGTGTTTAACATGGAAAAGGTGTGTGGGGGTGAAGGCAGAAATTAAACAATAACCGAGGGAAAGTAATTGCTGGGCAGTTGCTATCTGTCTTGTACAGTGCTGCTGAGTTGTAGTCTGGATGGAGGAGTTCATCCATGTATTCTCTACACCACAGAAGATGATCTAATTTGTACGCCAGCTTGATCATAACTAACTTTATTTTAAAATCTACAGTAGGGGTGGCATGGTGGCTCAGTGGTTAACACTGCTGCCTCACAGTGCGAAGGATCTGGGTGCGATTCCACCCTTGGGTGGCTGACCGTGTTGGTTTCTTCTCGGGGCTCCAGTTTCCCCCAACAGCCCAAAGATGTTCAGGTTAGGTGGATTGGCTGTGGTAAATTGCCTGTAGCGACCATGTGTAAGTTAGATGGATTAGCCATGGGTCATGCAAGGTTACAAGATTGGGTAGGGAGATGGATCTGGGTAGGATGCTGTCCAGAGGGTTGGTGTGGATGTGTGGGCCGAAAGGCCTGTTTCCACACTGTGGGGATTCTATGAAGTGGATGCTTCACGCAGGCAAAGGTGGCACCTGTCAAGTGGAGCTCCCAGGAAAAATTGTATATTGGTGATAAAACTCACATTCCTATGGTATAGGTGTTATTTCCCCTGTACATTGATGTTTGAATTATTCTGCCGACTGCAAAAGCTTTGACAAAATGGTGTGTTTAATTTGAAAGGTCGACAACTTTTAAGAAGGAAATTGAATTGGAATAAGGAAAGCCACTATTTACATGACTCTCCTAACTGTCTGTTTAGCTTTTCTTACCTTATAGGTGTTGGTAATTAGAATTTCTCTTTTACAGGTATAAGCAATTAACATGGAGCTTTTCTAACTGTGAACAAAACACAGATGAGATCATTAGCTGGTTTACCTCTATGTCCTCAAGACTATCCAGCAACTGTTCAGTGTAATGGGGGTAATTTAACATCCAGTGACAGGTGGAAGAGAAATGGGGTGAGGATAAGATAGTAAAAATATATGAAATGTGACTGTCTCTACATGCCTCCAGTGATGTGTTTTACTGGGATCAGAACTGGGATGAGTTGGGGTGTAGTCATTAATTAACTCCCTCCATTAGGCAGCACGCTGCAGAACTTTGCAGCTTTTCAGATTTAACAGCTGTAGACCGCGTTTCCTGGTGCTGGGATACCGTGAAGGTGAAAGGTCACGGGTAGGCCTGGATCCAGCAGCGATGCTCCCTCTCAGCCCCCTCCCCGGCTCAACTTCACCCCAACTTTTCTGGGTATATACTTCTCAGAGACCATCTCGTTTGATTGGACGGGAAACTTGACCGTGTCGCGGCCACAAAACTGTTGGTTCGTGAAGCAATTTTCATCAGAATCAGGTCGCAAAGGGCGAGGAAAGAAGGACGACCAGAAGCACACTGTTGTAGCCATGAAGCAAATGCACATCGATATTCAATTGAAATTGTTTATTTTTGAAGGAAAACATAAAAGAACAACCAATCCTAATGGACTGTGCTTTAAGCGAGTTGTATGCAAATACATCAGGAGATGATATGAATATTACATGTTCAATTATCCTCAAACAAAATTGACAAAAGTTAATTGCTGATCCAACAGAAGCTGTGGGATCAAGGTCAAATGAATTACTTTAACCCTTCAACATGTATTGTTGCTATGGTAATGAGCTGAAAGCATCGCCTATCCATGCAAAGCACACAATAGCTTGTGTTGTGCTGTGTAATCTAACAAATATGTTGTCTTTCAGGGGACACCTAGGGTCACTGAGGCTGCAACTGCGATTACGAGATGAGAGCGTTCTCCCTTCCAGTTACTACCAGCCCCTCATGGAGTTACTCCTGCAGTCGGTCAAAACAACCAACAATGTGAGTGACGTAATCGGAACTTTTTAGAATTAGCTTTATTGTCACAATGAAAAGTTTATAAGTCACCATTTACGCCGCCATCTTAGGGAGCAAGGTACCTGGGTACACATGCTTAAGTACAAATTCTTAAGGAAGTAAAGATTAAAATAAATAAATAAATACTCCAGCCATAAATTAGAAAAACAGAGAAATAAGAGTTCCCCTCTTGTGAATTAACTTGGCTCCTACTTTATTGTTTCTGATACAGTGCAGTCAGGTGTTGAGCCAAATACCATCCAGATATCTATTGGTGCTGCCCATCTACTAAGAAGTGTGGGACAGTAATCCAGTTTTGACTGGCACAGTTTCCTGCCTTCCTGCCACCTTTGAACTTCCATGGAAAGCCCCAGACTTTAGCAACCTACTGTGAAGGAACATTTTCTTCATTTCAGAAATATACCTAATTTTTCAAAGTATCTTTATATGTATACATATTCACTGAAGCAGTTCGTTTCTATACAGTGGCAAATGAAGAAACAAAACAGACACTGAAATTAGATTCTATGCGGCAAACAAACCCCAGGCAATATACAAGATTATGTTTACTTATGTTTCAGGAATCAGGAGGGTCTGATAACTGAAAAGACCCTCATTAAACTTCAGCAGGGAGACCTTAGATGGTGGTCTTTCCCCACTGCACATTGGCAGCAGCTGCCTTAAGCTTTAGTGTGTCCCTCAGCACATAGAACATTGAACATAGAACAGTACAGCACAGTACAGGCCCTCCAGCCCACTATGTTGTGCCGAACTTTTACCGTAAACCTAAAGTCTATCCAACCTCCACCCCTACCTTGTATTATTATCCATATGCCTGCTGCTCAAATGGCCCTAATGAGGCTGACTCCACTACCCTCTCTGGCAATGCATTCCTTTGCCCTAATGCCATAGAACTTAGAATTTGGCACATGCCCAGGTCCTACATTTCGTTCGTAACCACAGAAACGCTATTCCACTTGAATACAAAAATTTATTTTTACTTGCAATGACTGTTTGAATTAAGCATTCATTTTCAGTCCTTCAGTACAAGGAGTTGGGGTTTTCACACCGGATATACTTTACTGTATTTTGAAGATGTACACACTGGACATAACTGCAGCATCTTCACAATACTCTGCCACAGCTGAAAATGTGATTTATTGCAAATGCAATGACAAAGCAGACATCACTCTGCCTAAAAATAGCCCAGCTGTCACTGACCTCCCTGGTGGGGTACTGGGATTACGTTACAGCCACTAAGTCACTCAATAAGGATTGAGAAAATCTATAACCGGGAAGAGTGCACCATCTTCATTATCCCAGCAGGAATTATAAGCTTCAGATCAGACAGGCTGGAGTTTCTGGACCAGCAACAAAAATGCCTCACAGTTGTCATCTCTCTGTCTCCAAACGGGAGTCCAGGAGGAGAACGGGGGAGTCCTGATGAAACTCAGAGTGCCCGACACTCTGCATTGTCACTCCTTATGTTCAATTTGTGTCTATGGAGCGAATCACTCATTAATTCTAAGGACCTGATAAGCAGAGAATGAAGTGAGACCATTAGGCTCATCAATGCTTCTCCTTTCATAAACCTTATTTGATTTGCCCCTTTCCTCTGGGTGGGATTTGCAAATCTCCTTCTGATCATTCGACAGTAACCTCCTCAGGGTCTCACGTATAGTAAGTTTCCGCCGAACCTCAGTCTAAAATTAGGATCGGTTTGAGTTGAGCCCATCAGTGGTGATGATTTTCAGACTAGATTTAGCACATTGATTTAGCAAACTGGAAAGTGAAATAACTCCACTAAGGCGGTTTTTCAGTCACTAAGTCACCCTTTATTTACAAGTGTATAGTACAAGACATTGACCCAGCTAGCTCAGAGTCAGCTCCTAGAGTGAGCAGAACTCCAGACACTCCTGTTTATATTTGTCAGCCAGGACTCCCTGATTAGACCAGGTTAACAGCCCCAATCAGGGAACTCATGTTCTATGTGATCCACCCGCCTGACCTCGTTACAATTGGTGCAGAAAGTGCCAGTTAAACAGCAGACACCCATGTAGTGAACCTCATCATTTACTCTGACATTGGGATCTGACAATGTAGTGATTGTTCAACTGTGTGTGTGTGTGTGTGTGTGTGTGTGTGTGTGTGTGTGTGTGTGTGTGTGTGTGTGTGTGTGTGTGTGTGTCTGTCTGTCTGTGCATGTGCATGAGTGTATGGAGTGGGGGGTGGTATGTGCATATATTTGTGTGTGTGTGTGTGTGTGTGTGTGTGTGTGTGTGTGTGTGTGTGTGTGTGTGTGTGTGTGTGTGTGTCTCTGTGTGTGTGTGTGTGTTGGCAGGGTGCAGCAAGGACCATAGGAACATTCCGGAAAAAGTAGCCAATTACGTTGGCAATCACATTTTGGAGAAGGATGTCTCACAATTACAACAACATGCCGCGACACAGCTGTTTTCAAATAGGACAAATTGAATTATTATTTACAATGGTTGGGGTGGGATTTTTGTCCTCAGAGCTGCATAGTTTAGAACTATTTCTGGGGTTGGGGGGAGCAGTGCTGGAGTAATAGACGGAGGTGATAATGGTGTCGAGGTCAAGACGAGAGTAAACAGTGAGTAGTGATTGGAGACAGGCTTGGTGTGAGTGAGAGATAGTGGGAACTGCAGATGCTAGAGAATCCAAGATAATAAAGTGTGAAGCTGGATGAACACAGCAGGCCCAGCAGCATCTCAGGAGCACAAAAGCTGACGTTTCGGGCCTAGACCCTTCATCAGAGAGCTTGGTAGGGGAGTGTGATGTCCACATGCCAAGTCCAGGTGAGCTGATGGTCTCCTCCAGGAGGGGAGTGCATAGTGAATGATGCCAACAGCAGCATAAAGGTGGCCAGAGATTGGATGCCACAAAGTTGATCAATGATAGTATGTGCCTCCTTAAAAGGAGTCAGGGTCTATAGAATGCTAGAAATTTTGGTGGAAAAATAAACCTTATTTTATACCATACTATTGCAGAATTTATCATTGCTGATGTTGAAGTGAGTATTAAAATTCAGATGGTTGGGTTCACGATCGCTAATCCTTTTGAAAAAGACTGCATGAACCAGAAGCACTTCAGAACCAGCGGTGGTTAATAGATCTACTTTTTGTAAGTTCATTTAGGGGATATGGGCTTCTCTGGCTAGGCCAACATTTATTGCCCGTCCCTAGTTGTGCTTGAGAATGTGGGGGTGAGCTGCTTTCTTGAATCGCTGCAGTCACCTGCTGTGGGTTGACCCACAATGCCCTTAGGGAGGGATTTCCAGGATCTTGACCCAGTGACAGTTAAAGAACGGCGATATATGTCCAACTCAGGATGGTGAGTGGCTTGGAGGGGAAGTTGAAGGTGTGTAGTGTTCCCGTGGATCTTAGCATTTACCTTGAAGCTTGGATCATTAAGTAAATACCTAATCACTTGATCTCTTTCAGTTCAGATCCAAGAGCAGAATTTGTACCTTGTGATTATTGTGTCAATAGTTTTATTTGGAAGTATTAACAAGTGGCAGGGCGAATGAATGTCCCTGGTGATGGCCACATAGTGACTGATATAAGAAGAAAAAGACTACAGAGAGAATGACCAGTCACAGTCTGCCTCCACGTTCTGTGAATTAGTCATGGTATAGACCTTCAAACTATCTGTTGTAGCATCAACAAGCAATGCAAGTCATGACCTGTTGATAGGCAAAACTGAATTTTGTCTTGGGTGAAGGACATCACCTAAACCTTACTCAGCAAACATCTCCCTCCACCTGACTTAAACTCCAGCTTTGTACCACTATTTTAAAATGAAAAAGAGCAAATACTTCCAAAACATTTGTTCATGGCTGCAGGAGGTCCCAAAATACTTCAAAGCCAATGAATCACTCTTCTATAAGTAAATAAGAAAGTTGATTTACACACAGCTAATGAGCCAAGTGACAAAGTCCTCCTGTGGCACAGTAGTAACGTACCTACTTCTAGACCAAGAGGCCCAGGTTCAAGTCCGCTCCTTTCAGAGGTGTGTAATACCATCTCAGAATAGGTTGTCGGGCAAGGCAAATTTCAGTACAAAGCCACCAGCCTTTTTTTTCAGAGGATTCTTGCATTTCATTAGCATGACATCAACAACAGCATCTGGGAATGTATGAAAATAAGCTGGTCCCTTTGCATGAGGACACTTGATTTTTGAGCCCCTGTGTTCTATAACTAAAGAAAAGAAGAAATGCCTTGTCACAGGCTAAACCAAACACCTGGGTGTTTCATGCGAGGGCCTTGGGTTAACATTCCATTGAGATTGAGCTTCCCTAACATTGTTACCATTCTCCCAGATTTGCAATTGCTGAATGGAACCTGGTTCAGAAGTACTGTCAAATGAATTGTGCACAACACCAGTCCCTCTCAGAAATAAAAAATGGTTTTGGATGATGATAATCAGTAGCTGAATATTTAGACCTATATTTAAAAGTACTTTCTTTTTCCCAGAGCAGTAATAATTTCCTGCACAGTGCTAGGAGACTAAAGCCCGTTGCAGATGAGGAAACAAACAGATAGTGAAGCGTTTGCCTTCAGTGCTGAGGCCACACAAGGGGTCTTCATGAATCCTGTTACGTTACCAATGTGCATTTATTTAATTCCCTCTTGTGCTTAGGCTTTAAGAACTCTGCTGTGTCTACTACAACAATCCTTTCATTTTGTGATTGGGGAACATCTTTAGCCTGGAACTTTATGACTGTCTCATAAATCTGAAAGTGTATGTAGACATAGATCTAAATATTCACTTGTTGCTTCAACAGTTTTCTGTGGCATTTCTTCTTTTGATGGGTCAATGGTAAGAGGGAATTAACAGCAATATTAGCCCAAAATATGCACCATATTTTAAGAATTCATGACAGGCAGTAACAGCGTGCCAGCATTCAGCTTCTGTATGTAAGAGACCCTCTGTAGTCTTACTCCTTCTGAACTGTTCTCCAGTGACTGTTACTGAAGTAAGTGAGCTGTTACCTCATGTCCCATTAGATTTTTGAAGGAAGCTGCTTCCCTGCTAAATGGTAATATATTCTGTGCAAATGGGAGACTTGTTTAAATCATGCTGGTTGCTGGTGCCTCTCTCATTGATGAGCAGAATTTGCGTCTCTGTGGGGTGCCTTCAGTGATAACTTGATGCCTGAGTCCAAAGCTTTTCTACAGAATTAAAAATGCAGTGAGTAATGAGGCTGCAATTTATTCCAGGGATACAGACAACACCGTAAACTGGAAGAGCAAAGCTCGGGTGTTTTAGAACATAGAACATAGAACATAGAACAGTACAGCACGGAACAGGCCCTTCAGCCCACGATGTTGTGCCGACCATTGATCCTCATGTATGCACCCTCAAATTTCTGTGACCATATGCATGTCCAGCAGTCTCTGAAATGACCCCAATGACCTTGCTTCCACAACTGCTGCTGGCAACGCATTCCATGCTCTCACAACTCTCTGTGTAAAGAACCCGCCTCTGACATCCCCTCTATACTTTCCTCCAACCAGCTTAAAACTATGACCCCTCGTGCTAGCCATTTCTGCCCTGGGAAATAGTCTCTGGCTATCAACTCTATCTATGCCTTTCATTATCTTGTATACCTCAATTAGGTCCCCTCTCCTCCTCCTTTTCTCCAATGAAAAGAGACCGAGCTCAGTCAACCTCTCTTCATAAGATAAGCCCTCCAGTCCAGGCAGCATCCTGGTAAACCTCCTCTGAATCCTCTCCAAAGCATCCACATCTTTCCTATAATAGGGCGACCAGTATTGGACGCAGTATTCCAAGTGCGGTCTAACCAAAGTTTTATAGAGCAGCAACAAGATCTCACAACTCTTAAACTCAATCCCCCCGTTAATGAAAGCTAAAACACCATATGCTTTCTTAACAACCCTGTCCACTTGGGTGGCCATTTTAAGGGATCTATGTATCTGCACACCAAGATCCCTCTGTTCCTCCACGCTGCCAAGAATCCTATCCTTAATCCTGTACTCAGCTTTCAAATTCGACCTTCCAAAATGCATCACCTCGCATTTATCCAGGTTGAACTCCATCTGCCACCTCTCAGCCCATCTCTGCATCCTGTCAATGTCCCGCTGCAGCCTACAACAGCCCTCTATACTGTCAACGACACCTCCGACCTTTGTGTCGTCTGCAAACTTGCTGACCCATCCTTCAATCCCCTCATCCAAGTCATTAATAAAAATTACTAACAGTAGAGGCCCAAGGACAGAGCCCTGTGGAACCCCACTCACCACTGACTTCCAGGCAGAATATTTTCCTTCTACTACCACTCACTGTCTTCTGTTGGCCAGCCAATTCTGTATCCAAGCAGCTAAGTTCCCCTGTATCCCATTCCTCTTGACCTTCTGAATGAGCCTACCATGGGGAACCTTATCAAATGCCTTACTGAAGTCCATATACACCACATCCACAGCTCGACCCTCATCAACTTTTCTAGTCACATCCTCAAAGAACTCGATAAGGTTTGTGAGGCATGACCTGCCCCTCACAAAGCCGTGTTGACTGCATTTGATCAAGCCATGGTCTTCCAGATGGTCATAAATCCTATCCCTCAGAATCCTTTCTAACACCTTGCAGACGACAGACGTGAGACTTACTGGTCTGTAATTGCCGGGGATTTCCCTATTTCCTTTCTTGAAGAGAGGAGTTACATTTGCCTCTCTCCAGTCCTCAGGTACGACTCCAGTGGAGAGCGAGGATGCAAAGATCTTCGCAAGTAGCGAAGCAATTGCATTTCTCGCTTCCCAAAGCAGCCGAGGACAAATCTGGTCCGGGCCTGGCGACTTGTCAATCTTAATGTTTGACAAAATTTTCAGCACATCAGCTTCCTCTATCTCTATCCATTCCAGCATGCACAGCTGCTCTTCAAAGGTTTCATTCACTACAAAGTTCGTTTCTTTCGTAAAGACAGAAGCAAAAATCTCATTTAGGGCATCCCCTACCTCCTCAGACTCCACACACAAGTTCCCTATGCTATCCCTGATCGGCCATACTCTTTCTTTGACCATTCTCTTATTCCTCACATAAGTGTAAAATACCTTTGTGTTTTCCCTAATTCGTTCTGCCAAGCCTTTCTCGTGCCCCCTCCTGGCTCTCCTCAGACCATTTTTGAGCTCCTTCCTTGCCTGCGTGTAATCCTCTCTAGCTGAACTTGACCCTAGCTTCCTCCACCTTATGTAAGCTACCTTCTTCCTTTTCACAAGAAGCTCCACCGCTCTCGTCATCCAAGGTTCCTTTATCTTACCCCTTCTTGCCTGCCTCAGAGGGACATATTTATTCATCACTCGCAACAACTGTTCCTTAAACAGTCTCCACATGTCTATAGTTCCCTTACCATGGAACAACTGCTCCCAGTCCATGCTTCCTAACTCATGTCTAATCGCGTCATAGTTTCCTCTTCCCCAATTAAATATCCTCCCATTTTGCCTAATCCTCTCCTTCTCCATAGCTATGTAGAATGTGAGGCAGTTATGGTCACTATCACCAAAATGCTCTCCCACCACAAGATCTGATACCTGCCCCGGCTCGTTTCCGAGCACCAAGTCTAGAATGGCCTCTCCCCTCGTCAGCCTGTCAACGTACTGCGTTAGGAAACCCTCCTGAACACACCTTACAAAAACAGCTCAATTCAAATCTTCTGCTCGAAGGAGGTTCCAATCAATATTAGGAAAGTTAAAGTCACCCATTACAACAACCCTACTGCGTCCACACTTTTCCAAAATCTGTCGACCTATGCTTTCTTCAATCTCCCTGCTGCTATTGGGGGGCCTGTAGTAAACCCCTAATTTTATGAATATCATTCCAATGTGAGGATTGAATTGCATCCTTTTCACTCATTTGAGCAGACATAAATTGTTTCATTTGTAGAACCATTGTTGGGTTAAGTTTGAGAGAGTGCTGGAATGACCTTGATTAAAGATTGAGGCAGTAACGCTATGGTTGCTACAGAGTGATATTGTGACATGATTAATGATGGGTCACCAGAGGGAATTTCAAATAGAACAAGTTGGGACTTCAGTGTATCTGATTGGGCATAAGTGGGAAGCACTAGGGCACATTGGCAGCGTTCCAAGACCTTATACCTCTCAGTCTCAGCTGTAGAGGTTTGGATGGTTCGAGAAAAGAATGAGATCAAAGAAACAAAACATACAAAGGGAGAATTAACATCAGAATGAAGAGAAGATACCTAAAAACAATATTGGATGTTCTGTGTAAGATCTTTCATTTTCACTCCCGTGCCTAGTTTACATGAGGCAGCTAAAGTGTATAATAGAGTCCCTACAGTGTGGAAACAGGCCATTCAGCCCAACAACTCCATACAGACCCTTCACATGGCATCCCAGCCAGACTCACCACTACCCTAAATTTCCCCTGACTAATCCACTTAAACTACACATCCCAAGACAATGTGAGTAATTTAACATGGCCAGTCCATCTAACCTACACATCTGTAGGAGGAAACGAGGAGGACGTGCAGACTCCACACAGACGGTCACCCAAGCCTGGAATTGAACCCGTGTCCATACACTGTGAGGCAGCAGTGCTACCCACTGAGCCACCACTATGCCTATGTATGTTTCCATAGCTACCTTTTTCTGGAGCAGGTCATGGGCCGTTGCCAGTGTGTAAAATACACAGTTGGGAAATTTGCTTTCCACTAGAGTGTAAGTTTGCATCATCTTCTGAGCCCCTGAAGGAAAGCACTAGTCCGGTCTTTGAAATAAAGCAACTTTTTTAATGTCACGTTTTTAGCCCAGGCAGAGGCAGTAGACTGGATCTTCCCTGACTGCCTGACAGTGGTAACAGGGCTGATAGGTAGTGACTTAAGGTTTCCATGAACCTGCAAGATCAGGCCACCCAATGACAGAAGGCACCGCTGGCTGTATGGAAGAGAATATGTTCTCGCAAAGGGTGGGCCATTATCGACACTGTGGATGTGTAGTGATTCAAGAAAGGGTTTGCAATTATCTTCTTAGGGGCAATGAGAGAAGTGTCAGCTTTGTCAGTGAAACCCACATCCCATGAGAGAATAAAAATGAATCGAGAACCTTATCAAGGCAGTTGGTAGCATTATCTTTATGTGGGTGTGGGATTGCTCGCTGAGCTGGAAGGTTAGTTTTCAGACGTTTCATCACCATTCTAGGTAACATCATCAGTGAGCCTCCGACGAAGCGCTGGTGTTATGTCCCGCTTTCTATTTATCTGGTTAGGTTTCCTTGGGTTGGTGATGTCATTTCCTGTGTTGGTGATGTCATTTCCTGCTCTTTTTCTCAGGGGGTGGTAGATTGGCTCCAAATGTTAACACATTGATTTGGAACCAATCTACCACCCCCTGAGAAAAAGAACAGGAAATGACATCACCAACCCAAGGAAACCTAACCAGATAAATAGAAAGCGGGACATAACACCAGCGCTTCGTCGGAGGCTCACTGATGATGTTACCTAGAATGGTGACGAAATGTCTGAAAATGAACCTTCCAGCTCAGCGAGCAAACTCACACCCAGAACCTCAACCTGAGCTACAAATCTTCTCAAAACTCATTATCTTTATGTCTTTTGCTTCATAGGAGCAAATAACCAATTTGGAAATCAACAAAGCTCGCAGGAAGCTTCAAAGAACCTGGGACTATATTCATTCCAAGGAAACAGTATCAGCTGAGATAACAAAGTGTGGAGCTGGATGAACACAGCAGGCCAAGCAGCATCTCAGGAGCACAAAAGCTGACGTTTCGGGCCTAGACCCTTCACCGATGAAGGGTCTAGGCCCGAAATGTCAGCTTTTGTGCTCCTGAGATGCTGCTTGGCCTGCTGTGTTCATCCAGCTTCACACTTTGTTATCTTGGATTCTCCAGCATTTGCAGTTCCCATTGTCTCTGAAACAATATCAGCTGATTTTGTTGTTTTACTGTTTTCTGACAACACACTTTGAGACCTTTTAGCTCTCTTTATAAGGGTGAGGATTTGTCAATGGTGCCAGAGGAAGGGGAATTTGACAAGAGGAATCTTTCTGATTACAATGTGTTTGATGTTGTAAATGCATTAACAAGAACCTTCTGTATTTTCTCCACAACAACTCTAATGTAGTCACGAACAAGGTAGTGAGAATAGTATTGTGTTTCAGCAATATTACCTGTTAGCACTAATGATGAGGAACCTTTTAAACTCCAAATAATGTACTCTCAGGATGACAGCTTTGCTCATAAGGCTGGCATTTATTATGCATCTTGGAGCAGCAACTCATTAAGTTTCCTTTCCAACTCACTGCCTTCTGGAAGGACAAGGGCCGCAGATACATGGGAACACCACCACCTTCGTTCCCCTCCAAACCACTCACCATCCTGACTCGGGACCATATTGCCGTTCCTTCAGTGTCACTGGGTCAAAATCCTGTAACTCCCTTCCTGACAGCATTGTGCGTGTCCCTGTAAGCTCATCAAGGCAGCGTTGTCAAGGATAAACGGGGGTGAGCAGCCAGTGCTAACTTTGCAGCAATGCTCACCATCCCAGGAAATAATGTAAAAGAATTGCCCCAAAGGTAAATTTTACACATTGAGCAGAGCAATTTCTTACCCTGCATTATTAACATTTGACAGTTCACCCCTGTACAGTCACGCCAGGGTTTCTGAGCCCTAGCATCACCCCTTTCCACTTCTTTTTCCATATATCCAGAAGGACTCTTACGCAAAACTGCCCATTTTCCTCACATCCACCAAATGGAATATTTTCATCTATGAACCATGACCATTAAGCCACTCAGAACATGTGAATAGTGGGGGCGAGAAATGGGAGAGAGGTTGAGAGTGTGCGTATGGTGACACGTGGCACTGAGTGTGGATCTCAGGATGTGGTGAGAACAGCTTACACATCATGGAGATACCTGGATTGGAAAGATGAAAGTTCAGTTGGAATCCATGTGTCTGAGCTGGAGGCGGTCACTCAGTGTGACGTGGCTGTGGAAGCAAATTTTAGCAAATGCCTTGTCAAACATCAGCACCAACAACAGAGTAATGATGAACAGGAAAAAAAGAGTAGAACGGGAATCCTGACGGAGAAAAGGGTTGAGCATTTCCGCTTATATCCTTAACCCAGACCCCATGCACCTTGTCATCACATGGGTTACCACCACAAACAGCCCATCGTGAGCTACTAATGGTCCCTACTAACAGTTATTCATCTCTCCAGGGCTGATCTTTAACTATTTGTTGGTCTGTCTGACTGTTTTGTCTCTATCACTGGGCTCTATCTACACTGACCATTCACTCCTTCCTTCCACACCACCCCCCCCCCCCCCCCCCACCCTCACCCCCAACCCCAATCTTTAGAATCCCTTTTCCAAGCTACAGTCAGTTCTGAGGAAGGGTCACTGGACCCGAAACGTTAGCTCCGCGTTCTGTCCACAGATGCTGTCAGACCTGCTGAGCTTTTTTTTACCGGTGATTTCTGCTTTGTTTGTGACTGATTAGTTGTGTCCATTGACCAAATGGTAGGAACTCTGCACTCAACCTGCAGGATGTGACAGGTAATAATCATCATCTTTATACCTCTAGGGTGAAAAGCGGAGTCTGTTGGCCCTGATCGATGAGGTCACCACTGCTGAAAACAGGCAGGAGGTCGCAACCAATCTGGTGAAACTTTTCTTGGGACAAGGGCTGGCCAGAGAGTTCTTAGATTTCATCATGAATTTGGAATTGGACAGAACAAGTAAGAAATGTAGCCATCCAGCGTATACACAGAAAGCAAAATATTTAAAGCGTTGTGATATCCTGTCCAGAGAATGACATGTAATGGGTTCAATTCTGAAAGATTCTGCACACAAATACATTAATAATGCATATCCACTTACATCAGGTATGTGTGCTGGTAAAATGCCTCTTAACCAACCATTGTGTTTCAAGGTTAGAATGCTGCTCTTATTGAATATCCCAATATTTTTGCTATTCCCCCATACCATAAATCAGTATTTCTTTCACTAAAATTTCCAACCGAGAAATCAGACCAGAGCAAGGAGTGACGATGTTTGAGGTTCAGAGTCAATACAGCTCCATGCTTGAAGCTGCTTCCAATGTCACTAAGAGTGAGTGTTAGCAGTTGTCAGTCGAGTGACTGCTCATTGCTGAATTCCTCACACCCTCACAGCCCTCAAACACACTGAACATTTGAAGCACTGTCATTGTTGTGGTGTAGACGAATGCAGCTGAGTCTTTCCAGGTCCAATGATACAGAATAAGAAATATTGCCGCTTTCAAAACTACTGAGCAGAGTGAACACACTGGCAAGAGTGTCAACGTTCAACTGTGGATCTTATTTACAGGTCTCAAAAGGGCAGAATTTGGCAGTCAATTTGAAATGGTTCCTTTCTATTCATGTTTTTCAGCTGAACCAAATACTTTGTTCCGTAATAATTCGCTAGCTTCCAAATCCATGGAATGCTTTTTAAAGGTAAGAAACAGACAGTGATAACATATCTTTAATTGTAGAGAAGTGGTCTGCTGTTAATGTTTATAGGGTATCCTGCAGGGGATGATGAGACAGTTCACAACTATAAATAAGTAGCTGTGTACGTCAGAGCATGTGTAGACTATTGTGGATATGTACAGTCAAGGACAGAAATGGCTGGATACAGTATGGCTGAGGACAAGTACAGGTGGGTGCATGTACAGGCAGATGCAGGTAAAGATGGGGACACCATAAAACTGGGGACAGGGAGAGCAAATGCAGACACAACTGGAGACAGGTACACGTGGGGACTGGTAAAGGGAGGTGCAAGTGTAAGCAGGTGTAGCTGGGGGTGGTGGGCACATACAACTGGGGACCTGCACAGCAGATGCAGGTACATTCAGGAACATGTACAACTGGATGCAATGGCGCTGGTATAGTCAGGCACGGTGCGTCAGTGTTTGATCACATATTGATGACGAGTGATCTTCTACTTCTCCCCCCCATCATCTTTACCTGCATCTGCCTCAGGAGCCAACAACAATGGTGTTGGGGATTTAGGAGGATTGCTGGGCATATTCATAATTTACTGGCAGCTTATAACTGATGACTGGGCATCAAGTGGGGCAAACTTCACAGCAACAGCTAATGGGCAATGGGCACCTTTATACCCTTATAGCCACCAGCCTGAAGTTAAAATCCCCTCTGATTTGTTTCTGGCAATGTTGGTTTGAAATATCATTATCGATCAGGACGCTGGAAGTCCTTTTTGAATCAAGCCATGAGATCTTGTATATTCAGAGAAGTAGCTTCCATTTCATCAACCGGGCGGCATGGTGGCTCAGTGGTTAGCACTGCTGCCTCTCAGTGCCAGGGACCCGGGTGCGATTCCAGCTTCGAGTTTGCATGTTGTCCTGTGTCTGCATTGGTTTCGTACTGTCTCTTCCCACCGTCCAAAGATGTGCAGCTCAGGTAGAATTGGCCATGTTAAAGTGCCCATGGTGTCAAAGGGAGTGTAGGCTAAGTGGATTACCCATGGGAAATGCAGGGTTACAAGTATAAGGTAGAGGGATGGGACTGGGGATGCTCTTTGGAAGGTCAGTGTGGACTTGATGGGTTAATGGCCTACTTCCACACAGTAGGGATTCTGTGAACTGGATTGGACTGAAACGCAAACGGCTGGAATGAAGAATTGAGGCCGCACATTATCCTGTACTGAAGTATTTTTAACCAGGACGGAGGGGCAGCATTTTGAGAATGTCTGAATACCCAGCATCACTGATGCTACAGAACCTTTGTAGCTGGGTAAGCGATGGAGGGACAGTGACACAAGGTTGAAAGTTCCAAACTTGAGGTGTTTGGGAAAAGGGGCAGGAAATGCCGGTCATGAAGGTCTTGGACGAGGGGTTATGTATGAGTTCATATGCTGCAGAGTAACTGTAGCAGAGCCACTCTGAAAAAGAGAAATGGTTTTGAACCCAGTGGCCCACGCACTATGGATATTCTCTAATGAGGTGCTTAAAATAATGATTTTGATGAAGTTAACTCAGGAGAAACCAGACTATTCACATTTATGTCAATTGACAAAAAAAAAGAAAATTGAGGAGAATTTTTTTTCACACAGCATGATCCAGAATGCACTGCACTGTAGAAGCAGATTCAATTGTGTCGTACTTTTCAAAAGGCAATTATCTGAGAAAGGACTGCAGAAAGAGCAGGTTTGTGGGATGAATTCAAGAGCAGGCACAAACATGATGGGTTAAGTGGCCTCCAGTGCTGTATCATTTTATAATCAGGGAAATAGGATGTGCAGGAAAATGAGGAACTAAATAATCACTATTACTGAAATGTTGCAGTTTCTGTTGCTCACTCTTTTATTTTGATCTATTAAATGGTACAGGTTGCTGGGATGCAATATTTACACAATACTCTCGGACCGACCATCAGCCGGGTGTTTGAAGAGAAGAAGTACGTGGAGCTGGATCCAAATAAGGTGGAATTCAGGGAAGCAGGGTAATAATCAACCATTTCATATCCTGTGAATGTACTGAGAGACCACTGTAAATATATGACCAAGACTTAGATTGTCTAAGGGGACCGAGATACTTTGACAGAGTGATAAATGTAGGTGCATTGATCTCGGTTCAGCAAGAACTGGCAGCACTGTTCCAAAAGCTTGCGTTGCCCTTTATAAAGCTGCTGTATTTAGAGTTTCTCTTTCCAAATTAACCCCAAATTAAAACTAAGTAAGGTAAAAATAGCACAATGATCTGTGAAATATAAGAAAGTTTTCTTCCCTCTTTAAGTTTCTGGATTGTTGATACCTCCAATCACTGTCACCACAAACTCTTTTATGTATTAAATAATCAGACTTTAAATTTTGATCTAAATTAGGCGTTAGACCTGGTAAATAAATTTTACATGGCCTGATTTTTGAAGGACGCAAATCAGCATTTTCCGCCCTAATCTTAATTCATTCCTTAGAGATAATCATTTCCAAGTGTAATTAAATTTTTTTGTAACAATCCTGCCACTTAACTCTTCTCACAGCTGTTATCCTCCCTGACAAAGCTCCCAGGCTTTCTTGAAATACCTGAGTTCTTGAACCAACTGCTACAAGGCTCATTGATGACAATTCCTCCAATAGTCTGTAATGTGGAGATTGCTAGTTTCTGTTTGTGCCGATGTGGTGAATTGAAAACTGTACAATGTGCATCCATCACTCAGTATCGAAGTTCAGTCTCCCATGTAATGAGTATGCTGATGTACCTGTCATTTTAACAATTTACCACTTGTTAGTTTTCCTGTATCCTGCATTGCTTTGAAAACCCAAAACCTGACTCCCTTCTCACTCTTCATTTTCACCTCATACCTTGGTCGGAAACTCAGAGATGATCTTGTCACACTTATTCATTTATTTACCAAGAAAACACTTTGGGAAAGGAGTCACAGTTAAAGTCTGTGTTTTAACAAAAGGTGCATTCACACAGGTTTGAATAGAAATGAATTGAAACAAGGCCGGGGGTAAAGTTAATGTAAACCCACTATTTAAAAAGGGAAGTAAAAGAAAGAATAAAGGCATTATAGACCAGTAAATCTGATGCCGGTAGTAGGGATGATGTTAGAGTCTGTTCTCAAGGATTTTATTATCAAAGCACTTAGAAAACCGTACTAGGTGCAGTTAGCATGGATTTACAAAAGATGTATATGCCTGACAAAACTACTGGAATTCTTTGAAGATGTAACTTGTAGAGTTAATCAAAGGGAGCCAGTAGATGTGGTTTATTTGGACTCTTAGAAGACTTTCAACAAAGTTCCACATAAGAGATTAATGTGTAAAATTAAAGTGTAAGGAACTGCGGGGAGGCGGGGGTTGTGTATTGAGTTGGATAGAAAACTGGAAGCAAAAAGAGTAGGAATACATGAATAGCAGGCAATGACTAGTGGGGAACCACAAGGATTGGGTCTAGGACCCCAGCTATTCACAATGTGTGTTAATGATTTAGATGAGTAACGTAATATTTCAAAATTCGCAGGTGATACAAAGCTGGCTGGAAGGATGAGCTGTGAGGAAGATGCAGAGGCGCTTCAGTGTGATTTGGACAGGCTGTGTGTGCGGGGGTGGCGGGGTGGGGAGCGCAAATGCATGGCGGATGCTGGGTAATGTGAGGTTATCCACTTTGGTGGCAAAAATAGGAGAGCTGATTTTCATTTGAAGATAGTAAATTGAAAGATGGGAAATGTTCAGTGAGACTTGGGTGTCCTCATGCACTGGACGCTGAAAGTAAACATGTGTGTGCAACAAGCAGTGAAGGAGGCAAGCTGTGTGTTACCTTTCATAGCGATAAGGTTTGAGTACAGGAACAAGGATGTCTTGCTGCAATTACACGGGGTATTGGTGAAGCCACACTTAGAATGTTGTGAGCAATTTTGGTCTCTTTATTTAAAAAAGGATGCTTTAGTTATAGATGCAGTGCAGTGACAGTTTATCAGACTGATTCCCAGGACGGCAGATTGACAAATGAGGGGAGTTTGAGTTGGTTAGGATAATATTCACCAGAGTTTAAAAGAATGAGGGAGGATCTCCTCAAAACCTCTAAAATTCCAACAGGTTTGGCCTGGTTAGATGCAGGAAGGATGTTTCCAATAGTGGGCACTTGCAGACCATGGGGATCATAATTTAAGGAAAAGGGGTAGTTCTTTTAGGACTGAAACGAGGAGAAATTTCTTCACCCAGAGAGTGGTGAGCCTGTGGACTGCAGTACCACAGAAACGGGTTGAGGTCAAGACATAACGAGGCATAGAGCGGGAGGAACACAGCAGGCCAGGCAGCATCAGAGAAGCGAGAAAGCTGATGTTTCGGGTCTGGACCCTTCTTCAGAAATGGGGGAGGGGGAAGGGGCTGTGAAATAAATAGAGAGGGGGGAGGCGATGATAAAAGGTGGATAGAGGAGCAGATAGGTGGAGAGAAGACGGACAGGTCAGGGAGGCGGGGATGACTTTTACTGGCTCCATCCCTGCCTCCCTGACCTGTCCGTCTTCCCTCCCATCTACCCACCCCTCCCTCCCCACTGACCAAACCCCATCCCAACTCCCTAGCTACACTCACCTTTACTGGCTCCATCCCTGCCTCCCTGACCTGTCTGTCTTCTCTCCACCTATCTGCTCCTCTACCCACCTTTTATCATCGCCTCCTCCTCTCTCTATTTATTTCAGAGACTCCTTCTAATCCTCTATTTCTGAAGAAGGGTCCAGACCTTCAACATCACTTTTCTTGCTCCTTTGATGCTGCTCGGCCTGCAGTGTTCATCCAGCTCCACACTTTGTTATCTCAGACTCCAGCATCAGCAGTTCATACTATCTCTGAGATCAAGACATCATGTGTTTTCAAGAGGGAGGTTGATATAGCTTTTGTGGATAAAAAAATCAAGGGATGTTGCGGGGGGGGAGGGTGGGATTAGGGTATTGAGCTAGATGTCTAGCCATGATCCCAATGAATGATAGGGCTGACTCGAGGGGCTGAATGCCTGTTCCTGCTCCCCTCTCCTATGTTTCTATGTAAATGTTCATGAGTTTGAAGCTGTATAGCCGACGATTGCATCTCATAAGTAATTAATTGATAATAAACAAAAACAGCCTCACACCCACAGTGTGAAGAGGTTCCTGGCCCAAGTCCTCAATAGGTATTGTCTCCCAGAGGCCCTCCTCCCTTCAGGTTGCGAGCACATATAAAATTGAGACAAAAAGATCCAGTGAAAACCAGTAATACATGCAAATGAATGCACCGGTCATACTGGACTTCCATTTTGTAGTATACAAGGCAAGTCAGAACAGTATTTATCATTCACCAGTTCCACTGGCCTTCCCTCTGGACAGGAGTCAGAATCTGAAACAGAGAGTTGACAGTTCAAGTGTTGGCCTGCTTAGAATATTAGGATGGAAGAGGGTAGTCAGAAGGTGATGAAGTCGCACGGGATAATCTGCTAACGTGGGGGTGTGTAACAGTGTTTATTTTGCGTTATTATGCAAGGCCAGTTTTATTGATTTCTGTTGGTGAGTCTGATCAGCCTTGTACTCTGCGTGGTCTCTTGATGTGATGTAAACCATTGCAAATGATTTGCCTTGGAGCGTATCTTACTAACTTTTTCCACAGCTTATCCACATAAAGCCTGGAGCCACATCATGTATGAAAGGCACACATATCCTATTTGAATCACAAAGGGTTACTACTGCTGTTTCTCAGGGTTATCCAATCATTTTACTGAATATTGAGCAGCACACTCCTTTACTGCAGTGACTATCACACCTCTTATCTGAGAGACTTTCTAAAGAAAATGTAGCCATGGACCAGGACAATCCAATTCTGTAAAATACAAACCTATCTCCCGATATCCGCACCAATCACTGTGATTACAAAGAAGGTGAAATGGAAACAATTTATTCCAATCTGTCAGGAATTAACTCCTGGGGATGGTCAGCTCATTTCTCGAAGTCCCTGTAATAACTGGCAGACAGACAGTCATTTTGTCACTAGGAGATGAGTTCAAAGCCAAGTCAGGAAGATGAAAGCTCAGCAGGCTGGTCGACTGTACCACACATTCTCACTTTGTACTCTGATGAATGAATTCTCTGCACCCTGTCTGCTGAGTTAGCGTGGCCCTGTCTGATGTTTGTGTTAATGAATCACCTTCCTTTGGCAGAGCAATGGCTAAAACTGTGTATGCACCATGGATGCATTATACAGCAGGCTGACTAAATCCTCTATTCTCTGAGAGACTGCTATAGGACAATAAGTGTTGAAACTAGATCAGTGCAAGTTTCAAGTGTATGAATGTATTAACACCTTCACATTCCGAATCAGAGGCCAAATGTGGAAATCAAACCTGTAACTGACGTAAATGTAATATGTAACAATGTCTATCACCAGTTTTAATTCTGTGTGGAATATGTATTGCCCAGTTGCATGTTTTATTCAGTATACTTTGTAATTCAATTACTGTCATATTCTGTCTTTTTTGTCCTCTTTATTTCATTATCTCTCCATGTTCTCTTGCTCTCTTATGTGTTTTCTCTCATTTTATCCCTTTTGTTTTTGTGCCTCTATCTTGTTCTTTCTTGTATTCTCATTCTCAATCATTTCTCGTAGTTCCACGTTGTTTCTTTCTTTCTCTCCTTATCTGTTTCTTCCACTGCCTTCAGTATCTCTCAGTATCTCCTTAGTTTCTTCACTGACAACCAGTACCTACTCTGAAGCCAAGTCCGTGTCATATTCTCAAAACATTGCCTTCAGTTTCCCATAATTTGTTGACCCAGTTTCTCAGGGTTTGCAATATATTCTTCAAGTGTCTGGCTCAATAGATTGAACAGAAAGTAGAGTGCACGGTGGCTCAGCGGTTAGCACTGCTGCCTCACAGCGCCAAGGACCCAGTTCAGTTCCACCCTGGGTGACTGTCTGTGTGGAGTTTGCACATTCTACCTGTGTCTGCATGGGTTTTCTCCGGGTGCTCCAGTTTCTTCCCATAGTCCAAAGATGTGCGGGCTAGGTGGCTCGGCCATGGGAAATGCAGGGGTAGGGTAGGGGTGTGGGTCTGGATGGAATGCCCTTCGGAGGGTCGGTGTCAACTCAATAGGCTGAATGGTCTGCTTCCACACTGTGGGGATTCTATGGTTTAGAGAGGAGGAAGTCTGAGAGGAGAAGCAGACTCAGACATCTGAGCGATGTGATAGAAAAGTAAAGAAAGAAATAGTAAGTCGGATAAAACAGAAATATAATTGATGTAGGAAAATAGCAGAAGAGCAAAACAGATCTACAAAGAAAAATGAGGCCAGTAGAGTCAGGAACAGAGGGTAAAAGGGAGCAAGTGAGAAGAAGACAACTTACCGGGAGAGAGAGATACTTCGCAGCACTAACTCTAACACTATGTAGGTGATACTCGCTATGGGATGGCTTCAGTTGAGGTTACTGAGTAACCAGCCCCTTTGAATGGAATAGCCTCATCCATCTCCTTTCTCGCTAAATGATGTTAAACCTGCCAATAGCCCCTTGATTCAAAATACTGGAATTGATTGTACTGCACTTGTGATGCAAATGTCATGCTTATTGTCTCGACTTTGGAATCAGAGATGGCCTTGACCCAGAGTGTAGAAAGTATGCCTTAGAAATCTGCAAAAATTGAATGGTCACCAGGCTCGCTTCCTTTCAGCTGCAGTATGATAACAAAAGAAGCATCAATGACCTGTTAGGAAAAAAAGCCCAGCATCTGTGTTGAGACTATTTTTTGATGTATGCAATTTGTATTATGTAAGCCAGCGATTTGTTTAAAATGTAACATTCAGTAACATGAGTTTCAAGGGGTTGCAAAATTTTAGTCCCATTCAATTATGCCGACAAATAACAGCAGAGCGTGTTGCAAGATTTACAGTAGATCAATCAGAACAGTTTAAGGGATGAATGGAGGCAGTCAGGGGAGAAAGTCATTACATGTGGGGAGGCTACTAATCAGGTATCAGGAGCATGGAGAAAATGCTCAGTGTTGAAAAGGTAGCAGCCTCTGAGCTTTTAAAACTCAGAAAACGTCCTGCTAGTATGGTGTTGCAATATGTGTTTTCTACAACGGAGCAATCTTAAAACTCTGGGAGCTACAAAGGCATTACAAGCTGGCTGAAGTTAGCTGTCTGTGACAGGCTGAAACTATGCGAGCAACTGCCAAACTGTAGTTTCCAGAATTTAAAGTCCTGATTGGAGAGTGAGCTACAGAATGCGAACCACCTGTTCTGAAGAAGGGTCCAGACCCGAAACATCAGCTTTCCTGCTCCTCTGGTGCTGCTTGGCGTGCTGTGTTCATCCAGCTCCACAGTGTTACCTTCGAGGTCGTTTGTGATGGAGAGCCTTATGGGCAAATTCTGAAGCCACGCCTTTGAAAGAGAAAAGAAGTGGGAATCCTTTGTAAAGTTTGCTGAGGTTTGATGATGCATAGTGCCACTGACATATAGTATTTGGTGAGAAATCTGTGGGATCTGTCTTCACCATTTTGCAATTTGAAATGCTGTCAGAGGTGTTCAGCCATAGTTTCTCTGTTAGCGTGTTTACCTTGGAAAAAATCTGGATGGTGGACCTAAATTGTGTATACATTGTATGGCCACTGTACTCGCTCCGTAATTGTACAGTGACTGCAGTTAGTTCAAAAACTGGAAACCAGTTGTTTTATTTTCTTAGTGAGGGCCTAGGATCTCAAGCTTTGTCAATTTTTTTTTGAATCAATGTGAGTGGTTCTGAGCCAGATCATGATATAAATTTGGCATCTGGACTGGGATTGTAACACACCACAGAGAGCAGTGAATTGTGTATTCTGTTTGACAATCTTGCCTTGCAGAATGTTACAGCACGCTGTGCCATGATAGCAGCAGTATATACATGGCACAAGAAAGTCAATTGCATCATGTCTATTCTGTGTCTTAAACCATCTTCCTTTCAGATGTTCAGGCCTCCATCGGTGCCAGACTGAGGCAGATATCATTCAGCAGAGTGCACAGTGTCTTCAGTCCTACCTGACAGAGTTAGTTGAATCCATTGTGAACTCGGTGGATCAGTGTCCTTCCTCGATCAGAGCCACCTTCAAACAGCTTTTCAAAAGTGTGGAGGAGAAATTCCCTCAGGATCTCTACAAGGTGTGTACAGTGGCCATTTCATTGAGTTTACTACCTTCCTCAAGGGTCTTATGTCTGATCATGTCCCTAGGTTTCCCTCTGCACTGGTGTGAAGAATCCTGAAATCTGAAATAAGATCCACAAAGTGCACAAGGTCCCATCCGTTTCTGAAGGGGAGAGGTAGCTCAGTGGTTCAGCTGTGATCTTTTATCTAAATTTGTCAATGCTAGATAATCTGCTGCGTAGTTGAATTAAATGCTGTTTTCATTGAATGCACCATTAATTCCAGTCTCTTCTGAGACTCATCTCTGTGCCTGTATTAGAAGTTAAAGGCACCTTTTATTCATGTGCCAGAGACACTTAATACTTTCACATGTTCTCACAACTCTACAGAGAACACAGCCCCATCCATCTTGGAAGCCAGCCTTTCATCCACTGACTCCGTCTACAGGTAGTTCTCCTATAATGTGCTCGTTGTGTTCTTGTGTGACATCACACTATAGAAAATTGCGTTATGGAGAAATCGCTTTATCTGTACAGCAGGAAGCTCACGTTATACAAACAGCATCTGCTACTCATCCATCACGATCCAGCCAATGTGCAACAATGAGACACGCGTTGTAGCAGAGCTACCTGTACTCTTCCTGCTGCCTGGGGAAAGCAGCCAACATCATCGAAGACCCTCTCCCACCCTGTTTTTAATTTCTTCTAATCTCTTCCATCGGGCAGAAGATACAAAAGCCCTAACACACGTACCTACAGGTTCAAGAACAGTTTCTTCCCCATTATTATCAGACTCCTGAATGAACCTTTCAAATTTTAAATTTAAATGTTGATCTTGTTCCTTGTGCACCTTCTCTGATGCCGTAACATTGTATTCCTCGCTCTGTTCTATTACCCTAATGCACTTTGTATGGTGTGATCTGCCTGTACTGCACGCAAAACAAAACTTTTCACTGTACCTAGATACATTTGACAATAATAAGTCATATTAAATCAAAGATAATGGAAAAATGTGAAAGGTGTACATTGGTGCCAAATATGTACTGGAACCGGAACTCTAACCTGTGGGATTCAGATGCAAGTCCTCTTCTCTGACTTCCCAAAGTCCACAAGTGCCATGTTCTGAAAGCATTAAACATGGGTAGAGGGAATGGGAACATCAGAGAGATAATGCTTGAACTAGCAGGGATATGTTTTGTGGTGGGAATTTGTAAAGAGTTGGGATGGCTCATTTACTCAATCCTTGAGGAACAGCAATGAAAACAGCATGATGGGAAAATCTAGATAATATATCGTCAAAACAAAATGGCCAATAAATCGCCTTGTTTTTGAATTTGAATGAATAAAGTATTCTGTGTTTGAGCAATGTGATTGGCTGAGTTTGCATTTCTGTCTCTTCTGAGCAAGTCCATCCAGAAGTTAGATATTGCCCCAATTCTTCTGCCCATCACTCCTCAGAGAGCAGGACGAGGCTGGTCAGAGGTACGCCTCCGAAATGTTTTACACGTCAGTAGGACATTCTGTAATTTTCATTAACATAATTACATGGTTCAGTAAAATTGGCTCAGATATCAATGTTCAGTGATCACTTGAAATTGTAAAGGTCCCCGCTTTGAGTGAAAAGGCAGGTAGTTAACAGCCAGGTGGAACTCCAGACAGGGTGAGATACTGATAAGTGCATTTTGACTCTTTACCATGCATTATGTACAGGTAAGAACTAAGTTTAATTTCACATGGAAAAGCAACTCAGACTGACAGAAAAAGGACTCAGATCTGCACATCTGCCAATGTGGTATACTGCATCCATTGTACCCGGTGCGGCTTCCTCTACATTGGGGAAACCAAGCGGAGGCTTGGAGACCGCTCTGCAGAACACCTCCGCTCAGTTCGCAACAAACAACTGCACCTCCCAGTCGCAAACCATTTTCACTCCCCCTCCCATTCTCTGGATGACATGTCCATCATGGGCCTCCTGCACTGCCACAATGATGCCACCCGAAGGTTGCAGGAACAGCAACTCATATTCCACCTGGGAACCCTGCAGCCTAATGGTATCAATGTGGACTTCACCAGTTTCAAAATCTCCCCTTCCCCTACTGCATCCCTAAACCAGCCCAGTTCGTCCCCTCCCCCCGCTGCACCACACAACCAGCCCAGCTCTTCCCCCCCACCCACTGCATCCCAAAACCAGTCCAACCTGTCTCTGCCTCCCTAACCTGTTCTTCCTCTCACCCATCCCTTCCTCCCACCCCAAGCCGCACCCCCATCTACCTACTAACCTCATCCCACCTCCTTGACCTGTCCGTCTTCCCTGGACTGACCTATCCCCTCCCTACCTCCCTACCTATACTCTCTCCACCTATCTTCTTTACTCTCCATCTTCGGTCCGCCTCCCCCTCTCTCCCTATTTATTCCAGTTCCCTCTCCCCATCCCCCTCTCTGATGAAGGGTCTAGGCCCGAAACGTCAGCTTTTGTGCTCCTGAGATGCTGCTTGGCCTGCTGTGTTCATCCAGCCTCACATTTTATTATCTTGGAATTCTCCAGCATCTGCAGTTCCCATTATCTCAGATAAGAATGGAGCTTGATGGTGTTGTTAATCTTGAGTCTCCCCCAAACCTGGCTTTGTTGGATAAGGCTTGGGGACATATCCAGCAGGTTCCAGATAGCCTCAGCAGAGGCTTCCAATATTTGGATGTTGGGTTTTCACCCACTGGCTATGAATTGATTTAATTGAAAACATATCTGCATAAAAGTATGAGTGTGAGACCAATGGGGAGGCAACAATTTTGCTGACTAGGGTGTGGTGCGGAATAAAGCCAGTCCCTGAAGTGACCGTGGCAGCTCATGGACACCCTGCCTCAACACCTTACCACACACATGTGGTTAAGTTACTCTCAAACTATTCTTAAACCCATCACAAATCGTTCTCCCTCTCTCTCTCTCTCTCTCTACCTAATGGAGAGAGATGCCTTTGGTTCTTCATTTTTAAAATTTCATTTATTATGGTCATACGTACCTAGGTACAGTGAAAAGTTTTATTTTGCATGCAGTACAGGCACAGCATACCTTACAAGGTACATTAGGATAATAGAACAAAGCAAAGAATACAATGTTGTAGCTGCACAGAAGGTGCACAAAGAGCGAAATCAATGTTAAATTTAAAATTTGAGAGGTCTATTCAAAAGCCTAATAAGAGCAGGAAAGAAGCTGTTCTTGAATCTCTCAATCCATGTGTTTAAGCTTTTGTATCTCTTGCCCGACAGAAGATGTTGGAAGAGATTGTAACCAGGGTGGGAGAGGTCTTTGCTGGCTACCTTTCTGAGGCATTGGGAAGTATAGATGGAGTCAATGGATAGAAGGTTAGCTCACAGGGCTGTGTTCACAACTCTCTTGTTTCTCATGGTCCTGGACAGCGCAGTTGCCACACCAAATCATGATGCATCCAGACAGAATGCTTTCTATGGTGCATCTATAAAAATTGGTAAGAGTCTTTACAAACATCCTGAATTTCCTTAGCTTCCTGAGGAAGTGGAGATGTTGTTCTGCAGCCCTTTCTGTACCAATGGCTCATCCACTTCAGGAGCCATTCTGTGCCACAAACACTGAGGGCATCCCTCACCAAACCAACGCAACCCCGACCACAGCCAACGCCGCCGACGGAACCCCGCCCACAACCTCCACAGCCAGCATCTCCAGAGAAGACAGCCACACTGAGCCCTGCCGGATCTTCACCATCCCCCCAGACCTCCCACTGACTGAGGACGAATGGTCAGTCCTAAGCAAGGGGCTCACCTTTGTCTCCCTCCACCCACACATCAACGAAAACCAGTCACGTTTGGACATCGAGCAGTTTTTCCGCCGCCTTTGCCTCCACGCTTACTTCTTTAACCAGGAGCCCAACCCTTCCTCCACTGACCCCTTCACCCGCCTCCAACACAAGTCCTCCTCCTGGACACCACCCCCAGGCCTCCTACCCTTCCTTGACCTCTTCATCTCCAACTGCCGTCGAGACATCAACCGCGTCAACCTCTCCACCCCTCTCACCCACTCCAATCTCTCCCCCACAGAACGGGCAGCCCTCCGCTCCAACCCCAACCTCACCATCAAACCCGCAGACAAGGGAGGCGCAGTGGTAGTGTGGCGCACTGACCTTTAAATCGCCGAGGCCAAACGCCAACTCTCCGACACCTCCTCCTACCTTCCCCTTGATCATGACCCCACCCAGAGCATCAAACCATCATCTCCAACACCATCCATGACCTCATCACCTCAGGGACCTCCCACCCACAGCTTCCAACCTCATTGTTCCCCAACCCCACACGACCCATTTCTATCTCCTTCCCAAAATCCACAAACCTGCCTGCCCTGGTCGACCCATTGTCTCAGCCTGTTCCTGGCCCACCGAACTCATCTCCACCTATCTGGACTCCATTTTCTCCTCTTTGGTCCAGGAACTCCCCACCTATGTCCGTGACACCACCCACGCCCTCCACCTCCTCTAGGACTTCCAATTCCCTGGCCCCCAACACCTCATTTTCACCATGGACGTCCAGTCCCTATACACCTGTATTCCTCATGCAGATGGCCTCAAGGCCCTCCGCTTCTTCCTGTCCTGCAGGCCCAACCAATCCCCCTCCACTGACACCCTCATCCTCCAAGCCGAACTCCACCCTCAACAACTTCTCTTTCGATTCCTCCCACTTCCTACAGACAAAGGGGGTGGCCATGGGTACCCGCATTGGCCCAAGCTATGCCTGCCTCTTTGTAGGTTACATGGAACAGTCCCTCTTCCGCACCTATACAGGCCCCAAACCCCACCTCTTCCTCCGTTACATTGATGACTGCATCGGCGCCGCCTCTTGCTCCCCAGAGGAGCTCGAACAGTTCATCCACTTCACCAACACCTTCCACCCCATCCTCAAGTTCACCTGGGCCATCTCCAACACATCCCTCACCTTCCTGGACCTCTCAGTCTCCATCTCAGGTAACCAGCTAGAAACTGATGTCCATTTCAAGCCCACTGACTCCCACAGCTACCTAGAATACACCTCCTCCCACCCACCCTCTTGCAAAAACTCCATCCCCTCTTCCCAATTCCTCTGCCTCTGCCGCATCTGCTCCCAGGATGAGGCATTCCACTCCCGTACATCCCAGATGTCCACGTTCTTCAAGCACTGCAACTTTCCCCCCGCAGTGGTCGAGAACGCCCTTGACCGCATCTCCCACATTTCCCGCAACACATCCCTCACACTCCGCCCCTGCCACAACCGCCCCCAGAGGATCCCCCTCGTTCTCACATACCACCCCACCAACCTCCGGATACAACGTATCATCCTCCGACACTTTCGCCATCTACAATCCGACCCCACCACCGAAGACATTTTTCCATCCCACCCTTGTCTGCTTTCCGGAGAGACACTCTCTCCATGACTCCCTTGTCTGCTCCACACTCCCCTCCAACCCCACCACACACAGCACCTTCCCCTGCAACCGCAGGAAGTGCTACACTTGCCCCCACACCTCCCTCACCCCCATCCCAGGCCCCAAGATGACCTTCCACATCAAGAAGATGTTCACCTGCACATCTGCCAATGTGGTATACTGTATCCATTACACCCGGTGTGGCTTCCTCTACATTGGGGAAACCAAGCGGAGGCTTGGGGACCGCTTTGCAGAACACCTCCGCTCGGTTCGCAATAAACAACTGCACCTCCCAGTCGTGAACCATTTCCACTCCCCCTCCCATTCCTCAGACGACATGTCCATCACGGGCCTCCTGCAGTGCCACAATGATGCCACCCGAAGGTTGCAGGAGCAGCAACTCATATTCCGCTTGGGAACCCTGCAGCCCAATGGTATCAATGTGGACTTCACCAGCTTCAAAATCTCCCCTTCCCCCGCTGCATCCCAAAACCAGCCCAGCCTGTCTCCGCTTCCCTAACCTGTTCTTCCTCTCACCTGTCCCTTCCTCCCACCTCAAGCCGCACCTCCATTTCCTACCTACTAACCTCATCCCACCTCCTTGACCTGTCCATCTTCCCTGGACTGACCTATCCCCGCCCTCCCTCCCCACCTATACTCTCCTCTCCACCTATCTTCTTTTCTCTCCATCGTCGGTCCGCCTCCCCCTCTCTCCCTATTTATTCCAGATCCCTCTCCCCATCCCCCTCTCTGATGAAGGGTCCAGGCCCGAAACGTCAGCTTTTGTGTTCCTGAGATGCTGCTTGGCCTGCTGTGTTCATCCAGCCTCACATTTTATTATCTTGGATTCTCCAGCATCTGCAGTTCCCATTATCTCTCTCCAAAGCTAATTGCTGGGTTTTTTTTCTGAATTGTCAGAGGAATTATAGCTTGAGCACATCTTTTCCCTTCATTTCTTTCTCCAGTGTAACTAAAGTGCCGGATTCTGATTAAACTCATACCACCAACAAATGTTTGCACATTTTTCACTGTGTCTGGTTTCTGCACTGCTGTGTGTTTTGCAAGGCATTCTGATCTAATTTCAGAACTTCAACATTTCTGGATGTTTTGTTTAAAAGCACTATGCAACCGGTCATGATCTAGATTGCACAGTCTGTAAGGGGGCTGAAAGGGGGGAGAAGCTTCATTCGTAGCTGTCAAATTGGATATATAAACAAAACAGGGATTGTAGGCCAATGGGGAAAGAGGAGGAGAGGGAACACCTTGGAAAGTTTGTTCAAAGGGCAGGTGGAGACCTAGAGACGTGGCCGTCTGATTAATTCTGCTGTTACTTTCTGCACAGAACATCAAGTACATCGCAGTAACCAGCTTTCTGTGTTTGCGGTTCTTCTCACCTGCCATCATGTCTCCCAAACTCTTCTACCTACGCCCGAAACATGCAGACGCGCGGACCAGCAGAACTTTGTTGCTATTGGCCAAGGTGAGCTCTCCTGCAACTGGGTGGTTTGACATTATCTTGCGCGAAATTTTAATGCAGTATAGTCCTCCAAGGTGTGCTCTGTGAGTGTAATCAGACAAAAGAAAATTTAGGACTTTAGGACAGGGGAGGAGTGTATGATGGGAACTTTAGATCTTAGAGCCTAGGCAACTAAAGACCAATGGTAGGCGAGTTAAAATCGAAGATGTAGAAGATGTAGGAATTGGGTGCATCACAGTGTCTCACAGATTTATAGGCCTGGCAGAGATTACAGAAATATAGAGGGACAGAATGCTGAAGGGTTTTGAAAATAAGGAGGAACATTTTTAGCTTGAGATTTTCAGGCACCTGGAGCTAATGTAGTTCAGAGAACTCAGGCTAATCAGGGATCAGAACTTGTTGTGATCGGTCATTAAAAAAGTTTGGTAACCAGAGGATGTGGGTTTAAAATAATTGCCAAAAGGACCAGTCAGAAGATAAGAAGGTATCAGCTCTACAGAAAGCAGTGTGATTGGAATGCAAGGGACAATAGAGTCAGCTTCAATAGTAACTTACAAAAAGAAATTGGTAAATGTCTGAAGAGGAGAAGCGTGTATTTTTATGTGAAAAGAGAGCGAGTGGAGCTAATCAAACAGGTCTTTTAAAGAGACCTGGCAAAGATGCAATGGGCTGAATGGTCTCCTTCTCGGCTGTGCGACTCTTTGATTCTACACAAAGTCTATCGTCAGAAAATATATCACTTTCCAAAGATAAACCCCCTGTAAAAAAACAGTGGGATGGACAATAGAAACACAAACATCCTACAATAGCATCAAAACATACACCGTCAGAGAACATTTACAGACTCAGAATTGATTGGCTCAGTGAGTAATTGTAGAATAAAGATGATTGTACAATAAGAGTTTACGTTTAAATTAAATATGATGTGCAACATGATCATGCAGACATTAAACAGACAAAGGGTAATGAACTATTGAAAGGTTAAATGGATTTAATCAAATCAGTCAAAAAAATGAACGTAATTAGTACAGAGATAATGGGAACTGCAAGATAATAAAGATAATCCAAGATAATAAAGTGTGAGGCTGGATGAACACAGCAGGCCAAGCAGCATCTCAGGAGCACAAAAGCTGACGTTTCGGGCCTAGACCCTTATCGTCTCTGATGGAGGGTCTAGGCCCGAAACGTCAGCTTTTGTGCTCCTGAGATGCTGCTGGGCCTGCTGTGTTCATCCAGCTTCACACTTTATTAACGTAATTAGTGCATCCTGTTCCAAGAGCACAGAATACAAAAGTGCAACTTGATAAAGAAGAAAAGATTGTATATTATTATGAGATCATAAGGAAACATCGACCCAAATACAGCAACAAAACACTGTAGCTTTGTTGACAGGGAAGATTTATCCCTCTACCAGCATGACCAAAAACCAGTATTCAGGTTTTTGCCTCATTACTTTTTATGGGATCTTGCCTTGCTCAAATTTGCGGATGTAGTTTTCTATAACACGAGGACAGCTACATTTCAAAAAGTACTTCATTGGTGGTGAAGGGCAATGGGAAGTCCTGAGACGTTGAAAACTGTTCTAGCGGGAGACATCTTCAGTCGTTTTAACAATAAATGGTGCACAGAACAGATGTTAAGGCTTTCTGTCTTGCAGGCAATCCAAAGCATTGGCAACATGGATACCAATTTAGCTCGGGAGAAGGAAACTTGGATGGCACCACTGCAACCCCTTATTCTCCAAGGGGTCACACTGTTTAAAGATTTCATCGTCAAGCTAATTGACTTTGAGGACGAAGAAGGTGAATATTTTGAGAGTTCTGTGGAAACACAGTTCACTAAAACAATGCATTCATCAGTCCTCGGGTACTAGAGTTAAACATACTTGGTTCTGGTATCTATAGATTCGTTACATCATGTGGGTCATTTCGTTATAGCCATACTTTCACTTTCCTGCCTATTCAACAAGAAATGGCATCTAATTAATTTTCTATTCAAAAGGCAGAATTCAGACTAAATCACAACTTCACTTATCACGCAGTAGAATAACGTGATCACTAGGTTTGCTGTGGATCTTAGCAACCTACCGTGGCAACACTCATCCTACTGCCCCTCAGCCTAATCGTTGAGCCACGTGTTGGCAGGAGGAACAACCCACGCTGAAGATTGCATCTTAAGGTGCTTATTTGCTGAGGGAGAAAATTCACAAATCACATTCCTGATATATTTGTCCAGATATATTTGGGGCAGCACGGTGGCTCAGTGGTTAGCTCTGCTGCCTCACAGTGCCAGGGACCTGGGTTTGATTTCAGCCTCGGGCAACTGTCTGCGTGGAGTTCGCTTATTCTCCCTGCGTCTAAAATAACAAGGAGTAGAACCGGATGAACACAGCAGGCCAAGCAGCATCAGAGGAGCAAGGAAGCTAACATTTTAGGTCTAGGCCCTTCTTCAGAAATGGGGGAGGGGAAAGGGGATTCTGAAATAAACAGGGAGAGAAGGGGACACGGATAGAAGATGGATAAAGGAGAGGATAGGCGGGGAGGAGACAGATGGGTCAAAGAGGTGGGGGTGGAGCCAGTAAAGGTGAGCGAAGGTGGGGAGCTAGGAAGGGGATAGGTCAGTCTAGGGAGGACGGATAGGTCAAGGGGGCGGGATGAGGCTAGTACGTAGGAGATGGGGGTGGGGCTTGGGGTGTGAGGAGGGGATGGGTGGGAGGAAGGACAGGTTAGGGAGGCGGGGACGAGCTGGGCTGGTTTTGGAATGCGGTAGGGGGAGGGGAGATTTTGAAGCTGGTGAAGTCCACATTGATACCCTTGGTCTGCAGGGTTCCCAAGTGGAATATGAGGTGCCGTTACTGCAACCTTCGGATGGCATTGTTGTGGCACTGGAGGGAGACCCAGGAATGTCATGTCATCCAAGGAATGGGAGGGGGAGTTGAAATGGTTCGCGACTGAGAGGTGCAGCTGTTTGTTGCGAACCGAGCGTAGATGTTCTGCAAAGCGTTCTCCAGCCTCCACTTGGTTTCCTCGATGTAGAAGAGGCCACATCTGGAACAGCGGATGCAGTATACCACATTAACAGATGTGCAGGTGAACATCTGTTGATGTGGAAAGTCTTCTTAGGGTCTGGGATGGTGGTGAGCCGGGGAGGTTTATGGGCAGGTATAGCACTTCCTGTGGTTGCAGGAAAAAGTGCTGGGTGTGGTGGTGCTGGAGGGGAGTGTGGAGCTGACAAGGGAGTCGCAGAGAGAGTGGTCCCTCTGGAAAGCAGATAAGAGTGGGGAGGGAAAAATGTCTTTGGTGGTGGGGTCGGGTTGCAGATGGTGGAAGTGTCGGAGGATGATCTGTTGGATCTGGAGGTTGGTAGGGTGGTACGCAAAGAAGAGGGGGATTCCGTTTTGATTGTTATTGCAGGAAGGGGGTGTGAGGGGTTAAGTTGCAGGAAATGTGGGAGACACAGTCGAGGGTGTTTTTGACCACTGCGGGGGTGAAGTGGCGGTCCTTGAAAAATGAGGAGGATTGGTGTGAACTCAATGGGCCGAATTATCTGTTTCCACACTTTCGGAGCGCTATGTTCCCACTTTCTTGGAAGTACAAAGCCATTTTAAAACTGACCACATGGTGATGGTGAAGGGTATTCCTTCTGCCCATTCTTGTAGTTACTGCTGCCATTGAGAGGTACAGAGGATGACGAATAGTTCACTGTGTGATCTCCTCTTCAATACAAGACTTGTGGGATGTAACCAGTTAATGGTTGATTAATCTTTGTTAGCATTCCACAGCCTTTGATACAGACAATGACGAACGGGTCACACAAGGTGGTGTGCATTGTTTGGAACTCTGTCTGTTGTGGCTGGTTCCTGGCAATAGATCAGTTCGAACAGAACTTAAAATACCAGCTCAATCAAAGGAGGAAGCCTAGCAAGAAAATGGACAAGACAGATACTCAAACAAACAGAAGTGAATTATTAATAATTGTGAATTTTGACACAGGCAGTTTTTCACTTCTGAGTTTTCGCATCACTTATCCAACATCTGAATTAATGAGCAGATATTTCCTTCAGTTAAATATTGAGAAGACAGAAACTATTTTCCTCAGTCCCCACACAGTCGTTGCTGGATAGACCCCTATCTGTAGCTTCAGCCTCAAGTCTGAAATGGATTCTTCCCAACTATAGAGTCCTGTTTGTGACCCTCTGGCTGCTCCATCAGTTTGTCCACCTACTTCAATTTCTAATGACATCGCCTGCTCCCGTCCCAACTCATCCGGGCTTTTCTTGGACTCTGAACTCAGCCGCCCATCACCCCTATACTTGTTGACCTACATTGGTCGCAGCTCAAACAATGCCTATATTTGAAAATAAAAATATTTATTTTTAAATCTCTCCATGGTCTCAAACCCCTCCCTATCCCTGTAACCTCCCACTGCCCCACAACCCTCTGAGATCTCTGAACTCCTTCTGCTCTGGCTTTTCAAGCGTCCCTGATTTCCATCCACTCACCATCGTGGCCATGTTGCTTGTGGCATCTGGATTTCCTTCAGTGAACTTCTCTGCCTCTCTCTATCCCTCCTCCTCCATGGTACTCCTTAAAACCCACTTTGAGGACCATTTTGTCATCAGTCCTAATATGTGGCTTTGTCACATTTTGTGTGTTGGTGCTTTTGTGAAGGATCATGTGGTCTTTTACCACAATTAGGTGCTGTAGAAGTGTAAGTTGTTGTTGTAACTGGAATTCTACTTCGAGCTGAAAAGTTGCAAAGTCCTCATGAGGGTCTTGGTCTGTCAGGATTCACTGACACTTCGTCAAATTATTAACTTCTGAAGGCTTTAGCTCCTGGGCATAAAACTCCATGGCTGTAGGGTTCCTCCTTCAGGGACTGTTTTTCACTTCTGAGTCCAGTCAGTGATCATTGCTGACTATTCAGGCACGGAGTGCATCACATCTTGGTGCAAGTAAAGGGCTCTGGGTGGTGGGGTCTGGCCTTCCTACTCTATAGGTGACTGTGGCCAATTGTAGCCTGAGTACAGACAATCCATGGCTGGGATCAGAGTCAGACCTACCATATCAGACAAGAGGACTCCTTTAACCATTCGCCTTCCATGTTCGGCTTGGATTTTACACCAGTTCACCAGAACATTGTGAAAGTACATGTTCCTGCAGCTTTGTAAAGAAGTGTGAACAGACCGCTGCTCCCTCTTCTACAGTGACCACAGCCAACATGCCAACAGATACTGCAAGACCACATACCCTACCTCACTGACTGCCTGCTGCTTGTAACCCTGATTCCTCTTCATTCTTGGTGTCAGGAGCAATGCATGTAGGGCTGGCGAAGCTACAACAGCAGTGGAACCAGGTGGCTCATGCCTAAGGAGGACTTCTGGCCAAAGCTGTTTGCAAAATGTGCCAGCCTGTTTGAAGCATGCCCTGCAAGTTGTGGTGCTGGTTCGTGCAAGTGGAAACGTCCATGGGTAGAGAGGGGGGAAAGGAGGTGTTGGAGGGGCTGGGAGGAAAATCAAGCTTTACCAGCTGGCTTTGGTTGCACAGCTCCAACCTGCTGCCGGTATGGTGCTGTTACATTGGCTTTGGAGGTTGGTGCTCGAGGTTGTGGAACGGTTGCTGGGGATGGGGACCTAGACTGTCTGGTCTGTGTACTCCCCCTGTGTCTCCCAGTACAGGGTTAAACAACAGCACTGGCAGAAGCAGGGGCGAGGCCAACCATCTGTCCTTTTAGTTCAGTGGGTCCACAGTGAATAGGATAAAGGGTGGACTAAAGTGAGAGCACAAGCTGATGGACAGAGGGTGATGGAAAATCACCTTTTGGTACTTCCTTCTTTTCAGAGTTGGAATCCCAGAAGCGAGTGACACTGCAGACAACATCCATCATTAAAGAAGGATATCTATTGATGCACCGAGCCAAGGAGCGGGGGATCCTAACATCGTCACATTTCAAAAAGCATTACTTTTGCTTAAACTATGAGGCACTGTGTCATTCCAAAATGTCTAATGCTAAGGTATGTGATTATTCTTCATTATTGTAACTAACTGTGAGAGTGGGCAAATCTTAGATGATGAGAGTGAGATGCAGAATAAAGCCGACTGTTGTTTCAGTCTTTGTACAACCAATGGTAGTTCATGCTTTCTACTCTTTACGTTACACTTGTGAAGTGGTTTTCCTCAAGACACAGTTAATTGTCTGTTTCCAATGGAGGGAGATGACTATGGTCCTTTGAGGATGATGGCTCCACACTTCATGATAAGCCTGGAGCCACTATTTGCCTTTAGAACTCACTCTACAACACAATCCTTGTCTTTAAAGTTCTTCAATTCACCCGGCTGCTAAAAATTTTCAATAATAGAGACATCACAAAATTCGCCTCCATTTTCTGTATGACACTCTCTTTATATCACTATTCAGATTCCTAATATTATGGCATCTTCCTTACATAATCCTCATCATTGTACTTCACAAGATAATGTTCTAAACCTCCACGCTAATTTTCATTAGCAAATTATTATTAAGGTTTTGTAATGGCCACTGTTAAAATTCTAGAAATAGCAGCGGTGAGGATGTACCTCTATAGCAAATAGCCTGCAGTAGTTCAAGAAGGACAGCACACTGACATATTCCCGAGGGCAGTGAGGATGGACAATAAATCCTGGTCTAGCCAGGCATTGCACAAAATATCAAACAGATTGGTATCAGAGAATCAAAGTTCACTTATTGATGTCTTTGAATGAAGTTGCCATTTCAAGTCTTGAAGCTCTGCAGGTTTGCGGTTCGGATAGTACGGACTGGCATTCTGATTGGATGAGCAGAAATTTCCTGCATTTGAATATGGAGAAGAACAAAACCATTTTCCATGCAAATGAGTTTGGAAAGACACCCACTCCCTACTGGATGATAGCAGGTTCCACGACCGCTCCCTATTGGATGATAGCAGGTTCCATGACCACTCCCTATTGGATGATAGCAGGTTTTTTTGACCCACTCCCTATTGGATGATAGCAGGTTCCACGACCACTCCCTACTGGATGATAGCAGCTTCCATGACCACTCCCTATTGGATGATAGCAGGTTCCATGACCCACTCCCTATTGGATGATAGCAGGTTTCTTGACCCATTCCCTATTGGATGATAGCAGGTTCCATGACCAATTCCCTACTGGATGATAGCAGGTTTCTTGACCCACTCCCTATTGGATGATACCAGGTTCCATGACCACTCCCTACTGGATGATAACAGGTTCAATGGCTACTCCCTGTTGGATGATAGCAGGTTCCATGACCCACTGCCTATTCAATGATAGCGGGTTTGATGGCCACTTCCTATTGGATGATAGCAGGTTCCATGACCCACTCCCTACTGGATGATAGCGGATTCCATGACCACTCCCTATTGGATGATAGCAGGTTTCTTGACCCGCTCCCTATTGGATGATAGCAGGTTCCATGACCACTCCCTTTTGGAGGATAGCAGGTTTCATGACCCATTCCCTATTGGACGATAGCAGGTTCCATGACCCATTCCCTATTGGATGATAGCAGGTTCCATGACCCACTCCCTACTGGATGATAACAGGTTCAATGGCTACTCCCTGTTGGATGATAGCAGGTTCCATGACCCACTGCCTATTCAATGATAGCGGGTTTGATGGCCACTTCCTATTGGATGATAGCAAGTTCCATGACCCACTCCCTATTGGACATCTACTTCCCATAAGCCCTTACCTAAGTTGGTCCTGTGTAGATTTGCTGTTGAAGGGCTTTCTCCAATTTGATGGAATAAACCTCAGTCGCAGTTCAGTCATGGTGATATTTGATCTGTTTCACAGAACAGTGCCTGCATTCCACTATCCAAGATCAGAGCAATTGAGAAGGTTGATGAGAAGTGTTTCGGAAGCCCACATGTCATGCAGATCATTTCGACTGACGGCAGGGGACAATTTGAAATCATGTATTTGCAGTGTAAGGTACGTGATCCTCGACCTATACCCTAAGAAAAATAACCCTTCCTGCAGTGAAATGGTGCTTGTCCCTTGCCTTTTGTCGATGAAAGTTTCATCTGTTTTTATAAAATCTTTTCTCTAACGATACATAACATTTCGTCAAGCAGCTGACTCAAATATTTGAAAGATTTGCTGCCACGCTGTCGTTATGAGGATAACTCACGAACTTAAAGATAGGATGACTGCACGTCTTGGGTTTCTCAGTCGCAGACCAGACTTAGATGAAACATCCCCATGGTCCTACCGTTTCCTCAAAGGAGTTAAAATGTCACAGATTCTGCATTTCTGTTTGTTGGTCCCATTTGATCTGGGTCTGTGGGAGGCAAAGTTGTGAGGCACCGTGTCTGTCCTCCTTCCAGTATGCACCAATCCCATAACTTTGCACCTGTATCCTCTTCCTTTGACCTCTCCAAAGGAGTTGCATCTTCCCTTCTATTGCTGATGAGATCTTTTAAATGATCTAAGGAAGAGGGTTGCCAGTTCTAGCTGGACACAATTGGGGGATATCATCACATGACCTGCAAATGCTGCTCCCCCAGACTCCTGCCTTTGGTTGTCCTACATGTGACTCATCGTGGGGCATGGCCTTCCGATGACAAACCTGCTGATCCTCCCTGTTCACCAAACCAGCCTGAAACATGGTAAAGGGTCACAAAGTGTTTCACAGGAGGGGCAAAAGGAATTCAGGAAAGAACAAAAGGGGAGGTCTGTGATAGGGCGGAGGGCAGAACATTAAATGGGAAAAGGGTATGTGGTACAAGTCAACAAACAAAGGCTGACAGATTTGTCCAGGGGAGCTGTGAATGGCAGGATTTTAAATGAAGAAGAAATGAGAGGAACAAGTGTAAAGGACCAGCAGAAACAAAACAAGGGCTGAGCCTATGATCGGAAATGGATGAACGCAGTGTTGAGTGCAGAAAGCTATAAAGTTCACAGTCAAAAGACCTCTGACCAATTCGGTCTTTATCTCGGAACAAAAACAGGAATTGCTGGAAAAGCTCAGCAGGTCTGGCAGCATCTGTGAAGGATAAAACAGAGTTAACGTTTCGGGTCCGGTGGCCCTTCCTCGGAACATTATCTCCTTGTATTTACTTTTATCGGAACTCAAATTAGCAAAAAAGTGAGCAGATATTACAGAAAGACAAACCTCACTCCAAGGAGCTGACACCTACAAGCCCAGCTCAAACATGTGAAAACACGTAAGACACAGCTTCCTGGTGTGAAGCATAAGACAAAAAGATAATATGCCTTTGTTTCTGTAAAACTGTGAAAAATGACAGAACCAACATTAACTCTGCCCAGGTTATGCCAGGCTGCCAGAGTTAAAGTAGGCAGATACATTTATCCTTCAAGCTCCCTCACACACCTCCCTCACATGTTTGGCCTCCTCTCCTGGGTCCTTCCATGTGAATTTCGATTGAACTGAGCTGAAGGCATTGGACTGTGTTTGTAACGAGACAGGGAGCAGCTGTTGGAAAGAAGAGTCAGGACCAGGAGATGTGTGTTCCTGGAATTTAATTTCCTTCTAGATCAGGTATTCTCCATCAGAACCCCTCAGTGAATAGTTGGGCCCGACCTGCCACAGAATCCCTTGAGTTTTCTGAACCATCACCCTCCCCAGGCAGTTGAGGTATTGTAGTTCAATACCTTTTTGAGACTGTTACATAACATCACAACATGTGGTATTCTGACATAAAGGTAGTCAACTCCCCAGAGTGTGTGTGTGTGTGTGTTTGTGCGCACGCGCAAGCATATGTGAGGGGGGGGTGTGCGCATGTATGTGTGAGAGGGGGTGTGTGTGTGTGTGTGTGTGCGCGTATGTGTGAGAGGAGGTGTGTGTGAGTGTGTGTGCGCGTATGTGTGAGAGGAGGTGTGTGTGAGTGTGTGTGCGCATCTGTGTGTGAGGGGGTGTGTGTGTGTGTGTGTGTGAGTGCGCGTATGTGTGAGAGGGGATGTGTGTGAGTGTGTGTGCACATATGTGTGAGAGGGTGTGTGTGTGAGTGTGTGTGCGCGTATTTGTGTGAGGGTGTGTGTGTGTGTGTGTGTGTGTGTGTGTGTGAGTGCGCGTATGTGTGAGAGGGGGTGTGTGTGAGTGTGTGTGTGCGTATGTGTGAGAGGGGGTGTGTGTGTGTGTGCGCGTATGTGTGAGAGGGGGTGTGTGTGAGTTTGTGTGCGTGTATGTGTGAGAGGGGGTGTGTGTGAGTGTGTGTGCGCGCGTATGTGTGAGAGGGGGTGTGTTTGAGTGTGTGTGCGCGCGTATGTGTGAGAGGGGGTGTGTGTGAGTGTGTGTGCGCGTATGTGTGAGAGGGGGTGTGTGTGAGTGTGTGTGCGTGTATGTGTGAGAGGGGGTGTGTGTGAGTGTGTGTGCGCGTATGTGTGAGAGGGGGTATGTGTGAGTGTGTGTGCGCGTATATGTGAGAGGGGGGTGTGTGTGTGAGTGTGAGTGCCTTGCAAACAATTAGTGCTATAAATAAACTTTCAAATACAAAGCAGCAGAACCTGACTATCTGTGGTATATGTTACATGGGCTAACATACCTAATAAATGATAAATGGCTTCAAAATTGAAGCCCCATCTCTCCTGTAAGATGGACATAAAAGATCCTTTGGCAGTGTTCTGTAGAAGAGGGTGGGAGTTCTTGACCAATATTTATGCCTTAAACGATGTCTTCAAAAGGCCTTTTTTTGTTGTTGGCTCATTGCTGTTTGTGAGAGCATGCTTCACATGAATTGTCGGTTGGATTTCCTACATTAAAACACTGACTAGACTTTAAGAAGTATATCATTGGTTGTAACGCACTTCGAAGGAGGGAAAAATGCCCCAGAGATGGAAATGTTCCTTCCCTGAATCCTGACTCCTGCTGATACAAGTCAGTGAGAATTGGCAATGCATTGGATTCATATGGATGAAGCCCTGGACTCAACTCAAATGGACCTCATTCCCCAGTCACATCATTTCTGCTCCCAGTTAAAATTAGGCCTGTCGAACGTTTGAGAGCCTGAGGGGGGAAAATTAAGGAGTGAGAATTCTAGATAAGTGTGAAGACAAGCCAACCCTTGAAAATGTTGATTTTTTGCCCCCAATTATCATTAATAACATTCATGTCTATGTTAAGGTCTTTGTTTACTAATAGATGTTCATTCTTATAAATAGCAAATCACATTTGGATTCTGGACCATCCACCTGAACACTTACTCCCTGAACTCCATCCCAGAGGTGACCTACTTCATGCTGTCGCTCTATGCATCACACTATACTTCTCATCCTTCACACTCTGCCGTGCTCCATTTCACCCTGGAACTCCTGCCTCTCTCTCCACTCATTCACAATGTTCTTCATTCCCTCCAATTCAGTCAGCAAGTATCACCATCCTCCTCCAGTTCAGTTCAAACGCATCCACTCCTTCCCATATTGAGGATGTCCCTCTTCCCTCTGGCCTGACCATGTGCTAAGACCATCCATTATTAATCAGGCTGTCCACATCTCTCAGGTTTGGAATGAAATTGCTTAAATTTGAATTGAATGTATGAATGAGAGCTGTCTGTATATGATGCATCATTGGTAAGTCCACCCTCTCAGAACAGGGCATTTGGTGAATGAGGAAATTCCACTGGAGCCCTTGACTTCACCCTCTACCATTCCTAGGATTTGAATGATGCAGCAATGTCGGAGTTATTATTCTACAGCACAGCTAGCGTTACGGTCCACACAAAACTCTACTGAGCGAGAGCTTTAACTGTTCTCCCTGGAAAAGCTGCAGTTACCACCATATCTTATCAAGAATTCCTTAAACACTGTATCTCATTGTTTGGAAAGTGATCTGTCTAATTGCTGGTGTTTCCCCGTCAGCTCTGTCATAAGTGGATGACGTAAAGGAATTTGGTAAATGTCATTATAGATCCTTCTTGGAGATTATGAGTTTAATGTCTGTAATAACTGATGGGTTTTACATTAACCTCTGTATTAAGTCACGTATTTGAGGCACACACATTTCATTCTATCTCCTTAAACTCTTCGCCTTCCCTTAATTATCAAAACAGATTTTGAGAGATTATTTTGTTTCATTTTTAGAATGTGAATGAACTGAATCAGTGGTTGTCTTCATTGAGGAAACACTGTGTCAGCAACAAACAAATGCTGAATGCGTACCATCCTGGTGTGTTTAAAGGGGAGAAGTGGAGCTGCTGCCACCAAAAGGAGAAAGCTGGTAATGCAGATACTTGCATCTGTGAAGTTTGGCTCTTAGGAGAGGGTGAGGCAGGGGTCAGACCCAAAACACCGGGAGAACGAGGTAGGAGTGAGCTACAAAAGAGGCACATGTGACGGTGAAGGCATAGGGATGAGGCTTTGGAGTGCGGGAAATAGGAACGAGCTGTCACTGCCAGTCTGGACATGACTTACTGACTCATCTTTGCTGCCAATTTGGAGACTTTTATACAACAACAATGTATAGGATTTTGGAAGGTGTGGCATATGGGGCCAGATTGGCAAACACTCATGTTCCACTGCTTGTTGAGAAGAGTTTGGGGCCACCAGTCTCTATATGACTGTCAATGTAAGGGTCCTGACGGTAATGTGGGGTTAGGGCCGGGGAGGAGTTAAAATGCACCATAAAGGAGATTATCTCCGAAATACCATTCTTTTCTCTCCACCACTCTCTTTATCCCACAATAAGACACTTCCATGCTCTCTTGATCTTTCGCACAGTCCGTCCTGTGCTGTCGTTCAATTCCTGCGCTTGTTCATTGTTTCACTTTCACGCGTTCTCTCTCATTTATACAATCCGCTGCACTCTCGTTCGCTTGCTCATTCACTCACTCTCACTCGCTCCCTCACTCACTGTGCCTCCTCCTCCTATCTGCTGGATGATTAACTCACTGCCTGAACCATTCCCCTGCTGTAAAACATGATTAAATATTCCATGCCGGAGGTGTGACATTTACCCTCCCCGGATCATGGAACAATCTGAGTATAAACTGCTATCGCTGAATATGCCAGCTCACAACACAGACCTGTGTCACACGCTCCATTAGCTCGCTGGCCTTTACATCTGCCAAGTGGGATGATTCAGAGACAGACAGTTGAGCTGGAGATGACTCTGACCGTGTGTTTACTGATTGACAGCCCCGGGATGTGACAAAACCCATTTTGGAGTGACACTGCAGGAGTGGAACGATCCACTAAATCCTGATCTCGAATCCCATCTAATCTATAGGCAGCTGCTGGCAGCCCGGGATTTATTAACGTGAGTATCTGTCAGAGCTGGAAATGTCAGCAATGACTAACCTTCGGTGCACTTCGTTAGATTGTCCCCATGCGTCACCTAACATTGCTCAGCCAAGGGACTGCTCCTTCACAGTTCTGTGCTAAGGCTCGGCCAAAAACCTGGACATAACCAGCAGATCAGAGATAATGGGAACTGCAGATGCCGGAGAAATCCAAGATAACAAAGTGTGGAGCTGGATGAACACAGCAGGCCAAGCAGCATCTCAGGAGCACAAAAGCTGACGTTTCGGGCCTAGGCCCTTCTGTGCTCCTGAGATGCTTCATAACCAGCAGATTCCTGGGCAGGGCCCAGAGGAGATTAGGAGAGTAGCAAGGTCATTTACAGCTTGAGATTCCCTGTTCTCCTGTCAGGAGTCCTCTCTTGTGACAAAATGGTACAGAATGTACTTCAGGTGAGTACATGATGGGAACCCCAAATCACAGTAAACACTTGCTTCCCACTGTTGCCTGCACTGTCACGTTGCCCTGAGCTACTGGTGGCTAATGCCATTTCAGCTTGTAGCTAAGAGTCAATGTTGATGTGTCACTACATTCACAGGCAGGTCAAACTGAGGAAAGCCACCAGCTTTCCTTCCCTAGTGAACCACTTAGATTATAACCCAAATCTTCATGGTCACTGTTCTGATCCTAACTGTCTCATTTCCTGTTTTTTTTAAACTCAGTCTGAATTCTTCAGCTCCATGGTGGATTTTTTAAAAAATAAAATCAATTATTATCGATAATCAATATGAAAGCTAAACCCCTACACTACCATCCCCAGGATAATTTGCTGCACGCCGCAGCTTTAACATGTCAGTCTGTTGAATGGCTTAATGTGACAATTTGCTCATTATTCAGTGTCTTATTTTGTTATTTAATGTAATAGATTCCTATTTGTTTGCAGAGAAAAGTACCTGGAATACAAAGTGGAGAATATTAGTGGTCCAGGGAGTGCTGATGAAGGTATGTCACACTGCAAGCACATTGTCGAATTGTTCTAGTGGCTGTGAGCTGCACAACTTACATCAAAAGGGACAGCATTACAGTGTCACATGTGGATGCCCTGAATGGTCTCTTATGCTGTTTATTTTGCACCTTTATTTATTAGTAATCAACCTTTCACACATTTCCCCACTTCCTTCACCCGCCACTGATGGACCATTTAGATCCTAGGTTCTGGAATAACCTCCCTAAACACCCTGCTGCTGTGTTCACAGAGACATACTGTTTCCTATTGCTACCACATTCCATTCCAGCACTTCTCACTCTGAACCAGCCTCCTGAACCACAATGCCCCGGGCAGTTAGCTCCTGGACATTTGTACGACTTTGAGTCATCTGTGCAAACAGTAAGAACCTTGTGCTTTGCTAAATAAGGTCAAACACTGAGGATCCCCCTGTTACTACACCCGAGGTTCACATATCTGTCTGACCCTCAGTCACACAGAGCCCTCAACATCAAATTCTACTCACAGTGAATTCCCACCTTGAAAACTTTTTGATGCATCATGCATTGGCTGTCTCACGATCTGAGGATGACATAAGACCGTTAAGACATAGGAGTAGAAATTAGGCTATTTGGCCCATTGGGTTTGCTCTGCCATTCAATCATGGCTGATAAGTTTCTCAAACCCACTCTCCTATCTTCTCCCCTTTAATCCCCTTGACAATCAAGAATCTATCTGTCTCCATCTTAAATGTACTCAATGACCTGGCCTCCACATCCTTCTATGGCAGTGAATTCCATAGATTCACCACTCTCTGGCTGAAAAAGTTTCTCCTTATCTCTGTTCTAAAGGGTCTTTCCTTTGCTCTAAGGCTGTGGCCTCGGGTCCTAGTCTCTCCTACCAATGGAAACATCTTCCCAACATCCACTCTGTCCAGGCCATTCAGTATTCTGTAAGTTTCAATTCAATCCCCCCTCATCCTTCAACTCTATTGAGCATAGTCCTCAAGCATTCCTCATATATTAAGCTTATCGTTCCAGGAACCATTCTCGTGAACCTCATCTGAACCCACTCTAGCTCCAGCACATCATTCCTGAGATAAGGGGCCCAGAATTGCTCATGGTACTCTAGATGTGGTCTGACCAGAGCCTTATAAAACCTCAGAAGTACATCCCTGCTTTTATAATTCTCGTCCTGACCTCTCACTTTCCCACGTCTACTCAGGGTGGTGGGTTTTAGCTGTGGGTCTTCATGTGGTTGAACAGACCAATCCCCTCTCTGCAAATTTTTGGGCAGACATGGGAGAGATCCCATGAAGCTGTGGCATCCAGACTGGACGGTTCAGTTCCTTGGTTTTTTTCATTTATTGCAGTTGCTGTGCCTCATTAAGAAGTGATTTGAAATGTGAAGTGGCCTGAGATGGGTTAATAGACAGTGTCCACCTTGAACCAGATTTGCAAACTCCGTTCACAAACAAGCTCCGCATCAGCCAAAGTTCTACACTTTTATATACGTCTCCAAACAAGTTTAGATGGCAAACTCATCTCATTGTTCACAATAATTAGCTCATGTTGATAACTGACACACTATTACTGTTAGCCAGTTTATAGGAACATAAGAACCAGGAGCAGGAGTAGGCCATCCAGCCCCTCGGGCGTACCCCGCCATTTAATAAGATCATGGCTGATCATTTTAGGGGCTCAGCTCCGCTTACCCGCCCTGTCACCATAACCCTTCATTCCGTTACTGTTCAGAAATCTGTCTTTGCCTTAAAACATTCAATGAGGAAGCCTCAACTGCTCCACTGGGCAGGGAATTCCACTGATTCGCAGCCCTTTGGGTGAAGAGGTTTCTCCTCAACTCAGTCCTAAATGTACTGCCCCCTAATGGGAGGCTATGCCCCCTCAATTCTAGTTTCACCCTCAAATGGAAACAACCTCTCTGCTTCCATCTTATCTATTCCCTTTATAATTTTATATATTTCTGTAAGATCCTCCTCACACACCACCCCCCTTTTCCCCCTGCTAAGTGTTGACTTGCAGTTTCTTTTACAGTTTTTAATACTTGAGGTAAAATTCAGAAAGGCAGAACTAAATCTTACTTTGGGACATGACAGCCAGTGCTCCCTGGAGAATTCCCACTCTCACTGAATGTCCAATGTTTAGAATGTGTGCTTCATTCCTGACTGATGAGTGGAACTAAAATCTGGGTCACTGGTGGGGAGTTTAGAGAGGAAGAACGGCGGTGGGGGGGGGGGGGGGGGGGGTGGGCATGAGGAATTACACAGTTCTGAAAACCTAGAAAAAAAGATGAGTTTCAAACAAAGCATTGTGATAAAATTGGTGCATCATGAAATGAGTGCAGTGATGTAGCAATGGGACATCATGCCCATAACGATCGTTCGCGTGAGCCTGTTTGTTTGGGGTGTTGCCTTTGTGCCTGTTTTAGGTGGGTGCCAGACATCCTTGTACATACTAATGAACAAACTGTGTAAGGAATCCTCAAGGAAATGATAGTGGGTTTTGGGAGGGCAGGACGGGTGCTGGGAACCATGGTATACAGGGTCACTGTGGTTGCCTTGCTGGCCCTGGTAGATTGTGGAGTTCTCTCTCTTAAACTGTCCTTCCTTCGCAGGGACTGATAAGGCAGGCATTGCAAACCAACTGCTCCAGATCATCCAGGATCTGGAGAAGGCTCATCGGAACTTTGAACGCTGGGAAACATCGAAGGACAAAAACTTCTCTCTCGATTTGCTCACATAACTTCATGAGAAAGTGTAAATGTTTCACCTGAATGTTTAATTTCAAACTCTACTTTTTAACTTCTAATCTACATTCGTGACGATATCTTTTTGCATCCTCCTTTGGCCCAGAGATTCCTGTTTGTTTTGAATTATGCAAGATATAGTCCATGACAAAATAAACAAAGTTGTAAATGTATATTTCCTGTAATTAATCTTTTGAACGGTTTGTAAATGTATTTGTGTCCTGTAACATGCTGACAGATGTGAATCATGGGCATCAGCCAGTCTTGCTGTAGTCTACAGAGAGACCAGCTCCTCTAGCCTGAAACTGTAGGATGCTGTGTCCCTGTTGTATTCAGGGACAGCAACCAGACTGTAACATCAAACAAACATCCTGGTGCAGAGTGTCAACAAGCAGGGTATGATTGGACCTGCCTGGGTTGACCCTCAGATCTGGGATTCTTTATTTTCATGTTAAAAAGCTCTCAGTAACACAAGAAAATGAAGGACAGACAAATGGAGCTCCTCTTCTAGACACCCCTCCACTCAGAAGCCCTGGTCACCAGGACCCCGTCATTCTTGGAATCTGCTGCCCCCTCCTGGGGACAAGAGGGTCACTTGCCTCTGGGAATTGTGCTTGGAGACAGAGTGATGCACCTGCAGAAGGAGTTAATTCCCGTTAAAGCATTGGAGGCTGTGTTTGGGATGGAGGGTGGTGGTCATGCCTTTGGAGCATCAATCACATTAGTTACTTATAGTCCATGTAACATGTGTATAATACTCTACTGGATCCAGCTTACAGTATTCAGCACTCTCTTCAATCCTGCACATAACCTGCAGTCCTCTGGGGTGCAGTGGTACTTTCCTTGACTCTGAGACAGGAGGCCTACATTTCAAGTCGCACCTGATGCTGAGGTGTGTAATGTCACTTCTGGGCAGGTTGATTAGAAAATATTTTTGCTTTATGGTCCTGTACTTTGGCTCTCACCTCCCATCAAGATAAACATTATGATGTAATGAGGGCAATCAAACACAATGTTCCATCATGTGTAGTATTCTCATAGCTACATTATTTTGTACATAGCACTTACTATTAATATGTTACCCTAAATAAGTTATCCTGTCACAAAGTTACACATTCCATTTTGTATTCATACACAAAATACATTATCATATTTTTTTAACTGCCGTAAAGAGTGGCATCCCTACAATACCCTGATGTTTGAGGAGCTGTTAATCCTGATTGCTCCCTTGTTTATCACTTTAGCATCTCTTACTCTTCTGTACAACATCTGACAGAATATTTCACTATTCTTTATAGTGCCATGTGGTGTTCCCTGCAATCAATAACCACACCCTGCCATATACACATTAGAGGCATCGTACCTGTGTTTTACATCTTCATACTTGTGTTTAAAGCTTCAATTTTAGGTAATAGATCACCAAATGATGTTCATCAGGGCCCCAAATCTGTTATTGTGACCTGATCAAGCCCAAATACTGATGTCACGGTCGACCGTTATATTGCGCTACCATGCCCTTTGGAATTGTTCCTGTCCCCTTTGGCTGTCCAACTGTTTGATTACATTCTACTAGGAACAGCAGTAAATGTCTCTGCAGTTGATGTTACAATGACTGTTCCGCAGTAGATAAATGCACAGCTATTGGTAACAGCAGACTGGGACATTATTATTGGAAATTACTGAATGTGCCAGTGACACCAAAACTCAGCATTTGTTTTGTGGAATTGGCATGAAATTTGTGTGAATGAACACCCTCAAAAAATGGACATGTGCAAACAGTGAGTTCTTCGTGAGCGATCCAGGTGACTTGTAATATGAAAGATGTACATGGTACTCGCAAACAAATTACAAAGTACTGACAATCTTCAATCTGCTAGGTTCTTCCACACCTTAAAATGTGACACTCAAAGCTGCTGTTTTTCAGAATCTGCGCTGAGTTGAGTTCACTGCATTCCCCTGACAGATTGTTCCTGTTCTGCCTGTGTTCTTAGGAGGGCAGTCCATGAGGATTTTTAACAGCAGGTTTTGTGAAAGATGGTTGTGGGATGGAGATCCTTGTAGCCAGCCCCTGCACACGTTGCTGTACTTTGACTTAACTCAAGATGATGGCTCTGCAGCACACAGGAGGGCTGGGAAGGGGGTCTCCATATGGTGAATCACCTCTCTTGAAGGCTGTGTAAGGTCAAACGTTGAAAAGCAATTTCTGCCACAAGTATTGCGCATGAAGCTGCCATGAGACCTTGTGGGCTTTTTTGGTGTCTGCTGTCAGGCCATTGGTCTGTCTGGGAGGGATGTCACCATTTCCCTCCTTCGCCAGCTAGGCACTCCCAGCTGTATTCACTTTGGGATGAACAGCACTCTCTCTGGGATAGAATGCTGAGGCCATTTTACGCCAGAGATAGAACAGTTTCCCTGCCCCTATAGGTGGTGGGTAAAGAATTCCCTTTTGCCCTATAAAATTGCAGAGCTATCATTTTAAGAATATGGACATTGCAAAAGGTGGATACCAGTTGCTAAGGGTCTGTAATGTACAGCTTTTAATATACAATAAGCTTATTGTCCAGTCTAGAGACATAGCTGCATGCACTAAATGGGAACTTTATATATACCATGGCTCTCCTACATGGCAGATGCTGAGGAAGTGCTCATCCACCTTGGTCTGAACAGCTTTAGGATTTGAGAATTAAACTCCCTCATGAATGGTGCTTTGGATCGAATGCCATATCAATCATTCCACAGCATTGATCGATGACAATGTCATTGATATGTATGAGTCTCTGTACACTTATTTCTATTAAATGTAAGATATTGTTCTAGATGCATGTAAATTTCTCTTTTATAACCTGTTTAAAACAATAAAGTACTTTGTTGATTGAATTGTTTTCTTTATGATTTGGTTTTGACCGGTAGTGCAGATCCTCATTAAGAACGTTAGCATTGGACACCTAGAAAAACCAACTCCAGGAGATCTCTGCAGGAGTTCCTCAGTGTAGTGACCTCGGCCCAAGCACCTTCAGCTGCTTCGTCAATGACCTTCCCTCCATCAGAAGGTCAGAAGTGGGGATGTTCGCCGATGATTGCACAATGTTCAGCACCATTCATGACTCCTCAGATACTGAAGCAGTCCATGTTCACATGCAACAAGATCAGGACAATTTCCAGGCTTGGGCTGACAAGTGGCAAGTGACATTTGCACCACACAAATGCCAGGCTATGACCATCACCAGTAAGAGACAATCTAACCACCGTCCCTTGACATTCAATGGTGTCACTGAATCCCCCACTATCAGCATCCTGGGGGTTACCATTGACCAGAAACTCACCTGGACCCACCACATTAACAGAGTGGTTACAAGAGCAGGCCAGAAGCTGGAAATACTGCGGTGGGTAACTCACCTCCTGACTCCTCAAAGCCTGTCCACCATCTACAAGGCACGAGCCAGGAGTGTGATGGAATACTCCCCACTTGCCTGGATGATTAGAACCCCAACAACACTCAAGAAGTTTGACACCATCCAGGACCGCTTGATTAGCACTACATCCCCAAACATCTACTCCCTCCACCACCAGACGCTCAGTAGCAACAGTGTGTACCATCTACAAGGTACACTGCAGAAATTCACCAAAGATCCTTAGCACCTTCCAAACCCACGACCACTTCCATCTAGAAGATCAGATATATGGGAACACCACCTCCTCCAGGTTCCCTTCCAAGTCACTCACCATTCTGACTTGGAAATATATCAACATTCCTTCACTGTCGCTGGGTCAAAATCCTGGAATTCCCTCCCTAATAGCATTGTTGGTCAACCCAGAGCAAGAGGACTGCTGCGGTTCAAGAAGACAGCTCACCACCACCTTCTCAAGGGCAACCGGGGATGGGCAAGAAATGCTGGTCTGCCAGCGACGCCCACATCCCACCAAATGAATAGAAAAAAATTGGAAAGAGTCAACATAGTTTAGTCAAAGAGGAACCATACTTAACCAATTTATTGGAATTGTTTGAAGGAGTAACATGCGCTGTGGGTAAAGAGGAGTCTGTAGGCACATGAGGGATCTTGGGGTCCATGTCCATAGATACCTAAAAGTTGCTACCCAAGTTGATAGGGTTGTTAAGAAGACGCATGGTCTGTTGGCTTTCATTTGCAGGGGAATTCAGTTTAAGGGCTACGAAGTTATTGCTGCATGTCTGTAAAACCCTGGTTAGACCATACTTGGAATATTGTGTTCAGTTCCGGGCGCCTCACTGTAGGAAGGATGTGGAAGCTTTAGAGAGGATGCAGAAGAGATTTAACTAGGACGCTGCCGGCTTCCCCCGCAAGTTGCTGGGCGCGCTGTTCTCATAGGTTCCAAGAGGGCGCGCTGTTCTCAGAGGTTCCAGGAGGGCGCGCTGTTCTCGGAGGTTCCAGGAGGGCGCGCTGTTCTCGGAGGTTCCAGGAGGGGGCGCTGTTCTCGGAGGTTCCAGGAGGGCGCGCTGTTCTCGGAGGTTCCAGGAGGGTGCGCTGTTCTCGGAGGGCCGGGAGGGCACGCTGTTTTCGGAGAGTCCGGCTGTTCTCGGAGTGTCCGGGGGTGGGGGTGCGCTGTTCTCGGAGTGGCCGGGAGGTCCCGCTGTTTTCGGAGTGGCCGGGGTGGGGGAACGGTGTTCTCGGAGAGTCCGTGAGGGCGCGCTGTTCTCGGAAGTGCCGGGGACTTTGCGGGGGGGCGGGGGGGGAGGGTGCGCTGTTCACGGCGAGTCCGGGGTAGGGGGGAGGATGGGGGCGCGCTGTTCTCGGAGTGGCCGGGAGGAGGCGATATATCCGGAGTTGCGGTGAGTGTGATAATCACTCTTGCTGCTCGTGGTGTCTGTTTGTTTGTTCCGGGATGAACGCGCCGCCGGCTTTCGAGAGCTTTCTGCTTTTCGAGGGAGAGAAGAAGTGAGTGAGTGAGTGAGGGTGGTGAAGGGGGGAGGGATGGAGGGAGGGTGGTGAAGGGGGAATGAGGATGGGGGTCCGGTCCGTCAGTCTCACCCCAGGGTCAGCTCCCGCTAATTTCACGTCATCCACCGGCCGCTCACCATCAGGCCGCCCCGGTATTGATATTCCATTACACATCGCTGCTAATTTCCTGCAATTAAGTGTTTGGAATACTTGGAGCCATTTTCACCCCCGATCCAAACGCTGCCTGTGGTTACTGACTCCATCCCTTTCCTTGGCCACAGTTTTAGATTAAGCCTGACTGAAACTTTGCTGCTTTATCCGAGATGAGCTTCTCACCTCATCTACCAGACCATTAACGGACTGACCTATCCCCTCCCTAACTACCCACTTACACCCACCTGCCATCCCTGCCCCTTTGACCTGTCTGTCTCCTCTCCATCTATCTTCTCGTCTCTCCATCTTCTATCTGCCTCCCCCCCCTCTCCCTGTTTATTTCAGATCCCTCTTCCTCTCCCCCATTTCTGAAGAAGGGTCTCGGCCTGAAACAGCTGACTGACCTGAGCAGCTTCTCTGTTCCTCTGCTGCTTGACCTGCTGTGTTCATCCAGCTCTACACCTTGTTATCTCAGATTCTCCAGCATCTGTAGTGCCTACTATCTCTGAAACCATTAACACTGCCAGTTTTCAAGTCGGTAGGACCTTTCATCTGCTGAAATCTGGTGGCCATGGGTACCCATATGGGCCCAAGCTGTGCCTGCCTCTTTGTAGATTACATGGAACAGTCCCTCTTCCGCATCTACACAGGCCCCAAACCCCACCTCTTCCTCTGTTACATTGATGACTGTCTCGGCACCGCCTCATACTCCCAAGAGGAGCTCGAACAGTTCATCCACTTCACCAACACCTTCCACCCCAACCTTCAGTTCACCTGGGCCATCTCCAGCACATCCCTCATCTTCCTGGACCTCTCTGTCTCTATCTTGGGCAACAACCTGGAAGCCGATGTCCATTTCAAGTCCACCGACTCCCCAGCTGCCTAGAATATACCACCTTCCTGCAAAGGTTCCATCGCCTATTCCCAATTCCTTGGCCTCCGCCGCATCTGCTCCAAGGATGAGGCATTCCACTCCCGCACATCCCAGATGTCCACGTTCTTCAAGGACCGCAACTTTCTCCCTGGTGGTCGAGAACGCCCTTGACTGCGTCTCCTGCATTCCCCGCAAAACATCCCTCACACCCCACCCCCGCAATAACCGCCAAAACAGAATCCCCCTCCATCCTCACATACCACCCAACCAACCTCCGGATACAACGCATTATCCTCCTACGCTTCCACCATCTACAATCCGCCCCCACCACTAAAGACATTTTTCCATCCCCACCCTTGTCTGCCTTCCGGAGAGACCACTGTCTCCGTGACTCCCTTGTCCGCTCCACACTCCCCTCCAACCCCACCCCACTTGGCACCTTCCCCTGCAACCGCAGGAAGTGCTACACTTGTCCCCACACCACCTCCCTCACCCCCATCCCAGGGGCCAAGATGACTTTCCACATCAAGCAGATGTTCACCTGCACATCTGCCAACGTGGTATACTGCATCCACTGTACCCATTGTGGCTACCTCTACATTGGGGAAACTAAGTGGAAGCTTGGGGACCGCTTTGCAGAACACCTACACTCGGTTCGCATTAAACAAATGGACCTTCCAGTTGCGAACCATTTTAACTCCCCCTCCCATTCCTTAGAGAACATGTCCATCATGGGCCTCCTGCAGTGCCACAACGATGCCACCCGAAGGTTGCAGGAACAGCAACTCATATTCCGCTTGGGAACCCGACAGCTCAATGGTATCAATGTGGATTTCACAAGCTTCAAAATCTCCCCTGCCCCCGCCCCCCACTGCATCCCAAAACCCGCCTCCCTACCCTGCTCTTCCTCTCACCTATCCCCTCTTCCAACCTCAAGCCTCACCTCCATCTCCTACCTACTAACCTCATCCCGCCCCCTTGACCTGTCCGCCCTCCCCGACTGACCTATCCCCTCCCTACCTCCCCACCTATCTTCTCCTCTATCCATCTTCAGTCTGCCTCCCCCTCTCTCCCTATTTATTCCAGAATCCTCTCCCCATCCCCCTTTTCTGATGAAGTGTCTAAACCTGAAATGTCAGCTTTTATGCTCCTAAAATGCTGTTTGGCCTGCTGTGTTCATCCAGCTCCACACTTTGTTATTCCTTCATTATTTCCTTACAGCTGGACTGTCCTGATGGTCTTTCAAATTATTCATCTCATTTGACACTTAAACGAAAGGCTTTCTCTTCCTTTCACGTGTTGAGTAATGCTAGCGCGAAAAATCTCAGTACTGATGCTCCTTTGAATTCTCTTCCCCCCCTTTCCCTTTCACTCCATCCCTTCCACTAATCCAACTTTTCACCATATATTCACTGTACCCTCTGACGTTCTCCTTTGTAATGCAAAATTATCTGTGCTCACCTAAGGGTAAAAGAGTGTCCAGGGAGAGAATAGGGCTCCTTAAAGATCGATGAGGCTGTCTATGTGTGGAACCACAGGAGATGGATAAGCTATCAGTCGAATATTTTGTATCTTTACTGTGGAGAAAGGCATGGGAGCTAGGGAACTTGGGGAAATAGTGAAAACAGTCCATATTACAGAAGACGTAGTATTGGAGGTCTTAAAATGCATAAAAGTAGATAAATCTGTGGAACCTGACTTGACATTGTCGGGAGCTAGGGCAGAAATATTTGTATCATCTACAAACACTGGTCAGGTGCCAGAAGTCTACCAAGTGGATAATGTTGTGCTCCAGGAAACTAAAGACCTGTGAATCTGACATCAGTGGTGGGTAAGTGTTGGTGGGGTTTCTGAGATACAGGATTTACATGCATTTGGAGAGGCAAAGACCGATTAGGGATAGTCAGCATGTATGTGTCTCACAAACCTGGTTGAGTTTTTCTGAGAACATGACCAAGAGGATAGATCAGGGCAGAGCAGTAGACGTTGTCTATATAGACTTTAGCAAGGCCTTCCACAAGGTTCTGCATGGTAGACTGATTAGTAAAGTTTGATCACGTGGGATCCAGGAAGGCTAGTGAATTGGTATAAAATTGGCTTGACAGTAGGAAACAGAAGACAGTGGTTGAGGATTGTTTTTTTAACCAGAGGCCTGTGACCATTGGGTGTTCTGCAATGATTGGTGCTGGATCCACTGTCTTTTGTTGTTTATATAAACATACTTTATGAGAACACAGGAAGCATTGTTACTAAGTTTATAGATGACCCCAAAATTGATGGTATAGTGGTCTGCAAAGATTCTTCTCTAAGAGTACGACAGGGTCTTGATGAGCTGGGCCAGTGGCCAAAGAGTGGCAGAAGAAGTTTAATTTGGACAAATGTGAGATGATGCATTTTGGAAAGACAAACCAGGCCAGGATTTACACAGTTCATGGTAGGCACCTGGGAAGTGTTGTTGAACAGAGACTTAAACATACAGGTCCATAATTTCTGGAAAGTGGTGTCACAGGTAGACAGGGTGGTGAAGGAGGTGTTTGGCACGCTTACCTTCATTGGTCAGAGCATCGAGTATAGAAGTTGGAATATGATGTTGTGGCTGTACAAGTCATCGGTGAGGCCACCTTTCGAGTACCGCGTATAGTTGTAGTTGCCCTGCTACAGGAAGGATATAATTAAATTGGAAAGGGTGCAGAAAAGATTTACAAGGATGTTACTGGACTGATGGTTTGAGGTACGAGAGGCCAAATAGACTGGGTCTTTGTTCATTCGACTGTAGGAGGTTAAGGGGTGACCTCCAGAGGTTTCTTAAAATCATGAGGGGCATAGATAAGGTGAATTGCCAAGGTCTTTTCCTTGAGTGGGGAGTTCAAAAAAAGGTTTAAAAAGTGAGAGGGAAAAGAGAGTAGCAACTTTTTTTTTCTCACACAGTGGTTCAAATGTGAAATGAACAGTCAGAGGAAGTGATAGAGACAAGTACAGTTACAATATTTGAAAGACATTTGGACAGGTACATGAATAAGAAAGGCTTAGAGAGTTATGGGACTAATTTAGTTTGAGATACCTGGTTGGCATGGATGAGTTGGATTGAAGGGCCTGTTTCTGTGCTGTATGACTCTATGACTTGGCTTTATCACTTTACTTCTCCCCACCTCAAATTAATTTCAGACATGACATCATGTTGAACTTTTTAGTCAATTTCCCCTCCATACCAATTTCTTTGGATGGGAGTCTTCTACCCGCCACATGGACCCATTCATCCATCTTCAGTACTCCCTGTCATCAAGACCCGTTTTCTCTAGCCTTTTACCTGCACTTTCTCTTTCCTGAGAACCGCTGACAATTTCTCTGCTTCTTTCACCCGGTCTGATATTGCTGCACTGTGTTCTCCCAGATCCAACCTTGACTTGGTTACCAAAGCTGCAGCATTTTGCCTTTATCTCCTAAGTTCTATTTTCTGTAAAAATTAACTCATCCGAACTGTAATTGCTGCCAGTGTCTTATCCTGCACCAAGTCCTGTTCCAAATCCTCAATGCCTCGCCCCACCCTATATTTGTAATCTCCTCCAGTCACACAAACCCCCAGAACTCCTCATTCAAGTCATTACTATATTGTAACTAATTTTGGCCTCCAGCACTGAGCTCTGTGACACTCCATGAGTTGTATGTTACTGTCCTGAAAATGCTCCCTTTATTCTAATGGTCTATTCTCTCTTAGTCAATCAATTTTCTATCCATGAGAATATATACCCCCAACATCATGGGCTCTTATCTGGAGCAGCCTTGTGTGATAACCTTATCAAACACCTTTCAGAAATGCAAATGCGAATGTACAATATTACATCTCCCAGATTCCCTTTATCCTGTTTGTTACCACCACAAAGGAATTTTTCAGACATGATCTCCCCTTCATAAAGCCATATTGATTTTGATTTATTGTGTTTATATAGTTATGGTGTTTATTTTCCCTCAATGTTTCTTACTCCATGCATACGGATTATGCATCTTCCAATTCAAAATCATTTCTCACGAATGTAGCATTGTATCTGTCCTGTCTGGGCTTTCAAAAAGTTAGATACCCCTCTGATGTTTAGTTCCAGCTTTGATCTTGTAGCTGTGACTCTGTGGTGACTGGAAGACCATACCCACTGTTTTGTTAATGGTTAATTTTTGTTTCAAACACTGCATGCATTTAACAGCATGTTTTTTTTTTGTCACTTCTCCCTGCTTTGACCCCATTTGCTTTCTTTTAAAAATGTTTGTGCACTCTGTCCCTTCCTGACCCACTCTGGGTATCATCACTGAGCAGCCACCCTCCTAGCTGAATCCTGAAGGACAAACCTGGCTGAATGGGTTTGAGGTAGGAGGTAAGAGAGCCAACAAAAAATGAAAACGACCTGATCTGAAGACCATCTAGCTGTCACAAATGAATCTAGTAAGTTATTGGTAGAGACAGAATTCTTGTCTTTACCACCATGCAAAGTGGGAGCAGTATTCGAAAAGATCTAGCAACTGAATTGGGCACCCATAAGGTCATGGGGCCATCAGCAGCAGAATTGTATTCAACCACAGTCTTTAAATTTATGGCTTAGGATACCACTAACTCTCTACCATTAACATCAAGCCAGAGGATTGACCCTGGTTCGTGGTATTGCAGCATCACTTGGACACAGGAGACTATTCAAACGATTGGGTTCATGGAGCATACCAGGAGCCATACCAGACAAACCTAAAAACACTAACTCGGTGGAGCTGCAAGACCGTATGCATACTAAATAGAGGAAACAGTGTTATATGCACAGCAAAAGAAATCCATAACCATTGGATTAACGCAAAGCTGTGCAGTCCTGCCAATCCATTCATGAATGTTGTTGGATATTTAAATGATGAACACAAGCAGAGGGCTTCAAACTTTATCACCTTGATGATGGGGAAACCAAGTATGTTCAGTACAGCAGATAATGCTGAAATCCCCAACTTCCTTCAGCCTGTGAATGATCCATCATTGGCCTCCTCTTAAAGTCCCCTCAGTACAAAAACTAGTCAGATAATTCAATTTGCTCTGGAGGGTATCAAGAAATGGCAGCTGGCAGTGAATATAGCAAAGGGTATGGGATCTGGTAACACTCCTGCAGTAGTTCTGGAAACTTCAAAAGCTATATGTACCCCAGGCGATGTTTTCCAGTTGAACTATAAGATGAGCACATACTCACCAAATGTAGGAAAATTGCCGAGGCTTATCCTGTCCATAAAGAGCAGGTTAAACCCAATCTGGTCAATTATTGCTGAAGTTTACTTTTGATAATAAGCAAAGTGATGAAAGGTATTGTCAACAATTCTATCAAGCAGCATTTCCTGCACAAAAATCTTCAGTAGTGCAGAGTTTAGATTCACAGACTACACAATTCCAAATTTCATTTTCTTGCCTTGGCATCTGTATTTCTCACACATGCACTGTTCTTAAGGCAGTGGGTTAACTGTGAGCAAAATGTTATTTCATTCAGATTGCAAGCTGTTTTATTCCACAGAAAGCAAAATGGACAGAACAGTGTGGGAGACACATTCAGTAAAATCAATGTAATTTTTGTTTGCTTACTGATACTAAATAAAAGAATACCTTATTCTATGCCATTAAATGTAAAGATGTGACCTCTCCCTAATCTAGGTAGGTTATCCTGGTACCAAACTCTTTAGTGTCTACATTGATCAAAAGTATTCGTTAACACTAAGGTGCTGGAAATCTTCAGAATGATCACACTAGACATTGCTAACTAACATGTAACCCTGTGCAGGAAAAAAAACTGCATTTAAATTGTCTTTCATCTACCTGTGGATGGTAAATCCAATATGGACTGAAGAAAGTGTTCCATTTTAAGTGAGCTTCTGCCCAAAATAATTTTATTTGATCTCACACTCGGAATTCTGACCCATGGTAATAGTAATGGTCCCATTTCAGAGCTTCCTAGGAGTGGTGCCCTCTTTCAAATGCTAGCTAGGTAATTTATTACTTGGTAAGGGTTCCCTTTCATTGGACATACCTTGCAAGTATTTTATACCAGTTTGAATTCTGTCTTCTGAATGTTGACCCAGTAGATACTGTGGTGTTTTGCCTGTGACTGACGAGGTGGCTTGTATTTTAACCATTCTTTCTACCTCTATCTAGGATAACCATAATAAAAGACACAAAAGTGCCAAATGCCTGCTTGTTCACCATTAACAAGGAGGACCACACCCTGGGTAACACAATCAGATCGTAAGTGCACAGCTTCAGTGCTGAAAACTGTTTCATTGTAACTATGACATTACTAATGATTTTTTTTTCCTCTACCCGCTTCTGCAGGTTAGATGCTTGGTTGTACTCCCACATGCTAATTGTCCTGATCTGTCTGACTTGAGCACTGTTCTACTATGACCAGAGACACACTACGCCCACTTCTGTGAACCCCTTTATTTGTCTAATAATTACAATTTAGAGTGAGAATTTGTGTTCTGCTGAAAAAGTCAATAGCTTTATTTGACACGTAGGGTTACATAAGGCTATGGCCACTGACAGTATGTTAGTGCATTAATCGGGCCAGATACACAATATATGGACTCATCCTCACCACTATGTCCACAGCTAGCCTGCCAATCAGAAAGAGGTCCCATCAACAAATCCTACTTCTCTAATTCGTGGACTGTCCCCAGTCCATTACATTCCCTGCTGCAAATCCGTCTTCGGTAAGGAAAGATCTGGGTAATGTCAACAATGAACAAAGAGGTTGGAATTCTGCAAAACTGAGAGTGAACTATGTATTGTAATGTGTGGTGTGCTATAACCTGAGCAAGCACATGAGCCAACATGACAAAACCTTGTTCTCAAAATTTAAAATATCCATTTCATAGAACAAGATTCTGAGATGAAGTTTAGTCACTGATATTTGCTGTTTATTATATATACTTGTTATTTAATGTTCTAATCCATTGATTACATTTAGCTGTAATCTATATCAAAACTCCATGACGTGACTATTACTGCTTCAAAGAATTATAATGCTCTTCATTGAAGAATTAAAATCTATTGCTGTTAGCTTGCTTTACTAGCTATTATTGAGGTTTGAAACCTGCAGTTGTTCTTTGCCTGTATCCCAATCAAAATTAACATTTAGAGGGAAAGTTTCCTTTGATTACACATTTTGACACCTTTTTGTTTTCTAGGCAGCTGCTGAAAGATCCTCAAGTGTTATTCGCAGGTTACAAGGTGCCCCATCCTCTTGAACACAAAATTGTTATTCGTGTGCAGACGACTCCTGACTACAGTCCACAAGAAGCCTTCACAAACGCCATCACCGATCTGATCAGCGAACTGTCACTATTGGAGGAACGGTTCCGAGTAAGTTCCTATTTAGGTATAGATACACTGTTGCTGGTGACGAGTGAAGTCCAGCAAGGACTCACCAATAAGGATAGCACATTTGTTTTGGACATTGCTCAGTGAACTGGTAATCTATTTTGTGTGCAGCTGAGACAATGTAGTGGTTCAGTGTCCTGTCATGCGTGTGTGAACAAGTTCTTGATGTCAGGGGAATACATAAAAAGTCTTAAATCTTCACGGGCATAGTAGAACAGTTGGATACCACTGGGTTGGTTGGTGTAACAATTGCAATGTCAGATGGTACACTAATGTACCCTTCTCAATTTAGGGGAAATATGATATAAAACTAGTACAAAGGTGGTTTTCTGTTTAAACAGCTCATATTACCTGCCTTGGAATGCCATCACTGCTCTTTATCTTTTTTATAGAATGGAATAGAATCCCTACAGTGTGGAAACAGGCCCTTCAGCCCAACTCTGTGCGCCTACCCAGATCACCTTTTCGCTGTACCACATCTACATCTCCTTGAATGCTGTGGGCAATTTTTAGTATGGCCAATCCACTTAGCCTGCACATCTTTAGACAGTGGGAGGAAACCAGAGCACCCGAAGGAAACCCACACAGACATGGGAAAAATGTGCAAACTCCCCGCAGACTGTCACCCGAAAGTGGAATCAAACCCAAGTCCCTGGTGCTGTGAGGCAGCAGTGCTAACCACTGAGTCACTGTGCCACCAAGGGACTTGAATGCCAAAGTCCCTCTATACATCAGTGCTGACAAAAGTCCTGCTGTTAACTGTACATTTTCCCTTAACATTCAATCTCCCGAGCTGCAGCACCTCACACTTGTCCAGATTAAACTCCATCTGCCATTTCTCCACTCATATCTGCAAATCTTGTCATCTCCTACCTTATGGACTTGACTTCTAGCAATGTTTTTTGTTAACTAATATTTTTGTATTATTTGAATTCTGAAGTCTTCTGTCTAAAGTGTTAAGTCAATGTTTCTCTTTCCACAGTGCTGCTGGATCTGCTGAGTTTTTGAGGAGTTTCTGTTTTGAATTGCTTGTCTCTCAACCCCTCCCAACCTCATACCTATCTACATCTGCCATGGAAATAACTTGCAACTCACTAACAAGTACATTTTCAATCCTGCGATCCTGATCTGCCGTTCCTATGGATCATGGCTGATCTTAACAACTCCATTCACCCTTGTATCTATTGATGCCCTGAGCTAACAAGAATGAGTTATTCTCAGTCTTAACTTTTCTTTAAATTGGCCTAATATTTAATCACAGTTTCTGTGAAAAATTGTGTCCTGATTTTTGTCACCAGAGGCAATTCTTTTTGCATTCCTCTATCATTTTAAAAGCCTTGGTTAAATTTCCCTGTTATTTTAATTCAAAAAAAATTTGTATCAATTTTACGCAACCTAGATTCATCAATTAATCCTTTCATATTCTGGTAAATGTCTCATTGGTAATTGAGTATTGTGTACAAAATTAATGCCAGATTTCAGATATGTGTTGACCATGGCTTTGCAACTAAAGTGTTAACCCTGCCTCCATCACTCTAGTCCAGTCCTGTGAGATTTCATTAGCCTTTTGTACCACACAATCTTTTTGTAATTAACATGGCCAACGAAATCTCTTCACTGCTCAATGGTTCATTGCCTTCAGCCATTTTGAAATTACTGTAGTTTACTTCAAGTATTTGTATACAGCTAAATGCAAAGTACAGATCTCCTGGTAACACATCTTACACTCGTACCTATTATTTATACTCCATCCCAGAAAACATGACCACTGGTTCATTTTCTCTCCCACCAATCGTTATAAGATCATAAGTGAATGACCTACTTCATAAATCAGATTATGGCTGATCTGACTATGTCCTTAGCTTCGCTGCCTGCCCCATTACTTTCACGTCTATTGTAGATCAAAACTCTGACTCACCTTTAAGTGTATAAACATATTCAGTCTCTGTTGCACCCTCTGGTAGAATACCAAACTCGAATGACCCTATGAGATAAAGAAGTGTCTCCACATTTCCATCTTAAATGGGAGAACTACTTACAAACTGGGCCTTTGAGTTCTAGACTTCTCTATAACAAAAGGGAAACATCCTTTCTGCATCTAACCTGTCAGACCTCCTCAAAGACTCTTATAATGTTTCAGTAAGATTGACTCTCATTGTCTTAAATTCCAGTGAGTATAGGCCCAACCTGCTTAAATCTTCTACAACAGAAGACCCCTTCGTCTAGGAATCAGTGTAGCAAACATTTTTTGAACAGCTTTCAATTCAAGTATATCCTTCTTTAAATGAGGTGAAAGCTGTGCACAGTATCCTAGCGCAATCTTGCCAATGTACTGTACATTTGCAGCTAGCCCTTCCCACTGTGCTCTGTCCTCCATAGAAGCTAACAATTTGTTGTCCTACTTACTGTGTATTTAAATAATATGGTTCTTCACAAACAGTCGAACGGGTTTTCACATTATACTCCATTTGCCAATTTTTTGCACACTCGCCTAACCTTTATATATCACTTTGTAGCCTCCTTGCACTTTTCTTTCCTACCTGAAATATCAGACAGAAGCTAATATACTTCTCAGATATAGCTATCAGTCGCTTTTCATTCCAGCTGACTGGTTCAGAGTGGCATTGTCAAAAACCTTGAAGCAAGTAATGGTTTTGGCTCAGAACACAGGGATTCATGTCCTGGCTAATATTTCTGTTTCTGCCTTGATAACTTCAACAAAATGAATTGGGTATATTTTGCTTGTAATTTGACATGCACTTTTGGTGACCACCAAATAAAATTGCTAGCGATTGATCTATTATAGTTTGGTACTGTTGTAAATTCTGAATTATTGGGATTTTAACTAACAATTTCTGACTCTATCAAAGCATTATTTAACTTGCATTATGTACAGTATTGTGATTCGCGCCATGAAATCTGCTTGAAGTTGTACAGTTCTCATTTTGAGCTAATTTTTTAACAAGTTATTCCTGAACAATGTTTGTTTGTAATAAATGTAGCCTTTCCCAAGACTTTAAATAATTTTAGGTATATTCACAGTACTTCAGTGGACCATGTGGTATAGTACTTATGTCAGGAAGATATTAGTACAGTGTGACCAACATTTAAGAACTGAATATCCAAGGATATTCTAGATATTTTCTAATCAACCTGTACAAAGATAGTGAAGTAGCACTGCTAGTAAGAAATGACATCAATACATTAGTTACAGAGAATCTTAGATTGAAAGATCAACATGCATAATCAATTTGGGTGGAGCTAAGCAGCAGCAAAAGGGCACTAGACGTTTGTGATGGTTGTTTACTGCTACAGTTTGGTATCTATAATGTTAAGCACAGTGTAAGTCGGGGACAAAGGAGCAGCGTGCGTAATAACAGTAATGATGTGTGATGTCAACTTCCACAAAAACTGGGTTAACCAAGCCAACGCTAATACTGTGAAGGATAATTCCTGGAGCGTGCATTATGGGTTTCTAGACTGTGTTGAGGAACAGAGACCCCCCCTCAATTTTTTTTTTCTTTCACGTGGACCTGAGGTCCAATTTCTGGAACTGGACATCAATTTGCAATCTGTGTCAGCGTGCCAGTCGCCATGAGCAGAACACCAGAGCAGCTGCATGCTTGTGCAGCTTAGAGGGAACATCTTGAGGAGCCAAGTTGGAATTAGCTGTTTTGGATTTAGTGCTGTGTAATGACAAAGGGCTAGTTAACTTTGCTGTAAGGGAGCCTTTGGAAAATAATGACCATGGTTTGATAGTTTGAACGTGGCATATTCTAAAACCAGGGTCTTGAATCTGAGCAAAAGAAAATGAGGGGAAAATTGACAATGACAGATTGGAAAAATGCAGAAAGATTTAACAGTAAATGCAATAGTGAGTACTTGAAGAAACAATGCATTTGTCTAAGAATGAATCATTTGTGGTTAACTGAAGTAAAAGAACGAATTGGATTAAACAAAGCAGCTTACAAAAAAAATGCACATGCAGCATGTCAGAAGGCAAGTGGTATCAGAATTCATTACAAGGAAATTTGAGCACAGATAATACCATCCTACAGTTGTATGGAATCTTGATGAGACTACATCTGGAGTACTGCAGTTTGAGTTCAGCAGAGGATCATCCTATAAATCCCTGAGATAGGATTGTTTTATGAAAAGAGATTGACAATTGAGTTTATAAGAAAGGGAATGGCAGGGTGGATAGCATCTTTTCCCAGCTGGTTACTCTGATAATGTGAAGAATTTCTTCACTCAGGTATAGAGAATTCTAAAGATTCATCACCACCCGAGAGCTGTGGAAGCTCAATCATTGAGCAGGTTCAAGACAGAAAATAATGTGAGACAACATATACACATGCCGTAAAGTGGTATGGGTGAGGCAGGCTCAAGAGGGCTTGGCCTCTGAGATTCCACTTGATTTTTACAAGGTTGTGATCTCAGAATAGAAGGGGCTGCAGTTGTCCTTCAAACCCACAAACTTGTATTGAATTACTATTCATTTATTGTGGCAAAATGTGTTACCCAATACGTCAATTGTTTAGGAAATACTTGATGTTGCTCACCATCTTTACAAGAAACTAGAATATTTATGTCTTTGGTCTGGTTCCATGTTAATCGTCTGATCTTGTTTAAAAAGACCACTTATGAAATTTTGGAAGTGATAATCCTCCACATTGCTGCTATGGCATTGATGAAAGTTGATTGAACAGAAAATAATGGAAAATTATATTTCAATTCCAGGTGGCCATCAAAGATAAACAAGAAGGAATTGAATAAGTTGCCATATTTTGAACATCAACATGCAGGTGGTTTCCTTTTAGGTCAGATGACCCTTGTGTGTAATAAAAGCAAAGTACTACAGATGCTGGAAATCTGGAATGAGCATGAAAAATGCTCGAGAAACTCGATCTGGCAGCATCTGTGGAGAGAGAAGCAGAGTTAAGCGTTTAATGTGATTTCTTCATAAGTGAATTTCTGTGTAGTCATACTGGAGTCAACATTAATTCTGCCTTTTTCTCTCTGTGTCTCTCTCTCCACTCCTTGTATGCATTTTTTTAAACATTAGATCATTGTTTCATCTGTGGTTTGCTGTATAGGAAAAAAATAAAGCTCTGACTCAATTATTAAGTATCAGAACTTTATTTTCTAGGGTGCACCTTCACTACTTGGTCTGCAGCATTTCAAGAAAGTATAGCCTTCTAAACAGCAATTAGGCAAAGCCAACAACTGTCTAGCCAGCAATGCTAAGATTCTGTAAACAAAATGTTTTCATGAGGCTTGTGACATGACCTGTATGCTGGGAAACACCTACAACCTTGTACACGAAACAATAAATTAGGATTGGGGATAGGTCACTTGTCCCTTTTGAGACTGCTCCCTGCCATTCACTGTCGCTGATGGTCTTGCCTAACCTGAACCTTTCACCCCTTAAGTTTAGATTCTGCACAACAGGAAACATCCATCAAGATTCTTCATGATCTTATACGCGCCATCTGGACTCAATGTTAGTTTGCTCTCTCTCAAGGATGCCTGACCTACTGTGATTTCCAGCATTTTTTGTTTCCAATATTAAGTGCATAACTTGGTGAAAAAAGCAGTTTTGAACAATAATATCACCACATCTAGCAAACTTCCCCAGAATGTTGGCACGTTCTTAAAATCTGTTAAAGATTTTACCAAAGATCGTAAGTTGGTGAAATAACCAACTTTGCACGACAAGATTAACATTTCAGCAAACGTCTTAAAATCTCTTTCGGATGTTACAAATGTGCATACTTCAGTGAGTGAAGCAAATTTGAACAGCAAAATCACTATTGCCAGTAAACTTCTCCAAAATGTTGGCGTATTCTGATGTACGTCCTCTGGTTTCAGAGATCATGGAATCCTCACAGTGTGGAAACAGGGCCTTCGGCCCAACAAGCCCGCACCGACCCTCAGAGCATTCCATCCAGACCCATCCCCCTATAACCCACCTAATCTACACATCCCTGAACACTACGGACAATTTAAAGCGGCCAATCCACCGAGCCTTCACATCTTTGGTCCGTGGGAAGAAACCGGAGGAAACCCACACAGACATGGGGAGCATGTGTAAACTCCACACAGGCAGTCACTTGAAGCTGGGGTTGCACCCGGGTTCCTGGCTCTGTGAGGTGGTAGTACTAACCACTGAGCCACCATATTCTGAATTCCTGACCAATTTGAGTCGCCGTATCTGCGTAAAGAGAGAGACGGGGGAAGAGAGATTTCTGGTTGCAGGGGCCTGTCGGGATGCCGGTGAGTCACTGTTTTTGAATCTTTAAAAAGCTTACCTCGTGAATAGGTGGAGGGACGCTGACCAGGAGCGGACACGGGACTGTTGAGTAAGTGAGGTAGTAAATTTGTGTGGTTGCGTTACCAGAAACAATACTCGCGTAGTGTCTCCCACCCATCCTCCTCCTCTAACCAAAAAAAAAGGTTCTGTGTGCCTGATTGGTAAGGTAACAAGTTTATTTTTATTCTTTATTTTTTAAGTCTTGGGAGTTCAGAATACTGGGAACAGAGGTCAGGGCAGTTGAATGTTCCTCCTGCAGAAAGTGGGAGGTAAGGGTCACCACTAGTGTCCCTGCTGACTACATCTGCAGGAAGTGCACCCAACTCCAGCTCCTTGAAAACCGCGTTAGGGAACTGGAGCTGGAGCTGGATGAACTTCGGATCATTCGGGAGGCAGAGGGCGTTATTGAGAGGAGTTACAGGGAGGTAGTCACTCCTCAAGTACAAGAAAACGGCAGATGGGTTACGGTCAGGGGACGGAAAGGGAACGGGCAGGCAGTGCAGGGATCCCCTGTGGCCATTCCCCTCAACAATAAGTATACCGTTTTGGATACTGTTGGGGGGATGACTTACCAGGGGAAAGCAGTGGGGCACAGGTCTCTGGCACAGAGTCTGTCCCTGCTGCTCAGAAGGGATGGGGGAAGAGGAGCAGATCATTAGTCATTGGGGACTCCATAGTTAGGGGGACAGATAGGATGTTCTGTGGGGACAAGAGGGGCTCATGGTTGGTGTGTTGCCTCCCAGGTGCCAGGGTGCGTGATGTCTCTATCGTGTTTTTGGGATTCTTAAGGGGGAGGGGGAGCAGCCCCAAGTCGTGGTCCACATTGGCACCAACGACATAGGTAGGAAGAGAGATGGGGATTTAAGGCAGAAATTCAGGGAGCTAGGATGGAAGCTGAGAGCTAGGACGAACAGAGTTGTTGTCTCTGGTTTGTTGCCCGTGCCACGTGCTAGTGAGGCAAGGAATAGGGGGAGAGAGGGGAGTTGAACACGTGGCTACAGGGATGGTGCAGGAGGGAGGGTTTTGGATTCTTGGATAATTGGGGGGTCTTTCTGGAGTAGGTAGGACCTCTACAAGCAGGATGGTCTTCACCTGAACCAGAGGGGTACCGATATCCTGGGGGAGAAATTTGCTAAGGCTATTCGGGTGGGTTTAAACTAACTCAGCAGGGGGATGGGCACCAAAATTGTAGTTCGACTATAGAAAAGGTTGAGAGTAGGGTGGTCCGAAATAAAGTTTCAGGGAAGCAAGATGGCACCGGCAAGCAAGAAGTTGGTTTGAAGTGTGTCTACTTCAATGCCAGGAGCGTCCGGAATAAGGTGGGTGAACTTGCAGCATGGGTTAGTACCTGGGACTTCGACGTTGTAGCCATTTCGGAGACATGGATAGAGCAGGGACAAGAATGGTTGTTGCAGGAATGGTTGTTTCAGTAAGAACAGAGAAGATTGTAAAAGGGGCGGAGGTGTGGCATTCTTGGTCAAGGACAGTATTACAGTTGCAGAAAGGATGTTTGGGGGCTCATCAACTGAGGTAGTATGGGCTAAGGTTAGAAACAGGAAAGGAGAGGTCACCCTGTTGGGAGTTTTCTATAGGCCTCCGAATAGTTCCAGAGATGTAGAGGAAAGGATAGCAAAGATGATTCTCGATAGGAGTGAGAGAGACAGGGTAGTTGTCATTGGGGACTTCAACTTTCCAAATATTGACTGGGAACACTATAGTTCGAGTACTATAGATGGGTGAGTTTTTGTCCAGTGTGTGCAGGAGGGCTTCCTGACACAGTATGTAGATAGGTCAACAAGGGGCGAAGCCGCATTAGATTTGGTACTGGGTAATGAGCCTGGCCAGGTGTTAGATTTGGAAGTAGGTGAGCACTTTGGTGATAGCGATCATAATTCTGTTATGTTTACTTTAGTGATGGAAAGGGATAGGTGTATACCACTGGGCAAGAGTTATAGCTGGGGGAAAGGCAATTACAATGAGATTAGGCAAGATTCAGGGAGCATAGGATGGGGAAGGAAACTGAAGGGGATGGGCACATTAGAAATATGGAGCTTATTCAAGGAAAAGCTCCTATGTGTCCTAGATAAGTATGTACCTGTCAGGCAGGGAGGAAGCTGTAGAGTGTGGGAGCTGTGGTTTACGAAGAAGGTGGAATCTCTGGTCAAGAGGAAGAAGAAGGCTTATGTTAGGATGAGATGTGAAGGCTCAGTTAGGGCACTTGAGGGCTACGAGGTAGCCAGGAAAGACCGAAAGAGAGAGCTCAGAGGAGCCAGGAGGAGACGAGAAGTTGTTGGCGGATAGGATCAGGGTAAACCCTAAGGCTTTCTATAGGTATTTAAGGAATAAAAGAATGATGAAAGTAAGATTAGGCCCAATCAAAGATAGTGGTGGTAAGTTGTGTGTGGAGTCAGATGAGATAGGGGAAGCGCTAAATGAATATTTTTCAACAGTATTCACTCTAGAAAACAACAATGTTGTCGAGGAGAATACTGAGATACAGGCTACTAGACTATGTGGGATTGAGGCTCACAAGGAAGAGGTATTAGAAATCCTACAGAGGGTGAAGATAGATAAGTCCCCTGGGCCGGATGGGATTTATCCTCGGATCCTCTGGGAAGCCAGGGAGGAGATTGCCGAGCCTTTGGCATTGATCTTTAACTCGTCATTGTCTACAGGAATAGTGCCAGATGACAGGAGGATAGCAAATGTGGTTCCCCAGTTCAAGAAGGGGAGTAGAGACAACCCTGGTAATTATAGACCAGTGAGCCTTACCTCAGTTGTTGGTAAAGTGTTGGAAAAGGTTATAAGGGATAGGATTTATCATCATCTAGAAAAAAATAAATTGATTAGGGATAGTCAGCACGGTTTTGTGAAGGGAAGGTCATGCCTCACAAACCTTATTGAGTTCTTTGAGAAGGTGACCAAACAGGTAGATGAGAGTAAACCGGTTGATGTGGTGTAAATGGATTTCAGCAAGGCGTTCGATAAGGTTCCCCACAGTAGGCCATTGTACAAAATGCGGAGGAATGGAATTGTGGGAGATATAGCAGTTTGGATCAGAAATTGGCTTGCTGAAAGAAGACAGAGGGTGGTAGTTGATGGGAAATGTTCATCCTGGAGACCAGTTGCTAGTGGTGTACCGCAAGGGTCAGTGTTGGGTCCACTGCTGTTTGTCATTTTTATCAATGACCTGGATGAGGGCGTAGAAGGATGGGTTAGTAAATTTGTAGAAGACACTAAGGTCGGTGGAGTTGTGGTTAGTGACGAAGGATGCTGTAGGTTGCAGAGAGACATAGATAAGCTGCAGAGCTGGGCTGAGAGGTGGCAAATGGAGTTCAATGCAGACAAGTGTGAGGTGATGCACTTTGGTCGGAGTAACCGGAATGCAAAGTACAGGGCTAATGGTAAGATTCTCAGCATTGTAGATGAGCAGAGAGATCTCGGTGTCCATGTACACAGATCCTTGAAAGTTGCCACCCAGGTTGACAGGGCTGTTAAGAAGGCGTACAGTGTTTTAGCTTTTATTAATAGAGGGATCGAGTTCCGGAATCAAGCGGTTATGGTGAAGCTGTACAAAACTCTGGTGCGGCCGCACTTGGAGTATTGTGTACCGTTCTGGTCACCGCATTATAAGAAGGATGTGGAAGCTTTGGAAGGGGTGCAGAGGAGATTTACTAGGATGTTGCCTGGTATGGAGGGAAGGTCTTACGAGGAAAGGCTGAGGGACTTGAGGCTGTTTTCATTAGAGAGAAGGTTGAGAGGTGACTTAATTGAAACATAAAATAATCAGAGGGTTAGATAGGGTAGATAGGGAGAGGCTTTTTCCTAGGATTGTGACGGCGAGCACGAGGGGGCATAGCTTTAAATTGAGGGGTGAAAGATATAGGACCGATGTCAGAGGTAGTTTCTTTACTCAGAGTAGTAAGGGAATGGAACGCTTTGCCTGCAACGGTAGTAGATTTGCCAACTTTGGGTACATTTAAGTCGTCATTGGACAAGCATATGGACGTACGTGGAATAGTGTAGGTTGGATGGGCTTGAGATCGGTATGACAGGTCGGCACAACATCGAGGGCCGAAGGGCCTGTACTGTGCTGTAATGTTCTATGTTCTATGTTCAGTCAAATCGAGTCTTCTAAATTCCAGTGGAGACAAGCTCAGCCTGTCCAACACTTTCTCAGAAGGCGACCTACCATTCCAGGTTTTCATCTAATTAACCTGTTCTAATGCTTCAAATTTATATTCTTCTTTAAATAAGATGACCAGTACTATACACAAAAGGTGGTCTCACCAATTGAATAATAATCTCCCTACTTCTGTATTGAATTCCATTCAATGGGGTAATATCATATTAGCTTTTTTAAATGGACTGTGACCAGCATCACCACTAGGAGGAGCACCACACAAGCAAAAATCACATTTATTGTGCAAAGTCCAGTGAAATAGTTCAATCAAGTAAGGTATATCTCAACGCCTGTTAGTACTAATGAGGTAAGCTCAACATAGTGAACTGATGTCCACTAGGGCCAGAACTGACTGACTATCCACTCTTTCATAGGAAAAATTATTGCAGCATCACCCAAGTAATTTATACACATGCAGTTTGAGCATTTTCTAGCTTCTGGATGGCATGTATGCTTCAATATTCTGATCCAGAACTACGTATTGACTTTGATTCATGCAACAGGACATCCGAGTCACTAATTTCTGACCGAACACACACCTCTTTCTGCTAAAATGGATGAGTTATATCTACACATTATATTCCATATGCAAACTTCTGCCCAGTTGCAACCTGTTCATGTCCCTTTGCATAACCTACCTCTTCTTGACACATTCCTTTTCTTACCCAAGTGTTTTTGGCAAATTTAACTATTTGATTAGAACTTTATTTTCCAAAATCATTGAGTTAGAGTGTAAATATGAGGGCCCAAGACTGATCCCCGTGGCACTTTACTAGTTCGCTTGCTAATCTGTTTAGCCCTTTATTTACATTAACATGTTACCTCCTATTCCATGTGCTCAAATTTTGTAGCCAGTTCTAATGTGGCACCCCACCGAAAGCTATTTGGTCACCACATCCGCAGGTTCCTTTCTATCCACCAAGATTGTGTCACAGAACTCTACTAGTTAAATAAGCATGATTTCCCTTTCACAAATTAGGACATGAAGGCTCCATCTGATCATAATTAGGGTTGTAGAATGTTTGGACAATGCTAGCACCTTCCTAATTACGCTAACCGACCTGTGATTTCCAGCTTTCTTGACTAAAGGTGATATTTGCTAAATTGTAATCTACTGGGACCTCAAACTTAATGTGCAAGGTTATAACAGATAGATGATCAGTGTGATCACATGTCAATCTCTTCAAATTACATTGACACTTGGTGTCTTTTCCCCAGGATGGGGGATTTCAAGACTAGAGGGCACGTTTTAAGGTGAGGAGAGAAATTTTCAAAAATATGCAGGGGCTTTCACATGCTAGTGATACAGTTAAGTCATTTTGCCTCAATTGAAAATTCCTGTTCACTGTATTTGAGTACCCCCAAACTAACACTAACCCTATTTCCATACTACAGCCCATACCCTGACCTCATACTGCAATTCCCCAAACCCCATTCGGCAGGTTTCCTCTTCTGTCTAAACCCAAGAAAGTCTTACAAGGCTCTCCACTCAGCTAACAGGGTCATCCTTTCTGCAGCATCCTAATTCACTGATTGATCAGTCCCAATATTCCCTTCACCGTATCAGCTGTCATATCTCTTTCCAGGGACCATCCACTCCTTTCAAAGGTTTACTGTATTTCCAGTTGGGTGTTTGGTTTAGCTCAGTTGGCAGAACAGTAGTTGACATTTGCTCTGCATTGCAGACGATGAATTCAATTCTCACTGGGTTATCATTAAGGACTCTCCTTCTCAACCTCCCCCTGCACCAGAGATATGGTAACCCTCAGGTTAAATCACAAGTTGCCTCACCAATGGGACAAAAGTCCTGTGGTCCAGTAAAACTATGGCAACTTTTCTTTGTATAAACAAAATATATACTCACTGTACTCTCCTCTTAAAAAGAACACAACCAACCACTGATCACTTTGCTACCCTAATCTTATTCAGGGCACTGGAGCAGTACCATCATCTGCACGAGATCCTGTGTATCCACCAGGAAGAAAAACGCATCAACACAGGATCCACAACCAGGCCAACTTCCCCAACATCAAGGCACTGACCACCCTTCACACGACTTGAATCCCCGAATGTTGCAACTCCCCAAGCAGGTCCTCTATTTCCAGCTTTGAAACTGTAGGTAAGTCCTAAGTGGCAGAGGAAGCACTTCAGTAATTCCCTCAAGGCCTCACCGGCGAAGTGCAACATTCCCACAGACATCTGGGAATCACTGGCCCAAATGGAGGAGCAGCACCCAGGAAGGTGTTGAGCACCTAGACACTTGCCGTTGGGAAAGAAAAATGAGATGCCAGGTGAAAGGAGCGTGCTGCTACACTAATGTCCACCCATCCCTTCCCGTGACCATCACCTACCAAGTGTAACAGAGCCTGTGGCAGCTATATCAGTTTGTACAGCTACCTATGCACCCATCCTGAGAGTAGAAGAGACATCCTCCTCTGCAAGGAACCTCCAATGATGATGATTCAGGTCTCAGTTTTTGGCTTCGTACACAAATCTCAACATCAACTCAAGGAACCGCATCCTCATCTATTTATTGGTCCCTTCACGTTTGCCTGTGTCCCACAACTACTAAAGTTTTTGTTAACCAATCCTGGGTTTAAAGTCAAAATTCGCATAAATTTCCATTTGTGGAAAGACTTCTAAACTTCTGCTTTTTAAATAACAGAGTGTTCCTCAATTTCTCTCCTGAGAAGTCTGGCTTTAGTTATGTGACTGTTCTCCCCAGTCCTATAGTTTCCAAGGCTGGAAATAGGATAGATATTTGTTTTCTTAAGCTTTTAAAAAATTGTAGAAAAAACAGCAGTACTTTTTATGATTTCTCCTCAATGTAACCCTTGGAAGTCCAGGTATAATTCTACATTATTCTGCTTCAGAGACTAATATACCCTTCTTAAAACATGGAACTGCTGGGTGTATGGTCTACCCAGGGATTTATGAGAAGCACAATTCCGATTGCCTTGTAGTTCTAGTCTCCCAGGGATAGAGGGCAGAATTCACCCAGACTTTCTGGTAATTTCTGTACACCAGTTTGGATCTCCAAGTCTTTTTAGACTTCAAATTTGAATGTTTTTGACATTGCAAAATTACCCTGTTTTATCCTTTTCAGATCCAGAGGGGTTGACCTCACATTTGCCAGTGGCCACAGTTTTGTCTAGACACTATATATGATTTTATGATTTGTGTTTATATCTACACCCCATACACCATCGGTCATTTCCTTTCTATTCCATTATCTCAGCTGTTAATAAGTAGTGAATAGTTGAGACCTCAAACTATCAAGTGACACCAGACACAACATCCCACCAATTAGAGTGCAAACTAATTATACGAACCATCTCATCAAGTACATTTTGGAATTCTACATAAATAACAAGTATAGACACTTACCCCTTCACTGCATTGGCCACACAATCAAAAAGTTTGAATCCAATTTACCAGCCAAGGTCTATCCCTTATTTTCAAATTAATGTTGGTTCTCCATGACCTGCCTAAAATTTCAGTATTTAGCCATCTTATCATTTCATGATTATGACAGTGGAACAATCTAGAAGTCCAAGCTAATGGTCTGGGGGACACAACGAAATATAAAGGTAGTCTCTGTTGGTTGTAAAAACCCATCTAGTTCAGTGTGTCCACTGAAGTAGTAAATCTGTCATCGTTACGTCTGACCATTATGTGACTCCACAGCCACAACACGGTTGACGTTTATCTACTGTCTGAAGTGGCCCCGCAAGCCACTCCATTCAAGTGCAGGTAGGGAAGGGCAAGAAATACTGGCCTCAGCAGGAGACACCCACATTACATGAAAGAAACAAAAGCAGTTAATTCCCTTGTTTTCCTCATTTCTTAAATAACAAATTTAAAGGGAAGTTTCAAAGCAAGCCTTGAGATTTATCTGGTGTACAGAGAGAAGGATCCCGACTCTCACTGATGGTTTACCATACTGGATTTCATTAACCAGGCAGGATGACTGTCATTGTCTACCCATTTCTTTTTTATAAAAAAGTGAAGTGAATAAATGCCATGTGCTGGGTAACTTGTATTCAAATCTCTGTCTCATCTTCCAAATTTTCTCATAGCAGCTCCCAGATGGTGGGGCAGGTGACCCCTCTTCACCAATTGAGCAGAAAAGAACGATAGACAAGACACTGTGGACCTTGTTAGAATTACATTTTCTTGACTCCTTTGCACAATTTCCTCAAGTGTTACAGAGATAACAGAACTCTGGAAATAACAAAGGGGAAGAAAATACTCAAACTGTTCAAATCCTCTTATTTTCACTACTTCTAGAAACACCATATAAAGATTTTGAGGGCCAAAAAAAACCAAACATCATTTACAATAATCCAAGTATTATTGTCTTGTAGCAGTGAAGAGGGTCAAAACAGATAGGTTTTCAGTGATACTGAGTCGAACATTCAACACAAATGGTGCCACCAGTACAAAGCAAGTATTGTTTTCTTCATTTTAATAAAGGTATTCTGGTTGACAAGTCAGATGTACAGAACACTCCCTCAACCAAAGAGACAAAATTTGGTGAATTTCACAGAAGCAATTCATCTTGTGCTGATTAAAAAAAGAAAAAAAAATCTTTTGAATGGTACAAAAAGGTCTGGATATAAGCAAACATTTTCCTATGTTGTACAATTATAATACACAGCTGATGTCAAAGCTTTCTGAAGCTCACACCTCTCCACTGGATGATTCTGGAGGCTCAGATTTCTCATGCAGACTGACATCAGGTCCTGCAAGTTTGAGGAGGAAATTATTAGACTGTGCTCAAGAGTGGAGTAAAGATAGTTCAATATCAGTGCAGCTCATGTCAAGACTTATATTTTTAGGAATTTAAACAAAAAAAGATATCAAGCCACAAAATGGCCAAAATCAGCAGCACAGAAGTAATACAGGCAAAGCAAAAGGGAACAAAGAAGCAAGCGGCCAGAAAGAGGTATAATCACCATCTCCTGTCAGGTATCAGTATATTACAATCAATACTCTCTCGTACTCAAACATCTTCTCAGTGAAGGAAGCATTAATTTAAAATCTCCAGTTATATAATTTAATAGTGGCAACCTGAACATTTCTGAATGCAGACGCAAGGGTCTTTCTCGAGTTCAATTCGATCTCATTTAAAATAAGAACATGGTATTATGCCATTGATTTCAGCAAGCCAACTTAGTGCTAACAAAATTATTTTAAACTGATTTCCATTAGTAAACTTCTGTTTTTTTCATGAGTGTATCAGTAAAAATAGATTTCATCTTCAACGGTAGGGATAAACTTCAATGCAGGTGCCTCTTTTTCTTGTAAAATTAGGGTCTGAACAAGCCTTGGGGGTCACATTTGTGAAGCCAGCACATCAAAGCACGCTATACAGGAGGTCCCTGATATGCTCAGCAACTGTGGACTCAAATTATGTTTCATTTCTTGACAAAAAGTAACAGTGCTCTTGGAGAATCATTAGGTATCGAGGTGAGGACTTGAAGAATTAAGTAGAGCAAATATTTTCAGCTAATCATTCACTTAGTTAAATTTATTGTGAAGGGCAGTAGAGCAGTAACTTATCATAGTCTTATGACAGAGGTCATCAAAGTGTGACTCAGATCACAAAACAAGACTGCTTACTAAAAGCAAGGATGCACGCAGGTGAATAGTGGCAATCTCCATTTTAAAGGCAATTTTTAATATGCAGGTGGAGCCACAAGCAAAAGCTCTTCATTGTTACTTTTAAAACCTGTTCATGGCTTAAATTAAGAATTTGATGAGCCCCACAGAAGTAATGTGTGAACTGTGTGAATAATTATGGGTTGACATTTGACCATAATTTAAAACCACGTGTTTTCCGTTTTAACATATGTGTAAAATAATTTTTTTTTCCTTAAGAAACCCATTTTTTGACATTCCCATGATTTCTGGGCCACAATTTCTAACCTGGTGATTCTTCTTTTGGTTTCCTTCTTTTGGGAAAAGTGATTGGGGGGAAAAATAGGATAAAAATAAGATTTTAAATTTGAAAGGAGGTGGGAACCAACTTAAAAGTCCTTAAAGATGACAAAGTGCAGTTTAGGAGTATATTCATTGGATTATTTGCAATCCACACTTATTGAACCTACTGTTTTCTAAACCACCACATTTAATCAGTGTTACACCTCTCTGCTAAAAATAAGCTGTACCTTTCTACTATTGTCATACATATTCTGATAAAATGAAGTTAATTTAGTACAATAAAGATTAGAGCATGCAGTGTTTAAGAGGTAAAGTGCATAATAGGAAAAGAAAAGAACAAGCTATTTTACACAGAAGTGTAAGTAACATCAATAAATATGTCAGAGGGAAATCCTAGTAACGACATTGCTGGCAGAGAGGAACCACTGGATGTTTCGTGAGCTGGCTGCAGAAGCCCACTGAAAGCTAAACTTACTGCACTCATATGAGTTCCTACTACCATGTTGAGTTTGGCTCTTCTTTAATTTTAGGCAGTTCTTGTGTTTGAGGTTTATCTGGCAGAATAGAAACCAAAATAATTCAATGAATCACAGTAATAAATTACGGCTGGCTTGATCAGAAGATTTGGTGTTATGCAAGAGCTAGAGATTTCCAATTTCTAAGTGGAATCCTGGTTCTTTAATTAGATATCCTCTATAAAACGTAGATCAGAGTTTAGCCTCATCACAAAAACAAAATATGACCAAGTAAACTACTTCAACCTATAACTTCTGAGATCTAGAATATAAACGGCAGCCGATACATGAGGATCCCAAAAAATGCAAGTTTCCCTTGGGGCTTGGAACAACAATCAAATTTTCACAATGTTCAAAATCCTGAAACATCCTAACAATGTAGCAAGTGTACTTATATCCCATGGACTCCAGCAGTTTAAAAGGATGGGTCATCAACATCTCTTGTGCAATTATGAGCAATAAGTGTTGGACTTGCCACTAGGGATCACATCGTATGTACAGGTAACAGTGCTTATGACACTACGCATAGGTTGCCATATACGAAATTGATAGTAATTAGACTCTCTAAATCAAATTGGTAATATGATATTAACGGCTCAAGCAGTTTCGAAACAGTACTGAAATATAGGATAAGTCATTCTTATACTTACTATAGCTAGTAAACCACATGTAGAGGTACAACTCAAAAATATTTTTGGTCATTTTAGCAAAAACAGTTTATATTAGAATCTGACTGTTAAAGGTTAAGTAGTTTCGTTCATCAAGATTTTTGCCAAAGTTCAAAATCAGGCAGAAAATAACTAATGGCTGCAATCATCCATTTTTTGGCTTCTTATAAACAGAAATGCACGACTGAATCCATTTCAAAGCATAAATATAAACAGGACTCAGGCTGTGCTGTGTCACAACTTCACATTACACGTGCATGAATAACAAAGACGTTGGTAACAACAATTGTGAAGCCAACCTCTCACCGCTTTCACAGCACTTAGCTGGGTCATGACACTTCCATCAAAAATCAATATATTTTCTCTTTTAGACAGTGTACCTTTTGCTTTGAGTAATACAGCAGCTTTAGAATGTGGCCTGACTCGAAACAATAAGTAATATAGTACACCTACCTTGCGCTGCTGATAAAAGCGGAACCAGCGATACAGTCGGCATCTCTGGGGTTTGTTCCATTGGGACAATCTGTACCACCGATGGAGGTGGAGGTGGAGCAGCTGACGGTGCTGCTACTGCATCTGGTGGTACCTCTGTTCCACTTGGTTCAGCTAGCTCTGCAAATGTAAAGCCACAAGAGTCAGGTCAAGTGCTTATCTTTAATAGATTAAGCATAGAATGTATTGACACACATATGCATACACTCATACGTACACTAAAATTTCATTCAATGGTACTTTTCACTTACGGTTATTAATTAGGAGCCCTGGAAAAGGTCTGTGGAAGCAAAGTAAAGAAATTACATTTTTAACATTTCATACAAAAGAATTTACAAACTTTTTTAAAAAGCAGTTCTTCAGCTAAATTGCCTCCTGCTTTCTTGGCCATGTGATATCAAACCTACAAAGGCAGCAATCTATTTTCCTTCTGGATAAAAGATTTGTATTACTTATTTCTCCCTTACATGCCTAAACCAAGATCACAACAGACCACAGAACAGAACTCAGGCTGCGCTGTGCTCTACTGCTCCATTCAACATTGCGTCAGTGTGTTACTGCTCAGCACCATTTGGCTGTTCCTACAGTGCAGTGTTAATCATTAGTGTTCTCTACTCTTTAAAAGCTTTATCCAGATCAAAAGCATATAACATTTCATAATCCTCTGCAATGTCAAATTTCAGATTACAGACATCTCAGCAACACCTCACCTTATGACGGTAAATTTGATAAAGTTGGCAGATTCCAGGATTTTTTTCATGGCACTTATTTCAAGGTAACTTGGTGCTTTAAAAGGAACTCCTGGAGGCATGCCATCAACTATAACACATCCAGGATTGATTGTTATCTTTCTGTAAGGAACCTTCACTGGGAAATTCATTCCGATAGCTTCGCCTACAAGAAAAAAGGTTATATTTAAGGTTATATCTGTTTTAATCTCTTTTGCAAGTATTTAATCCAATCGCAGAAAGAAAACAAATGCATGATATGAACATCTGGCCACTAATATTAAAACATTACCAAATTTCTTGCTGAACAGGTCATTTACTTGTTCTCTCAGTTGTCTGGCTTTTTCCACCTTTGATACTTTTTCATTTTCACCTTCTGAAAGACAAACAACACTCTTATGCAGTTATGAAGACAGAATAACCAGTTGCTGCCACAGATATGAGCTACATTGTTCATTTGAACTCCAAATACCCTCTTTATAGTCATCAGCCTATTTATCCCTTTCAATATAGCATTTCATGGTGAAATCAGATTTCGATATCAGAACTAAGAATAAGAAGGAAGCACAGATCTGAGTCACTATCCTTCCACTCCAGGTCGCTAATGCAAATGGAAAGATTATAGCACTTTTTTAAAAACATCATATATAGTCCTCACTGATTGGACTTTCTAATTAAAATCAGGATTTTAGCAAAGAGAAAGGGAAGAAAACTTTACAAAATAGTGCTGCAAGTATAATGAAAAAGCTGAAGTTCCACAGAGCACTGCGAAAATTGAATAAATGTAAATTACACCCTACCTGGGACTGTAACTTGAATGATATTAAGATCTTCAACACCCGTTGCTGTGGGTAACGCAGCAGCTCGACTTTCTAAACCTGCATCATAAGAATTTAAGAGACCATCTCACCACCAGAACCCCCATTTAAACAAAGATCAAATGAAATAGGTACAAAGAAAAATGATAAATCCACTTTTGGGACAGTAAAAGTAAAATCAATCTTGTGCAGTCCAATCATGCACTACACAGGGAGAAGCCAAAAGTGCCCATCACCATTGACCACGTCACCTCACTCACTCAAAAGAAGCAACCCAAAGAAAACAAAATCTATAGATGAGTGACAGAAATAACATGCAAATATCAACCAAGTTTTATTCTGAAGTTTTAATCTTGCAGCATTCCACCTCCCTGATGATAACTTAAAACTCCTGATTATACAAATTAATCAGATTGATAGATTTAACAACATGTTCTAAGAAAAATGATTATTAAAAGGCTAGTGATTAATCAAGGGTACATGGAGCCATTTTGACTACATTAGTATTATCTGTTACATTCTACGCGACTAAAACATCTCCGAGTTCCTTCACCAGTGTCCCCTGCACCATTTAAAGAATGCTCTACCTGAAGAAACAATTGTTAACAGTTTATATTTGTGATAAGGTAACAAAGTGTGAAGCTGGATGAACACAGCAGGCCAAGCAGCATCTCAGGAGCACAAAAGCTGACGTTTCGGGCACAGACCCTTCATCAGATATTTGTGATAAGCTGACTTTTAAAGGGGAGTATTGATGGTGGTACTCTTTAAAAGTGAACCATAAATCTGAATCTATCATTGCTTATGGTACACGAATAAGAAAATGCTTCCTTCTCCCACTGTCTTTTCTGTTGCAGGTTGAAGATTTTAATTTACATCCAATACTGACATCATAATCTAAACTAGTAAATCAATGTGCATGGCCTAGAAGCAGACAGAAGCTAATGTAAGCAACACTAATTGTTTAACTTGAGAAAACCTGCTTTTCAAACCAATCCTAACATGTTGGCCAGTTGTTATTCTGCTCTTTACTCTATCCATCCTCATTGGAAAATTGACACCCTATTTTTGAGTTTTTTCTATTGTTTTAGTCTGTGAACAAGAACTCTATTCTTTGATGCCATCGTTGGAAATATTTGTATTTATTAATAGGAATGGCTGTATGCTGAGAAGACTGATGAACGGAATATTCAAAAGTCACATACAGAAACACACTGCTTTAAGTTACCACTGTCAGCATGTTCAACGATGCTTTTTTTAGCATCAGATTCATTAAGAAAAGTAAAGTATAGTGATTCTATTTTGGACAGTCACCCAAAATTGATCACTGGGTGAACATTAAAACAAATGCAAGAATTAGCCGACCTTCAATTATTTTGGACTACCACTTCTACATAGCTATGTGTATTACTTATGGAGCCTGTATGCTCTTATAGGGAGGTACAAATTATGTACCAAAACAAAGAAAGAAAGGTTAACGGCTGAATAAAACAACCCCTTTTCCGCTGTAAATGTTTACGAAATACATTAAGTATTTTTAGAATCCCAAACATTTCAAATAGATTACAGCAAATTCATAAGTTCTACTCTGGAAACTACCTTTCACTTGAGTAAATGCCTTGTTTACATTTTAAATTTCTCCCAACATTTTAAAAATCATTCCCATGAAATTTCTGTGCTATATAATTCTATGACTCTATAAATTGATTAATTGGTATTGTAATAACCTCCAGTTTTATTTTAAATTTACATCCACTCTTCACCCCACTGGTGATTTCAAACATTCATCACACTATAAAATTATTTCTCTACTGCTTTGTTACATCAAGGTAACGCCGTCAGTTTATTTTTGCTTTTAGAACAGTTCAAGGTTCTCTCCATAACCTCTCAAATGTAGATTTCCTTACGGATTTTCTTTATACTCAAGTTCTTTGCTGTTCTGTTCACATTGTTTTTATAAAGATGGTCAGAATAGATGATCACCACACAATTGTTGTCCGACCAATGGTGTGTGCCAGTTTATCACGGAGTGGAAATAACTGCAAAACAGTCCTTGCGGTAATAAAGTTCCAGTTCCACAAAGAAGATACATTGTGGGGTGTTTAGTAGCACCACCATCGTACTAAATGAGATAGATTTAATTGTAGGAGCAGCTCAAAACTGGCCATTCATGAGGTTGCTGTGCCCACACGTAACAGATCCATACTGCACCACAAACTTTGTTGCCATGGCCCAGCATATCTCATACTCTACCACCCAGTCAGGGATTGATCACTTTTTCAGTAAGTGTGGAACAGCGTGCCACGAACAACATTTTTGGGGAAGCTACTGAAGAAAATTTTTAGGGATAGGATTTATTTGCATTTGGAAAAGCATGGCCTAATTAGGGACAGTCAGCATAGCTTTGTGCAAGGCAGGTCAAATCTTACTAGCTTGACTTAAGTTTTCAAGGAGGTGACAAAGGTGGTCAATGAGGTTCGAGCAGTTGATGTTGTTTACATGGATTTTAGTAAGGCTTTCACAAGGTCCCTCATGGTAGGCTCATCCAGAAGATTAAGATGCATGGGATCCATGGTGTTTTGGCCACGTGGATTCAGAATTGGCTTGCTTAATGAAGACAGAGGGTAATGGTGGGCGTTTTTCAGGTAGGAGGTCCATGACTAGTGGTGTTCTACAGGGATCCACATGGGGCCTCTGCTGTTTGTCATGTATATAAAGACTTGGATGAGAACACAGATGGGTGGGTGAGTAAGTTTGCAGACGATACCAAGATCGGTGGAGTTGTGGATGGTATAGAAAGTTGTCAAATCATACTGAGAGATATAGATCAGTTGCAGATCTGGGCAGAGAAATGGCAGACAGAGTTTAATCTGGACAAGTGTGAGGTGCTGCACTTTGGAAGAACAAATGTTAAAGGAAAAATATACAGTTAATGGCAGCGCTTTGAACAGCAGGGATTCTGGGGTTCATGCCCATAGCTCCCTGAAAGTGGCCACGCAAGTAGACAGGGTAGTAAAGAGGGCATATGGCATGCGTGTCTTTATTGGTCAGGGAATTGAGTACATCGGTGAAGTTAAAAGGAATTAAAGAAGGAGGCGAAGTTTGTTTTAAAACCTGAAAGGTACTTCAGTGAAGTACCACAGAGTCAAATTATGAACACATTTACTCTTGATCCATGCAGATCAAAACTATGTACATCTATGATGTAGAGCAGGGTATGGAGAGCAATATTTCAAAATCAGCAGATGATGAATCTAGAAAGTATCGCAAACTAAAGGAAGGGTAGTGATAGGCTTCCAAAGGACTAGGTTGGTGCAACACAAGGTACCAGGGACAAGTATGACCAAAAACAAAAAAAGTCCAATAGTAGTCATAAAGAATCATATAATGAAAGCACTTTGAATAATGTGTAACAAAATACAAATGCTTTTAGAGCCACTGCAAATAGAATTGTTCAACTTCAAGTGGGTAGAAGCATTAGCTTTGCTTTGTTTTAATTTATATTATGCTCAAGATAGCGGACTGTGTTTGCATAAACGCACCACAGCATTCAATACAGTCAGAGCATATACTAACAACAGAACATAATCTTAATGGATCGTACATTTCACTTTACATACAAAGGACTATATCAATGCTTTGTAAATTATTTTCCAACCTACATTTGCTTTAACTCACCATGACCTCGTCAAAGGCAATCAGACACCAGACAACAAGCGCTGGCCTTACCCATGATGGCCGCATCTCATGAATAAACATGTATTTAAAATACTCTTGAAAATCAAATATAAATCCAGGTACCAGCAAAAACAAAACTAGCAAAAAGCAACATTGTGATATTCAGAGATAATCGAAGTTCTCCATAAACCAAAAGTACCAAAATCTGTTTAAGTTCGTAAAAGTATTATTTTGACATCAAATTCTCCCATATTCACTGGTGATAGAAGACTTGGTGAGACTCCATTTCTCAACACTAAACCAACACACCCTGCAGCAGTGTCTCCTCAAATTTACTTGACAGTCCCACTTCATAACCACTCTCCTTTATCAATCACTCACAAATCAATCTGGCCTTTGCAACAGCTGCATGGCAAAAGAGCTTCCCTGAAGCCTACAGGTTGCTTTGTGGTGAGGATTGCATGTCAGCAGACAAGCTCCAATCCAACGCAACCAACCAAGACTCAGGTTTGGGTGCAAGTTCCAATGGGGTTCAACTCTGGGGTTCACTGATCATATTTGGACTTCTGGCACTGCCTGAAAGCATGAAGGATAAGTTACCAGCATCAACAACAACAACAACATATAGGAGAGGCGGAGGTTGAAAAACCATTTGAGGGTGTAATTGCACCAGTTTAGTTGATTAGGAATTGTTTCATTTAAGATTTCGAGAAACACCTGTAGGTTGAAGTCGTCGCTCTCCCCCCACCCCTCCCAGGTCTTTGTGGGCGACTGGACGTTCAAAAGACTGCTCCTGAGAAAGGGGGAAGATAAAACGATAAATTACTTGAAGGAAGGAGTTTAGGAATAATGTCAGACCAAAAGACCTGATCTGGATAAATCCCTTAAATGAAGAAGAACATTTAAACTCAGATGTTCATTTAAACTTCAGGGAAAGGCTATCCAATTTTCCTAACTGGGAGACGATGTCACAGTTTAGTTAAGCCTAGTGGAGGTATTAGAGAAAGAGAATTTGTTTTCTGGTTCGAGTACTGAACAGGGGTGGTTTTGGGATCTATAAAGGAACTTTTTGGAATTAACAGGAGAATTTGCAACAATAACTTGAAAACTCAAAAGTTTATGTTATAAGTAAATAACCTGGTTTATTCTATCTTGATGATTTTTCATTAATAAACGTTTTATTATTAAAACCAAGTCTGCAATATTGTATGCTTTTGTTTGAACGAGAGACCACCTAATTAAAGCTAAAGAAAAAAAAGCAAATATGAACAACTGAGCCAGATTTCATGCAAGATTTGACTTGCCCAGTATTAACACCTGCTGGGATCGTAAAAGTACTAATTAATAATTTCACTAATTTGGAAAATAAAATGTCAACGGAAATTCAACCCAGCTGATTATAACCCTAAGACATTCACTTTAAGTTGTTTACAGTTCTGGAACTTTAAGGGCACAGGTCAGAAATGTTAAGAACATATTTAGTAATGAAAACCAAGTATTCCACCTATGTAAAATGAAAGTCTGATTATAATTTCAGTATCAATATACAAACTAAATTTGACAGGGAGTTAATTTTGTTTACCTGCAGCAGTAGCAGTAATAGTAGTAGGTGGTGTTGGCTTCTTCACCTCTGGCGTTTTCTCTTCCAAGGAGGTTTGTGACCTTGCTGATTTTAAAAAGGAAAAATACAACTGAAAACAAGTAAAACTAACTCAATTGTACTAATAATGTCTGTGATCCTATACACAACTGGAACTACTGCAGAAAATCCCAACTTCTGCCAACTAAAAAACAAACACATCACTACCAACAGGTTGATCAAAACTTACTTTCTTGTCATAATAATACTTGAGGCGTGCTACTAATAATGCCAACACTTTAACCGATCCTTTATTCAGTCTAACGGAAACACTGGTGGTTCAAACACAAGGTACTAATCTCAGCTGGGAGAAATCATGACTGTGACCAGTTACTATCTTGGTGGCTTCAGTTTATCGTCTTTTTAAATGCAGCAAGTCTTCAAAATAATCTGAGTGTAATAGACTAGTTCAGGTTCTATGCCATAGCAGATAGTAAGTCTACAATTTCTCTATAATGAAAGGAAGAATCTCTACTTTCCAGAAAGATTCTTGAAGAGATCATAGGAAGATAATTAAATGCAGGAGCAGAAGGCGGCCACATGGCCTACCAAATCTGTCCTGTCACTCAACCAGATCATGGCTAATCAGATAATCCTCGACTTCATTGCTTCTTGACTTTTCCCCTCAAGATTAGAATTTTCCTGAGCAGGGCATAAAGTGACTGCGCTGTTCTTGGCTACTGATTACAGCATTTGGTGGACTTTGCTATGGCACTTTTCTTACTATATTAGCAGTGGATTGACTAAGGAAACAAGGTAACAAGCAACACCAATCCAGTTTTATACCTAAGCACCAATGAAGAAGGTACCAACTGTAAGACACCTGTCCCAACTCTAGCTTCAAGATGGCATCCAGTGAAACTTAATTTTAATCAGTACACTTATAAATAGAAGAACAGGGGTTTTTAAAAAATCTGGCCTCCTTCATCCTTCTTAAAATATTCATATTCCAATTCTGGTGATATTCACATTGATACAAGGTAGCAAACAGGTCTCAATAATGTTTCATAATTTCTAGGAATACAATGCAAAAAATTTTCATCTAATCCATTTACAGAATCCAGAAACAAGTTCTTATTTTGGGTATGTGGCATAAAAGGAAACATTTGTAGGAAATTTCCAGTCCACAAAGTTTTGATATGGACTACTGAAAGTAGCAAGTCAGTCTTAAGGCAGCATCTTATGTCTCTGCACCAAAGCCCATCACAAGAATTTGAATTAACATCATATATAATTCATGAATCTGCTACATAGCATTCAATTCAGACATTAGAAAACTGACATCACGATACCAAGGTGGTTAGTATATCACAAGCTGTGTGCTGATTACTCCTCAAAGCTGGCAAGAATTACTGTTGTAACATTCTGAGGGAAATAGCCATATGAATGTATTAACTAGAAACTTTTTAGGGGGGAAGCAATGGCCGAGTGTATTAGCGCCGGACTGTTAATCCAGGGACCCAGGTAATGTTCTAGGGAGCCGGGTTTGAATCCCACCATGGCAGGTGGTGGAATTTGAGTGCTTTGTTCCAATAAGCCACATGGTCTTAACTTGTGAAACACATATAGTCTCAAGCCTTAGATCTTGGATGATGTTTACATGTACTTAAATAAGGGCAGAGAAGTTTTTACAGTGCAGATCAATCAACATCAGAGCTGAAGAAAAAATTCAAACAAAGCTAACATTTTAGCAAGATAAAATAAAAAGAGAAACAGATTACAAATCAAAGGGAGTTCATGGGTTGAATGACAAGCAAAATGGATCAGTTAAAACTGTTTACCGAATACCACGTAAGCAGTGGGAACCATTTTCAAAGAACAAAGGCATGAACAAAATTACTCAGACAGCAAAACTTCACGACAGATGCAGATAAAAGTGAAACGGAAGAAAATTAGGGAAATTGTAGGGAAAAGGGACAAGTGAATTCCATTAAAGGGAAAGAATTTAACAAATAAAAAGGTCTTAAATGCTAGCAAATCATAAATCTTTCACTCTTCCAGAGACAGATGAAAATATTTCAACACTGTGGGCAAACAATTCTGCATAATCAGTTTTCTGAAGTTCGGTTTTCCCAAAAAACTGATCATTGACTCTTCTCCCTGGAGGCAGCCAACATTTTCTGATGCAAGGCAAGTGGAGGTTGTTGCAAAAATCTCTGCACATAGATAAATGGATTAGGTATATCTCTATGCGCACAGAAATCCAACTGGCTTTAATTGTGTTGCATGTGTACCTTGCTTTGAAAACAGTAGATATTTAATGATGCTGTGTGTATTGTGGGTACACTTATGACTGCCTGCTAGTTTGCAAGTTGCATGCTCGTTTCATAAAATGTATTTCAGAACTTACAATGTGTTTTACTATGTTAAATAACCCAACGCATTGGAATTAACCAGTACCTGACGAGAAACTGAATTAGACCACTATGGTTAATATGCCAGTTTGGAGACTGAAGCAAGGCTTTCAGCATATCTTAAGACAGGTAGGTGAACCAAAAAGAAAATTCTAGCTGAAAACTGCTTTGATTCCTCAAACAGGATTAGGATACTGGGGCAGCATCTACTCAAGACACCTCAAATAATTTTATACTCTAGCTTTTAGAGCTTTTTCTTCTCTTTAAAATGTTTCTTATATTTAGGATCTTGCACTTGTTGGACACTTCCCTTTTTCAGAGTCTGTTTTTAATTTGTTTGGGCCGGAAACTCTCTAAACTCCACGCTATGACAGATAGGCAGGCCATAATTTCCACTTGCCTATTAGTCCTAAACCTCAGTCAGGGTCATTTCCACAAAGAGGGCAGAATGTATAATTTGTATATTCCTTAGGTGTCTGTTTACAGACTGTCAGAAATTTACAGCAGAGGACTACTTCCAAATAATATAGCATTATACTTTGTTCCACTGCAAGATATCATCACTGACAAGTAAATATCTCTGCAAGCAAAGAAGTGTTAGGCAGGAAGCACATATTAGGCCCAATATGTCTGCAGCAAATAATCAAGGTTCCACTGAAAAATGAACGTGGATCACTGGATTCAGAGTCCAAAGTGCTAATGATTACATCAAGTCTTTCTGTTGAGTGCTATCACCCTCATCATCATCTTAAATCACCACAGGATTGACATCCATGGATACACAAAAACATGCTGCACCTGTCTCCTGAGTTTAGTTTTTAAATTTTTTTAAAGAAAGGTCAGAGCCATGTCAGATCTGGGCTGTAATGAAATTCTCAACAATGCTCATCTTACACACAGAAAAGCTTGCCTAAGCCCAGAAATTTCAACTGTTTTCAATCATAAGTAATTGAAACGGCAGATTCTATTTTTTTAAGCTTCTATTAAAAAGGCATTCTTCAAATAACCATCATCTTCTGCTACATGCTATTCAGCACAGTACGCAATGATGAATTTGCCTCACACAGCATTCTATTGCTTTTCAATGAAAGTTGTATGTGTGTGTTAAGGGTCAGTCTGTCTGCTGGACACATTTACAACAATCAATTGATTTGAAATCGATTCTGCTACTCAGCCAAGTCACAACTGCAAATAAATACTGTGCACTAGTGAGGGATGAAAATTTATCCATTTAAATGGGGTTTGCTTCAATCTATTTTGTCTATAATCAGAACCGTAACAGTTTATAGCATAATTATAATTCTTCATAGAAGTATCTAATTGATAAATATGCAAAAATATTGATTATTGTGCAAGTTTAACTAAGGAAGTTTGTACCACAATGCTGTCTTGCTTTAGATAATGCCTTAACACAGTGACAGGTTATGGACTAAGCACTGGAAGTCAATTCACTCAGTTATTAATCGCAAGCCTTAAATTAAGCATCCATAAGACTTCAAAAAAAAAACACACAATGGAGGACACTGATCAACAAGCATTATCTTTTATATGCCTTAGTTACATATTCTGAAATTTCACAATACAGTCACGTGATTAATATTTTTGAAGGCAGAATTTTTTTTGCATAAAAATAATTTGTTGCCATTTACGATCGTATGATCACTGCAGTTGTGAGAATCTCCCACCCACCAGTGCTATTATTGGCTACATAAAATTTCAGTATTGTATTAATACTCACTTTGGGGGCGTTTGGAAGCTTCCTGTAACGCAGTCTGAAACAAATCCGGCCTGGTGAAAAAAAAATCAAAAGCTTCATTTCTAAACTAAAATAGTAGAGTGCATTTAAGCCAAGAATTTATCTTAAGAACTGTCAATGGTTACGTACCATCTCTGGGCAAAGTGCAGCACAGAGACTAGAATATAAATAAGAGCGTGAAGCAAGCAAAGACTACAGAAGGCATTAAAGCTGGTCCATCCTCCATTCTTTAAAGTTATTACACAGAAACCAGAGGAGCAGGGGTAAGTCATTGGGCCTTTCAAGCCTGCTCCACCATTCAATAGGATCATGGCTGATCATCCAACTCAGTATCCTGATCTTACTTTCTCCCCAAATCCTCCAATTCCTTTTGCCTTAAAACCTATATTCTAACTCCACCATGTTTATCTCCCTACTTATCTACCAATTAGACATGTTCCTTCCCCATATCAGTCCAGAAAAATTGTCAATGGCATCAATAGTTGTATAGCTTCAATTCCTCTGTTCAGACATTCGAGTTTTTTTAAATGCATTCACAAAATGCAGACAGTATTGGCTACACTAGGGGAGGCCATCGCCTAGTGGTACTATCATTGGACTGACAATCCAGAGACTGAGATAATGTTCTGGGGACATGGGATCAAATCCCACCATGGCAGATGGTGAAATTTCAATTCGATAAATATCTGGAATTAAGAATCTAATGGGGACCATGAATCAATTGCCAATTGTCAGAAAAACCTATCTGGTTCACTAATGTCCTTTAAAGGAAGGAAACTCCCATCCTTACCTGGTCTGGCCTACATGCGACTCCAGACCCACAGTAATGCGGCTGACTCTTAAATGTCCTCCAGGCAATTAGGGATGCGTAATAAATGCTGCTTGGTCTGCAACGCCTTTATCCCATTAATGATTTTTTAAAAAGCATTTATTCCCATTCCCAATGGCAAAATTGCTGGTGACCTGCCTTCTTGAACCAGAACAAATCAAACCTGGCCATTTACTGAAGCATCAATCTACAACTGATCATTAGGAAATGAAAAAGGGTTCACCAAATCAGTTATCAAGTGACATTTGCAAAGGAATAACATGCTCATCTACACTCAGGGTTGGTTCTGCCAGAATAACTCATTACAGAGCCTTTGATCAAACATAGTCAAAAAGCTGAGCTTCAAATAGGAGGAGTGAGTGATTGCCCTTGCCATCAAGGCAATATTTGACAGATTAAAGCACAAAAGGTGGTCAGCACAAGTGGAGTCAACAGGAATCAGCAGAAATACACTGCTTGTTGGAGTCATATGGCATAAAGAGATGCCTGGATAGCGCTCAGTTGTTATTTGTTCATGGCATTGCCCGAGGCCCAACATCAACTGCTCCAATGAGCATCCCTCCATAACCATGATATCCCCAGAAGTCAGGATGTTTGATGATGACTACACAATGTTCAGCACTATTCACAACTCCTCAGACACTAATCAATTTGTATCCATATGTAGTAAGATCTGGACAATATCTAGTTTGGGCTGATACACGGCAACATGTAATTACTAGGCCATCTCCAACAAGACAAAGATCTAATCGTCACCTCTTGATAACCTATGGCATTATTCCCACTATCAGCATCATGGGATGTGGGGCAGGGGGGAGGAGGAGGAGGAGGAGAGAGACCAGTGACGAGAACCTGACCTGAATCAGTCATTCAGGTACTTGTGGCTACCACAGAAGGTCAAAGACTAGTAATTCTGCAGTGAGTAACTCACCTCCTGTCTCCACCATCCACAAGGTATTAAAGTTAGGAGTGTGATGGTTTACTTGCCACTTCTCTGAAAGAGTGCAGTTCCAACAATACTCAAGAAGCTCAACACCATCCAGTGGCTGGTGTTATCATGTGACACCTTAACATTCACTTCCTTCACCACTGATACATAACAGCATCACTGTTTACCAGCTACAGATGCACTGCCGTAACTTGCCAAGCCTCATTCAACAATACCCTCCAAACCTGTGCCCTTCAACACCTAGGGGGCCCAAGGCAGCAAATGTATAGGAAAACCACCACTTGTAAGTTGCTTTCCAATACACAAACCATTCTGACTTGGAAGTATAAATTGCCTTTATTCACTGTCGCTGGATCAGAGTCCTGGAACCCCCATACGGAATCCCAATTTGGGTATACACACCAAGGAGTGGAGTGGTTTAAGAGGCAGCTCGAGGATATGCAATAAGGCTTATCCAGCCAAGACTGACCACATCCCATAAAAGAAGAGGCTGGAAATCTGTTTTATTTTTCACCATATAAGTATCTATAACACAAACATCCCTAGTGTTGTCTGCAGAAAAAAAAAATCACTGATCCTTCATAACTCGGAAGATATATGACCAGCCTCCAGCCTGGTCATGTGTGCGGAATAAGGTGGGGGAACATTCATACGGTCAGGAGTGCTCCCACCGGCACACACAAGGGCGCACACACAGAGTTTGAATACCCAGAATTCTCTTCAGCTTACAGGGGTTAATGTCCATCACATCACATTGTATCTGATCTATCAATACTCTAGCAAAACAAAGAGCATCATCAAGCCATTGTGTGGCAGTGGCGTGATTATATCCTGTCCGGAAATAACAATGTTTTTTGCATTTAGCTGCTTCATAATTATACTGCTCTTCTAATGTAGTATATTAAACTAATTCACATATTAATCTCAGATAATAGTAAATGTTCACTTACTTCTTAATTATAAATTTGATTTTGGCTTTTGCTCGGAGGATCTTTTCCAATCTAGGAATTCCAAAGGTCGACGGCCTCCTGAAAGGCACGCCATCAGGCAAGCCTTCAATGTAGAAATCATCTGGATGTGATTCAAACAATGCATAGGGTACTCTCACTGGTTCTGAAACACCCAATGCTTCACCTGCAACGAATTAACAAGCTTACAAGATGTCCCCTAAAATAGTAATACTGTACATGCAGGCAGATGATTAATTAAGTGAACCATGAAATGACTGATAACTGCCCAAACTGATTCCATATTGGCTGGGACCTTGATACAGTTATGAGAGTACTGACCAAAGTTTCGAAATAAAACTGTTCAAATTACTGTAGTCTATAGACAGGATTATCTATGCACATCAAATTTATGCTTCATACTGTTAAGAACAATGTATAACTAAGTTGAATTTATACCTGGGACTGTACGCATTAAGGGGAAGACCTAGTCAGTCATTTTGAGTGTTTCATTTGATGGCTTTCGGCTGTGGTGTTGAAGGATCGTAAGGTCTGGTTTGCTTACATCTATTTTAAATGAGATTTTATATATTTGACTTGAGCTGGAGAGGTTAACAGCTCAATGTTTGAAGAAGTTGTACTGATGCCTCGTGACAAAATTCCACTAACAGCGTGTTAGAACAATCCAGCTGAAGTCAGGATGTGGATGCAGCGCAGAGACAAAGCAGCTGGACATTTGAGTTCCGAGAACTTGTCCTTCGAAGTTAAAAGTAATAGAGAGTTCAATCTGCCATTTGTTTCAGGTGTTTTAATGACACTCACCAGACGAAGGGAGAAAACATCTAGTGGCTACACAGAAATTTGCCATAAGGAAACCAGTTGCACCCATCACAGCCAGAGTGATTGAAAGGGGCCTTAGTGTTGATAGTGATTAACGGTCAAAGGTGTGAATGCTCGTATTGGTTTTACTGGGGTGAAAGGGGTAATGAGAAGCTGAATCCTTTACTGATGTCTGTACTGATTTTTTTCCAAATTTTTTTGTTGAGCGTAATGTGGTTTATGTTTTCTTTATTCCGTTTAAAAAAAAGTATGGCAACATCTTGTTAATGCCTGAAGTACATATTTTAAAAAAAACAAAATTGGATCTGACAAGATAAGTTGGACTGTGGGATTTGAGTTTTCATGATTACAAACTAGGATCACAATGCTCAAAATCCAAGGTTCCTCAGTAACTTTAAAAACCAATTCTTTTGTCCACTTACTGAACGTATCCTGTCTATCAAAGGGCATCAGTAGCCATGAGGCTAATAATCCTTTGGGAAGGCTGGCACAAAGTCACAAGAGGTGACAAAACTATATTCATCAGTATAGGATAAAGAATAAATCTGAACAAGGCAACTCATCAACAGTGGCAACACTCTTCAAATGAGCCTTATAAGCTCATTGTTAATGATATCAACCAAGTAAATTTGATACGAGGTTCTATAAATGCAAATGCTCACGTACAGGTTGAGATTAAAATGTGAACCAATTGGATTAATGATCTGGAGTAACTAACCAGATTCAATTTTTGGGTAGAAGACTTGCTATATCTGGATAATGTAACACACTATAGTAAAATGAGTTCAGAGTTACAGCCAAGACAGTGAATCTGATGTATATAGTACATCCTCGGTGGAACGGGGGAGGTTCTACCAACATAACTGCAAAATGCACTAAAAAAAAGTGCCCAGGAAAGGGACACTTAATGATCTTAACTGGAGCAACTGTGGCAAGAGTCCCATAATAATCAATTAAAACAAAGTTTCTTCCTCTATTCTTCCGTGGAACATGGAGCTGTGTTAATAAAACCAACATGGATTGCCCAATCTACAAGTGCCCTCAAAAATGAATGACTTGCTAGGTCAGTTCACAGAGTAGTTAAGAGTCAGTCAATCACATTGCAGCACGTTTGGAGTCACATCTCAGCCATGATTGTACTTAATAGCTCATCTTTTCCTGATTCTATTATTTTATCACCCAAGTTTCTGGCTTGGCCGTACCAGGTAAAGCCAATAATTTCGCTCCAAAAAGGGCATCAGTGAACCAGATTGATTTTCATGACCACTGATGATAACTTTGCAGTCACAACTATTGAAAACAGGATTATTTTCCACATTTTTAATTTAACTCAAATTCCATATGCTGTTACCATGGAAATTGAAACCATGTCCCCAGAGTTCTATAAATACCAACAGATGCTCATCTACCTCAGCATGAGGTATTCTGGGCCTCTAGATTACTAGTCCAGGAACATTAACACGATGTCAGCATCTCCCCAAGAACTGCAAATGTCTCAGGATGATTGGGAAGTCTGCAAACCTGCCAGTGGGAGCCCATGTATTCAGATATATATTTAGAGGACATACTTGCACAGGAAGCAGTTTAGCAAAAGGTTCACTAAATTTGTTCTGGAATAAGAGGCTTGTCCTCCGACCAGAGGCAGAGCACATTGTGCTTATATTCCCTGGATTTTAGAAAAATGCAAAATGATCTCATGGACAGCATACAAGGTTATGAAGGGCCTGTTTTGATGGAGAGAGATTATTTTGGCTGGACAGGGAACCTACAACACAAGTTCAGGGGTTGGGACGCCACACACTCTGGATAAGGACACAATCATTTAGGAATAATACGAGGAGAAACTTCTCTTCTCACAGAGTTGAGATTCTTTGGCAGTCTCTTCCCCAGGTTGTATTTGCTGCATCTGTGAATAGATTTAAAGCTGGGATTGACAGACCTTTGGTCTCTGAAGGAATCAAGGGACTTGGGGCTTGGTTGGTAAAGTGGAGTTGATACTGAAGATCAGCCATGATTGTACTTAATAGCTTATCTTTTCCTGTTTCTATTAGTTTATCATCCAAGTTTTTGAAATTGTTAAGAACTCTCACTAGTTAGTAAATGGGACTACAAAAGTAGCATCACCATCCTTCCTAGTACTGGTTGTTCAACATAGCTAATCCCTCTACAATGTCAGGGTGCTACTGCACAGAACTGGAATATACCTATTGGAGAAAGGAAACTGAACTAAGGCATACACAAAGAATACTCTACTCCCTTGCTCACCAGAAGCTCACCTAACCATTACATTACCAGAAGCCTGCGACAGGGTTATGTAGTATAGTATTGCATAACACAAAACGATCATTCTGATTCTCCCCTACATGTCAAACGATATACATTTTAACAAAAATATTGCCAAATTGTCAAAATGTAAGGACACCACTAAAATATTCCACAACTGAAATACAACTAAAAGCTATACAATCTGGAAATATTTCTGTAACACAGACAGCCATACATAGGATATTTCAAAATTTATTGTATCTTTCTTGTAAAACAATTACTTACTGCATTTTTCATTGAACAATGTCTCCACTTGCTGTTTCAACTCAGTAATTTTCGCATTCCACTGTTCTGCAATGACAAATAACATTAAACTCATTGTACAAACATAACTTCAAGCACGTAGGTTTTAAAGATGCTAACGGAATAGGGAATCATCAGTTTTTTATAAAATGTAATCAACACAAAATGCCTTTCAATTCTTATTACAATTGAGAAATGTTTGCAGGATAACAATGGATTAAATTCAAGATGAATTTCTTACAAGGGTGCTTTAAAATTACACACCATGCAATAAGTAAAGGATGCACTTCAGATATATGGAGACATTCCTATAAATCAATATAAGAATACTGTGTCCAATTTTGGGCCCCACACCTCAGGAAGGACATACTAGCCCTGGAGCGTGTCCAGCAGAGATTCACACGGATGATCCCTGGAATGGTAGGTTTAACGTATGATGAACGGCTAAGGATCCTGGGATTGTACTCATTAGCGTTTAGAAGGTTGAGGGGAAATCTAATAGAAACTTACAAGATAATGTATGGTTTAGAAGCGGTGGATGCTAGGAAGTTGTTTCCGTTAGGCGGGGAGACTAGGACCTGTGGGCACAGCCTTAAAATTAGAGGGGTTAAGTTTAAAAAGGAAATGAGACGACATTTCTTCAGCCAGAGAGTGGTGGAATTCATTGCCACGGAGTGCAATGGAGGCCGGGACGTTAGATGCCTTCAAGGCAGAGATCGACAAATTCTTGATCTCATAAGGAATCAAGGGCTACAGGGAGAGTGCAGGAAAGTGGATTTGAAATGCCCACCAGCCATGATTTAAATGGCGGAGTGGACTTGATGGGCCGAATGGCCTTACTTCCACTCCTATGTCTTATGGTCTAACCACATGATCTCTAGACTATTGAGAAATTTCATGTTTATTTAAGACAAAGACATGCTAGTTGGAACTAACATTTTAGAACAGGAATGTATTTGAATCATAAAGGACTTGACAACTTGCAAATATATAGCAACATTCTTCACAAGGAGGGGCGGAGGACAGAATACATAACTGGAAATGAACTAAAAATGAAAATGCAGCCCTGCAGGTGTCTCTTTTTTTTCTCCTGATACACATCAGCTCAGCTTTCGAAGACAAGAAAATTTACGGCTCAGTTAAACTGATCAAAGATGCCTGCTGTACTTTCTGTGAAGCACTTAACACTACAAAGACTGAAGCTGTATTCAAGCTGTGGCACACGCAAGGAACTGCCTTGGTCAGTACCAAAATTTCAGGTCTAAAAACATGAAAAATCAGCATTTGCTAAGGTTGGGGGGTTTAGGAAGGCGGGGGTTGAGATCATGGTGGTATGGGGTAATGTCACTGGACCAGCAATCTCACGTCACCGGTTCAAAACTCACCATGGCAGTGGTGGAATTCAGTAAATGAATCTGGAATATAAAAGTGAGCCAATGGAGCTAAATAGAATTATTGCTGATGATTGGAAAACTTATTTAGTTCGTTAAAACCTTTATGGATAATGTCCTTGACGTTTCAGGCCTAGACCCTTCTTCAGAAAAAGGGTCTAGGCCCGAATCGCCGAGCTTTCCTATGATGCTGCTTGGCCTGCTGTATTCATTCAGCTCTACACGGTGTTATCTCAGATTCTCCAGCATCTGCACTTCCTATTATCTCTGGATAATGTCCTTGTCAGGTGGCAACGCATCACTCCTACCCAGTCTGGCCTACATGCGCCCAGATCCACTGCAACATGGTTGACTCTGTTTAGTCAAGTGGTCTGGAAATCCACTCAGTTGAAGGGCAATTAAGAGACAGAATTAGATTACAGTTAAGAGACAACAAATTCTGCCCTTGTCAGCAATACACCACATCTCATGAAAGAACAAAAAAAGTTTGCTTTAAAAAGAGATACCTTGTAATTATTAGAAACCCCTCTTTGGCTACAGCAATGTCAGAAGTCCACAAGCCAGTTTCAAAACTGGCAAACAACTGTGCTGAAAAGCAGCACAGGAAATGTGATTGGTGTTCAAAATCTCAGGTATTCAGATAACATTGCCAATGATGGTACCCAAGAGTTGATAATCCATGCAGTACAGATTTTAAGGTGATTGGTAACAGAACCAGAGGGAGTTGAGATGAAGAAAAATGCTTTCACGTAAAAAGTGATTGGAATTTGTAACGCACTAAAGTGGAAACAGATTCAATGGCATCTTTCAAAATGGAGTTAGACAAAGTACTTGGGGGAGGACAATGTCCCAGAATATGGGAAGACAGCTGGGGTCTGGGACTAAATGAAAAAGTAAAACTTCAAATGGACCAAAACAGCCTCTTAGTGTGGTATGTGTTCCTGTGCATGAGTAACAAGATGGGACTGATTTGAAGCCATAACTCCAGCGGTTGAACTAACTGACTGCCTTCATAACAGAGCAAAGTCACAGGCAGTTCACAACACTAGGTCCACACATTCCAGAGGAACACTTGTACTAATTATTTTATCAAAAGATTAAAAAACCGCCCCTCAGAGACATTAACCATAAACAGAATGTCAGATTACAGATATACACTGATCACTACCTCACGACTACTACTCTCAACTCCAGTGCCCCCACTGATTTTCACAGCTTGTCCAACATGCAATACTGAATGAGATGAAATTTTCTTTATCACAATTTGGAAGTAGAAGCCTTTTTCTTTTGTGGCTGACACCCACCCCATCTCTCCCCACAACTGTCTAAAACTGAAATTCAGATTTATCTCGTAGTCAGTATCAAGATTCGCTACTATGTCTCTGCTGCATCATAACCTCTGCCTACTTCTACCTCTGATATCATCTGATTGTACCTCTACGTCTATTTAAAACATCATTTGTCCTTTTGCTACCTTTACACTCGTAAAGAAGAATCAGAATCAGCATCAGCTTCAGCACTAAACATTCACCCCAATCATTCACTGCCTGTATTTACATTCCTGGGAACCTCTTCTCAATTTTGACTAATCCAACACTTAGCTAACACTTTCTTTTACTTCTTTCTTGGCCTAACTATTGCCAAGATCTCCTTCCATTATCCACCCTCCACAGAACTTTTTAAAACTATAATGCCTGCATTCTAACTTGTATCAAAGTACCATGCATCCCTGCACTTAGTCCACTAAAGCTGAGATTTTAAAATTGTATCCTGGTTCTATTATTCCTCCATGGTCTTACCTGTAAGATTTAACAACCATACAAGCTTCAAAGATTTCTACACATCTTCACAATTCACACTTTATGCACAGTCCCAATTTAAATTATTCTGCCCCTGCTGTTTGTGCTTTGCATAGGCCCCAAGTTCTCAAATTTTGACCTATATTCTCCAGCTCCTCTACAACACTTGCTAAAAGTTAATGGTCGACCAAGCTTTTGGGTATTCATTGGTCTATCTCATGTAGAGTATGTTAAAATGTGTTGGGGAACACCTGTGAATTGCTTTTGAATGTAAAGAGTGCTATATAAATGCAAGTTGTTTTTGAAGTTTAGATACAAATTGAAGATAAACTGTAACCAACTTCAGTGACATTCTGACTATTATGTCACATGTGTTACCATCTTCTGGATCAAAGGACATGACTATCAATTTTCCATGGAAACCACTAAATCAGTGACCTTGGTTTGGACATAACCCAGCATAAAAATACACATTGGTTACATTAGCACTGTAAATACATAAAATTCTTGCACAATCTCATTTGTTGGCATACCAGGAGTCGTCGTCTGGCAAAGTCAACTAGATAATACCTTGTCACATATTTTGCCAATTAATGGAGGAAAGATCTGCTGAAATCAGTGAGTGTATTTGGAACAAAATGCAACAGAAGACAACATCTGACTTTCAGTGGTGCTAACTAGGCTTGTTAAGTTTAATTATAAACTTTAAATTTAATACATGTTAAATTTAAGGTGACATTATATATAACCACTGGGTGCTAGATCTGGTTTACAAACAGATACACACATATAATATCAAGTATTTTGATGCATAGATTTAGGTATTTTGATACATAAAAATAAACCAAACAATCCAATAGTTTACATTACACAAGATGTATTCACAAATAAAAACATATTTTGCAGATCCTGGTACTACGGGGACACAGCAACGCAGATGGTGAGGCCTGTTGCCAGTCTTTTTTTTAAAAACAAACCCATTTAGCAAATCACAGACCACATCCCCAGTCCAAGAGTTTGTTTTTAATAAGCTGTTCTCTTCCATTACAAAAAGTACTTTAATGGTGTTCATTCTGCTTATCCGCGTTTCTTACCAAAAGAGAACTCTCTGCCTCTTTGTTTGAATGTAGCATTTGAATCATTTGTTTGTGTAATATTTCCTACTGTCTTAACTGGTGGAGTTTCATCAGAAGCTGTCAATAAAAACAGAAGATAATTCAGTTGTATCCACACAGTTGCTATGAAATAGCTGTCACTTAATTTACTTAACAGCCAGCTTTCAAAAAGAACAGTCAATTACTTCGTTAAAGCTGAACTATTAACCAGCAATACAATTTTTGAAAAAAATGCTGTATCACTACTTAGTACTGAACAGCCAGGTATGGATCTATGCAGAAACCTAGCAACAGCATAAGCTTTAAATTCTCATACAACACTGAATGTAGGGCTATATCCCTTGTTTAAGAAGGAATCAAGGCAAAAAGATGGAAAATTATCGGCCGATTAGCCTAACCTTGGTAATTGGTAAAATTCTAGAATCTATTGTCAAGGATGAGATTTCTAAATTCCTGGAAGTGCAGGGTCAGATTAGAACAAGTCAGCATGGATTTAGTAAGGGGAGGTCATGCCTGACAAACCTGTTAGAATTCTTTGAAGAGGTAACAAGTATGTTAGACCAGGGAAACCCAGTAGAGGTTATCTATCTAGACTTCCAAAAGGCCTTTGATACGGGGCCTCACGGGAGGCTGCTGAGCAAGGTGAGGGCCCATGGTGTTCGAGGTGAGCTACTGGCTTGGATTGAGGATTAGCTGTCTGACAGAAGGCAGAGAGTTGGGATAAAAGGCTCTTTTTCAGAATGGCAACCAGTGACGAGTGGTGTCCCGCAGGGTTCAGTGTTGGGGCCGCAGCTCTTTACTTTATATATTAATGATCTGGATGAGAGGACTGGGGGCATTCTGGCGAAGTTTGCCGATGATACGAAGATAGGTGGACAGGCAGGTAGTACTGAGGAGGTGGGGAAGCTGCAGAAAGATTTAAACAGTTTAGGAGAGTGGTCCAGGAAATGGCTGATGAAATTCAATGTGAGTAAATGTGAGGTTTTGCACTTTGGAAACAAGAATACAGGCATGCACTATTTTCTAAACGGTGAGAAAATTCACAAATCAGAAGTACAAAGGGATCTGGGAGTGTTGGTCCAGGATTCTCTAAAGGTTAACTTGCAGGTCGAGTCCGTAATTAAGAAAAGGAATGTAATGTTGTCGTTTATCTCAAGAGAGTTGGAATATAAAAGCAGTGATGTGGGAGATCTACTGGAACTTACAAGATAATGTATGGCTTAGAAGGGGTGGATGCTAAGAAGTTGTTTCCGTTAGGCAGGGAGACTAGGACCTGTGGGCACAGCCTTAAAATTAAAGGGGGTAAATTTAAAACTGAAATGAGACGACATTTCTTCAGCCAGAGTGTGGTGGGCTTGTGAAATTCATTGCCACGGAGTGCAGTGGAGGCCGGGACGTTGGATGCCTTCAAGGCAGAGATCGACAAATTCTTGATCTCGGAAGGAATCAAGGGCTACGGGGAGAGTGCAGGGAAGTGGAGTTGAAATGCCCATCAGCCATGATTTAAATGGCGGAGTGTACTTGATGGGCCGAATGGCCTTACTTCCACTCCTATGTCTTATGGTCTTATATTCTGTTTACCCAAATAAAGAAATTAAGAGGCCAAACGTGTGCAAGGCTACTGCTAATGCTTTACCAGCCTAAACAATGCAATGTACCAAAGGCCATCCATAAAGTTCCAAGCTCCTTCCAGCAAGAGCTACTACGAATTAGAGTAAAATCATCTTGTGAAGGCAGGATGTCTAGAAGCACTTATTAAAAAAAACAGTCTTCCAAAAAATAGAACTAAAACTGTAATTTCTAGTATACTTGGAAGGCCACACCATTCCCTGATACGCCAGAAGGCAACACATCATGCAGTACAAACAAAAATAAAAATACCTTCAATGGTAACTTCTATCTCTGGGCTACTTGGAGTCGTTGCTACTTGGGAAACCTTCTCTGGTGCAGAACTGCTGGAGTCTGAACAACAGAAAGCAGTACACCGAAATTAAGTGTTACAGGAAATATTTTAACACAGCATGTATCCCCCAGAATAGTGTTTCCTTTTAGTTCTAAATGCTGTACATGTCACAATTCCCCTGGTGTGTGTTAACTGTCCATTAAAGTGGGTGTCGCAGAGAAGTAGAGATCACTGTTTTAAACATTAAAACAAATTTTGAACAGAAATTACTCATGGCCTATTTCCAGAACAAAATACCAAACACAACTAATTACTGTTAGATACTGTAGGAGGTTAGGAATATGGTCCTTTCACCTTTAACGGTTCGTGCTAAATTCGGCTCTGGTGGACGGGAAACACGCCTCCTCCCTCTGTTGCTGGGTGGGGTTCCTAAGTGAAATGAATTTGGATAGTCTAAATCCAATTTCAAGTGAAACATATCCAGAGCACATTAAAGGCCTTTAAAATTTAAGATTAATGCAAAGTCCCAGACAGGAAAGTAAGACCAGTAAAAATGATTACTCATTCTGAACCTGCGACAACTCCACACCCTCCTGGTAAAACTGGCTCTTTCCATGGAACGGTACAGATTAACCCCAACACTGGTCATGCACTAGAATTACAGTAGGAACATAAAATCACAAGAACTAACAATATCATGAAAAAAATTATTGTTGGTTGCATTAACAAAAATTCTATATTGAGCAACATGTCCAAATTATACTTTCCTTCAAAGAAAGATATAAATTCTTCAATGAATTAACTTCCACACTTTTGACATTTATGAGAAGCAAGGAAGAATTTCCCTGGCTTCCGGCCTTGGACATTATTATTTATACAAAGGTATCTAGATTCTTACCATCGGTGCGTTTTCCTTTCTTCAATCTATCAGGGAGGTGAGGCTCCACAAGTTCTGGCCTAGTTGATAAGCTTTGCAATTAGTATTGAGCAGTTTAATAAAAAATTAATTACATTTACCACCCCACATTTACCACAGGAAAATAACCAAATAATCGTACTTTTACAATAAAGAGGAGTAGGTTAGGTATTCAGCCTCTTCAGCTTGCTCTATCATTACATAAAATTCATGTTAGATCCAACTGTGGGCTTGACTCAGCCTTCCTGTCGGTCACCTATACCTTAACCTCCTAGATCATTAAAATTCTAACTCGAATACTGAGTGAGCCAAGCTCCACAACTGTCTTGAAGGGTACTTCCTGCTTGCAACGGTTTTACATTCATCCAACCCCTTTAAATGGTCACTCTTTGTTCTCAACTTCCTTAGTTAGAGACTGTAATGGGAAAGAAATGCCATTGTAACTATGATTGGCATAGATCATTGCAGAGAGTTATGAAATATCTCCTTAATATGTCTGCTACTTTCCACCTGTCAAAACATTTTCCCAGTTCAGTTTAATGAATCCTGTCCCAATAAGGGCAGGCAATTAAAAGGATAAGACTCGAAGTCTCAAACACTTTCACATTCAAACCAAATGCGGAATTATATCATGTTATGATCCTGCTGCCAGGGACTTCATTACGCGTTCATTAATTAATCCTGTCACATTTACATTACTAGGTATAAAACAGGCTGTTCCTTGGTTTGCAACAGAACCTATGATCCAATACCCCTGCCTGAATCCACCATTAATTCAGCTTCCACATTAGTTTTGTCAATCTGCTTTGCCCAAAATCACCTACAATTATTTCTCTCTTATTCTCTAAGCCTACAAACTACACCCACAACTGACTTATTAAACTTGTTATTTATCTTTACCCATACTGATCCTACATCTTAATCTTTGAATATTATCTCTCACTAGAGCTGGCTATTGTTTAACAGCTGGCTACTTAAATGGAGAAAGACTGCAGAAAGCCACAGGATAGTGGGAATTGGGTGTCCTCAATCATGAATCACAAAAAGCTTGCATTCAAGTTCAATGGCTAGTAGGGAAGACAAATGCGATGTTGGCCATTATTGCAAAGGGGATGGAGTATAACATTTGACAGGCTTTGCTAAGGAAGAAACACTGGCATTGCAGGCAGTCCAGAGAAGGATCACATGATCGATCCCAGGAATGGAGAGAATCTCTTGTGTGGAGAGATCAAGAAGTTAGGCCTCTACTGACTGTAAATTTAGAAGAATGAAACACTAGATTATTGAAACATACAAAATTCTTAGGGGGCTTGACAAGCTAGATGACATAGGTGGAAGTCCTGACAAAGGGTTCCAGCTCAAAACATTGTCTTTCCTGCTCCTCTGATGCTGTCTGACCTGCTGTGCTTTTCCAGCCTCACACCTATAGACTCTGGCTTCCAGCATCTGCAGTCCTTATTGTCTCCAAGTAGATGAGAAAATTGTTAATCCTGTGGAAGAGTCTAGGACCTGAAGTGCTACTCTCAGAACAAGAGGTCACACATTTAAGACAATGAGGAAGAATTTCTTCTGAGTCTCTAGTGAACATGTGAAATTCTTTAACACAAGGGACTACTAAAAGTGGGTCATTAAGTATATTTAAGGCTGAGATAGACAGATCTTAAGCAGTACAGGAATCAAGATTTATGGAGAAAGGCAGCAATTCAAGAGGAGGAGCATTAGATAAGTGACAGTTCCCACATGTTAAAGTTTTAATTAACAATGCTACACCATCATCTTTTCCTTGCTTTCTGTCCTTCTGAAATATCAAAAGCCTTTGAATACTTAGGCTCTAACCTTGGTACTTACGCCATGCATCTCTGAAATGGTCATCAAGCCACAAAGTCATTTTTCTTTCTGCTATCAATTCATCAGCTTTGTCACAAGTGTGGGACACATTTAGATAAAAAGCCTTTATTCCTGTCATTTTATCATTCTTCCAAACTCTAGCATTTTCTAGTGCACCCTCCAGTTTTATAGTGTCCTTTCCTACCATGTTAGTTATCATTACCCATGCTATTACTCCATTCTACTGCCTTGTCTTTTCTGTTTGGTTTAACACAACTCATGTGATCCTTCACATTACCCCAGTTCAACCGCACTACTTTGTTTCAAGTCCCCTCTCGTTTCTTTGGTTATACCACAGTTAGACATAAAATTGTATCAAACCAAAAGGAAAGTCTTACTTTTTTACAAAAAATTTTACTTTTGCACTTCCTCGAATGATCCTTTCTAGTCTAGGTATTCCAAACCACGTAGGGCTTCTGAACGGAATTCCATCTGGCAGCCCTTCTACATAGAGATGTTGTGGATTGGATTCAAATAATGGATATGGAACCTTCACTGGTTCTGGAAGGTTCAGAGCTTCAGCTGCAGGCAAAAGTAAACCATTATGCCAAAGAGTTCAATAACCAACTTCAAAAATTGGCAGTACAAAATGTCAGAACGCAACTCACCAAATTTTGTATTAAATATTTCCTCAACCTGCTTTCTTAGTTTAGTAATTCTGATATTCCAATCTTCTTTCCCTGGAATAATTTAAAGTGGCACATTAACTTTTTCTCCCTTAAAAACTTGCTTACTGAAGATGATTAGCAATTTCAAAATTACAGAAATGCAGTAGGTGGTACAACATATCACTCTTCATAAAAATACATACTTGGATTTATAATTTAAGACAGCAAACAGCTCATTATGATAGGCATTGTTCATTTACATTGTGTACTATGTGTAAAAGCTAGTCACATTAGAGCATGTTTCACATACAGTATTGCAGCACATGGCGCACTTTAGTATTAAACTGTCATTAGAGTCAATACAACAGATTTGGAACTATTAAACACTACAGAAGTTCATTGTTAGTACTAACAGAAAGTTAGCTACTTTTAAAATGATAAAATCTACTATATTCATACAAATCATCATTAGCAACTGTGGACTCTGTCCGATACTTCCAGAAAATATCTGTACAAGGAAGATCAACATAACAGACAGCAAGTAGTCGTGTACCACATAGTTCATGAATTTTACCTTGCACAATGGAAACAAAACCAATACCTAAACATTTTCTGTATGTATCGAACAAAGCCTCGAAAACGTACAATTCTCATGGTACACAGTCCAAACATTAAGAGAAGTAATATCAGTCTGTCTCAATGTTTCATGGATATTTAACACTATGCAGTGCAGCTATTCTTACTTATTACTGCACACAATCTTCAATAACCTATTATTTCATGCATGTTGATCTAGATTTGTATATTCATGAATTCTAATTATTGGCAACAGGGACTTGTAATGTCCTACAGTTTTCAACAAGATTGAACTTAATGTTGAATTAACCTTTAGACAATTATATGCGTAATGTACTCAACTTCTCGAAGGAGGAATTCAGTTGAAAAAGTGTAATAGGGTAACAGTCATATCACTAGTTCCATTACATTAAAGTGGCAGTCCTTTCCCCAATCCTTGTAGCTTTGCTCAACCTAAGTAGATCACAGATGTTCATATCACATTTATTAATTTCTATTTGGTTCCATTAACATATAACCATCACATCAACTCACAACCAAATGAACATTTTTCAAAATGACATATTCCAATTTTATGCTGCGAAGTACAAACAACAGATTTGAGACATACCTGGTAAGAATATTTTGTTGAAATTACAGTTATATTTTGTTCCAAAACTGAAAAACTAAAGATGTGATTCTTTCAGATATGGAGCATCTGTTCTGATGACTCATCTTTCTCTGGGGGACTTCAAAATTGTTTACCATTTTCCTCAACTGAGGATTCTCTGCTTCAGTGGTGGATAGGACCCTTAAACACATCTGACCCATTCCCTACGATTCTGCCTTCACCTTTTCTCTTCCCTGTCCAATGACAATAAGGTTCCTCTGGTCCTTACTTTCCACCCCACCAGCCTCCACATCCAAATGGCCATCAGCTGACACCTCCAGTGAGGCGCCACCACCGGACACACATCGCCCTCTGTCAGTGCCCTGGTCCACTTCTCCATTCTCAAAATCTCTCAATACCCCCAAGGAGCCTTCTCCTGCAAGTGCAGAAGGCATAATACTTGCCCATTGACCACATCCCTCCTCACTATCCAAGGCCCCAGACACACCTTCCAGCTGGAACAGTGATTTACCTGCACTTCATTCAATCTCCCCACGCTGCCTTCTCTACACTGGCCAGACAACATACAGACCAGGAGACCACTCAGCAAAACATCTACATTCTATCCGTACATAACCCCGATCTTTCAGATGACCGCCACTTCCACTCAGCACCGTATCCCTTGGCTAACGTTTCTCGTTTGTTGCAGTTCTTCAGTGAGACAATACAAGCTGGACAAGCAGCACCTCATATTCTGTCTAGGACAGAACTCAATATCAAGTTTAATAATGTCAAAACCAGGCTCTCTCTTCGGGTCTATTACTAAACCCCTCCTTGCTGAAACTGTCAATGACGAGTTGCTTTCAGCACAGTCAACATATTTTCATCAATTCACAGCCTTCACTGTTACCTTTATAGTCTCTCTCCTTCCCTGGCTTACTATCAACAACTCTTTGTATGCCTAACTTTTCTTCTCTCTCCCCTCCACTTCACTCTTTCTCTCTGTCCCCATCATCAACGTAAATACCACCTTTCTTAGCTGCCTCTAGTTCTAGAGAAGAGTCACTGGGTTTGAAACAATAACCCTGCTTTCCTTCCACCGATGCTGCATGACGTGCTGGGTTTCTCCAGTGACTTCCGTTTGTGTGCCACTGATGTAGTCTGTTTCAAAGATAGTGATTTACTTTTGAAATACTACATCCAATAATTCTGAGGATTATAAAGTTACAATATCATATAAATCAGCTGCAGGATAACTTTCTAAAGCCAAACTGGAATCTAACCAAATCTATCATAGTTACAAAATGATTTGATTGCAGTTTAATTACATTTGATTGGTCAAGTCAGACATAATTCACTGAAGGCAGCCTTTTCATTACCAGATGCGATGGAATGGGAAAAAGAGAGGTTCAATTTCATTAATTTTCTTTTACAAAGTGTTAGTTTTTTACCTCTATTCCTTCTTTATGACAATTATAGATCAAGTTGTTTCATATGATGGAAAACTCGCTAGAGATCAGCAAATTTGGCAGTCTTACAGAACCATGAAGTTCTCTTTTCAGGGTAATTTGTTCTGCGTATAATAGAGCCAAGACCAAGTGGGAAGCTATACTTTGCTCTTGGCTGGAGCCAAACTTGGTACAATCCATTTAAAACCATTTGTTTTTTTAAAAGTGTTCATCTCATTTAAAATTAGATGAGTGGTGCTTGGTCAAATACTTGAAAACTGTCTCCTTCAAAACTTTCTAGTACTGCTACTGTGACTCAAATAATTTTAAAGTTTAAAATTTACGAGCGGCAGACCCAAGGAATACATTTTGAAGCATATATGGTAGTCTGTTCAAATTTGACATGATTATGGTCTGGGGGACTACATAAAAGAAAAGAAAGTAACAGTTAATTAATAAATTAACAAAAATGTTTTATAGGTTATCAGAACTTGAGAGATCATAGACAGGCTATACATCTATCCAACCTTACAGCTACAAAGTTCAGAATAAAATGTAACCATTTGCCAGCTGCGCGTATAACTCAGTGAGGAGGAGCTGGTTCTATTACAGGGATCGTGGTTCTCCTTGCAAAGTCAGACAGGGAGGTTTTTACCAAGCCAGATAACTCTCTTCTTCACATTCTCAGAACAAACAAAATTTTGCATCTCTCTCACTCTGGACAAATTTTAACTTGCGTTGGCATACTAATGACTTTAAAATCAGAGAAATTGTAATTATTTAGTAGTGAGCAGCTTGTCACAGGTCTCCCATAATATTCAGAGACTTAAAGAAATAAAGTTTATTTTAATTATACACTTTTCGCTCAGAAAAAGAAATCTTATTTCTACACTGTATAGGAAAGGGGTGCTACTATCACTTAAGTTTGCTGGTGAGAACAGGCCATCGGCCCTGGGAAGATTTTCATGAGCATGAATTCATCAAGAAAGTATCAACATAAGTTTGTCTTGATGTTCAATCCATCAAACAGAAGCTCCATTGGCAAGTAAATATTAATAACTCAGATTTCTGATGTAATTTTTAAAACATCTTGGGAAAGGGAGAGAATCTCGTGCAGATGTTAAATCACAAGCGAGGGAAAATAAAAGTTTGAGGAATCCAGTTAGGCTAAGTCAGAAGGTTCAATGTTCATGTTAACTGAAAATAGAAATTGAAGTGACCTACAACTTGATAACATGATATTCTGGAGGTTGAGAGAGTCCGGAAAAGGTCTGTTAAATCCAAAGAGATAACGTGCAAAAGGAAAATCTGAACAATTCAGGGTATTGCAGAGAATAACGGAACTGCATCAAAAATGCCTGACTTTATAATTATAATAGGTTAGGCAAGAACATGATTGTTACCTGATACTTTTCAATATAAATTACACACACAGCTGCTGAGACAGTGTCTTCCTTTGCCTGTTTACTATTGAGAACTCCTCTGGAGTGCAGTTTTCTAGCACCACCCCACTGACATTTGTGCAGAGTGTCAGGAGTGAGGAGCAATCATTGTCCACTCTGCACAAATTTGCAAGACACTCAAACTCTTCAATTCAGCATACAAGGAACTGAGCAAGTCAAAGGGCTATGAAAACAAAACTCTTATGCAGTCAACCAAATATTCCACCTCCCATACATTGAGACACATTTTGGAATATATTGAGCACTTTCCAGACCTTGGGAACTACTTCTCTCAAATGCCTATCATTGGTCAGAAGATGCAATACTGTAAAGGCTAACAGCTGATCCAGACAATACCAGCAATTGTTTAACAAATGTCTACATATCTACCCAACTCAACAACACAGCATTTGATGTCACCACATATACGCACAAAGACCTGGACAGCACATAAGCGAAGTGCAAGAGAAAAAGTCCATCAAGAATATCTCTATCACATCCTCCAATAGTACAGTTAAACATCTGAACAAATGCTGCCGCTCTTCCAGATGTCATCCTCAAGCATTCAGACATAACATCCTGCAAAACAAACACTGGTGGACTGGACTGAATGTCCTGACAGCTGCCAAACATCTTCAATGCCAGGTCCTGGTTTCGTAACTTAAATAACCTACATTCCACAAGAGCTCAAAGAAAATGCCTCAAAGCACAGAATCCTACCTCTCACAGAATCACTTAAGTATTGGTCATTAATGACTGCGTGGAACTTGTTAACATCTGAGTGATTACGACATGTCCATTAAACTTTAAGATACAACGCCATCAGTTCAAGAGTCAACCTGGTCCAATATGAGAAGACCCACAGCAGAAACTTACAATGGAGTAGACATCATCCTCAAGTTGAAGGACAGCCAATGATTATAATTTGGAAGTTGTGAATAAGTTTATAGAAGTACCCAAGGGGCTGTTTTGGAGCAGTGGTAGTTTTCCTACCTCTAGACTAAGAGGCCTGAGTTTAAGTCTACATACAATTACATCTCTGAACAAGTTGAGTTGATTAGACAATACTCATTGAGGTTAAGCAAAATAAAAGCAAGTGAAACAGAATTAATGTATTAGTTCAGAGTCCTAATATGTCTTCAACAGATCTCATGTCTCCAAAACGTCATTTTGGCTGGAGATGTTAAATCGGTTTCTCTCCACAGATGCTTTCTGGCCTACTTCATATTTCCAGCATTATTTCATTTCAGATTTCCAGAATTAGCAATATTTTCATTATTTTGTTTAAAATAAGAGATGCAAGATGGATTCAGTAAGGCACAGAAGTGGGCCATTCAGCCAGTCCAATCATTCAATGCAGTCATTACTCAACTGACAATTCACACCTACACTTTTCTGCTGTTTTCCTACACCAGCAATTCCCTTACTGATTAAAAACCTTTGTCAGTCTTGAATATTCTTAATGGCCTAGCCTCTAAAGCCCGTTGTGATAAACAATTTACCAGATTCACCAGTTGCAGAGGAAATTCCTCCTCACCTGTGTTAAATGGTTGGCCCTATTTTGAGATTATATCCCTAGACACTCAAGAGAAACAATGACTCTCCGTTTACCCTATCAAACACCACCGACCCCCGCCCTAAGTATCCTAGGTGTACCAATAAGATGTTCCTTCATTCTTCTCAACTCCAATGAGCAGAAACCAAACCTATGCAACCTCTCCTCATGAAAATCCCTCCATTTCCAGGATCAACTTGGCAATTCTTAAACAGATGAGACCATCAACAGCTTCCAAAGCTAGCGCATTTTTCTTAGATAAACGTAATGGAAAATGCTCACCTATTCTGTAGTCTGACTAGTATCTTTTATAGTTTAGGCAGGGCCAATAGTCCATTTGCCTTCCCAATTACCTGCTGAATTTCTTTCAGTGTCATTGGGTCAAATGTATCTACATCAACTAGACTGCAGCAATTCAAGGCAGCAGCTTACACCACCTTATCAAAGGCAACCAGGGATCGCTCAGCCAGTGATGCCCACATTCCATAAGTGAAAGCATGAAGGAAGTTAAAATTCCTTTCTGCTGCAGTTTTCTGTAGTCTTTCTCCTTTAAACACTTTTCAGTTCTTCTGTTCATCCTGTCCAGAAGTGAACACCCTCATATTTTCCCACAATATGTTCCAAATACCAAGTTTTCACCCACTCTCTCACTGACTTGTCTATACCCCTCTGTAGGCTCCGTCAGCCACATTGCTCGCCATCCCACTTATATTTGTTATCTGTACAACTTGGTAGTAGCACATTCACTTCTCCCATCCAAGTTATTAACATATTACAAATAACTGCGGCCCTAACACTGATCCCTTTAACAGTCCACTAATTACAGGTTGCCAATTTGAAAATGCTCCTCTGTATCCCAACTATACGTCAATTTAACTACATGTTTAATATTTTGCAAAATATTAAAGTAAATTTCTTAACAAAATTCTGGCTCTTAATTGCTCAAACGTGAATTCCCCATAGAAAATCCATTAGCAGCTGAGTTTTAATATTTCCACATTATGAATGTACAAAAATGCAGCAAAGTTGAACTGATATTTACAATTACCTATAAAGTATTTAGGTGTGGGTCCATTAAATAGGACTATTTCAAATACTTTTGCTCTGGAAAAATTAATTCATGGCTAGGCTGCCACCAATTTTTAAAAATAGAGCTATTTATATTTAAATATCCATATTTTTACAGAAAGGCTTAGAACATTAGGTGGTTTTGGAAAGTTAAACTGATGCACAAGAAATACAGCAAGTGTGTTCAAAAGTACCACCTATAAACCTGGAAAGAAAAGATAAGACAGCTATTGATAATTGGCAGCAGACAGACATACTCCAGAAAAAACTGCAAGCAACAAAATGATATTCATTACAGCAAATTACCTGATTTATAAAGCAGGAAGTCTTATTTAAAAGACAACTGTTGCAATTAACAAAGCTTACCAGTGATCAAGGATAGAAAGGTTTACTTGCTAAATAGTTGTATAATCGTGGCATTGAAGATCATCCACCTAGTCTCATACTATACAGCACAACATTGGAGTCATGATTCAGACAGAACTCCTGACAAAGCTAATTGATGCTGCTAAAAATGGAAGTTTGTTGGGCTTGTGTTCAACCTCAATCTGATTAATATAGCTCTTTTAATACTGAATATTACAATGTAGCACTGAACTGTAACACAGAAAGTGTAACCATAATTAATTACTGCAACTGTCCAGTAACATGCATCTGGAAGCTATTTAGTTACTTGGATACCCCAGACAAGTCAAAACTTGGTAAGTAGTTCAGCTTTCCAGGTGACAGATTGAAAACAGAATTTTAAAAATAGGCAACACCGAGTCCTGGTTACACAAATCCCCAAGCAATTTGCCCATATATATTGGAGGAGGGTAGAAGCATCCCTGAAACATCTGGGTATACACATAACATATTGGGATTCTAACAAGTTCCCTAAAACTGTCTCCCACCCCCAATCATCAGCCATTATACTAAGTTATACAACTCCTAAGTTATTGCCTTTTTGGTAAATTTTATATTGGTGTGGCTGTTCAGTCATAAATTTGACATTGGTTTCTCCCCTTGCATTGGTATTCTTGAAAATTACCCTGATGCGGAGAAGATGGAAAGCTTTGGAAAAAACCTGTTGTTTATAGTAATACTCAAATTCTTGCTGCCAAACAGCTATATAAGGATTCATCCTAACTTGAGAAACACTTCAAGCTTTCGGAAGAAACATTGATTTAATTCGAACACTGTTTTCTGTACTATGCTGAAATACAAACAATGCTCGAGGAGCCCAATTTCTGAATCCAACATGTAACAGGACAAGTGAGTTAAGCTTTTGGCCACGCCAAAATTACTGAACTTACTTTAGATATAATAAAACTTGCAAACCACTTTCCATTTTATATTATGCCATGTTGTACAAGTGCTATTATAAACTACAGGTTAAAGAAATTTTTTTACTTCAACTCAGAAGTTAGTTTCTTTCTGAGGAAATAGCTATAAGAGGCAGAGTCATCCACAAACTAGTTGTGCTTTATATCAATATAGTTAACAGCCTCCATGAGATGCTAAGAAAGGCAAATGTTATCCCATCTGTTAGTTGTCGGAATATGAAATAAGTATATGGAAAAGTCTTACTGCAATTAAAATCAGAAACCAAATCTACCCTGCTGCAGAGGGCAACAACTGAATGACTGGCTTAAAAAACACAAATCTTTATCAGAAGCTTGTAACAAGTGATATTGAGCTGAGGTTAAGTACGTTTCAAAAACTAAAATGGATAATGAACTTGCATGTTGGTTTTAGCTTTAGTGCAGCTACATTTCATTCCATGACAAGGCCTTACAGATTCCAACCTATGTTAACTTTAGACACTGATTCTTCTTCCTGAGGAATGAATATGGATATTATGCAAAACTTGTGCGGCTTACAAAAATACATGCACTAAGTCCATTTCATGTATGTTTATTTTATTAGAAACAGACTGATACCACATGCTGTTGAGTTCTTCAGTTTGTTTTACTAAACACTCCTTTAGGTGTGACAATCATTAGTTAAGCACTACTAAAGCAAAATTATAATGCACTGCCTTTCTAGTTGCACCAGAAAAAGTATGACAAGGTTCAGATAATGACATTTGTGTGCTGAAACATGAAAGTGCCATTGATTAAAAACAGTGCGTGGTACCTGCAGCATCAGCAAAAGATGGCATCAGTCTGTCCCTAAAATGATCAGTGTTAGGGCCAGAACCTGCATAAATCAGAAAGTACAATGCAGTAAGGAAAATACAAAAATAAAGCCATACGTATAGCCTGAAGATACAGATGAATCAGCATGGAATATAAAGCCAAGAGAGCCACAACAGTGTTTCTGGGCCATTTCAAATGTCAACATGAAGGATTTTCAATTGCAAATGCATACAATGGTATACCTGAAGCTAGAGAGGAAACCAATGACCTTTTTCACAACACAGCTTCTCCTAAACTTGCCTCTGTTGCTACCAGAGAGACTGATTCTTAATAACCTAATTACAATTTAAAAATAAATTTCTACAAAGCCTAAAACAATACATTTTTGAAAAAATCTTCTTTCATAAAATTTGAGAGAAGAAACAAATGTCAACAGAAGTGCAGAAAGTTGACAGAATGAAATTAAGAAACATTTTAAGCACAGCTCCATTGAACTGTTGAAAAAAAATGGTTCATTATGGGCAAACATTTTTACCAACATGAAATAATTGGTAAAATAGCTCAAAATCAATTTTCCATTAAAGGACAGACTGAGAAAAGAATTAAATATAGACACATTTGTGTTACTCCAAGTATATATATTAAATTTACATTAACAAAACATTTTGGGTCAGAACCTTTGTAGTTCTAATTTACCAGTTTTGATATCCAGTAAAGCAGTATGCTTTATCTAAACTACCTTTACTAAAATGCAGTACATTGCTTCAGTAATTTGTACAGCATTATACTTTAATTTGCAAATATTCACAAGTTTACAATTATCATTCCTAAGAATTTAAAGACAGACCATACGCTTTAGAAATTTAGCATGTTTTATTCTGGAATTTAAACTAACTTCACAATGAAAGCTAGATTGAATCATGGAAATGAATAGCATGGCTGGAAACAAGTGAGGGAACAACAGAGAAACAGTCTGAATATACTCAGGATTTGCCTTTACAAATTTCCATTCATACTGTGGTCAAAAACATCAAAAAAAAAATCAACAGCCCAGTGAAAATAGTAAACTACAAGTTACTCACCAGTGCTCCCCACCCCTAAAAAAAATTCTTGCACACTTGACCGATTCACATTTCCAGGTAAGGTACAAAGATCATGACATTCCAATGTGCTTTACTTATATTTCACTGAATGTCCCCTCTGTTAACACAGACTTTGCACAATCTAATAGCAAATGTAATAAAAAGCTCTCAGCCACAATTGCTCATTCAATTCAATTTTCATGCCAATGTACGTTAGATATAAGGGAAAAAAGAGAAAAAATAATGTGAACACAGAACATAGAACTGTACAGCACAGAACAGGCCCTTCAGCCCACAATGTTGTGCCGACCATTGATCCTCATGTATGCACCCTCAAATTTCTGTGACCATATGCATGTCCAGCAGTCTCTTAAATGACCCCAATGACCTTGCTTCCACAACTGCTGCTGGCAACGCATTCCATGCTCTCACAACTCTCTGTGTAAAGAACCTGCCTCTGACATCCCCTCTATACTTTCCACCAACCAGCTTAAAACTATGACCCCTCGTGCTAGCCATTTCTGCCCTGGGAAATAGTCTCTGGCTATCAACTCTATCTATGCCTCTCATTATCTTGTATACCTCAATTAGGTCCCCTCTCCTCCTCCTTTTCTCCAATGAAAAGAGACCGAGCTCAGTCAACCTCTCTTCATAAGATAAGCCCTCCAGTCCAGGCAGCATCCTGGTAAACCTCCTCTGAACCCTCTCCAAAGCATCCACATCTTTCCTATAATAGGGCGATCGGAAAGAGTACCGAAGCAATTTACAAGAATGGTTCCAGGGATGAGAAACTTCAGTCATGAGGACAGACTGGAGAAGTTGTGACTATGCTCCTTGAAGAGAAGACAGAGGGGAGATTTGATACAGCTTCAAATCATAAGTGGGTTGGATAAAGTAGATAAGGAGAAGCTGCTCCTATTATAAAAAGGAAAAAGAATGAGAAAGTGATGTTCAAATACAGCAAGGGTGATGCAAGAAAAAGAACATTTTCACACAGTCAGCAGTTGAGAGTATAGGACGTCATGCTTGGAAATAAGTTGGAAGCAGATTCGATTGAGGAATTCAAGATGGTACCAGATGAATTTTTGGATTGGAGCGTGCAGGGCGTGGGAAACGTGCAAGTTTGGAAGTGGTCACAGAACTTGTGCAGGTACAATGGCCAAGTGGTCTCCTTATGCACTACCAATTCTGGCATTCTGTGAAAATATTCAGATGCACACGCAACCCCACTCTCACTCCACAGATGCTCTTACCTGCCTCAATCGTCTAAAATAGTGAAGTGCTCCTAATTGATCACACAACCTAATTAAACATTATGAAACATTAACAACAAATCAAGACTGCGCCAAAAAGCTGGAACTGAATCTGGATTTCCTCAAAAGCCTAAGTTCAGGCAAACTCATGGTCCACTAGTCCAGAAAATAAGGCCAATGGTTGAGAAATCAGTGTATTAACTTAAATAGTACTAAGATAAAAATCTACACAGTTTCAACAGGTAGATTTACATTGCCACATGCACATTTCCAAAAAAGTTGTAAAATAACATCTGTATACTTCATGTATTAACATTGAGAAATCAGGTGGACTTAGTACCGTAAAGATCAGAATACGGTTCAATAACCAGAATTCAGCCGAGTTGGGAACCAATGAATTTATATCTTAAGATGTTCCTTTGATGTAGTCAAAAGGTAAGAAAGATTGGAAGGAACAAAAAACAAAGAATCAACGGACTTGAACTAATATCGTATTTTTCAGAGCCACATGATGTCTCAAGAATGTTCCACAACATACTGAAATACCACTGAAGTATAGCCACTGCTGTTTGGACGTGGAAAGGTAATTTGCACCTTCAATGAAACAGCAACAGATCACTTAAACATGCAAATTTGTCAGTTTAAATGCAGGCATGATACAAAATATAAAAAATTAGAACAGATTACTATACTCATTTTGGTTCTCCAACTCTGTTGGCTTATTAGTGGTCTTCAGTTTGACATCATGAATATTTAAAACTTAGCAACATACATTGACAAACTTAAGTTACCTAGAAGACAACTGTAAAACCAGTGCTGGATAAACTGAAATTTTTGATCCATGACAGGATAGTACTAAAGCAGAGCACGAAAGATATAACATTCAGCGCAATAAAAAGATATCACACAGTTGATATGTAAATAAAACTCATTATTTCTTTTCCTCTTGTCAATTACTACTTAATTCACTTACTATGTTTAGAAAAAAGAAGAAATAATGAAATAGAACCCCATTTGATTCCAGCAGGCATCTCATACCAAAATCTAAGGAACAAGTAATACACTGGCTCTTTTAAAACTCCATGAAAGGGTAGACAGAATGCAGAGACAAAATATTTGATATTAAAGGTGTCTCTGCACATTGGCTGTGTGAAAGTTAATCAACTGAAGTTGGAACTGAATACAATACCTGTTAACTTACCACAAATTACCAACGGACATGGCTAATGACAGATGTCAAAAAGATAGACAACATGCGTACTATCACTTGACAAAAAGTAGTGATTAACCGCCCTCTCAAATATCTACACTGATATATCTTGTACCAAGACAGCTTTGGGGCAGGAGGGGGTATTCTTACCTGTCAGGTTTAATCTCTGTACATTGGATTCACTTTGCTCATTAACCAGAAGATCTGATCTGGGAGAAAAATGTGATTATATTAGACTAAATAAAACTCTGAACCAAGTTACTAAAGAAATGGAAACTGGATTTCAGTTTCAACCAATAGATTAAACTCAAATCTAAAATTTTCTATTAACTATTCCTTTTTTTAAAAAATTCTAATGACACTCTACTCTAACCTTTAAAGTTACAACATCAAAATGGTTTACTCAGAGTATGTACTACACAATGAGTGTTATGCTGTGCAATAATCAGCTTCCCAAAAAAATGAGTTGAGTGATCAAGACTTAGAAATCGTAACATTAACAAAGTTATTTAAATTTTAATTAAGTAGTCAACACACCTGCAGCAAGTTGGGATGAGCACGCGGCACAAGCAACATAAACATTTCTTGAGACAGGGTGCACTTTGAAGCATAAATCTCCTACTGGACAGTTTACACATTTAGGGGTAGTAAGTGCTCCAAAATGACTAATTAAAAATGGCCATCCACTGTGAAGCACATTTAACGGAATGCAGCACTTGCCTGAAGCTGACACTTCACTATTTTTATTGGAATAAGGAAGGTGTGATCCAAATTGTGCTGCTTTGACAGAACTTTCAAAAAAAATTAAGTTCAATCAACACAAAGTCTAAAGTTCAGTAATTCCATCTCAAAAGTGCTACAATTGAAAAAAAACCTAAACCAACCTTTTAATAACAAACTTAACCCGATCACTTGCTTGTAGGATCTTCTCTAGCCTAGGAATACCATACCAAGAAGGGCTTCTGAATGGAATGTTGTCAGGTAAGCCCTCGACATAGAGCTCTTTAGGGTGCGATTCAAATTTGCGATACGGCACAATCATTGCTTGTGTTTGTCCCATGGCTTCAGCTGTGAGCAAGGGAAACATCAGAATTCCAGTAAATCAATAACTCGCACTAGTCACAGCCTGCCAACTCAAAGTGACCCATTTATTCCTATCCTGTCCATTAAACAACTCTGACTCATACCAGTATATTCCTCTGAACCCCCTGCACTCTAAATTTTGTTTACTAACTTCATGTGGTACTTTATCAAAAGCTTTCTGGAATGTAAGTAGATTGGTCCTCTGGTACCTGTTCAGCTAATTACATCCTGCGAGGGAAAGAAACTCTAGCGGGTGAATTATATGCAATTTTCCCCTTTACAATTCAGTGTTGATCTTCTAATTCTACCATTATTTCCTAAGTTCTTGTTATCAGGTCTTTTATTATACGGATGAGCATTTTCACTCTGGCTGATGAAAGGCTAACAGAGCTGCAGTTTCAGATTACACTTGTCATCTTTCAATTTGCAGAAACCAAACCAGAGTCTAAAGAATGCTGAAAGATGACCACCAATTAATCCATTATTTCTGAAACCACATTTTTCAATATTCTAGGCTGCAGATCATCAGGACCAAAGAACTTATCTACTTTAAGTCCCATTATTTTTTCTGGTGCTTTTTAAAAATGTAAAATTAAAATTTTGCAATGTCTCATTTACACAATCCCTAGACTTGCCATGAGGTTTTTAGCGATTTTTTCGATGAGAAGGGACACAAAGTATTTGTTTAGTATCTCTACCATTTCCTTATTCCCCACCAAATTATCCTGAGTCCAACTGCAAAGGGCCCACATTTGTTTTGTTACTCAGTTCCTTTTTATGTAACCATTAAAAAAAAATTGAGTGTAGTAGTTTAAATGTTTCACACTAGTTTATAGCCATTTCCCTCATTATTCTTTTGGTCATCGATTTTAGAATTTTAAAATCTTCCAAATCCTCAGGCACTTTTCAAGCAACTTTATCGACCTCTTCATTCAATTGAATACAATCCTTGATTTGTTTTGTTACCCAAAGTTGGAACACATTCTTTACTGGGATTTTGTACGCAATAAAAATGTATTTTTTGTTTAAATGTTATCATTACCTGCCTACAGAGTTACCTTTCAACAGTTTCCCAACCTGTCAAAGCTAATTTGCCTTCATACCTTTAGTTTCCTTTGTTTAGATTCAAGACTGTAGTTTTGATTGAACTAAATTTCAAACACAGGAGAAAATTCTGCAATATTCTGATCATTCTTTCTTAAAAGTTCCTTTACAAGATTATTGATCATGCTTTTTCATTGCACAATACAAGATTTAAATTAAAAATTCATGAAGGACTTCAAATGATCATTATTTAATGCAGCAATTTATGCTATTTCATAACTAATTTTTTGAAAAGCCAAATAAAGAAAGCAGGGCAGTCGTTCTATGAAATTCCTCAGAACCAGTAGAAAGATGTAAAGTTGTTCCTTTTTCCAAACTTTGAACATCAGGATCAACACATGTATCAAGTGAGCAACTTAACTTTGTAAAGATGAACAAATACTTTCATGACAGCATAGACTAAAGCTCAACAAAAACTTATAAAAAAGAAAAAATACCATATTTCTTGCTGAAAAGTTCTTCAACCATTCTCCTTAGTTTAGTGATTCGGGTATTCCATTCTTCTTTTGCTGGAAAATGAAAATATTTTGAACTCTCGAAACATATGTAATCCTATTGGTGAATAATTTCCAAGGTTAGTCTCTCAGTAAAATGGAATACCAGGGAGCGCAAATCTTAAACAAGCACACCACGTATTCTGGGAAGATGTTGAAGTCTAAGAAGACTTGGAATATTGAACAGAATACTACAAAGGAAATCAGGTTTACAGCTGCATTGAGAGCACAGAAAGCTGGTCTTGTTCTGATTTAAGTACCCAAATCCAACAGTCTTAGTTTAAATAAGTAGAAAATGATTCTAGTGGCAGAACTCTTAACTAAAGACAAAGATTAATAACAACTGGAAAAAGAACCAGATATTAGATTTTAAAAATTGATATTTTTAAGATGGATAAATACTGGAGGGAAAAATATTTACAAGGTGGGGGGGGTACTAATTGGTCACTTATTTCAGAGATCTGGGAATGATACATAAATGGATTTCTTCTGGGCTACATTAATCAACAGGTCAAAAACGTAATCTAAAAGAAAACTTTTGAAACCAGAGCACAGGGGCAGAACCAAGGGGCAGAAGATCCAGTCATAGACGGGGCCGGCAATGTTGCTGCGCGTGGTAACTGGTAGAGGTTCTTAGGTACGTTTGTAGTGAAAAGGAGATGGTCATTAACATAGCCTGACGTTTGTTAGTCAGCAGTCATTGAAAGAGCTGCAGGATTGTGTGTGGGTAGAAAGCGGACAACGGGATAAATGTTCTGATTGATTGAACAGGTTCAGTAGGACAGAAGGCTGAAAAGGGAGTTGATTGATTTATTGTCATGTGGCGAATCACAGTGAAAAGCTTTGTTTAGGAGCAGTACAGGCAGATCATAGTAAGCAAGGTTGGGCAGATCAAAAGACAGAGTTATACAAGTTACATTAGACAGGGTTAGGAAAGCTGAACATTTGCAAGATCATCATTATTTGAGGCTAGAGTGCCCATTTAACAGTCTAATAATGGCCAAGAAGAAGCTGGTCCTGAATCTGCTTGTTTAGGCATCTTTATCTTCTGCCTGACAGAAGAGGTTGTAGGAGATCATTACTAGGGCGTGATAGGTCTTTGATTGTGTTGGCAGCCTTTCCACAGCGGCGAGCAGTGTAAATGGAAGGGTGGCTTCCGTGATGATGATCTGGGCTGTGCATACCACCTTCTGCAGGGACAGCAGTTGACATGTCAGGTCATTATGCAACTGGGCAGTATGCTTTCAATTGTGTATCTGGAGAAGTTGGTAAAGGTCCTTTTAGACATACCAAATTTCCTGCACTGCCCGAGGAAGAGGCATTGTCGTACCTTCTAGACCATCACATCAACATGGCACGTCCAGGACAGATTGTCAGTTATCGCCACTCTGAGGAACTTGATGATGTCCACCCTTTCAACCTCATTTCCGTTGATGTAGATGGGGGCATGTTCTCCTCCTTTCTTTCTGACGTCAGCGATCAGTTCTTTAGCTTTGCCGGCGTTAAGAGGTTGCTCTCATTCCACAATGTCACCAAGCTCTCTATCACCCTCCTGAACTGACTCATTGCTGTTAGATATCCATCCCACTGTAGTAGCATCAGCAGCAAACTTGCAAATAGCATTCATTCAGAATGTGGCAAGACAGTCATGGGTGTGCAGGGAGTACTGAAGAGAGCGAAGGATGCATTCCTTGGAGAAGATGCTATTATCTAACCTCACTGATTGCAATCTGAGAGTCAGAAAGCGGAGGTCAGAGACGAGGCCAAGGTCATGGAGTTTTGAAATCAGACTGGAGGGGATAATGGTGTTGAAGGCAGAGCTGTAGTCAATGAGCAGGAGTCTGATCTAGGTGTCTTTGTTGTCTACATGTTCCAGAGATGAGCTAGGGATATGGCATCCGCTGTAGACTTGGTTACATCAGTTGGCAAATTGAGGGGATTATGGTTGGAGTTGATTGAGCCGTGACCAGCCTCTTGAAGCACTTCATGACTACTGAGGTCAGAGCCACTGGGCAGTAGTCATTAAGGCACACCGCGTGTGCTTTCTTAGGTACACGAATGATATTGGTCTTCTTGAAGCAGGTGGGGACTTCAGCTTGTAGGAGGAAGAGTCTACAAAGGGAGGCAATGGTCTAGTGGTACTATTGCTAGACTATTACTCCAGAAACTCAGCTTATATTCTGGGACCCAGGTTCAAATCCTGTTCCATCAGATGGAATTAAGAATCTACTAATGACCACAAAGCCATTTACGATTGTTGCAAAAATCCTTCTGGATCACCAAACATCTTCCGGAAATGAAATCTGCTGTCCTCTCCTGGTCTGGTCTACGTGTGACTCCAAATCCACAGCAATGTGGATGACACTTAACTGCCCTCTGAAATGGTCTAGCAAGCCACTCAGGCTGTCTCAATTGTTACAAATTCTCCAAGAATTGAAAATGAATGGACAGCTGGCATCAACCAGAAACAGCCCTGTTGACTCTGCAAAGTCCTCCTTACAAACATCTAGGGCCTCGTGCTAAAATTGGTAAAACTGTCTCAGACTAATCAAGCAACACAACCTGACAGTCATACTCACAGTAAATGCCCTAGACACTACCATTACTATCCCTGGTTACGTCCTGACCTGGGGACGTGGCAGCACAGTGGATTATAGTCAAGGGGGAGATGCCCTGGCAGTCCTCAACACTGGCTCCATACGCTATAAAACCTATGCTTCAGGTTAAACACAGGCAAGGAAGCCTGCTGATTACCAGATACCATTGCCATCTCTTGATATAATATTCTATCTTGAACAATACTTGGAGGAAGTGCTGAGGGGGTCAAGAGTGTAAAATGCACTCTGGGGTGGGACTTCAATGTTTACCTACTGGCTTGGCAGCAGTACTACTGATTGAGCTGTTGGCGTCCTAAAGGGCATAGCTGCAAAATGGGATCTGCAGCATGGGGCGAGGGAAACATGGAGGAAAAACAGTCTTGACCTCAGTTACCAATCTGCCAACTCAGGTGCATCTATCCATGACAGCATCGGTAAGAGTGACCACTCAGTGGAGGAGGCGACTCCACAAATATCCACAATCCTCAATGATGAGGAAGTCCAACATGTCAGTGCAAAAGATGAGGCTTAAGTATTCAGCTCGAAATGCAGATTGGATTATCTATGTCACCCTCCTCCAGTGATCCCAGCATGACAGGTACTAGTTCAACCAATTCAATTCACTCCACATGATATCAAGAAACGGTAGGCAGCAGTGGATACTGCTAAGCTATGGGGCTTAACATTCTGGCAATAGCTCCAAAGACATGTGCTCCTCTAGCCAAGCTGTTCCAGCACAGCTTGACTTATCTAAAAAACAACATGGAAAATTAATCAGGTATGTTCTGATTCATGACTGATTACCTCCCCATCAGTCTGTTCATGATCATCAGTAAAGTGATAGAAGTTGTTATCAACAGTGCTATGAAGCAGTACATGCTCAGCAATAACCTACTGACACCCAGTTTGGGTTTTACCAGGGCCGCTCACTTCCTAACCTCATTACCGCCTTGGTCCAAACGCTAGCAAAACAGCTGAATTCTAGAGGGGAGGTATAAGATACAGCCCTTGACATCAAGGCCACATTCGGTCCAGTGTAGCAGCAAGGAGAACCCTTGCAGAACTGGAATCAATGAATATCGAGGTTGACTCTCCATTGGTTGGAGTTATACGTGGCACTTATGAAGATGGTTATGGTTATTGGATGTCAGTTATCGCACCTCCAGAACATCTTTGCAGGAGATCCTGCTTCAATGGCGTTCCCTCCACCATAAGATTAGAAGTGGGGATGTTCACTGACAATTGCACAATATTCAGCACCATTTGCAATTTCTGGTATACTGAAGCAGTCCTTGTTCAAATACAACAAGGATCTGAACAATAATCGAGGCTTGGGATGACGAGGAGCAAGTAACATGTGCACCACACAAATGCCAGACAATGACCATTTCCAAGAAGAGATAACGTAACTACTGACCCTTGAAATTCATTGAATGGTGTTACCATCCCCCACGATCAACATCTATATGCATTAACTTCCTCCAACACTGACATTAAATAGCACTGTAGTACTTTCAAGATGCACTGCAGAAATTCAGTCTTAGACCTTCCAAACCCATGACTACTTCCATCTAGAAGAACATGGGCAGTGAATACATGGGAACACCACCCTCTGCAAATTTGCCTCTAAGCCACTTACTGTCCTGATCTGCACATATATTGCTGTTCCTTCACTGCGGTTGGGTCAAAATCTTGGAATTCACTTCCTAAAGGCATTATGGGTCGATCTACAGCACGTGGACTGCGGGAGTTCAAGGCGGCAGCTCACCTGCAGGTTAAGGGCAACTAGGGTTGTGTAATAAATACTGGCCAGTCAACAAATCCAACATTCCATGGGTAAATTTTTAAAAAATGGATAATTCCATCTGCACATCTTCAGCAGGTGGTGGAAACAACTTCTGCAGGTGAAGTGTGTGTTTAGGAAGAAAGGAATGAGGAGTTAAAACGTCTCCAGAGGGTAAATAACTGATAAAGTTCTAGAAAATCAAATTTTTAAAAAACTCCACCTAGTTCTTGAAGATAAAAGATGTCAGGAGCTGATGTTCAACACCAACAATATCAGCTGCCACCAATTATCTGCACTATCTTTATCGGTTTTAGTTTCAAGTGCTTACCTCCTGGGACAGTTTTGTCTGGAGCTGTTTCTTCCTGCTCAGTTGCTAACAGTTCTGGTCTAGTAGAAGGACAAAAATATAAACAAAATTGATTTCCAACACACTTGTAAAAGTATCTTTCGTTAAGTGCATGATACCGGCAACAGTTGATGATTAAGTAATTGAGGAATCTCAGTAATTTGTTCTACAAGAACATTCGGACTGACCATCAATAATGACCGGACTAGATGGCATCTTTACAATTACTTCAGCGGAAAAGTGAATTCCTTTAAAAACAGTTTAATATGCTAGAAATTTGTTAATTGTGTTTTGAAACAAACATGTGCATGGAAAACAAATATTTAGTTTAACAAATTACCATGAACATACAAATAAAAACTCAAGTGGAGCTAAGGAACACAATGACAGAAGGTCAAGACTACAAATTTCCACACACGGAGCTGCCAACTTGAATTCCGCCACTATCAAAACAAGGGCACCAAATAAACCATTCTGTAATTTATCTCCTCTGACACAGGAAAGGAGCTTCTCCCAAGATTACTGTATCAATTCTGGAAACTGATGAGATTGAAGGCCGATTAATTCCCAAAGCCTAATAATCTATGTCCCTGAGTACTTAAGTGCTCATAGAAACAGGAGTCATCTTCCAAGACCCTTTAGACTCTGGATCAGTTTCTGCAGATTGGAACGTAGTTAATGTAACTCCACAATTTAGAAAAGGAGATCAAGAGAAAACAGGGACATAGATCAGCAAGTCTGATGCCAGCTGTGGATAACATGCTAGAATCCATGATCAAGGATTTGATAGCAAAACATTTAGAAACAATGGTAGGTTCAAACACAGTCAACATGGACTTTAGAAAGAGAAATCTTGCCGAACAAATCTACCAAGGGGTGCCAGTGATGTGGTTTCTGTGGGCTTTCAGAAGGCTTCCAAAAAAGTCCCACGTAAGACATTAAAGTGTAAAAGTAAAATGAATGGCAGTGTGTATTGTGGTTAGAAAACTGGCTGGCAGACAGGAAACAGGAATAAATGGGCTTTTTTTCTGAATGGCAGGCACTAACGAGAGGGGTACCGCAGGGATCGGTATTAGGACCCCAGTTATTCACATTAGTGATTTGTATAAGGGAACTAAGTGTAATATCACAAAACTTGCAGATGACACAAAGCTAGATAGAAGGGAATATGTGAAGAGGATGCAGAGATGTTGGAGTAAAAATTGGACAGGTTGAGCAAGTGGGCAAATGCTTGGCAGACGCAGTGTAATGTGGAAAGATAAGGTTATCCACATTGGCAGCAAAAAATAGGAGGTCTCATTTGAATGGAGTAAATTGAGAGATGGGAAATGTTTAAATGAGACTTGGATGTCCCTGTACACTAATTGTTGAAAGGAAGCAAGCAGGTGCAGCAGGCTGCGGAGACAGCAACCTGCATGCCGGCCTTCAAAACAACAGGATTTGCATACAGGAACAGGGTGCCTTGCTGCAATTATACAGAGTATCGTTGAGGCCACGTGTGAAATGTTGTGTGCAATTCTGGCCTCTTTATCCAACAAAGGATGCTCTTGCTACATGAAGAATAGCGAAAGTTCAGCAGTGGAATGGCAGGGTTTGTGTGTGAGGGGAAATGTATTTGGCTAGAATTGCACTCACTGGAGGGCGAAAGCGAGGGCACAGGGGCAAGACCGTGTTGATCCGACAGTGGTGATGTCGACAGGACTTGACAGGTTAGAAGCAGGAAGTGAGTTTGTGGAATTCACAATCGGAGAGTGTGGTTAAGTCCAAAACATTACGTATTCTCAAGGAGGAGGTAGATGCAAGGAATATAGTGAGAGGGGAGGATTAGAGTACTGAGTTTGATGACCAACCATGACCATAAATGAATAACAAAGCAAGCTACTCCAGTTCCTACTATTCTGAAGGGAAAAAAATACATTTGCTACTTTTTGTACCTACATATTTATTATATATTTTATACACACAATATATTCCTAAATACCTGAATTCAAAATTGCGACAACTAATTAACTTTCTTTTACTGATGGATCAGTGCTTTAAATCCCATTAAATTTAATTTAAAATTGCAGTAAAGCAATCAAATTAATTGACTTCCACTTGATGCACACTGCAGTCTAACCTGGAAGTCAAACATTAGTCAGTGCTAAATATGCAACATCACAAGTAAGACACAGAAATATTAGAATGGAGCCATAGCTGAAACTTGATCAAACATTTCCTTGAAAGGAAAGGAGTATGACATACACATTAGCTGTTCTTTGTCCTGTATTTCACATTTTGGACAGCAAGCAAAAAAAATGGCAAATCCCTTCTCATGAGGATATCATGGCCAGCATAGAGTTACCAAAAACAAGACCCACTTTAGATGCTAGATCGGTCCATTTGCTGCAAGTCTGCAGGTACAAACCAGTAAGCATTATCTACTAACCCTTGTAAACAAGATTATTATTAGAACTTCAACAAGTCGAAATTCGTCTATCAGATGGCGATAACAAAATATATACAAGCACAAACTCCAAAATCTTTTGTTCAATTTTCATTTTCTAAATCCAAATGAAATTTTTGACATTATGGAGATATCACCATAACAAAATTAGATCTCTTCCTTCACATTTAACCACAAAATCATACTGTCAACCCCGCAGCCGACAATGAACTTACTCAAAAGCAGAGTTTTAATAATTTCATAACAGAGATTATAGCTTGGAGTCATTGAAATTTAGCAGTCACCTCTGGGATTTTTAACCTCAATTAATGATGCCACTGGGTCGCAAGTTGTTTTTATCATTAACAAACCTTGATCATATACTACTACTTAAATGAAAATTCCAAGTCAAGTGCCACAACTCATCTTGCTGCTTTTCACTTAAGAACCAAGACTCGTTTTACTGTACAGATGTCACACGACAGATCCAAAGACCACAATAGGAAAACAAAAAAACCTACAGCACAGGAACAGGCACTTCGGCCCTCTGAGCCTGCGCCGATCAAGATCCTCTGTCTAACCTGTCATCTATTTTCTAATGGTCTGTGTCCATTTGTTCCCTGCCCATCCATGTACCTGTCCAAATATATCTTAAAGGACGCTAACGTGTCTGCGTCTACCACCTCCGCTGGCAACGCGTTCCAGGCGCCCACCACCCTCTGTGTAAAGAACTTTCCACACATATCTCCCTTAAACTTTCCTCCTCTCACTTTGAACTCATGACTCCTAGTAATTGAGTCCCCCAGTCTGGGAAAAAGCTTTTTGCTATCCACCCTGTCTATACCCCTCATGATTTTGTAGTCCTCAATCAGGTCCCCCCTCAATCTCCATCTTTCTAATGAAAATAATCCTAATCTATTCAACCTCTCTTCATAGCTAGCACCCTCCATACCAGGCAACATCCTGGTGAACCTCTTCTGCACCCTCTCCAAAGCATCCACATCCTTTTGGTAATGTGGCAACCAGAAACTTTAGAAGATCCAACACACTACACTTGTGTCCCGATTTATGCATTAAAAACGACTAAAAGCCAAGACCGTCAAAATGGGTAATTAATTGGAACATTTATTGGATTCTTGGAAGATTAACCGAAATGAAAACATACTTTTTTATAACGAATTTTATCCGATCTTTTGCTAGGAGGATCCTCTCCAACCTTGGAATGCCATAAGTGGATGGCCGTCTAAATGGAATGCCTTCAGGTAAACCATCAACACAAAGGTCTTCAGAGTTGGACTGAAAGAGTGGATATGGGATCACAACTGGTCCAGTAGCGAGAGTGGCTTGGGCTAAAAGTTTACAGAGTAATGTTAGCTCTAGGTGATATATTTACTGATTTACAATGGCTCCATACAATATCTTCTAATTCCTAACGTTTCACTTCGCAATATAAAGCATAAAATACAAGAGAACATCTGTTTTGAATGAGAACAGAAATATTAATAAGTTGTGGAATTCACTGCATTCTTCCAGAGCACCATCACTCTCAAGACAGCATCTTTCAGGGAAACCCTCTGATATATATTGCAGCATGAAGCTAACTTTCGGAACCCTACCAGTAGTCATGCTGTACAAAAGAACCTGTTTCTTTACTAAATAACTTGATACACTTCATACTAATTTAATAAAGCAAGTGCACTTGCAGCCAGTTGTCCTGAAGCTAAGTATAAACAGTGCATAAAGATTTTACACCATATAAAGATGTTCTTTAAAAAGATAAAGAAAGCTATTTTTAAACAATTCCAATTCAGACAGACAATGTGGTTAACCGTTTAGAAAGCAAAAGAAGAAATATTGTACAGCCAAAAACCACTGTTTATACCAGGATAGAAATACGATATTTCTCAGACACAACATCCACAGGAGGTTACAATCATAGAATCTTGAAGCATAGAAGGAAGAAATGTGAGCAATCATTGTCAATTATCTAGAGTTTCAAATAGTCCCATTCTCCAGTTCATTTTTCATAGTCCTGTGGTATTTCCTATAAGTACATAGCCAATTCTCTTTTGACAAGAAAAGATTAAATCAACTTCTCACACACTTCTGTGCTGTTCTATGCAACTCATCATCACTGCCATCTAGGTGTTTAACACTTTTGGTGACCCAAACCCTTCACGATTTCTGCATTTCTTGGTTTCCTCAATTTATCTTCTGTTCCTTTTTCATCCCCAACCCTTCAACTCCATCAAAACTATCTAGCCATCTCCACTCTTATATATACTGGTTCCATGCTTCTTAATTCTCACATTCAAGCCTCAATCCATTTAAATAATTACTCCAAATCTTTGAGGCTTAGTCTGTGAAATTTAACACTAGCACAATCTAGTTCTTACCTAATCCTGAACATCTTTTGTCTATCTAGAAAGGGAACAGCTAATTTATGACTACTATGGCAATAACATTTTTCATGCTGTAATATTATCAGACCAAACAATAACTTCTGGAAAGAACAGATAATTCAGTTTTAAATCTATGTACTTAAATTCTCTCATATTCTGCTCCATGTCCTTCTTGTGGAAAACATAATCCCGAAACACTACGAATACACTTAATCTGCATGCTACAAACATTGCAGAACTTTTTAAAACAAATCTAAAATCACAAGGAGTTTCCTAAGAATGACTTATTTGAACGAAAAACTGCCCAACCATTGAGCTTATTCCCACAATTAACATAACTGGATCTCAAATGAAATCACATCAACCTAAAGGATGCCTTTTTCATTTGTAAAACATACTGATCTGAATCATTTTGCCTAACTTCCCAAAACTCAGTGCACTGTAAGATTCCACTAGAGACACATTTGACAGATTTAAAACAGCAAGTACGAGATTTAAAGGCACCCAAGGGCTGACCGGCTCTTTCATATCATACAACAAACAAAAAACACACAAGTAGCACTAAGATAACAAGGTGTAGAGCTGGATGAACACAGCAGGCCAAGCAGCATTAGAAGTGCAGGAAAGCTGACCTTTCAGGCCTAGACCCTTCACCAGAAAATCTGCTTGGCCTGCTGTGTTCATCCAGCTCTACACCTTGTTATCTCGGATTCTCCAGCATCTGCAGTTCCTATTATCTCTGATACAAGTAGTACTAATATGTGTTTTTGAAAAATTACACTTGTTCAGTCAGCTTAATAGTACACACTGTTTAGCACTGCACAATTAAAGTTAAAATAGTTACCATATTTGCTTTCAAAAAGATCTTCAACTTGTTTTCTCAACTCAGTAATTCTGGCATTCCATTGCTCTGCATTTTAAGAAAGTAAGTTTTCAAATTCATGAAGATGGCTCATAAAAACAAAGCATTGTTGACTGTAAACCGCGTTAAGGAGCACATTTATAAATCAGATCTACTGGCAAATTTAGACAGCACAACAGTAACTATAAAAGGCAATGAATATACAAGGAATTCCTTAATCCAGGAGTTCACCATTTGCCAGTTATGAGCAACAACAGCAGCAAAGTGGATATACAGTAAGTCTACAAATAACTTTAAAACATATTTGCTCAAAGTCTGGTCCCAACATTAACACAGATGTTAGCAACAAATCTAATTTCTCAATACGAAATAGTAAAACATTGTAAAATCTAAAATCATATCGCATATCTTCAAAGTTTAAACTTTAAGGCCCAAGTGCAATCATTACTTCTTACCCGATAGAAAATTCATTGAACATTAGAAATAGAGGTTGCTTATAAACCAATTCATGCAACAAAAAGCTTCCTTTGGCAAGCTACTACAGTAAGTCCTCACTTAAAGTTGTAGTTGCGTTCCTTAAAATCATGACTATGTGAAACAACTTTAAGTGAATCAGAGATTCCCACTGGAATTAAGATTTAAAAATGAAGTTTGGTTTTCTCAGATGAGATCCAAAAGAACCCAAATTGAAATACTGCATGTATGTGCGCAGTACAATGCATTCCTAGCTGAAATAGCTTGTAAAACTAAATCACTAAATATAAAAGGCATATTGCATAAACGCAAAGTAGATAACACTTACCAGTCTCCTCTTAGGCAGTCTCTCAGGTTCAGGGATGACTTTGGTTTGACGGATTCTGAGATGGCTGAAAAGTCCAATGCACACACAAGCGGCAGATGCTGCTATATGTGGGAGGCGTTGCTTGGAGGGTCAGTTAACAAGTTGTTAGGAAGTTTGTGCACTCACTCTGCAATTTTAATTTTGACACTACATGTTCCCTAAGTCGTCTCTCGGCGCTCAGTACCTTCCTGTATGAACCTTCCCCACATTGTTGGGATCCAACATTGACTGATCAAAAATGCCTTCAAGGCACCCCCTAAAGTGCATCACTGGAAGCAGTTTGAGTAATTAATGCCTCAAGGCTGGGCATGTTGGCTTTGTAGAAGACCTGGCTGTTGAACCAACTTTCTTGCCACTGGATTTAGAGGATCTTTCAAAAAGCAGAACTGCTGCAGGTTGTCCAAGTATCATAAACAGAGATGCAAATATCACTACTAGTCAGTGAATCATAACCTTAGTCTCAGATTTGAGATCCTAGTCCTCAAAAGCTCTTATCCTCAGTCAGCCAAAGACAGAGTTGGCACAGAGCCAATACAGTACATCACCACATGCAACACCTGCCTTCTTCAAGGGGGAGCCTCAAATTTATGAAGGATGATCTCAAAATCAAAAAGGTAGGTAGTGTTGTGCTACATGAGTTGGATTGATGTATGTTTTCTCGGTAGTTGTCATGAAAGTTTTTTCTCATGTGCTGTGCGCACTGGCATGAGGGTTTTCTGCATACTGAAGCTCAATGACTGAAGTTGGAGTGATCTTGGTTTTAAATTTAAGATGACAGGTTGAACAGCCAGGTCTTGATTGAGTTAATGAGACGAAGAGCCAGGATTGTCGGCAGCTTTGAAATATTTATCCAAGGAGTGTTGGACGGTTTTCTTTTTCCTCTGACGATAGATCTCTTTGTAGCAGTTAATACCATTGTTGATTGCCCTGTTCACTTTGGCACTGCGCTCTCTGTTTGGGTCATCCTCCGTAAAAATTTCCATTGCCTCTTCCATGATTTGGAAAGCTCTAGACAATCGTTTCGTTGACAAAATTTGAGGGAGTGGTCTTTCAATGTGGTCTTCCTCTTCAGCTCCTTGACTCTCTAGCTGCATCAAGTCTTCATTGGACAATTCCTCTCCATGTGACTCAAGCAATTCCACCACGTCAGCTTCATCCACTTCATCAAAACCAACAGCTCTTGCCAAAGCAATGATTTCACGCTGAATTTCAATGACAGTATCATGAGATCCTCCTTGGTTGCTGACACACTCTGGCCATACCTTTTGCCATACGCTATTCAGACACGATGATGTGACTTCATCCCATGAATCAGCAATATTGTTGATGCCTTCAAGGATGTTGTACCCACGCCAAAATTCCCTAACAGATGGTGCATTCTCACCATCTATTTCATAGATGAGCTGGGAAAAAGTACGGCGTATGTAGTAGGCTTTGAATGTTGCTACTGCTCCCTGAAGCATAGGCTGTAGCAATGGAGCCGTATTGGGAGGTAGGAAAATCACCTTCACATTTTCAGACAAGTCATCAAGATTGATAGGATGACCTGGGCAATTATCCAAGAGGAGCAGTATTTTAAATGCAAGGTTTTGTCTGGCGCAATATTCCCTCCAAGCTGGAATGGCATAGAGGGAGAACCATTCTTGAAAGAGTGCCCCTGTCATCCAGGCTTTCTTGTTTGAACGCCAAATGACAGGATGTTCTTTGGAATGGCCCCTCAAAGCCCTCGGTGTCTCAGACTGGTACACCACTAAGGGTTTAAACTTGAAATCTCCTGAAGCATTACCACCAAGCAGAACAGTCAGGCGATCTTTGGCAGCTTTAAATCCTGGTGCCGTTTTCTCCTCTCTGGAGATATACGTGCTCCGTGGCATACGTTTCCAATAAAGCCCAGTTTCATCAACATTGAAGACTTGTTTTGGCGAATAGCCACCTTCTTCAATGATTTTCTTCAAATAGATGGAAAATTCACTGGCTGCTTCTGTATTTGCACCACCCAATTCACCAGTCACTTTAATACTATGCAGATAGGAACGTTTCTTGAAACGTTCGAACCATCCACGACTAGCATTGAAACTTTCTGACTGAGAATTCTCACCCTGCTTATTTTGTAGATCGTCATAAAGGCTTTTAGCTTTTGCTTGGATGACCATCAAACTAAGGGGCACCTGGCGCTGGTTTTGGTCTTCAATCCATACTGCCAGGAGTCTTTCCATGTTTTCCATGATGCTGCTTCTTGTTCGACTTACCCTGCCAGCACTTAAAGGTGTAACACTTTGGGCACTTTGTTTGATTTTGTCAGCATTGCCACGGATTGTTCTGACTGTCGTAGGGGGTAGTCCAAGTTCTCTACCAATATCGACTGCTCGTTCTCCAGCCTCAAGCCGTTTTAAAACCTCCAATTTCATTGCTAGGGTGATAGTTTTCCTTGTTTTCTTAGCAGCAGCAGACTCACTACCATCACTTGCTGGGCGTTTCTGACTCATGTTTAGGGGTGATTCTAAGGGATTGAAGCACTAAATCACAAGCCTGAAACAATCTCAAAAGGACTTTAATATGGCTTCTCTGCCTCACCTTCAGCAAATGCATCTCATCGGCTTTAAATTGGCCTCTGTCTCACCCTCTGTACAGTTCAATACAGGCCAGGCTTGGGATTCCAAAATTAATCAGAAGATTGCAGAGTCAGGCTCCTGAAGGGTAAGTACTGCACCTAATATTTTTCACTCAAAGCCCCAAGACAAGGAAAGCAATGTTACCTCTGTACAATAGTAAAACGTCTCTCTCAGATTTTAAAACAGCCTCACTGACCCACCCAAAGTAAAGTTCCACAGCGGGCATACTTGGTATAGAGTCAAGAAATGGGCTTTTCTACTCAAAGATGAGCAGTTCAGATTTCAATATCACCCTTGCAATAAAAAAAATTCAGCTGCTTTAGGTATTCTTCACAGAACTTTGCTGGAGGTTACTAGCGTGAAAACAAAATCACTGCTCCATCATGAGTAATGAAAGGCCTTCTTCTCACACTCGGTGTAAAAAGGTGCCAAATCGGGTCACATGACCTGACGTCTCACCAACTCAAAATGATGCTAATACGGAAGTCAAGGCTCTAAAATGGAATACCTGCCCTCTACTGCGCGATGTTAAATTGGAACGACTTAAAATGGGGCAACTTAAAGCGGGGACTTACTGTACCAACTACAATGACAATGGAAAACCAAATTGCCAAGACCATGAAACAGGACAAGTAACATACAACCCATATGGACTTTGTCACTCACTGCACATCAAATCAATCTGTAAAAAGTCATTCATTATTTTAAAATATTATTGGATATGCTATTCAGGGGGTTTTGAAAATCCAAATCCAGTGAAAATGTATTCCCACGTAAGCCTATAAAATACACAAGTTAATTTCTGGATTATCAATGAAGTTGACTACCAGATAAATGAAATCCAACAGGCCTCTGGTGACTTGTCTCTTGATTGTCTTGCAATTGAAGGCAATATTTTCAGTTGAAGAAGTCACTACCAACTCACCAAAATTAAACTCCCTACTTTTCCGTTTCACCATGGTCCCAGCATCTGTTGGCTGTACAGTATTCCTTGGCCGTTTATTTGGTGGAAAATATTCATCATCTGAAAACAAAAAAATAATTGTATGAACTTTGTTTTTAACTTTATCCGTGGAATTAAATTTATAAAAGTAAGCCTTCATATTCATGTGAATAGGGACGGCCTTTATACACCTGAAGGTCTAATCTATACTGTATTTTCACTGATAATTCCAGAATTGAATCAATATGTGAATGTCAATGTGTAAGTACCATCATGTGGTGATCATTTTTTACTTGTTTAAAAGTGATTCCAAGGAACTGAGGCAAACAATCACAGCCTTAATATAACAATATCATGATACAGAATCAACACGAAGCCATTATCAAAATAAGCTGTCTACAGAACTTACACTGAAGTCTACGTATATATTTCACTTTATGCCAATGGGGGTGTACGCAGAAAAGAAAAGTGCCATAAAGGCAGCAAAAGAGCTAGAAAAACAGACTTTGTGGGGCCTGCAGAAAGCTCCAAAAGGGAATAAGATATGGTACAAGATCATGCTTTTGAGGTGTTAACCAATCCATTAGATTTAACTATTATCTATTTAAATAACATTACATTAACAGAAATGGCAAACATTGCACTCAGTAACTTCCATTAACAAAAGAATAATCTGTAAATTTTGCTGACTGAGAAAGAATAGATTTGCAAATTTAACCAGTAAACCACCTCACCTCGTCTTAACTTAATCCACTGAATCATATAGTGCCCTTCAGCCCATCAAGTCTGCACTGACAACTAGAAAAACAGCTAACCCTCAACCTAATCCCATTTATTAGTACTTAGTCCATCGTCACTTTATCAAATTACCCTGAATTGCCTTCTTGGTAAGTCTTCTAATGTGAGACCCTGACAAAGGCTTTGCTGAAATCCATATAAACAACGTCAACTGCACTATCTTCAGCTGCAGCATGGATCTTGCAGTGGCTCCTGAGATTGCTGGCTTTGTTAAAGCAAGTTTATAAATACATGAATAGGAAAGGTTTGGTGTGATAGTGGGCTTGGAGTAGGCAGGTGGGACGAGTTTAGTTTGGAATTACATTCGGCATGGACTGGTTAGACCAAAGGGTCTGTTTCCATGCCATATGACTATGACATGCCTAGTCACTTTCTCAAAAAGGTCAATCAAATTTTCTATGTTTGACTTCCCTCTTACAAAGCCATGCTGACTATCCCCAATCAAGTCTTGGATCTCCAAGTGGAGATAGATGTTCCCATTCAGAATTTTTTCCACTTGTTTTCTACAGTTGCTGAGAAGCTGAAAAGATAGGTGCCAAGCGAGATATAGAAATCCAGTCCAGATGACAATTATATCTCAGGGCAGTGCCATGAGAAATGAATCAGCAAACAAATGTTACCTTTGTTCAGTTTAAACAAGCATAGTGTGTGCACACGTTCTGTCTACAAAGTACAGGGCGCTATATATTAAAACACAAGAAAACCACCATCTGCAAGTTACCTTCCAAGCCTCTCGCCATTCTAACTTGGAAAACGTTTCGCCATTCCTTTACTGTCACTGGGTCAAAAATCCTGGAAGTCCCTCCCTAATGGCATTGCGGGTGTAGCTAAAGCACACAGACAGCATGGTTCAAAACAGCAGCTTACTACCTCCTTAAGTGCAACTACGGACGGGAAATAAATGCAATTGCCCACATCCCATGAGTATATTTTTTAAAAAAGCTTCCAGTACATAGAAGTGAACCACACTGCAAGCCCAACTGACAATCCCAAATTAGATTTCATAGTAAATCTTTGCCCGATCAGAATAATTCAGCAATATCATCCAATTGCAGAATTACATCTAATTTTGGATACTATGTTGCTGCTTTTGAAAGCGTGGGCGGGTCAATTGCTTATTTGTTGTGGGCAAGTAAAGGGGTAAGCCGCTTGAAATAATCCTCAGCCTTGCGGATGTACAGCCTACCTACCTGGAATTGCAAATGCATTATTAACGCTGTGTTTTCCTCCCCCACCCCTTGAATTGGTATATTTTATGAATTGTCCTGATGAGCATAAGATGAAAAGCTTCAATAGGATGTGCCTTTTTTCATCAATACTCAAGTACAGTGGAAATAAACAGATCCTTTGCAGGATGACATGCTGCTACTTGTTACTAATCCCACCCCAAAAGGCAACTGCTTGGTCCACAACTGTTCACAATCTCTATAAATGATTAGGATGGTAGGACTAATTGCAATAGTTCAAAATTTGCTGATGGCATCAAATTGGATGGAATGCAAGGAGGCTTCAAGAGCACTTGGAAAGGCTGGGAACAGGCTCCAACGTGGCAGGTGAGCTATAATGTGAATAAACGTAACCTTATTCATGTGGTAGAAAAAAAACAAAGGCAGAATGTTGCATTATTGATAAGACGTTGGGCAGCACAGACGTTCAAAGACATCGATCCACGATTTACTAAAACCCAACAAGCTGTTGCAGCAATTAACATGACACTTCAGCGGATCAGGGTACAGAATCAAGATATCTTTCTGCAGTTGCATACTGCCTTGGTGAGACGACACCTGGACTGTAGTGTACAGTTTTAGTGTCTTTATCCAAAGAAACATTTGCTAGAGAGTACACACAATGGAGGTTCACCAAATGAATCCCTGGGATGACAGCTATGTCCCATGAAGAACAATAAGAGAAACAAGATCTGTGCTCTCAGCTTTTCAAAGATTGAGGGGCAATCTTAAAGAACAAAGAACAGTACAGCGCAAGAACAGACCCTTTGGTCCACCAGGGCTGTGCTGATACATGACGCCTTTATAAACTAAAAACCTTTTCCACCTCTACATGGTACATATCCCTCTATTCCCTGGCTCTTGATGTATCAACATGCTTCAAACATTGCTATTGTATCTGCTTCTACCAATTCATCTGGCAGCACACTTAAGGCACTTACCACCGTGTGTAAAAATAACTTGTTTTTCACATCTACTTTAAACTTCTCCACTTTTACCTTGCGTCCATGTCCCCTATTACTTGACATTTCTACCCTTGAAAAGGACTATAACCAACTATTCTAACCAATTTTGACAGCTTAGATCAGATCACCCCTCAACTTCTGATGTTCAAGTAAAAACAAACCAAGTTTGTCCAATATCTCTTCATAGCTAATATGCAACAAATGAAGCAACATCCCGGCAAACCTTTCTTGTATCCTCTCCAAATGTCACCTTTGTTCAGTTGAAACAAGCATAATGTGTGCACACGTTCTGTCTACAAAGAACAGGGCCCTGTGTATTAAAACACAAGAAAACCACCACCTATAAGTTACCTTCCATGCCTCTCTCAATTCTAACTTGGAAAATGTTTCGCCATTCCTTTACGGTCACTGGGTCAAAATCCTAGAATTTCCCTCCCTAGTGGCACTGTGGGTACAACTACAGCACACAGACAAGCAGTGGTTCAAGAAGGCTGCTTACTATCTCCTTAAGTGCAATTAGGGATAGGAAGTAAATGCCAGCTCCTTCTGGTAGTGTAGCTACCCGAACAGTACACAATATTCCAAATGTGGCTGACCTAAAGTACTATACAGCTACAACAGGACTTCCAATTTTTATACCCTATACCCCACAGAGCATAGGTCAGAAATCACAACACCAAGTTATAGTCTAACAGACTTATTTGAAGACACAAGCTTTCAAAGTCTTACCCCTCCTTCAGGTGTTAATGATGAGAGAACTACTATCAGACACAGAATTTATAAGTAAAAGATCAAAGGATCACACCATTGATGATGATGTACTAAACAAATTAATATATATGTCTAAATCCCCCATTCCTTTTAAGTCCTGTCCTGTGAAAAGTAAAGGCTCTATCAGTGTAAAGAAGCGGTGATGTTTTAGATCAGACAATGCATGTTAGGTTTGAGGCCTTGTTTAGAATCTGCTGTATTTTGGTTTGGAGACTGGCTAGTTTCATTTCTAAAGTAGGAATTTATAAAACACCACATTGACTAACTGTCTAAAAACAGTGTGCTTTATAGAATTTATCTGCAAATACAAATTCGCCCCATAAATTCATATGCATACGTGCGTACATGTGCAGGGGAGATGGCAAGACTGTGCGCGCGCACACAGGGGGAGAACACGAGTAGGTGTGACAGCAAACGTGTGTGCGGCACACGTGTGCACGTGAGAGATACATCTAAGAGGGTACTTTTCATCATCCAGTACTTCCCCAGAGCCGAGAAACTACACCACATTCTTTGCAGCCTTCAAAATATTATTGATGATGATGAGCACCACACCAAGATCTTTCCCATGCTTCCAATTCTTGCCTTCAAAAACCGTCAAACTTTAAACAGACCATTATTCGCAACAAACTACCAGCCTTCAGGATAACATCTTCCACAACACGACACAACCCTTGTCATGGCAACCTCTGCAAGACGTATCAGATGTGTGACGGGGGCAGAACCATCACATGTGGGAACACCACCCACCAGGTGCACAGCAGATACTCATGTGACTCAGCCAACATTGCCTCTCTCATACACTACACGCAAGGATGCCAGGGCATGGTATATTGGTGAAACCACGCAGATGCTACAACAATGCATGATTGGACACCGTGCAACAAAAAAAATATCGCCAGACAGGGATGTTCCCTCCCAGTGGGGCGTCACTTCAGTGGTTAAGGACATTTGGCCCTGGATCTTCAGGTAAAGTCCTCCAAGGCAGATTTCGGGATATACAACAGCTGAGTCGTAGAGCAGAAGCTGATAGCTAAGTGTGCTATCCATGAGGACACCCATGACCGGGATCTTGGATTCATGTCACACTACACCACACACCCCCACTCATATATACATGCCTCCCACACCCTTTCTCTTCCCACGTTCCCCACCCAACACACCACCCCACCTTCCCCACACACACACACACACACACACACACACACACACACACACACGTCTATGGGGCGAATTTGTATTTACAGATACATTCTATTTAGTTCAAATAGCACAGAATTTGGAAAGTCAGTCAGTCAATGCGGTGTTTTATAAATTCCTACTTTAGAAATAAAACCAGTCTGAATCCAAACCAAAACGCAAACGGATTCTAAACAAGGCCTCACACCTAACATGCATTGTCTGACTTAAAATGTCTTCTTCACGTCGATAAAAACCTTTAGTTTTTCCACAGGTCAGAGGCTTGAAAGGAATTTGGGGATTTAGGCATACATATTAAATCAATGAAAACCTTCTAAGTGATTACAGATTTAAAGGCATCTTAGGTTTATTTAGTACACCCTCAAAGGCATGATCCTTTGATCTTTTACTTATAAATTCTGTGCCTGATACTAGTTCTCTCACTAACACCTGAAGGTGGAGTAAGACTTTGAAAGCTTGTGTTTTCAGATAAACCTTTTGGACGATAACCTGGTATCATGCGATTTCTGACCTTGTCCGTACCAATCCAGCACTGGCACCTCCACACTGTACAGCATTCTTTCAATCAGGTTATCTAGCCCATCCCACTACCGACACCTGGGCCACAGATTTGCTGGTTACAGCAAGTGAAGAGCAAGTCTACAACGTCTCTTTAAAGAAGTTTAATGACAGCTTCTGTGTCTATCACACTATCAGACAGTGAGTTCCATACACCCTCAAGTGAAAGGTGCTCTAACATTTGCACCTTCACTCATTTCTAATTCTTCTAGTGATTATTTTCATTTGTTTATTCACCTCTGCTAACGAGGACAGCTGCTTCGCATTGCTCCTGTTTGTGCCCCTCGATTTTACACATCAATATAATTGCCATTCAGCCTGCTGTTCCAAAGTTTAAGAAAAAAACATCATGGAACATCTAATCTTTCCACAAAGCTAAAATTCTACATTCCTGATAACACCATAAAATCTGTTACCTGTTGCTGTTACTCCAACAACCAGTTTTATTCTATACTGATTTACAGGCGGATTCGTAAATTCCCAGCTAATACCCACCACCTGCCTTCAATTAAAAATAACTTGAGAGTTAACAAGCATCAGGGGCTGAACGTCCTTAAGTGCTGTAAAGCATAATTCTGAAAATTTCTCTTTATTGAGTCCCAGTTCAGAAGCTGGCTCAAAAGTACACTGAAGAAAATTTAGAAACTGTACCCCATGAGAAGTGACCTAAAACTGAACTCATTCTTTGTGTATGATCCTTTGTCTAGGTCAGTGTGCGCTGCCTACTGTGACTTGAAGTAACAGTAGGGTCCCAGAATTGTCACCTTCATAAAGAACCAAAGACCAAGGAAACAGAGCGAAAAGTGTGTTCAGCTAACACCATCTAGATGCCTGATACCACCTTGTACAATAAAAGGTGATTTTGACTACAGTTTCAGACTGAACATTATTGGGATACAACTGTACCACCAGTTACAGATAGAAAGGATCATTATATCTATTATGACCAGTTACATGGAAATCATCAATTATTACTTCTTTACTCACTACTAATTACTTTCATTTGTTTATTTACCACTTTGAAGTTTAAAAGAAAAGTTTGGGCTCTTGTCTTTTGGGTAAAAAAATCAAGAGGGCAACTTTCATTGAGGTCACAGGTCTTCAGCCAATTCAATTAATTCCTTGTGATATCAAGAAACAGTGGAGACATTGGATAATGGAAAGGCTGTGGGCTCCAAACACATTCCAGCAATAGGACTGAAAACTTGCTCCAGAAAGTGTTGCGCCCTAGCTAGGCTGTTCTAAATAATATTGGCATTTTATGGTCTTACCTAAAAATATGGAAAATTGCCCAGGTACACCTTATCAACAAAATGCAGAACAAATCCAACCCAGCCAGTTATCTACCATCAATCTACTCTTGATCAACAATAAAAAAGATGCAAGCTTTCATTAACAGTATTATTTAATACCAATAACCCGCTCACTGACCGCCAGTCTGGATTCCACCAGGGCAACTCAACTGCTGACCTCACTTTCAGCTTTGTAATTTTTGCCCACATTTGAAACAAATTCCAGGCGTGAGACAAGAGTGGCTGTCCTTGACATCTGGGCTGCATTTGAGGTGCACTCCCAAAATGGGGTCCATAAGAGTCCATTGGCTTGAGTCATACCCGGCACAAAGGAAGATGGTTGTGGTTGTCGGACGTCAGTCATCTCAGTTCAAGGAAACTTTTGCAGGAGTTCCTCTGGGTTGTGTCCTAGACTCAAATCAACCTCAGGTACTTCAGTGATGGCCTTCCTCCATCATAAGGTTAGAAGTGGAAACGTTTGTTGATGCTTGCACAACATTCAGCATCATTCCCAACTCCTCAAATATCAAAGCAATCCATGGCCAAATGCAGCAAGATCTGGACACCATCCAGTCTTGGACCGAAAAGTGGCAAGTAATATTTACACCACATAAAGACCATCTCCCACAAGAGAACTAACCATCACCATTTGACATTCAATGGTGAATTTCTCACCAAACGGATCTGGACTAGCCACATAACTACAATGCTCCAAGGGCAGGTCTAGGTTAGGAATCCTACAGAAAGGGACTCACCACCTGTCCAGAAATCTGCAATACACACCTCAGGTCTGTAACAGGATACTTCCCACTACCTTGATACATACATCTCCAACAAAGCTCAATATCAACCAGGACAAAGCAGTCTACTTGACTGGTACCACATCCACTCTCCCCACAACCACAAACTTAGTAGTGGCAATGTGTACAACCTACAAGATGCACTGCAGAAATTCACCAAGATTCCTTAGATAGCACCGTCCAAACCATGGTACCATTATGAAGGACAAGGGCAGCAGATACACGGGCACATCAACAACAAACTTCCCTCCAAGCCCCTCATCACCCTGACTTGGAAATATAAGCGCTGCCTTCAACAATGCCTTCAGCATCACTGGGTCAAAATTGTGGAACTTGCTGTATGTTATTGCCAGCGTAGCTACCACAAACAAACAAAGCAACAGCCCCACCACCTTCTCACGGACAACTAAGGATGGGCAAGGCAGTCACCTAAAGCCCCCACGAATTAATTTTTAAAGAAGTGTCTGCAAGAAATATACACTCAGCTCCTAAAGCCAATTTAGCCATTCCCTTCTATCAAGGTTGATCTACACCTTAATTTCATTTGTGCTATATCCATTGTGTAACTTGTTATTAAACTGAAAATTTCAATCAATCCATACAATCTAATTTAAGCATAATTTTGGTTTTAAAAATTTATCAGAAACAAAGATTAAATTTTCCTTTTCTTTTCTGCCCTCCCCATGGAAAAACTTAGGTTAGAAGGTCTACTGATAATCATGCCCCACTCTTCCACAGATTCTTTGGGTGAGAAAAGAATACAGACTAGGTAAAGACAATTCCAAAAAGTCAAAACTATGGACTTCAAGGGTGGGCGAAATTGTCACTGGTGCTAAAAATAAGAAATAAAAACACATTTTGTTGGTTACAGAGTCTGGAGATTTCTCTCTGCTGCCCTGAAACACACAGCTTTTGACATTCAGCATCCCTTCACTACTGCAGAAGTTCAGCTCTTCAATTACAGGAGTGACAAATTATTTTTAAGAAACACATTGGTTTCTTGGTTATATAATTTTTTAAAATGATCCTCGAGTAAGTCAAACGCCAAATCTTAAGTTGAACTAAACTGTATCTCCAACATATTTTTCTAAGTGTAAGCAAAACAGATGGGTCAGAAATACAGGAATAATAAAAACTAGGGGGAAAAAAGCACACGTAAATGAATCTGTAACAGAAAACTTGAAGACCGAAGCAGGAGTAGGCTGTTGAACCCCTCAGATCTGGCTTGCCATTAAATATGGTCATGGCTATCTATCGAGATCAATACCCTAAAGTCCTACCCTTCACCCCACATCCCTTGATCCCTTCTGCCACAAAAGCTATATTTACCTCCTCTTGAGGAGGCAACGTTCTGACCTCAATCACTTTTTCTGATAGTGAATTCCACAGGCTCATCACTCTCTGAGCAAAGAAATTTCTCACCTCAATCCTAAAAAAGGTTTACCCCTTGTCCTTAAACTAGGACTCCTGGTTCTGGGCGTCCCCACAATCAGGAACATGCTTCTTGCATATAAACCGTCTAGACTTATTACAATATTACAGGTTTCCATGAGGTCACCACCCATGCTTCTAAACACCAGTGAATACAATCCGAAACAATTCAATCTCTTCTAATACGCCAGTCCTGCCATCCTGGGAATCAATTTAGTAAACTTTCACCGCACTCCCTCCAGACTAAGAACATCTTTCCTCAGATAAGAGACCAAGACTGCATACAATGCTCCAGGTGAGGCCTCAATGACCTGTATAACTGCAACATGACATGCTTGTTCTTGTACTTGAAACCTCTTGCTATTTGCACTTTGTCTTCTTCACTGCTTGCTACGCCTGCATGCTTAAGTAACTGGAGCATGAAGACACTCAGGTCTTGTTGAACATTTCTCTCTCCATTTACAGACAGTTCAACTAATGTTCTGCCTTCCTATTTTTGCTAAGAAAGTGGATACCCTCACATCTTTCCCCATTATACAGCATCTATCATGCGTTTGGCCACGCATAGCCTGTCCAAAATCTCATGTAACATTTCTGATTCTTCAAGGCTCACACTTCCACCTAGCTTTGTGTAATCTGCACATCTAGAGAAATTACATTTAGTCTCACCCAAATCATGCATGTCTATTGTGACTAGCTGGGGTCCTAATACAGTTCCCTGCAGTCCCCTACTAGTCACTGCCTACCACTCAGGAAATGACCCACTTATTCCTACTCGGTTTTTGGTCTGCTAGCCAATTTCTAATCTCTCTCATATGCTTTAATTTTACACCTTAATCTCTTACGTGGGGCTTTGTTAAAGCCTTCTGAAAGCCCAAATTAACCACATCTACTAGCTCCCCCGATCAATTCTACTAGTTACATCCTTGAAGAATTCCAGTAGATGGTATAGCTATAGGTCTACAAACTATTTTAATTTTTGTAGATTATGGAACACAAAAAAGTGTTTTAGATTCAAATAGACAAGCCAAAAATGAATGCTAAACTCATTAGTGAGCATTCAATTACAATAGTTTGTAGAATCATAGAATCCCTACAGCGTGCATGTCAATCGGCCCATCGAGTGCACACAAACCCTCATAAGAGCATCTCACCCAGACCCACAGCCTACCCACTCCCACTCCCCCTCCCCACCACACACACACACACACACACACACACACACACACACACTCCCATGGCCTATCCACCTAGCCTGCACATCCTGGACACTATGGGCAATTGGCAAGGCCAATCCATCTAACGTGCACATTTTAGATTATGGGAAGAAACCAGAGGAAACCCACACACAGGGAGAACATACAAATTCCACACAGACAATCATCAAGGGTATAATCATTCATGGGTGCTTGGTGCTGTGAGGCAGCAGTGCTAACCGCTGAGCCACCAAGCCGCCCCTATAGCACTACATTCACATCGCAGCAAGTCAAAACATCTGAAAATTTAATTCCTACCTTCAATAGTAACTTCAACTTCTGGGTCTTCACTTGTTTCAGAATACTCCTGCTGTGTCGAATCTAAGAGAAGTAAATATAGAATATTTATCACTTAGAGATACATCAAATCTTAAAATGGTGTTACATTTACACTTTCTTTCAAATAACACAAAAGAAATTAATAACTAAGAAACATTAAAGACGTAATAATTTTGAGCAAGGACAAAAGACAGAATATGGAAGAGTGGAAGACAAAAGAAATTGACAGAAAAGTGCACCCTCCAAGGCCAAAAGGGAGGTGGGACAAGAAAAGAAATAAATGATGTACCTGGAACTGGTGTGCTGCAAACTGAAAGAAACAAAAACTGAACAAGCAAAGGAAACAAAATGGGGACAAGAATTTACAATCTGAAATTGTCAATCTCTAATACTGAGTTGAGAAGGCCTGCAAGTGCTTAGCTGAAAGGTGAGGTGTTGCTCCTGAAGGTTATGTTGAGCTTCAACGGTGCAGTAAGCCAAGGTCAGAAATGTCAGTGAGACAAAAAAATTGAGAAAATTAAAACAACAGGCCATCTTAAGCATGGGTCCCCATTGTGGACAAACCCAAAGTGAGCTGCAATCATCCAATCAGGGTTTGGGCTCCCCAACATAGAGGAGACCAGGGTGAATAGCAAATTGTGGCGTAAACTGAAATTAAGTTAACGTATTTCAAGGAATGCTTGGGGATGTATACATGCAGGAGAGAAGAGGTAAACCACTCTGCACTTGGCATGGAAAGTCACTGAGAAGTGGTTGGGAGAGCTGGTGACGACAGGAGGTGTGAAACAGGGTATCACTGAGGGAAACTCCTTTCAGAATGCTGAAATGGGAAGGGAATGTGTGTTTAACAGTATACAATTTGCTGCTTTTGAGACATGTGCTGAGACAAATAACAGCATAAACATTTTCAGCAATATTGGCTGAGGAATAAAGGATAGTCGTGAAACCAGCAGCACGCTTAATGGAATCCTTTATATTCATTTAAGGAACCAGGACTTCGGCTTAACATCTCATCATAAAAACACCTCTATCAGCGAAATACACCCTCAGTATTGTACTGAGGTGTTACTGAATTTTAGAGATCTTTAACAACACTCCCGAGACATCACATGACTAATGATAACTGTGTGCGCTGCTGTAAACCCCTGCTAGGGCTGTCTGAATAGTGACTAGATGGAGAATCTTTTAGTATCTGGAATTAGTGGGGCAGGACAAAATACATCCACTGAAGTGCTGGCCAGGTGATCTCCCCCATTTTCTGAAAATACTCTCATCAAGTCAGGGTGAAACCTCTGTCCTTCTGTAAAAGTAATTGCAGGAACTTCTTAATATTATATTTCCTAAACAAATTACATATACCAAGACTCCAAAGACAACCGTGCACGATTGATCACAGGTGCCAGAACATCAGAGCTTTGGAAGATTGTGTGCTTGTCTGTTTTGCTTTCAAGAATTACCCTAAAATGGTCAGAAAGTGATTTTTTTTTAAAAAGTTGAACCTGTACAGAGAGAATATTGTATTTTTTTTTCCCTCCTTTCCTAAAGTGTATGTGTTCTGGTTTATTTAAGAGGGATAAACATTTATACTTCCACATTATCAACTTGGTAACCACTTATTTTGTTTTGAGAGTAAACCAATAATTGTAGATATTGAAAGAAACCTGGTCAAGATATTTTACTTAACAGGTCAATATAGATAGAAGTATTTCAATGGCCAACTCAGTAATTGGGCAAGTTATTTTTAAACGTTGTAACCCACTAATCCTTTGTAACGTTTTGTCCCCGTGAGAATGCTTCACATTGAGTTTTTTTTTCCTTCGAGTTAGCAGATAATAGAATACCATGCTCAGTCAAGAAAATCTTGTATTGGTTCCTTATTGTCTCTGGCAAAAAAAGTCAACTATAATTTTAATTTGAGAGATGAATAGCCTTGTGTTAAAAGAAAATCTCTGGTGAAGCTAATTGGTGAGGTTGAATACAGGGAAGCCGATACACATTTCTTCGCTTGGTCGCATAAAGATCCACTCAAAAGCAAGTGACATCAAATTTGAATTGCAGTACCATGTACAACCAGTCTCTTGCACATCTGGTCCAAGTCTGCTTCAACATTCTTCAGCCAGCAGTGATGAGGTGATGATCGATCTCAGCCTCCTCCTCAGGTCCCCAGCATCACAGATACCAGCCTTCAGCCAACTTGATTCAGTCCACGTGTTAAGAAGGAACATTTGAAGGCACTGCATGGAGCATGTGCTGAATATGGGCATTATTCAAATTTTGTTCATTTAAATCAATTCTAACATTTTCAACTTTAGCGGGCAGAATAAAGTACCTGAGCAATTATGGTACTAACCACAGACTCAAATTCTAAATTCACGACAGCAAATTTAATCATACCACAACTTCTGGATTGTTGCAAAAATACAATATTATGCCATACTTAATAAGGCTGACTGTTAACACAACTGAGAAGTTGCTAAGCAAATTGCAACCAATCACTCGATACAACAATAATTAAGTCCTTCTGCCTCACAGACCAGAACGCTCAGATTCTCAATCCTGTAGAATCATTGCAAAAGCAGAAGACTGCAGGAATGTTGGAAATCTCAAATGAAAACAGAAAATATTCAGGTCAAGAATGAGCAAGTCAAGTCAAAGAAACAAAATCTGTTGCTGCTCCATCATTTGGCTGGTAAGTGGCAAGTAACATTAAGCTACACAAATCGCCAAGCAATGACGACTTCCTACAAGAGAATTCAATCTGTTCATGATATTCACTGGTATTGCCACTGCTGAACCCCCAGCCCACCAGGTTCAACACCCTGAGGGTTAGCATCGACCAGAAGTTAAAAAAAATGAACCAGCCATAAACACTGTAGCTACAAATGCAAATAAGAGGCTAGCAACAATGTAGCGAGCAACTCTTCACCTGACTTTGCAAAGCCTGTCAGTCATTACAAAGAGTGTGATAGAGTTTAACTATCCAAGCGAGTATAGAATATTCTAGCAACTAAAAGCTACACAATATCCACAAAAAACAACTGACTTAACTGGCACCCTAAATACCTTTAATATTCACTCCCTTCATCGACAGTATGCAACGGCAACATTTACAAGATGCTTTACAACATTTCACCAAAGTTCCCTAAACAGCGCTTTCCAAGTCTGCAGCTTGGACAAACAACAACAGAAACACTACCAGCAAGTTCCCCTCCAAATCAAATACCATCCTGACTTGGAGCTACATCACTGTTCCTTCAATGTTACTGGGTCAAATTCTTGGAATTCCCTCCTTAACAGCAGATTTGAGGGTGTGGCTACACCAGAGTGCAGCAGAACAAGAAAGTAGCTCACCACAATCAGGGATCAGCAATAACTGCTCGTCAAAGACATCTACATCCTATGAATCAAGACACAGTAGGTAACTGTTCCGGGAATTGGGGGTGGGGAGGAAATGGGCAGCAATTATTTTAAATGCAAGTTTCCCAAATCTAACTACTTGGACTGGCAATTCACATGTTTTTTTTTCTTTAAAATTCCATACTGACAGAACAATTTTAATCAACAGTTACACTTCAGTAACTTGGAGACTAAAGTCTTGTTTAGGCTCTGATGTGAACACAGAAGGCATTTTATATTTTAAGGGGGTTTAATCAGAACAGGAAAACAGAATTACTCCAATTCTTACCATCAGCTGTAAATTCCTCCTCAGTCTCATCACTTGATACATCAGCATCTTTCTGGGGCCCACTTTCTGTTGGCACATGAAACTTGAAATTACCGTACAATATCACTTTGCATGCCATAATATAGGATGCAACTGAAATGGGTATTTCAGCTGGAAGCTATCATTATGTTCCAACTGAACAGAAAAGATCAATTTCCTTTCAGTCACCATTTAAGTCAATGAAGCACCAAGTGAATCACCACAACTACGATGGACACATTTCTTCCTTTTTTTCAGGTGACAGAATTTCAAGCAACCAGAAATGTTGGGACAGGGATGAAAGGCAATGTTTTATATGGCACTATTTCTTGCAACAATCTCTGTAGAACAGTTATACCAGAGCACAAAAATTGCATACAGATACAGCTTCATATTCATCCAGATAACTGAACTTCATTGAAAAGCTGTGAATTACCAAAAGTTCACAATGTTCATTCTTAAAAACAATTAATTCACATGTCTGGTATTGATCAGTTGTGTAAAACATTTCACAACATAAAGTAATTGCCATGTGATTGCCCATTTCACATTTTATGTCCTGATTCATTTCCATGTTCCTCATAGTTTACTGCTTTCCTGGGTTTCAAATTACAAACCTTGAAGCATGAAAGAAGGACTTGCATATATACATTGCACCTTTCATGACCACCAGACATCCCAAGGCATTTTTGCAGCCAATGAAGCACTTTTCAAGTATGTATCACTTGCATAATGTAAGAACAGAAGAGAGCAATAATGCCTCTCCCTCCAATGCTCCTAATAAGCAGAATGGGCGAGTAGAAGCCCAAAAGGTAACTTGCAGGTCTTGCTCTGGGATAAATAATATGCCATGACCTTTTTTAAAAAAAAAATCTAAGTCAACAATAACCAGCCTCTCAGAGTATAAATTGTTAAAGTGCCTTTTATAAATGCTTTAAAATCTACACACATCTACTGTATTCTGTTCAGCCATTTCTACTACTTCCAACAACAAATTTCATTGCATTTGTCAAATACAAATAGAGACATGTCAAGTGCCTCTTTTTCTTTCCCAATCATGAATGACAGCTAAGATATTAGAAACAAAGTTAAACTGACTAGTCAGTAGTTCCCATTGACATCCTATGCCCTTACTTGAAAGGGTGTCATTCACATGGAATCTCAGAATCCCTGGTGTGGAAGGAGACTATTCAGTCCGGCGAGTCCACACTAATCCTCCAAAGTGCATCCTACCTAGACACAAGCCCCTTACCGTATTCCTGTAGTCCCACATATCTGATGGCTAATCCACCTAACCTGCACACCTTTGGACTGTAGGAGAAAACTGGAGTACTGAGAGGAAACCCACTTAGACACTGGGAGAACATGCAAAACTCCACACAGATTCGCTTGAGGCTGGAATCGAGTCCAGAGCCCACCGAGCCACCCATATCCAAGTTCAGATTATTGCATGTCCTCTAACAGTAGACCAGAAAATCATACAGCCCAGCAAGTCTGATAATCCTCAGCTTCATTTTCTTGCCCTTTTGCCCATAACCCTCAATTCCCTTACTGATTAAAAAAAACTGTGTACTCAGCCTTGAATATACTTAAAACTCTCCTTTTCCAGCCCTGTGCAGTGAAGAAATTCACAAATTCACTACCCTCAGCAGAAATTCCTCAACAAATTAAAACATGCAGTATCTTATTCAGAGATTATGCCTTCTAGTCCAAGACACTGCCATAAGGGGAAAGACCTAGTGCAGATGTGAAACATCAAGTCCCCTAGAAATCATGTGTGTTTCAATTAGGTCACCTCTCGTTCTTCTTTATTACAATGAATACATGCCCGATGTATTTAACTTAAGATACAAGATTGTCCCTTTGGTCCCTAACTTTCTCTGGACTGCCTCCAATGTCGATATACCGTTCTTTAGATAACAGAACTATTCCCAGTACTCCAGCTGTGGCCTGACTAGTGACTTGCTTAATTTCAAAAGGCTTGCCTTTTTTACACTTTATTCCCTTTGAAATAAAAATCAAAATTTCAATTACATTCCCTATCACCTGCTGAACTTATCTGCTAGCTTTTTGTGATTTGTGCACAATGGCACCCAAAACCCTCAGTGCTGTAGCTTTCTGGAGTCCTTGTCCATTTAAATAATGTTCAGCTCTTCCTTTCCTCCTGTCTTATGTGTCTCATATTTTCTGACATTATGCTCCATTTGCCAGGTTTCTGCCTACTCACTTAAGGTATTTATATCCCTCTGAAGATACTCTGCATTATCCTCACCCACTTGTACTTCCCACCTATTTTTGGCATCTGCAACCTTGGTTACTTTCCATTCATTTTCCTGATCCCAGTCTTTAAAATATGTTGTAGATAACTGTGACTGCAGCACTGATCTGTAGCAGTTTAGTGACAGGTTGCAATTCTGAAATTGCACCCCGACCCCTTTAGCCTAATTCTTGACCTATCCTCTATCCATGCTAATGTATTACTTCTAAAACTGTGCTCCGATCTTAAGCAGCCTAACATGTACCTTATCAAACACCTGAAAACCCAAATAAATTGCATCCACTGTAGGCCTTTATCTATCCTGCTTTTGCTTCCTCAGAAGAATTTGAGTAAATTCGTCAGGCATGATTTGCCTTTCATGAAGCCATGCTGACCCAGCTTGATCATATCAAGCATTTCTAAATACTCTGGTATTATGTTCTTCAGAACAGACTTTAACAATTTCCCAATAACAAACAAGCTAACTGGCCTACAATTACTTTCTTTTTCTCCTTCCTTCTCATATTAGCAGTTTTTCAACCATTGCAGTTTTTACAAAAATCTACGAATTCTCAGAAGATTACTCCAAATAGGGTATCTCCACTATTGCCATGGCTACTTGGTTCCTAGGATGCACCTGGGGACTTATTAATCTTTAGCCCCAAAGGTTTCCCCAGCATTTTTTCCTGCAAGGGTAGCTACTGTCATTGTTTCCTTTCCCCTTTCTGCCTGATTTTTTTTTTTGAAATGCTAGAGATGTCTTCAGCTGTGAGGACTAACAGTGTGTTTATTCAATAGATCTATCATTTCCTGATACCCCATTATTTCCCCAGACTGTTGTCAACTTCAAAATGTATAGAAAGAAAGAGAGACATTAGAGAACTAGGCACTATTACTTGCCACAATCCACTATTTCCACCAGCACTTCCTTCAGTGGCACGCGATGCAAGTTAAATAGACCAGGTAATTTTAGTCAGTATTGCCATCATACTTTGCCCGTCAATTTCCACCCCATCCATTATCTCGACACTCAACATTTTTAATCGCTATTTTGCCAGCATCTTTTCATTTGATCAACATCAACACCCGTTAAGTATCTCACAAAGCTAAGTCCTTCCCATCTCTTAAGCTGACAATTTACTGACTGGCAGAGCAGATTTGATAAGCTGCATACTCTTCGACTGCTCAGGTTTCTTATATTCATGGTCACCTATGTAATACTTCCCCAGAATCTCCAAATGAAGGGACACATACTGCTATTTAGAAGTACCCACAAATCTTTCCATAGCTTAAACTTAGCGTCAATAAACTAGGTTTTATGCTTTTTTTCTTTGCAATTATTGTTGAAACAATGTAGGATATATTGAACAGTACACGTTCTACTACAGAAACTATGGCACCACCCAGTGGGAGCAATAAAGCACACTGCTTTAAAAAAAAATATCAGGAGCACGGCAACACTAATGAGATTAAACAGAAAATACAAAATGAAAACGGAAGAGAGTCAAAGCAATGACTTAAAACAGAATCTGAATTTGTACAGATTCCAGTCAGCCACTTAAAAGATTGCAATCAGTTACAACTACCTGGTTTTGAATTGCACAAAATTGGACAAATGTGGGGTTAAGAGCAAACAGAAAACAGATACACAGTCTCCATACGATTAAAGCTGATCAGGCAAAGCCAAGGTAAATATCCAAGTACAGCAGCACCATGGGACCGTTAGGAATGCTGCAGATTAATGAACAATCATGACATGGACAAATGACTGACTGAGGGAAACTGGTCCTTCTCTAAGTGGGAATCAGTCTTAAATTTTTAAAGATTGCTAGATGACAAGTACTGCATGTGGGTTCCTCCACACCTAATGAAGATGACATGACTTCGAAGTCTCGCAGTTAGGTCCTCTGACGCAGGCAGGTGTAGCTCAGTTGTTGCAGCCTTACGAACATATGAAATAAAAGCATTCGATGATCATTTGGCTTTTCGAGCCTGCTCTGCCATTCAATAACAAACGCCAATAGGATTGCGTTTTGTGTTTCACATTCCCCTACCTAACAAGATTCTCTCCATCTTTTCCTTAGGTATAGTCAACTACCTGCCATCACAACATTCTTGCCTAAAGAGTCAAAGATCCTAAATTCGAACCCCTCCAAACATTTAAATACAAAATTAGGATAACTCTTTAGTGCTGTACTTGCGATGGTGCTTCATAGTCAAAGTGTCATTTTTAATGAAATGGCTGAGACCCCCTCTGTTTTGCCGGTTTAACATGGCAGATCCCAAAATATTTTTGGAGAAGAGCTGAATCTCCTCTCCAGGCTCTTGACCAATATTCATCACAAGATGATCTACTTATTGTCACAATGCTGGTTTGTGGGAGTTTGCTGTCATGTTTATTGATGGACAACAGTGGTTACAGATCACAAGTAGAGCGCAGTATAAAGCGATTTGGGACACTGTGGTCATGGAAAGCACTATAAAATGCAGAGTTTTATTTAATTAGTACATTTAGATTCCTAGCCTGCTCGTTAGCTTGACAAATGAAATTGTGAACATACAACACTTTAAAACAGTACACAATAGACAAATAGTTCTACACATTACAAAATACTTTACCAATGGCAGGCTGATCATATAGGAAAACATTACTGTACGCGGTCATCATTTAAGGTTACAAAATAAATCTAGTTTTTATTTCTAATGCGTTGTTTGTGTATCTCAGCTTGGCCATAAAAGGCAGTTTTCATCCTTGTCCACCAATTTCAACTATTTCACATAATCAGTAGATATCATTTCTGCACGTGTAAGCCAGGCTCGGTTCACCATTCTTGCAATTCAAATTGTTGGAATAGAGGCTTCGGACGTGAAAATGCAGAGAGAATAAAATTTCTGATGCACTGCTCGTCAATCCATTTCAAACCTCAACTAAAAATCGACAGTCTACAAGAATTGATCATGATCGGCATTCTTTCCATCCAAGCATTTCATCATTTTGCTCATCCGGGTCACCAAAGTAAAGTCCTTGAAGCTTTCAAATCACGTCCTGATCCAGGAGGGTGAATACTGCTCATCATGCTCAGAGCCAGTTAGAATTTCTGTTACTTCGAGTTCAAGGTTTTACATAAATCACACAATAAAGGTGAAGGATGCATTCACTTAACCTACACTAGATTGCTCTTCAACAGCAGCTATGATACAATTTGATGTCTGTTCAAACTTGCATTTATATAAAGTATTTAACATGTGAAATTATAGAAAAGGCACATAATGGATTTGAAGAGAAAAAAAATGGATGCTATACCAGAGGAGATGCTGCAATGGGAGACCAAAAATTTAGTTGAAGAGATGGGTTTTAAACAAATCACGAGGGACGAGTTATATAGACAAAAGGGGATGAGATATGAAATTCCAGAACATGGGATCAAGTTAGCAAAAGGTATATATGTCCAGAGGTGGCAAGAGATGAGAGATGTGTAAAGGGCCAGAGTCATAAAAACCGATCAAAGGAGATGAAAGGGGTGTCGGGGCTACAGAGGTTGCAGAGTTTAGGTTGAGAACTCTATATCCAAGACATTGAGGACCAACAAAACAAACAAGAATAGGAATGATGTTTTGTCAAACACACTGAAACTGTGCACTTAAAGCAGCATGAAATGCTTAAATAAATGCCAAAATGCAGGAACAAAAAAATTTTATTGATGGAAGAAAAAGTCCTCATTCCATATCAAGCTAGAGATGGAGATCAAAGTAAACATAATACAAGTTGCAAACAATTTCCACAGCTTCCCCATCAACTCCTCACCAGCTAACATGCTAACAATAGAAAGCAACAGTAAAAATACTTAATTGTGAAAACACAGACTACTACTTTTGTGCAGGAGCACAAAAAGATCATAAATGTAATTAAATCAGCTCAAAGGTGAATTATGCATCCTTAATTTTCAAAATCACTGAAATGGTCTTTGTAGAATACATGTCAATATAATTCAGAAAAATAATTACCTTGATAAGACTTTGATTGGGGAGCTGCTTCTGTATCACTGGCTTCTGAAGTAGTTGCACTAGGCCCTGGTCATAAAAACATGCAATTGTTTGAACAAACAAACAAACAACTTACAACATGCATTTATAAAGTTGTATAAATTTGTGAAAGAAGATACAAAAAAGTCCTGAATGAATTAAACTTGTTCCATATTGATGATGGATTGAAACTTATGAATCAATTGCCCCCAACATACACAATTTTCTGGGACAGACAAACATAGTTAATTCTAGGATAACTTAAGTGAGTGCATCAGTCTGGGAAATCTCTTCCAGACACACAAAAAAAATCAAAATAAGTTCAAAGAAACCACTGTCACGTGCAATACAAAGTCCAACATCCCACCCTGGTTCTGGAACAATGGTTATTTAAATGTTTTCTTTCCACAGATGCTGCCAGACTTCCTGTGTTTCTCCAGGAATGTGTGTTTTCATATTACATTTCCAGCATCCACAGTTCTGTTTTATTTTAGTGTAATTCACTGCCACATCATCTCCCAGTATGCCCACCTTAAATTTCTGCTTCTCTTTCCAACTGGATTTGTTGCAAGCTTTCCTCTTGTTCACCGTTACTTTCATTTTCATTCATAATGTTTGATAAGTTAATTGCCAAAGCACGCTTCCACAGCGACATCTCAGTTGAAATCCACATGGGGTAAATCTAAGTTTCATCCCTCATATTGCAAATCCACCCAGGACCACATGTGTCTATGTAATATACAATGCTCCTCAGAAAGCTGTTCCTGCCGCATTCCAAGATCCACACTCAGCGTTACGTGCCATCAAATGCACACTCTTGACCTCTCTCTTTATACCCATTAGCACCATCTCATGCTATCTCAGATGACCAGCACCCCAGTTCCACTTCATTACTCAGCTCATTCATGTTCAAACAAAAATCATTTTCTCTTCATTTCATGCAATTAAGAACCACAGCTGCACATCTTGAAGGTAGTCACAACCCTCTGGCATCTTCCTTCCCTCTGACTCAACGTCTTCTCCTAACCCACTTCTTGTCAAGGTACTTGCAATCCCTTCTGACCTTCTACAAACTGATGCTGAATGTTCTGTACTCAAAGACCTTAGTTTGATCCCTCTGCATGTAATGCTGAAACTGTTCTCCCATCACCTCCACACCCACTTCTTCGGATGAGTTTTCTCCCTGTCCCTCAGAGCCCTTCACCTGCCTCCAACACTCTCCCTCCAGAATGTGCTGCACTCCAGGGTCCCGGACATGACCCTGACTTTGTAATCAAGCCTGTCAAAGCTGTCATCTGGCATAATGACCTACTGACTGCAAAGGCTGATGCCAGCTCTGTGACGATGAACACCTCCCCCCCACTGACTCCTGCTATCAAGGATCAGGCTACTGTATCCATAATTCCCATTTGAGGATCACCATACCTTTTGTCTTCCCTTCTCCACCCATCCTTCATACCAAAATTTATCAGTTCACACTTCACTGCATTACTTTTCATCTGTGATCAGTCCAATCAATCTACCAACCTCACAACAGCCTTTGAATTCTGCACTATCTTTCTCACAAATTGTGCCATGTACATCCAAGCCTAGATCATTAACGTATAAATCTAGAGAACAGGTTCTAACACCAATGCTCCAGGAACTGCATTATAAATGTTTCTCCCCTCTGAGGAATGTCCATTAGCCACAACTCTATTTCTTATCACTTGGCCAATTTTGCATGCTTCGATGCACCTCATTCCATCTTGTTGCCTTATCAACTTTAAGTATAGTCCCTCCAGTACCATCATCTTATTAATTTTAAAGCCTTTAAGAAGTTATATTTTCTCCTGTTACACCATGGCCTGTAGCATTCTTCCATTGCAAAGACAAATGCAAAGTTTTCAAGTCATACCTCAGTAATGCCAATGTCTCCATGCACAAATCCCCTACTTCGCCACACTCCTCATTTTACATCCATTTTATTATTTATATATCAGTAGAGAACTTTTGCTTTTTTTAAGCATTAGCTACCATTGTCACTTCATACATTTCACCATCTTCCTTTGCCTATTTTCCACTGTAATTATGTTTTCCAAAGCACTGCCTCACTACCTATAACTATTCGATTCTTGCACGTACTCCCCATTTCAGTTCTTTCCCCATTCTTCTCCTTTTCCGCCAACACTTATATTGTTCTCACTTAAAGAGTGAACTTGGTCTGCCTTTTCTCCCCCACTTTCACACTTTCTTTACCTATGCTTCTTTTCGGCATACTTGCTCTGCTCCATTCATGATCACCTTCTTGCCTGAAGTTGTTGCAGATTCGAAAGGTGTTCAAATTGATAGAATCAGTCAGATGCTGCAATAAACCAACTCAGACGGACTAAAGAAATGCTTTATTACACAGCATACAAAAACATCAAGAATCCAATGCTTTTAATAACAAGCAGGTACAGAAAAACAAGATAATTTCATAAAAATCAGACTGAGCATATAGCTAATCACACGTGCCAAAAGAGAGCACTGTAAACTAGATTTCCATGTTACCTTGAACACTATATCGATAATAATCCGGATCTTCTGGCTCTGCTTTGATTGCAACTGGTTCAACAGATGTGCCTGAAACAATTTTCAGATATGAAAATGTTATACAACCAAATCTAATTTAATAAAAAATAGAGTTTACACAAACAAGAAATTAATTTCTCTCCCATTCTCCACTTTCTTCAATGACTACACCTTTATTACAAAACTAGCGTAGATACCAGAGTTCTTCCCCGTTTATCCAACTGTCCATCAGTCACATATGGTCCTTATAACGAATGCCAGTAGACTATTTAGACACAGCCAAGTGCAACGTTTGCTTCACCAACAAGTCAACTGACACTCAATTATACATGGGGCTCAACAATCAAAAGCAGCAATTCTGGGACCACTTACTCTCGACTTTACATTTTCTGCCCTCAAAAATGTTTGAGGTCAGAACTTTCAATGTAAACTCATAGCTGATAAATGACATACAACAATGTAATAGAACACCACCTCAATATAGCCCATTTTGTCTCATTTGAAGTGGAAATTTAATACGCACAATCAGCTGATGCTAGTTTACCAATTCACTCGGTTCATAATACTAAATAGCTGAGAAGTCAATTTTAAGGGTTTAAAGTACACCAATCTAAACTACTTCAACAGTTGGTCAATTAAACATTAAAATGAGTTTACTCAGAGATGCTGGAGTCAGAGGTAACACCGTGTGGAGCTGGAGGAACACAGCAGGCCAAACAGAAGAGGAGCAGGAAAGTTGATTTCTGAGGAAGGATCCTAACCTAAAACATCAACTTTCTTGCTCTTCTGATGTTGCCTAGCCAACTGTGTTCCTCCAGCTCCACACGGTGTTACCTCTAAATGAGGTTAGTGCCTATTTTAAGCATACTTCATCATCCTTGTAACTTGAGGTAGATGCTTACAGACTTATTATAGAACAAGGGCAATCACATCCCGCTGGTTCTTTGAAATATCTTCCCATAGGGTCTCTCATTCTTGCCCCACTCAATATACCGTTTCCCCACTTCCCTTTTAAAAGCTATTACAACATCTAGTTAAACCAGTTTATATTAAGGCATGTCATGCCTAAAATGCTACTTGTAAAAGAAAAACAAAAGTTTATCCTCTCCTTTCATTCTACTGGATTTGGGTCTTCAGTTGAGGCGATGTTAATATTATTATAAGCCTCTCAATTTTGAAGGCCTCAATCATATTTTTTTAAACCGTTGCCAATGGAAAATCTAGCATCTTTATCTTCCTCATAATTGAAGTTTCTCCAGGGTAGTCATAGATTTGTTGCAAGTTGCATCCAATATTTTAACCAGATTCTTTGCAGGAAAGTCAGGGCATGAACAAAAGGCTACAACAATGTTTCATTTATTTTGATTTTAAAACCAAAAAGGGGCTCAAAAAGATTCTGCACAGTAAGATTATAATATTGAAGAAATACAGTATTTAAATAGAATGTAGATATTGAAGGAATACAATTGAGGATGCTTTAGACTGGAAAATCCTAGAATTAGCAAATTTTACAAGCTTTCTGGGCGAAACAATTAAAACGAGTATTACAGTCTTCTCATCTGAAACAGATTTGGAATCCTATTAAACTGTGTTAAATATCAAATTCTTTTACTTTGACAGTTGTTAATGCTAGATGCAATTACTACATTCTGTTCTCAGCTTCTCCCATTACCCTGTCAATCATCACAGCATCCAATCATTTTCATATAAACTATCATTGCTTTTGCATTAGATGCTGAAAGCCTTTTCATTTGTCTGGGATGTGAACCAGCAATAATTGTGGCCTGCCTTCACCAATGGCTGGGTTCTTTTTCAGCCAATAATTCCTGGAATTGGTCGTGAACCCAGGTTCTTCCTGCTCAAGAGGCAAGAGAGCTACCTATTCAGCACCACAACAGCACGAGAAATGATCATACCTTCACTGAACATTAGTAAATTTATGGACACAAGTTATCATTAAAAATACAACGCAGAAACTTTCAGTGGATACTGATACAACACTAATTTGTTTTTTTCTTCAACAAAAAGCCGATTGCATTGAGAATTTCAAGAAGTAGCACTTACTAGGTTGGCTGTCATCAGATGGCTCTGTTTTCACCTGAACTGGAACAAAGCTGTAAAATAAAACCAACATTTTCAATGCAATCATGGCTAACTTAGGGCTTCAATTTTACTTGCTGCGCATTCCCATATATTTTGGCGTGTCCAAAAACTTGTTTATCCCAACCTAAAACAGATTAAATGATGGAGCACCCAGAAAGTTCTAAAGATGCAAATCTCCTTGGAGTTTAGACATTTTCCCTAATCTCAGTCCCAAATGGTTACATAGAATGGAGTAGTACAGCACAGTACAGGCCCTTCGGCCCACGAGGATTTGCCAAACTTTTACCCTAATCCTAAAGTCTAGCTAACCTCCGCCCCTACCTTGTACTATCATCCATATGCCTAAATTCCCCTAACGAGGCTGACTCCTCTACCCTTTCCAGCAATGCATTCCACGCCCCAACCACTCTCTGAATAAAGAACCTAGCTCTGACGTCTCCCCTATATCTACCTCCAATCACTTTAAAACTACGCCCCCCCGTAATAGCTACCTCCACCTTAGGAAAAAATCTCTGGCTGTCCTCTCTATCTATACCTCTGATCATTTTGTACACCTTTATCAAGTCACTCCTCATCCTAAGAGAAAAGCCCTAGGTCTCTCAACCTTTCCTCGTAAGGCATCCCTCCATTCCAGGCAACATCCTGGTAAATCTCCTCTGTACCTTTTCCAATGCTTCCACATCTTTCCTACAGCAAGGTGACCAGAACTGGGCACAATACTCCAGACGTGGCCGAACCAGGCTTTTGTATAGCTGGAGCATAACTTCATGGCTCTTGAACTCAATCCCTCTATTAATAAATGCTAACACACCATACGACTCCTTAACAACTCTATCCACTAGGGTGGCACCTCTCAGGGAACTGTGGACACGAAACCCAAGATCCCTCTGCTCTTCCACACTGCCAAGAATCTTTCTGTTAACCCTGTATTCTGCCTTCAAATTTGTCTTTCCAAAACGAATCACCTCACAGGGTTAAACTCCATCTGCCACTTCTCAGCCCAGCTCTTCATCCTATCAATGGCCCTTTGTAACACAGAATAACCCTCTGCACTATCCACAACTCGACCCACCTTCATATCATCCACGAACTTACTAATCCACCCTTCCACTCCTTCATCCAAATCATTTACAAAAATCACAAACAGAAGAGAACCAGAACAGATCATTGTGGTCTACCACTCATAACTGAGCACCATTGTGAATATTTTCCGTCCACTACTACCCTTTGTCTAAGGGTCAGCCAATTCTGAATCCAATCTGCCACATTTCCCCCATCTTATTTCTGCTTACTTTCTGCATGAGCCTACCATGGGGAACCTTATCAAACGCCTTACTTAAATCCATAGTTACCTCTTTATTCTGAGATTATGCCACTGTGTTATAGATCACAGCCAAAAAAAAAAACTGCCTCTCAGTATCTGAGATAATGGGAACTGCAGATGCTGGAGAATCCAAGATAATAAACCATTGGGCTGCAGGGTTCCCAAGCGGAATATGAGTTGCTGTTCCTGCAACCTTCGGGTGGCATCATTGTGGCACTGCAGGAGGCCCATGATGGACATGTCATCTAAAGAATGGGAGGGGGAGTGGAAATGGTTTGCAACTGGGAGGTGCAGTTGTTTATTGCGAACCGAGCGGAGGTGTTCTGCAAAGCGGTCCCCAAGCCTCCACTTGGTTTCCCCAATGTAGAGGTAGCCACACCAGGTACAATGGATACAGTATACCACATTGGCAGCCCAATGGTATCAATGTGGACTTCACCAGCTTCAAAATCTCCCCTTCCCCCACCGCATCCCAAAACCAGCCCAGTTCATCCCCTCCCCCCACTGCATCCCAAAACCAGCCCAGCCGGTCTCTGCCTCCCTCACCTGTTCTTCCTCTCACCCCAAGCCGCACCTCCATTTCCTACCTACTAACCTCATCCCACCTCCTTGACCTGTCCGTCTTCCCCAAACTGACCTATCCCCTCCCTACCTCCCCACCCATACTCTCCTCTCCACCTATCTTCTTTTCTCTCCATCTTTGGTCCACCTCCCCCTCTCTCCCTATTTATTCCAGAACCTTCACCCCATCCCCCTCTCTGAAGGAGGGTCTAGGCCCGAAACGTCAGCTTTTGTGCTCCTGAGATCCTGCTTGGACTGCTGTGTTCATACAGCTTTACACTATTATCTTGCCTCTCAGTATCTACTGATTCATGCCACTAGAAAATATTGATCAGAGATAATGGGAACTGCAGATGCTGGAGAATCCGAGATAACAAAGTGTGGAGCTGGATGAACACGGCAGGCCAAGTAGCATCATAGGAGCACAAAAGCTGACATTTCGGGCCTAGACCCTTCATCAGAAAAAAAAGCTTCTTTTTCAGCTTTTGTGCTCTTAAGATGCTGTTTGGCCTGCGTGTTCATCCAGCTCCACACTTTGTTATCACTAGAAAATATTGCCTGTTTCAATGCAACCACTTCTTTCTTCTAAAGTGGGACAATTTACTTAATAGGTCACTGGGCAATCCTCTCATCTCAGGCACTAATCTAGTACACCCTTCCTCAAATATGGTGACCAAAACTGCACACAGCACTCCAGGTTTCGTCTTACCAAAGTCCCATAAAAAATAACAAAATACTTCTTTATTCCTCCACTTCAATCCCACTGTAATTAAAGCTAACATGCCATTCACTTTTTTAGCGCTTGCTCTTCAACATACCAAGTGTTGATTGTAAGAGTACAAAGTCTCTCTGGTCATAACAATTAAAAAAATACATTTTATAAGATAAATAAGTGTGTGAATTTAGCTGTTCAAGTCAACAGCCTCACTCTCCACATTATCTCTTGTTTCGTTGCCCATGCACTTAATCCGTCCAGATCTCTAAGAAACACCGAAAATGAGGAGAAACTCAGCAGGTCTGGCAGCATCTCCCTTTCACAAAACCAAGATGATTCTGTTTTATGGTCAGAGATAATGGGAACTGCAGATGCTGGAGAATCCGAGATAACAAAGTGTGGAGCTGGATGAATACAGCAGGCCAAGCATCTGTAGTTCCCATTATCTCTGATCACAATTTTAACCTCACTGCAAAGCCTCTTCCAGGATGCCTAACCTGAAGAAGTTACCTTCCTCCCTCCAGACCAACTTCAGGGGATCTCTCTCCCACTGCAACTCTCCTGTAATCTCTCCGGCCTTGAAACTGCTCGACAATGTCCTGAAGCAAACCAGGTACCACAGCCACATCACCTTCCTCAGCACCTGCCTCACATCTGGACATCGAGCAGTCTTTCTGCCGCCTCCACCTATCTTCTCCTCTATCCATCTTCGGTCCGCCTCCCCCCCTCCATTTATTTCAGAATCCTCTCCCCATCCCCCTTTTCTGATGAAGGGCCCAGGCCCGAAACGTCAGCTTTCGTGCTCCTAAGATGCTGCTGATTCTGTGTTATTATCTTGCTTCTCTTTTAATTGTCCCGCTATAGTAGCATAAATAAGTTTTTTAAAGTTTCCCTGACAGATGTTAAGCGAACTAGACAGTAGCTTCAAGCCTTCTCTCTCCCTCTCTTTAAGTAAATATTTACTATCGAATCTAATGCAACCTTATCCAAATCTAAAGATTTTGTAAGATCAGAACCAAGGAAACATCCATCTCACTGGTCATTTCTGTTAAGAATCCAAGATGAAGGCCGGGGACTTGTCAATACAACTCAGAGTGCCACTTCCCTAATGATTGTTCTGTTTTGTTCCACTATCCTTTCATTTTTTTGATTCACAGCTATTTCTATGCCACTTATATCCTCTAGTGATGAGCAATACAAAATCACCATTAATCTGACTTCTCCTTTTGAACCAATAATTCCCCACTCAATTTACATAAGATCCAGGTTCATCTTAACTCTTTTCCTTTTTAAATATCCATTTGAGCTTTGTTATTCTGCTTTAGCTAGCTTTCTCATACAAGTTTCATTCATATGAATCTTGCAGTCATTCTTTGCTGTTTGTTTGTATTCAACCGTCTGACCTGTCACCCATTTTTGTGAAATATATGCATTTTGTTTCAAGTTTGATGTTAACTTTAGCATGATTTTAAAGTCACAGATGATGAACACCTCCTTGGAAGTTTTTACTCATTGTAATTTATCCTGGCTATTCTGAATTATCCGCTTTTGTGTCAGCCATGCTATCTCTCCTGACCAATCGTTTAACTCAATTTGCCCAGTTCACTTTAGCTAGTTCTGCTTTCATGCCCTCATCATTGCCCTTATTCAAGTCTAAATTAAAATCTTGGGCCAACCCCAACTCCTCCAAATAATATGTTATTATGATGACTGCAACCTAGGATTGGGTTTACTAAGAAGTCATTAATTAAGCGAATTGATGGCACAAATATCAGATCTAGTGTAGTCTGGTCTTTGGTGAGTTCCAAACCATGCCATAAGAATCTATTCCATAAACATCCTATGAACTCTCCCCATTTAGCTCACCTTTGCTGAACAAGTTTCTCAGTATAAATACACATACAGACACTAAATTTGCCCCTGATTATCAACACACCTTTCTGACAAGTTCCCATTATTTCTTCCGTTTTACAATATTCTACTGCAGATACTGTTAGGGAGGCTGGACCCCACTCCCCAAAAAAACTTCTTCCCTGTATCATTTCTCATCTCTGCCCCAACCACTTCCACTTCCTGGATAATGCTCAGTCCATCCATGAGTGCCTATCAAACCTTAAAATTCAAGGCCCTTGGGGAATATAAAAGCAGGAAAGAACTTAAAAAAGGGATTAGGCAGCTAAAAAGAATCTAGCAAGTAGGATTAAGGAGAATCCCAAGGCATTAGTTATATATATTACAAGCAAGACGATATTTAGAGAAAAAGTGAGAAGGGTAGGTCTACTCAAGGATTAAAAGGAGGGAATTTATGTGTGGAGGCAGAGGAAGTGCACGAGGTCTGATTAAGATAAGTGCCTCACATTAGTATTCACCAAGAAGGACATGGATGATGGCAACATTAGGGAGGGATATGCTGATATTTGCTAAGGTGGCATTGGTTGTCTTGAAAAACATGAAGATAGATAAGTCCCCAGATCAGATGGGATCTATCCCATGATACTGAGGAAAGTAAGGGGGGAGGCTGCTGGGGTCTTGACGAGATTTTTGTATCCTCTTTAGGGACAGCCTGCATTGCATTTCAGAGGAGTGGTTTTGTCCCACAAATTTGAATGTTTTGTGCAAATGATGAAGACATGTAATGAGGGTAAGGCACTGTATGTCATCTACGTAGTCTTTACTGAAGTATTTGACAAGGTCCCTCGTAGCAAGTTGGTCCAGAAGACTAATTCACATAGGATCCATGGCAAATTGATCAGTTAGATACAAAACTGGGCTAGTCATAAAAGACAGAGTAGCTTTGGAGGGGTGCTTTTCTGACTGGAGATCTGTGACCAGTGGCATTCTGCAAGGATCAGAGCTAGGACCTCTGTAGTCAGTAAGATAACTGAATTTGGATGCAAATATAGATAGACTGATTAGCAAGTTTGCAGACAACACAGAAATAGTTGCGAGTTGTGGACAGTGAGTATAGTTGTCAAAGACACAGCAGGGTACAGATTAGTTGGAAAAGAAAACAATCGGGCAGAGAAATAAGCAGATGGTGTTTAATCTGGACAGGTGTGAGATTATGTATTTTGGGAGAATATACACAAGTGGAAAGTATACTGTAAAAGGCAGAACCCTTAGGAGCATTGATATACAGAGGGACCTTGGGTATGTACGTCTATAGCTTGCTGAAAGTGTCAACACAATTGGATAAGATGATAAAAGCATCAAACTGCATGCTTGCCTTCATCTGTCAGGGTATTGAGTATAAAAGCTGGCAAATTACAAAGCAGCTATATGAAACTTTACTAAGTCTACATTTGGAGTACTGCGTGCAGTTCTGGTTGCCACACTATTGGAAGGATTTGAAGGCTTTGGAGGGGGTGCAAAAGAGATTTACAGGATTGTCGCCTGGATTGGAGTTGTGATTAGCAGGGGTTGGACAAATTGTAGCTTTTGACACTCTAGTGAAAGCAAAGAGGTAATCTGATAATAAATGCATAAAATTACGAGAAGCATGGATAGGGCAGGTACTGGGAATCTTTTTCCCAGGATGAAAATGTCAAATACCAGGTGGCGTAAGTGTAAGGTGAGAGATGAAAGTTTAAAAGGGATGTGCAAGGTAAGCTTTTTTTTTAAAAAAGCCAGAGGATGGCAAGTGCATGAAACGTCTACCACGTGAGGTGGCAGTAGCAGATACAATAACAACTTAAGCAGCATTATGAAGCAAAATGAACAAGCAGACAATAGATGGAAAAGGGCCATGTTCAGGCAGATGGTTTTAGTTTAAAACGGCACCATGGTCAGCACACACAGTGAGTCGAAGGGCCTGCTCCCGTATTGTACTGTTCTAGGTGGCATTCATGCTGTTAAAAACACAATAGGACTATTCGTCAATAATTTGGGCAAGTGGATGGAAATGCAGAAAAAGAATGAAAGTGAGCAGGGGGATAAAAACAGCAAGTGAAAAACAATAAAAGCAGAGGAATGCAGAAGGGAAATGGGACAGCAAAAGCCATAAACAATGGGAGGGTGAGGCAGTGAAAGAGGAGAGGACAGAAAAATATACACAGTCAGAATGAAGGGAAAAGAGGCAGAGTCAAAGAATGGAAGAACGCAAAGAGAAAGTCAGGTGACAGAGATATCACAGGCATGTAAAGGAAACAGAAATCCCAAATGAAATATGAAGTGGCTGAAAAGGAAACGCAAGAGATGGGGAAGAGGAAAAGAATAGGAAGAAAAGATAGCTGAGGATAAGAAAACAAGATCACAGGGTGAATGGGCAATTTAAGCATTGCCACAAAATTAACAGACATACTGTCCTTTAGTTTCCTTCTCACCTGGCAGGTGGCATCTGAGTGTTTTCTTTTCCAGTTGGCTGTTTCTTTTCCACTACAAAAAGAAATATTTATATGTGAGTAACTTGCCCAGACACAGCAATTGGATTTGAAAAAACTCAAATTGAAACCCTTACCTCAAATAAATAATCAAGTTGGCAAACAATATTTTTGAAAAATATTCATTCAAGGATAACAAGGAGCATTAACATTTATTGACCATTCGCTACTGCCCTTGCACACAGTAGCAAAGCACTACCCTCCATTTTGCGAGTGAGGAGAACAGAGACAAAGAGAAAGAAGGGGGGGGGTGTGGGCAAGAGGGAGACAGGGGAGAGAGGAAGAAACAGAGGCTAGGAGACAGAGAGCTCGGGGTGGGGAGAAGGATGGACAGAGCGGGAGGGAGAGAAAGAAAAAAAAACAAACACAAACACAAAGAGAGAGAGAAAAAAATTGCTTAGTGCTTTGGGTTCATTCCAGCATCATAATCCAGTGGCAATGAAAGAAAGTGATATAGTTCCAAGTCAGGGTGGTATACAGATTTGAGAGGAATTTGCAGGTTGCAGGTTTGAAAAGTGCCATTGAGGAGCCTTGGTAAGATGCTGGAATGCATCTTGTGGATGCTATTACTGTGGATAAGTGGTAAGGGAGTGAATTTTGAAAAGGTGGTGGATGGATTGCTTTGTACCAGATGGAGTGGTGTCTAACTTCTTGTATATTGTTAAACGTGCACTCACCCAAACAAGTGAGTGCTTTCCATTACAATTTTTGACTTATGCCTTGTAGATAGGTGTCTTTAGTAAATCAAGTGGGAGCTATACACTGCAGAATTCCCTGTCTCAACCTGCTCTTGTAGCAAGAGAATTTGAATGGCTGGTCCAGTTCAGTTTATCGTCAATTCAAATTTACAGCCCTAAAACTGCAGGAGGATCAGTCAGACTGTCAGTTAACAGACTGAATCTGAAAAATGAAAAATGGAGTTTATAGAAAAATATTGCCCAAATTCAATGTCAATATTTTACTAGCAGACTGATCTGGTTTCAATAGATAGGAATTCCTACATTTCATCCTTACAGGTTTATGAGGAACCAGCTGTTATCATTTAGTATCTCAGTGTAAAAGTCAGCAAAGTGAATCCACGTGGGGAGGGACGTATTTGTGACAAGCACGGGCTGGTCATCAAAACTTCACTAAAATATATCAATATATAATCCAAAGATGATTTTTTTTAAAATTCAGATCTATAAATTAGATGATATCAGCATGGGTTTCTTAGCAACTAATCGCATACTTTTAAGTAATGGGTCATATCCTTTGCCTATCATTAAACTCAACATTGAGAAGTTTAACCCCTTAGTTCACAGCCATCTTCAGAAGCAAAGCTCTTACTAGCTGCAGAATCAATGTTTGGCTCAAATGAATAGTGACTGACAAGAGTTGCCAATAAGCCATCAAACACTGACCAAGATATTGCTTGGGCTATTTTTGTCAAGTCAGCCTCAAATGATTTGGCCAAATCTAGGACTGCAATTGGAATGTGTTTCCTACCTCCAAGGTACGTGTGAAAAGTAAATTAAAAAGTTCTACATAAATTCCCATCTCTGTCATGAGGGAAGTGGACAACCCCACTCCAGTCACCAAACTCATTTGATATTTTCAAGAGGTTGGTTATTTATAAAGGTACAGCATCTTTTTTTTTTTAGATACTGCATTGTTGGTGAGCCCCTTCTTGTGGCTAAGTATATTCACCTTCCATCTTCAGTATTTGGCTATGCAAGGAAATGCAATGCTGGATAAAGTGCACATGACGTATTACAGCTGCTACTTGGGGAGAGTAGTTATGCACTTCCAACATCCTGAAGGTTGTTTCATATTTCACTGCTTTCACAGTATAGGGAATTGAAGAACAAATGCAGTTCACAAAAACAGAGTTGGAGGATGGGAGCAGTTCCTTCCTGTTGGGTCAGCAGCAGTGGGTTTCTTTGTTGAAGCAGCAGTCACAGGAGGTGGCAGCAACGGCAACGTAAGCCAGAAAAGGCAATAGTTGCTTCAATGTTGTGGATGCAGCACTGAGTTTGGGCCCCAGCAGCTTCAGTAGAGGCTTCATTGCCAAGTTCTGTCCAGCACAAATCCATGGCAGCAACAGCTCTGGTGGATGGTACTCAAGAACAGCGACATGGTTCCAGCACCGGCAGTGCAGCTGCAGGGCCACAGCAGGGCCCAGCTATGCGACAGCAACAGAGTGCAGGGTTCAAGGGCACCTCAATGTTTACAGGCTGAGGGATGGACTTTGTGGCTGTGTTTTTCTGGTAGCAAGAATTCATGGAGGAGGCAGGGAGTAACCTAGACATTTCCTTTTCTTTTGGCTGCTTCTTTTATTTCTGTTTCTGTTTTTAATCCTATCTTTCATATGCTGAGATGGCACAAGAGAATGGCAACTTTGAGCACTTTTCACTGTACCCTAGAGGGTCTAGGCAGGAAACATCAGCTCTCCAGCTTCTATGATGCTGCTGGCCAGCTGTGTTTATCCAGCTCCACACCTTGTTAACCTTGTCCTTAGTCTTTGTTCTACAGCAGAATATCCCACGTTCCACCAAGGCTGCTGAAATTAAAATATTCCTGGGGATGCAGTAAGGGCAGCATACATCTGATAAAATAAGGAACCTCTCTGAAAACCAAAAACCAAACAGAACCAAGAACCTGTCTACATGTGACGCCTTACACAACCCAATTATGTAAATGCCAACAGTGAACCAGGGATCTCTTAAGTTGACTTTCTTTACACCTCCAAACAGTCTGTTAAAGTCCATGGTATTTTCCTCTGTGGAACACCACTTTGTTTTTAAAAATCTTCAGACTGACAGTGCCACAGACATCCAAAAAGCCACCTTTCTTCTAAGTGTCATCCGGGAGTCCTTACAGAAGATCCAAACCTCAACTATTATCGAACTGATGGGCACCCAGCTTTTAAAACTTTTCTGAAGCATTTCTGAAGAAGGGTCCAGGCCTGAAA